>NC_081414.1:7240000-8440000 GCF_030272615.1 Cryptomeria japonica
ATCTTTGACCCCATGAGAGTAGAGATGGATATTATATGGGATGAGGTGGAGCGATGACGAGCCTCAAAGAAGTAGCTATAGTGTAAGAACGTGGACCTTAGGATAGAGATGACGAGGTTTGGAGGTCTTGTCGAGGGGATGGAGTTGAGGAGCTCCTCTAGGAGTCACTCATGATCCATGATATCCCATAAACATTTATCTATTCCACAACCACCACCACTACTAGGAGTTGAGAGTTATACCATCCATCATCCATAAGGTGATGAGATGTATATGATTGTACACCACATTTGGTTTTAGTGGTGATTTTTGTTATACATCTTGTATTAAAAGTTAGTATATATGATGATACTTTGAGATGTTTTACATACTTGTCTATTTAATGCAAAATAATGTGTTCTATTGCTCTAATCAAATACAATAACTATGATGATGAACATTTATGTCTGATTTAATGCAAGAGTAATTAATTTAAAACCAATGTAGATTGTTTAATAAATGCTATAACGATTAAATTGATATATGTGTGATTTAATTAAATAACTTGATAGGTGTTTAACTAAATGTGAATGGAGATGATATAATGTACTTATGTTAAGCTAAATGTCAATGAGGTCTAGCTAAAAGGTTTTCTAACTAAGCACAACATGATTTAGCTAACATGGTACATGGATTACTAAACTATATGCTAACACAGAAAATTGTAATCTCTTAATCTATGAAAAAGAAACTACGCAATGAATCCAAGACAACCTATAAAGTTTGCCATGAATGAAGCAATGCATACTAAATAGAAAGAGAATGCAACTATTTAACATAACATGCTTTAAAGATGAAAATTATAGCATACCATTAGTAAATGTGTGTGTGTGTGTGTGTGTGAGAGAGAGAGAGAGAGAGAGAGAGAGAGAGAGAGAGAGAGAGAGAGAGAGAGAGAGAGAGAGAGAGAGAGAGAGAGAGAGAGAGAGAGAGAGAGAGAGAGAGAGAGAGAAGTATCCATTGAGGTGCATAGCATTGATGGGACCCTTAAGAGGCATACCTTCCACATCTACTAGTTTGTAAGCACCTGATCCATATAATTTAGTGATGATGTATGGTCCAAGCCAATTTGAGATGAATTTTCCTTTTTCACTTGGGATAGCATTCACATTGTGTTGATTCTGATAAAGCACCATGTTGCCAATTGATAAATGTTGTTGAATCGTCGTTATAGATTTGTTGCATAGTCTTTTGATAAGATTGAAGATGTTCAAGAGCGTGTATATGTTGTTCATTGATCATTTAAACTTGTCAAAGACATTGTTCTCTATGAGAATTGTCATCGATGATGCCCTTGAGATAAATTCATAATGATGGAATCTCTAGCTCTAAAGGCATAATCACATCAACACTGTAAACAAGGTTGTAAGGAGTAGTACCTGTACCTATATGAATAGTAGTTCAACAAGCCCATAAAGCATAGGACAACTGGGTATGTCAATTTTTACTATGCTTATTAACAATTTATAAAGGATTTTCTCATTTATCTTGTTTGAAGCTTCAACTTAACCATTTTATCGAGGAAATTAAAGAGTAGAAAGATGGTGTTGAATCTGATATAAATAATTGAGAACTTTTTCACATCTCTGTTCTTAAATTAAGTACCATTATTAGAAACCAAAGTGGAAGCTAAACGAAATCAAAAAATGATATTTTCTAAAATGAATTGATTAATTAATTCAGTGGTCATGAATCAAATGGGAATGGCATCAACCCATTTCGCAAAGTAACTTGTAGTTGTGATGATGAAAGTATGTCTTTAAGAAGGAGAAATTTTACCAAAAAGATCCAAACTACATAAGGAAAATGGTCAAGGATCTACTTGGGCTCTAAGTTCATGAGCTAGAGCATGAATTAAATTGTTACGTTGTTGACGCTGATGACACTTTTTGACAAAAGAAAAGGAATCTTTTTCCATAGATTGCACATATTAGCCCATTAAAAGCAAATTTGAACTAGATATTTACCACTAAAATGCCCCTCACTAGCACCTAAATGTGCTTCCTCAATGGCAATAGGGATCACAGATTTTTCAAGACAACAAATTAGAAGACCGTTATAGCCTATTCTATAGAGCATTTAATAAAATTATGTAACATACAACAAGTTTGTGAATTCAGTCTCTAGTATTCTTACTTGTAAGATCGGGAAAGGTACCATCACGCAAATCTCAAATAATACGAGAGTATGACTCATTAGAACCCATTTTAAAATAATAAGCAATCTCGTTGGAGCTATCAGAAATAGCAGGTGAAGTAAGGTTATATACATATGATAAATTGATAGTCCGTGGAGGGTTTCTCAAGGGATATAAGGAAAGCAACACTTGTCATTACATTTGCATGTCGATTATAGTCTTTTCATGAGATAGGATCTATGGTGCAAGAAGAAAAGTTCTTTAGCAACGATAAGGCTAAGATATTAAGATATTTTACTTTGTTATGCTTGATAGGTTCCCATCTTTTGTCTTATAATCAACTATGTGTCACCAATTAGATATGCAAGTGCTAAATTTTAAAAGATAGAGTTGCACACAAACTAGAACCATAAGGGCTTCATACTCAACAATGTTGTTGGTACCCAAGAAATTAAGATGATTGAATAAACGAATTGGCTTTCTCGAAGGAGGTACTAATATGAAACCAACAATGGATCTAATTCAACATCTAGATCCATCAAAAAACAAGTCCCATATATTATCCATATCCAAAGGAAGGACAAGATCACTGGGAAATGTATTTGATTAGGAAGTGCGAAAGGTAAAATACCATCAACTAAATGGTCAGTTAAAGCTTGGTCTTTAATCGCTTTTTGAGAAATAAAACTAAGGTCAAATTCAGTTAACAACATAACCCATTTTTCTAAGCATCCTGAAAGATTTGTTTTGGAAAAGAGATGCTTCAATGAATCAAATTTAATGATAAGATGCGTTTCAACATTAAGAAGGTAATCTCCTAAATTTTGACTTGGGGAAACAATAGAAAGACATTATTTTTCTAGTGTGACGTATTGGACCTCATAATTGAGTAAAGTGCAAATTATGTAACAAATAGGACATTCTTTACTATCACTATCATGTTGCGCCAATAAGGTTGCAAGAGAATTAGAGAAAGCAACAACATACAAAAGAAAAGGACAATTAGGACCGATAGGTTGTAAGTTAGGAGGACTAGCAAGGTAACATTTTAAATCATCAAAGACTTTTTGATAATCCACATTCCATTTAAAAGACCACTATCCTTTTTAAGCGATTGGGTGAAAGGAAGGGTTCGATCTTGTGAGTTGTAAAATAAATTGACGAATAGCCTGAATCTTTGCTTGTAAACTACGAAATTGAAACATTTCTAGGAGGTTGCATGTTAACTATAACATCAATTTGCTTTGTCTACCTCAATATCATCATGTGAAACAATTAATCCTAATAGTTTTCCACAAATACACCAAAAACACACTTTCGGGGATTCAATTGCATGTTATATTTACAAATGCATTCAAAGATTTAGTGAAGTTTTTTATATGATCATGGCATGAAATAAAAAATGGCTAAGATATAATCAACATATTCCTCTAATATTTTATGCATATAATCATGAAAGATAAGATTCATAGCACATTTAGAAGTTGCACAAACATTATTTAATCCAAAAGGCGTGACTACTCAACAAAATGTTCCCCGAGGTGTCATAAAAGCTGTTTTGTATTGGTCATGAGGATTGATAAAGATTTTGTTGTATCTAAAAAATCAATCCATAAAGGACAATAAAGAATTACTAGCAGTGGAATCAACTATCATGCCAAATTTTGGAAGAGGAAAGCCATCTTTTAAAGAAACTTTGTTAAGATCTTGAAAGTTATTCTAATCTTATGGTTTGGTTTAGTGATGACAACGATGTTTGAAATCCAAGTTCAATAGTCAATAGGACAGATAAAGCTAGCTTCCAGGAGTGGTTGAATCTCATTCTTAACTAGCAATGCAATCTTGGGATTCATCATTCTAATCTTTTGCTTAATAGGTTTTGCATCAAGAAGCAACACAATGTTATGGGTAACAATTTGATGATCAATGATGGGCATGTTTGACTAATTCCAAGCAAAGAGTTTTGGAAAATTATGCAAGACAGAAGAATGGTCACATTGTTCATCTCATTCTAGACATTTTTCAATTTTAATAACTTTTTTTTTATCATTGTGAGGATCCATTTTCACATCAATAGTATCTCCTATGAGAATATTTCCATGTTGAGGAATATCCATCGACTATGGAATTTCTTGATTCATCTCCAAGGCATCATTTGGTAAATTTAGTGTCTTTCCCAAAGTATGCTTCAACATTTAAAAAATAGGGAAATCCACAATTATGATGATATCGAGGAAGATTATAATAAACTCCCAAGAATTTAGCTAAGGATTCATTTATAGAAAACATGTTAACTGAAGGTATGATATAACCAAAACTAACATCAATTAAGTGAAGATTGATTAAAAAAAGGGACAAAGTATAAATAACATTCAAATCAAGAGATAGTCTATGGGATGCTTTGATCGGCTTTGAAGGATTATATCCAAGTCCAAATGAAGCTTCACATCTGTAATTTTCTAAAGGGAAATACCTTTTTCATTCATGTCACAACCATTGCTTCTATATGTACTCTTAGCTAAGATATGGAAACTAGGACCATAAAGAGATGTCATTTTTGAAATAGATGGCATAAAATCGTATGCCTCAACATCAAAGAAGAGGTAGAAGACTTAGTTGAAGTAGAAGCCGCCACAAAATTGTTATTAGGTTGCCTAGAAGAAATTGATTTTTTTGTAGATACCACTCATGAGCTCCATTTTTTATGTTTTATTTAGACCTTTTATGTCGTTTAAGACTCTTTTATGTTTTTGAAAGACATTGCATTATATGACTTATATCTATTTTAAACCATAACCTTAAGAAAACATGTGATGTCTTGAAGCCTTTTTGAATGAATGCCACAAATGCTAAATGAATGTGTTTTTAGTTACGAATGATGATAAATGCTATGTTTCAAGTGATTTTGAGTGAACAAGGATCTTTGCATGTGTTAAACCCTTTAATGCAACTACTATGAAGGTGTCTCAAGTTCTTGAGGAAGTAGTAAATGTAGTTGTCAAGATGCAACAAAGCTTTGAAAAGGTCAAAGACAACATACCTGGAAGGAGTACTCAAAACAGTTACAAACAACTAACCAGTTGTTATGGCAATCAAGGACTCCTTGATTCAGTTAAAGAATATTTATCCTTTCATTTACTCACCATTTTGGCTAGTAGAGTTGATATAGGAGGAGAATATAATGAATATTAATTTCCATAAACAAATTCCTACTCCGTTTCAACCTTTTTGTTCCTAGTTTTCATGCTTTCAATAAAAGCCACCATCCTGATTTTAAGGAGTGGAGTGGATGTAGTAGTTAGTTAGTGATATCTTTTCTTTTCTATAAATTCACCAAGCCTATCCTCAAAAGGTCTGGTTAAAAAAAAAAATGTAATTGTTGTTTTGTTGAATTGAGTATTTGAAATAAAGAACAAGCTTTTGTTGTCTCTGTTTTTAGTATGAATGAATGCTGAAATTATGAATGCATAGTATTTAAGCTTTGAGTTAATTGTTGGTAAGAATCATCCAAGGGGGTCCACTTGGTGAGGATTCCATTCATTTAGTTCTTAATTATTTTCAATTTTGTTCATAATATAGCTTTAAGTGCTTGACTAATCGTGTAGCCATGAAAACTCTATTTTGTGACTGTTCTTGCAGCCCAAACAAAATATAACAATTCCTTTTTACTGTTCAAAGTTTTGTTATTCTAGAAAAAGTTTCAACAACATTTATTTTTGTAGGAGGTAGTTAATGGTTGTCAAGCTTATTTTCTTCCTATTATTTGTTTCTATAAGAATTTACCTATAGAAATCCAAGATCTAGAGGCCAGTGAACAGTACAAAAGCAAGAGAGAACAAAATAGACAAGAACAAACTGTATTCTCATCAAGATGCAAAATGCCCCACTTAACCAACTAGATTTTACATACTATGTACATGAGCCTACTTATAAAGGCGAGGCTATGAGAGCACACAATAATGACATGTGGCCTAATGAGATACAAGGGTAGGTAGGAGAAATAATAGATAATTCCACTAAAAGTGGATCACCGACTGAAGATGGAATTTCTCCTACAACCATATTCAGTGGATATACAATTCCCTAAGTGTCTCATATGTGAATTACTATGAAATTCATTATCCTAAGTCAACTTAAGTAAAGTGTAATTACATGAGACATAAATTACACAAACACCCCCCATTAAGTGCAACTTAGGGGAATGTCGACTTAAGCTAACAATGCAAGATGGGTCTAAGCTATGAGGCCATGTTAGGTACCCATGCACAAATGCAATGCAATCTCTCATAAATGAGCAAAGAGAGAAAAATGCAATGGGAAAAAAGTCCCCCCAAAAGAGATGAAAACACACAATTCTCTCAATAAAGAGTGTTGCAGGGGCACTTAGCCAATTTTGTTGTGTTGATTCCAGGAGATTGGAATCATCTTGTTTTGGTTTGTAATAAGGACAAGAGGTATTTGAGTGGGTGCTCAAATGTTTGTAAGGATGTTTGACCAATTTTGGTATATGAGCTCTTAAGGGTGCTAGGTAAAGCACTTAATAGAATAAGCCATTATTGAGTTAGAATAGGTTGATTTGATATTGTTTAGAGGTTATTAAGGTCATTTGAATCATTTGGAAGTGACCTAGGTTCGATTTGAGTAAAGTTGCTCACCTATGTAACAAGTTGCAAAAAGTTGCAAAAGTTGCTCATAGCAACTTTGCAACATTTACACTTTTCATACACCAACGGCTAGTTGGTTGTCTTTTTCGGTTGAAAGCATTTGTAACCAACCCAAGGCTAGTATAAGGCTTGGGGAAGACCGATGAGAATCGGTTGTTGAAGAATTGAAGCATGAAGAGCATGTTTAGCCTTTCCAATTTCGAGTTTCCAGCGAGTATTGTTGTTCTTGACTGGTTTTCTATGGCCTATACAAAATTTCAAGCCGACACCAGGGCATAGAATATTAGGATAATGTCTTATCTTTCATTTGTTGGTGGTTTGAAGTTTTGAAGTGTTGTAGGTTGCAAGTTATTGGCATTTTGTTGCAGGCGGGTTCCAAAGCCCTGAAACCAGGGTTTGAGGACTCTATGGCCCCAATCTAGCATTCCATGGTGGATTTCCATATTGAAGCCTTATGGAATGTTAGGTGGCCTTTTGTATTATGTTTTTTTTTTGGTTTTAATGTAGGGGAGGCTAAACATCAGATTTGCCACCATACCCTAGGCTTGGCACGTTGAGTTGACAAGCATCGGGGATTATGGACAACAAGCCCTAGGTGGGTAAACCCGGTGGATAGGAATGAAACAAGATTGGATTGGACATCCTCATGGATGCACAGACCTAAAATAATCATGAGATTCCTTTAGCCATTGGACCGGTGAAGACATTCAAGCAAGTTCCTATTTTGTAGGCTTAAAAGGAGGGAATTAGGCCTAGTAAGGGTTAGAGACCAAACCCATATCCAATTTTAAGATATTGTATGAATCTTCCAAAAGGTTATCTGAAAAGATAAAGATTTCATAGGGGTGTTCAGAACTTCTGACAGATAACTGCAAAATTCCTCACAAGTAGGGCTAATTGTACTAGGTCTCCTAGTAGGCCTAAAAGAGCAGATCGACCTTAAAGCTTGGAATCGGTAAACTCTAATGTCCTAAAGGAAGGGATAGGGTTGGGAAACTAAGGCAAATCGACCCTAAGAGTGTTGGACCTAAGTGAATAAGATCCTGTAGTTGAGGGGGTGGACTCTTGATTAAGGTGTGAGAAGGTGTTGGGAAAGGAAGGTCTATGTTGAGGAGTGTTGGACACTCGCAAAACAAAAGGTGGTCACCTTAGTCTAAGGACCTTGAAAGGCCAATAAGAGTGGGCCCTACAACCCTTGGAGGGTTTGAAAGTGTGGAACCATTGGATGGTTCAAGAGACAGCTTGAAGAGACATCAAGAGTCAGCAAACCTATTAGGAGAGTCTATCCTCTCTACATCAAAGAGTGAGAACCTCATGTGAGGAAAAAGCCCCCCCTCTCCCCCCCCTCCTCAATGTAGAATCTCCTGCAAAGATGGTTCAATGATGTTGACCAAAGTTCATCCCCATTAGGAAGAAATAGAGCCAATGTTGCACCAAGAATGTCAAAGTGTGACAAAACTAGGTATCGTTGTTAGTGAAGAACCAATGATGAATCTATCATTGCAATATGATGAAGATCAGGCATGGGGACACCTGCTTGAGAATCAATTGGATGCTCGTCAATGGCAGATTGCTACAATCTAAGTCTCATTGGAGCCATGCACAAATTGGTACAATATAAATCTCAACTAGAGTCATGCACCAAGTCTCACAAGATATTTCCTAATCTATGAAGTATAGGAGGATTACATCCAATATTTCATCAATGACAAGGTACAAAGAAGAATGACACTTTATATTAGTGTGTGCACAACATAGCTCATGCAAGAAAATACAACATGACATAGTGCAAATCTAGAAACATGAAGATGATGCTACCAAAAAGGTGCCATGTAGAAGATTGCAGATGAAGATATCTTTGATTGGTATGTAGCCAAGAATAATGTAGGAGCAACTTACCCCCCTTGGATGCTGGTTGGAGATGTTGTAATACAAGTATGATAGGTGGACAAGAAAAAATGTGCTCCCAATTTTGCTTATTTATGAAAAAAATGTTTTAAAATAAAAACTTAGCTAAAAGCTCAAATAAAAACATTTATTAAAAGCCATAATTAAAAAACTTTATTAAAAGTAAAAAAAGAAAAATTGACTTTTTAAATTTTTATTTTGAAAAAACACTTTATTAAAAAATAAACTTAAAAAAACACATTTTTTTAATTTTTGATTACAAAACTCTATTGGTAAATAATAAAGAAAAAACACAATTTTTTTAATTTAAAAAAAAAAATTAAGAATCTTATTAAAAACAATTTTAATAAAAAAATTATTTAATATAAAAAATTTTAATAAGAAATATTAAACAAAAGCTTTTACTAAAAAAAAAATTAATTAGAAAAACAATAAAAAAAATTAATTTAAAAAAATAAATTAAAAAGGGGCCATTTGTGGGGCCACAGGTACACCCGCGAACCCAAAACAAAATTTATTTTTAAACAAAAGCTTAAAAAATGCCCCCTAAAATTTAATTCCACAAAAAAAAAAATATACGTTTTTTAAAATAAAAAATGAAAATGAAAATTTATTTATTTATTTTTTTAAATTGTACCTGCATACTTTCTGCAAACTACATCAGTACGACAAGCCAAGGAGGATAATTTTTTAGCTCAGAGTGACGGTGGCCGATTTCAACAAATAAATAGGCAATCTTGGGGTTTTTGGGTCTTCTAAGCATGATGGTGATGTTGGATTTTGCCTAAAGTGCTCCAAAATTGCAAATCGCTCTTGCGTTTGGCAACCACCCTCCAGCTTCAAACAACTCTAGATTTGGCCTCCGGTGTCAGATTTGGATGAAACAAAAGGTGATTCTGACTTTCTCATACCTCCCGAATCCAATGGTAACCTCAGATCTAACATAGCAAGCTCCAATATTAAGCTGCAATAGAAAGCTCCAAAATACAAAAAACCCAAATTGAACCAAATTTCTCTCAAAAAAGTAAGAGAGAACAAAACATACAAGAACCAATTGTATTCTCATCAAGATGCAAAATACCCCACTTAATCAACTGTATTTGACATACAATGTACATGAGCTTGCTTGTAAAGGCAAGGCTATGAGAGCGCACAATCATGACATGTAGTCCAATGAGATAAAAGGGTGGGTAGGAGAAATAATAGATAATTCCACTAAAGGTGGATCACCCACCGAAGGTGGAATTTCTCCTACAACCATATTCCCTAGATATGCAATTCCCTTAGTGTCTCATATATAAATTACCATGAAATGCATCATCCTATGTCAACTTAAGTAAAGTGTAATTACATTAGATGTATAAATTACAACAACATTTTCAGTATCTCCTATCATTAGGATTAGGATAGAACAGTCTGAGAAACTCTTTGTGCACAAACACTTTTGTCCCATTTCAAGCTTTATGTCCCTATGTTGATAGATAAATGAGCTTTAATAATGGGTTTGATGGCTATTTAGTGAGGACATATTGTCTCTAAGTTGAGGTGTTATGCCCAATTATTTACCCATTACTAGAGTCCTACGATCACCATGTTATCCTCTTTGGTCTTAGGTTTTAATTAAGGAATTTAATATTCTCCCACAAAGGAAGTTGTAAAATCTAATCACCCCAAATCATCCTCTAAGAGTACCTTTTCAGGTGAAAGGGTATCTTTACTAGGAGATGGTATATTAATTTGGATTGGAGAAGGAATTGAAGAATTTAAAGGAGATTTAGACCTTGCTTCATTCTGAAAATAATTTTGTCAATTCTTATCACCTTCTAAAGTATGCATCTTGTTGTTATAAATTAACTTAAGGTTGTGATGAAGAGTTGAAGGAACCACTTACATATAATGAATCCAAGGTCTACCTAGAAGAAGGTTATAAGTGAGGGTATTGGACATGACATGGATAGGTGTAGGTAAAATGAAAAAATATACTTTTATAGGGAAATCATTGTACCTAAGGACTGTCTACTAACATTATCGAAGCCATGAATAGAAAGAGAATTGGGTTGAATAAGAGAAATATCCAGTTTGATTTTATGCAACAAGTCAATGGTACACACATGAAGACTTGATCAATTATCCACTAAAGTTCATCTTATTGCAGTACAGTTGATAAGGACAATAATCATAAGAAGATCATATTGGTTTTCAATCTCTATAGAAGGTAACTCATGTCGGGAAAATACAATCTGTCTTATTTGCATTCATACACTCCAATAAACTTGCTACATCATTAGGTCTCATAGAAGGTGAAACAACTATATTTTGCAAAGCTTCTTGGAGCATCCCATGGTATGTAAGTGAAGTTTGAATCAACTCCCAAAGGGATATCTTACCTAGATCAGTGAGATTTTTTCCAAAAATATCGTATTCCTTTCCAAGATATTGGGTAAGATGACGTGCAAGAGGAAGCACTGGTTGAGAAGAAAGAAGAGAAAAAGAAGGAACAAATTACATAGGATTTTATTGTTTCTTATGTTATATGTGTGATCAACTACATGATAACTATATGGTTGATTCATCTTATTTATTTCAATGAGTTATTTTACAAAATTCAAGATGAAACCGAGACTTATACCACCTTTAACCATGATCACTAGTTTGTTTTGAGTTTGAGGGACATCAAAATGAAGATGCACAACAATATTAGGCTTCTCACATTCATTCTTATAACCTATCACATGTATCATGTTGATCAATATTTGGCAAAATATTGGTTTAGGAGTCATATAGGATGACTCAATAGAGATGAAGTCATCAAGGGCTTCATCTAACACACAAAAGTCATCACTACTAAACGTCTCATCAAAGGCATGGAAATATTGTTGAAAGGGATTCAACATAGTCGAATAACTTACTTTATCCAATAGAGGGAATAATTTTTGTTTTTGTTTTTGTTTTCTAATTCAGGAAAAGAAAAACTTGTTCTAACTATTGTAATGTAACGAAATACAACATTCAAAGTGTAGATGCAATCTAAACACACATAATGAAAGGCATACCAATCCATGAAAAGCATTTTTTTTTTGCATTTTTTACTTTTTGAAATAGAAAGGAAATGAACATACAAATCAAAAATGATGGAAGCACACCGAGATCATTAAAATGTTTAGGGTGAAAACGAGATGAACTAAACTAGCTATCAAGTCAACTAGGACCAAAACCTCTTCAATTAAACATTGGAATACAAAAATCTAAAAGGGGGTATGTGCTGCACTAACTCTTACTAAGAGAGTCAAGCAATCCCTCTAGGTTATATTCCTTCATTGCTTGAAAGATTTCTTATTTGATTCAAAATGTAAACTAACTAGGTCATGAACATGTATAAATGAGCACATAAATAGATGAAGCTATCTGATCTATAAAAATTAAAAACTATAGAAAAGATACCAAAATGGAATAAAGACTCAGAAGTTCACTTGTGACAAAAAAAAAGAAGAGTTGAAATTAAGTGGACACTATAGCTAAGTTCCTTGGTCCTGACTGGTGATCGGTTGAGCACAAAGAATAAATCTAATTTACCCTGATAGTATACATTATATTTTTTCCAAATTTTAGTCTAAACAAGGAGGAATATGGTGCTAAGACCCCTAATCCTTAAGGATAAAGGTGCTAGTTGTCAGTTTCATGAGGTTTTCTAATGAAATTTGTAGAGGCTTCCTATTTCTAGATCCTGAGAACTTTTGTATCTTCAAACTCTAATAGAGACATGTATCTAAACCTATAAGATAGAGAGAAAGGGGGGTTGTGGCTATATAGGGGATTGCCTTGGTCAAGCTACTGTTTTGGTGATTTCCACCTCCATAGATAACCAAGTTGAATCTAAAATAAATGCATGTGCTTTGAACCTTGAGTGTGTCTAAGATTGTGGCAAGCATGATTGCATAAACATAAACTAGAGTCCTAGTCAAGTATCTTTAGAGTAAACCCTAAATGAAATGATCAAATGTGATGCATGAATTAATTCAAGAATGCATGAATCACATCTCAATAATAAAACTTAGATTTGAAGCTAAATTACATAAATGTAAGAATGATATCAACGTACCTAACCCCTTAGGAAAAGGTACAAGCCAATCATTAGTTGGTGACTCTCTATTGATAGGATTATAATTTGTCTACTTTTCATAGCTTTCCATCAAACTTAGTTAATTTTTTATAACAAGTATGATGCAAAGTTTAGTAATAGCTTGACTCCTTATGCTTCCAAGACTTTATATGAGCACATTAACATGTTTATTTAAATGGATATAAATATGATATATATTGCCTTATAACTATGTGTATGATGTGGTGTACTTGTATAATTGTTATGGTTGTGATATTGTGCATACCAACTTGTTATGTAACATTTTGTTCAAACTGGAAGAAGATATTTCCGCAATCAATATTGTGCAACTTCTTGCAGCCAACGGCATGACTAACTTTGAACTAGTCTGAGGAAAAATGAGTACTCCAAGATGTCAAAGAGTGTCAATCATTCATGGAATTCTTCAATGAAACAAACAACTTCTTGATGAAATGAACTATTCAATAATTTGATATGTTGTTTGAAGTGGACATATATCTTTGTATGGTTATGAGTTTCAATTCTATTAGGGCTCTTAGATACTTTATGCTTTCTTTAATAGTTCAATAAATCTCTTCCTATATTTGAGGAATGGGCACTAGTTAGTTGTAGAATGATTCATCGGATCAGAGGTTATATATATGAGTCCAATCACAACCTGTAAAGGTTAACGATATTCTTAATGTTGTAACGTGTCTAATTTGAATATCAAGTTTGTAAGAAATGACATGTATTCCTGTTGCATATGAATAAGAATACATTTGTTGAGTTAGTTATTTGTCTATCAATCTCTTAAAGAGTGCAATACCCAAGGGAGCCCACTTGAGGTAATGCTACTCAAAGTTTTATTTCTGTACTTTAATTAGACCTTTTCAAATCAATTTACTATTAGATTTCATAAAATGGATTTGTAGTTTTTTAATCAATACTGATATCATGTAGTAGTTATTGTTCTTCATTAGATAGTGTAAGTGTTAGTTATAGATGTTCTTGTTATAATTACTTTTTTTATCGTGAATTTATTTCATTGCACTTGCTCTTTCTATAGTATTTAATTATCAATTATAATAATCTTTAGCATCTATTTTCCCGCACTTTCCATTACTACAATCTTTGAAGTTAACATAGGATAACAACCAAAGGTGAATTAATAATGCACACACAATGTTTTCCCATTTCAAGTTTTATGACCCTTTGTTTGACAAGTAAATGTAGCTTCTAGACCATGAAGGATTGCAAAGATTAGATAACTATCTTTGAGTTGTGATTTTTTTGTAAGCCAACACCAAATCTCAATTGGAATTAGAAGGCTCGAAACCTATTATCCTCCAACATTCCTTGAAGCTTCCATCATGATGTATAAATGTTGATGAAGACCCTATATTGCTGATTTGTCATTGAATTTGTGAACCTAGAACTTCACTTTAGGTGGAGCTTTCTCATCGTAAGGATTTCACTTCAAATTGCTTCTTAATGCTTGCCAAATGAGTAAGGCTAACTTGTGTATATATGATTTTCCAACTTTAAATTGATAAAAGACCGACTTAAAATAGATGATATCCCAACTTCGAAGATAGATTTGGAAATGTCAACGACAACACTTTATCCACCCAATTTTTTTGCCAAAAAACATTAGACGTTATAGCTAACCTACAATGTCTCAACAAAATAGACCCAAATTTTAAGGTAAGCAAGATAATAAGACCATGATATTGGATATGTAATTTATATGAAGATTGACGATACTTAAATGAAAGAAAAATTACTTCAAAATTTAAAATGGGATAGGACCCATATGGAAACATTTATCCCAACTTCTTGCTTTGTCATGGCCTCTATATAGTCTTTATGTCGCCTCGTGAAGGTATCCACCTGCTGCCATTTATTTTCGATTAACAAAACTTGATCATTTGATTCACAACACCATTATAGGCTGACAAATTATCATGCTCACTTCTAACTTTAGCCTTACACACATTATTTTTCAATGAAACACAAATATCAATTAGTATTATTAATTATAGAGATGATTAGTGCTCCTCACTTTTTCGAATTTCATAGGCAAATATTCGTACCTTTAAATAGACACTCATCAATCCTTTTCACAACCTCGGCCCATCCATATTCACAGGCGTTACTCACCAAGTGAGTATTAATTGGTAATCTTTGATTGCAGAGTAATGGTGACAACAATCACGTTAGAAGCACAACTACCTCAATCACAGTTTCATTATTAGCCTTATAAAATCAGCTTTCAATATATTATCAGACGTTGACCTTTACAAATCATCCTCATTTCCTCCTTGAAATCACAATGGTTTCATGATTGTTAATGCAAAATACACACTTTATCAGACTATATCAAACAGATTTGTATCCCTATGTCAATCATGGATTAATGCAACAACAAGTTCCTCAGATTCATGGGAGCATGAATAATGTTATCAGAAGTGTTCAACCACTTTAGAGAGGCCAACACTAGAATGTCGTTGTTTCATCACACAATCAGATCGTACTGCCCTCTCAAATCTATGTCTTCACTATTATCAATGAACGTCAATTTGGACCAATATCGTCATATAATGATACGCATTCACTCTATCATGTTGGTGCAGGCATGTAGAGTTACAAATCAGGTTTGTATACCATTCAAATTATAACTTTGCTTCCAGTAAACCAAAACGTGATCCACCCTTCACTGCACAACGCATTCAACACAAAAGTATTTAGAACCAAGCAACAAGAATTTGTGAAAAAAGGAGTCAACAAATGTTGAATGACGTGTAGGGATCCTGTGAAATCTATCCTCTTATGCCTAGCACATGGAATGTGGACCCTTCATCACTGTTCGCACCAAATTTGTCTTCTTAAAATCCAACGGTCATCGCTTCACCGTGGCCCTTTCTTTTCTCTCTCCATTTTCGGCCTTCGCGCAAGCACGATGGTACCACGTAACCAGCGATATTATCAACCTTTATTTTTCCCTTTTTTTTAATTTCATTATGCGAAGCTTATAAACCAATGTGTCATTGCCACATAGCTTAATTTTTTTTCACTTTTTCCACGAGCTAATATATGATTTGGCGACGTGGTTATAACCACGTGTACTTGCAATTTTTTTTATGAAATAGCTATTGAATAAATCAAAGATTTTAATGATGTCCATGAGATTAAATAGTCTATGGGACCAAGGTATCCAACTTTAATTTCTCTTGAAACTTTGTTCCATGTCGGATCTCCTGCGATTAATCTTAACTAGTAGGCTGGTTGTCTAATTAATCACATCTTCTTCAAAAAGCTTATGCATGTTCTCAACCTTCAAACTATCTTTGTACTGATTACAAATATCCTCATAAGTTGTGCATTCCATGATGAAATGCCATTTCGTTTCCACTGCTCCCTTATTGCAAAAAATACAAACTCTTTCTTCCCAAGTTTCTTTGGGCATCTTCCACCTACCAGTTTCACATCTAAGATGATGTGATCCCATACTCAATTGTGCAACCAACAACCTCGTTGATAGGGAGATTGAGTGAGGAGTTACTCAATAAGCCTAAATTTGGTCTAGTTTGTCAAATGGACCTAAGGATATGCTTTTCTAATGTATTCAATTAGCGTTTGGCAACATCCAACTCCAAAACCCACACTTCTCCTCAAACAACCTCACTATTGTGTGTTATGCAACATTGTTCTTGTTTGCTTTCTCAAGTTACTCAAAGTTACTCAACATAGGTCCACACCCCTAAGTGGTGTTTTGACTGCCATGATAAGTTCCATTAGGTTCTTTGTATGTATTTCCACTGATTTAGGCAAGTTAGGAAGGTTCATGCATCATTTGGACAATCGGATTCAACTTTTGTGAAAATAGGGCTAAAAAGGGCTACTAGCCCGTGGAGGCCTGATTGAGTGAATTTTGTTTGCACAGGCTAACGATGACCTTAACCAAGATGAAAACTAACTTGGATGGTGTCAACAAGGTGTATGCTCATAGATTTTCATAATTTTAGCCCCTGAGAAGTTGGCATGGTGACTGTCCACGTTTTTAGGCAAATAAGTAGGGTTTGAGAGGGTTTTGTCCATGTAACAAAGGAAGTCAATCTTAAACTACAAACCAAGCCCCCAAATTCATGTAGGACCTCTACCACATCATTAGAAACAACTCCCCATCACTGCCCTTTATGACATTATGACAAACACTTGCCATACAAGCAATCAATTGACTATTTTGTGCGTTGTGATTGCACTTTCACTGGTTTACTGCACTTTCAAAGGTTAGGATACCATAGAAAGCTTCACCAAGGTCTGTGGTAACTTCATAACACTTCTTCAACACCTGCCACAAAAATCCAAAGCATGGATATGTATACAAGGCAAGTTTATACCCAAAAATTTATTAATTCCCCACAACTGGGTACTTGCTGCCAGCTAGAATTAACACACACTCAGACATTAATAACTCCCAAACCAGAAAATAATAGTCCAATCTCTTCGGTGGAGTTTTAGACAACTTGGTTAGGAGAAACATATCCAAAATTCATAAAGATCCAATGGTGCAATAAACAATTATCATCTCTGCACCGAGACCTATTTTGACTGTCATAAATTCTGGAAAATGTATGCTTGCTGCCAGCTAAAGTTAACACACACTTGCAAGATGAAAAGTACATTGTTTGGGGCTCCAAATGCATCCAAAAATCATTGTAAACTAGTGCAGACCTTTGCCTCAAGTTTTCTCACTCAAATTGGTCTTGAGCACAAACAAGTTTGGTCTTACTCATGTTGCTAGCCAAATCCATTTCCAATTTGCCTAGCATATGCTCAAAAACTCTTCTTTCTCACAACCTTGGCCAAAATGTGAAATATTTACACTATACATGGGCCATACAACTTGTCTAAGTCCATCCATGGGAGACCAAACCTGGAATTAGACAAGTTGATGCATTTTGGAGGCCAAAACCCTTGACAGGGTAGCCAAGGAGCACAAAATGAAACTTTTTTGTACAACCAACTTCCAAACACAAAACCTGCAATCTAATTACATGAAGAGCATTGAATATACAATAAAATAATTGCCCAAAAGGTACATTACTGAAATGAGGAGTCCCAATACAGACTGCTATACAAATGGAGTGCAAAATATGAGAAAAAACATGAAATTGTTGCCCTTTCAATTGATTTTTGTTAGAAAGTACAAAAGCCAACCCTATACAAAGAAGAGGGAGGCATATATATAGTATTTGGAGGTAGTTATCAAGTCCTATATGGACATAAGACATTTTTGTCTTCTTTTTACAAAAAAATGTCCAAAATGACAACTTTACAAGCAAAATGACAACTTTTGTTGCTCCAAATGGCAATTTGAGCAACCTAACACAACCAACCTTCCAAAATCAGCCTATAAGGCAATTTTCCACTTTTTAGCCCTTTTAGGCCTAGAAGCACAAAATTGACAATTCAAGCCCTAAGAAGCAAAAATTGATCTCTCAAGCACAAAATGAGATCAAACACTCATGAAATGACTAAAAACAACCTATGACAACATTTAAAACCTATTACAAGACTTGCAAACACTTAAGCATGAAAATACTAAAAATAAAGAGTAAAGCATAATTAGGTGCTCCTGCACCACTCACTTTCCCTTTAATAGTTACCCCTAGATATGTTTTTTCACCATGATATTTTGTTGGGTTAAAATCTTTGATATAGTATGTTTTTTTTCTGCCCAATCTGATTTGTCTACATGGTCGTCCTAAATTTATCAATCATATAACTTTTTATTCCATCATTAGTGTTAGGACATTCTTGCAAATTGATGCCCCACTTGATCATCCATTTGTTGTTCTGCTTCATCCACATTTTTTTCCTACAACTTAGCACTGTCCCTTCTATAACCATTTTGGGCCAGTGATGGTTATCGATGTTTTCAGCCTTCTTTAAATAGCTTATTAGCTGAAATATTGTCGATGCCTCCAATCGGAAAGTTCTTGCTTCAGCTAAAAGGATTTCATATGGAACTGTGGATTTAACTTTGAGATTGTTGGTTATTAGATGCATTTGGATTATTTCTAGTTGTCTTCAACTGCAGTTTGATATGTTGCTTCCCCACACTTCACAACCATAAAGAACAACTAGTGTAAATAGCAAACCAAAAATAATTTTCTTGGTTTTCCAATCCCAAAGCTCAGCTTTTTTGCACCTATTTTGGAGTAAGTATGAGGCTTTCCAACCTCCTTGTATCCTTTTTGTTCTACAAGTCTCCCAATTGAGCTTATAGTGGAAGTAAATCCCAAGATACTTGTATTCTTTTACAATTTCTAGTGGTTTGTCTTCAAAGATAAAGGTAATTTGCTTATCTTTTCTACATAGTGAGAAAATCGTGATTTTGGTCTTGGAGATGTTCACTTACATCCCAACCTCCTGACAAAAGTGTTCTAAGGCCTTCAGATGTTCTCTCAACCCATGAGTTGTTTTTAAGATTAGGACAAGATCATCTAATGCTATAGGAGTAGTTTCACCACATAACCTGCCAAATGAATACCATCTCCATTTGTTTTGTTTCACCACATAACCTGACATTGGAGTATAGGAGATAGAGGGCAACCTTGCTTAACTCCAATGTCACTACCAAAGCATTTTGACATACCTTCACTTGTTTTGATTTTCACACTAACCTTCTCATATAGTCTATGAACAACCGCTTTATATTTATCTAGGACACTTAATTCTTCCATTCTATGCCATAGTTTGTCTCTAGGTACCATGTCAAAAGCTTTCTTAAAGTCTATAAAATAGCAATAAGCTTCTTCACCTTGAGTATCCCAAAGTTTTTCTATTGAGAGTCTAAAGGTGATGCAATGAATAATCAATACAACTGAACAATCCTCCCTTTGCCTATGCAACATTTAATTACTTTATTTGGGAGGGCAAATAAATATTTTTCTTTTAAATAAAAAATATTGTTGATTGGTATAGGGATTTTCAATTCGAACTTTTAAACTTTATACAAATTTAGCAAGGGCTTTGTATTTCATTTGGGCTTGAGGCTAAAAAATTTAAAATTCAATTTTAATTTTATAGAAAACCCTAAAACCTCTTTTTACTTTGCAAATCATACCAAAATTTCGCAAAAGATTTCCACACCCACGAATGGCTTTTTTCTGGGGAGGTATGACCAGGATGGTCATAACAAGATTCCAGATCTTTAGGATACAGCCCGCGGCCGAATTCACTAAGTGCTTCTAAATCCATTGCAGACTGCAGGATACAGCCCCGAGCCACCAGAAATGAAAAACTAAAACTTGCCTCTGTCAAACACCTTGTTACCGGTAAACTACATCAAACCCAATATGAAAACACATCAACGAATTATCTAATCATTGATATGAGACTCGTATCTTTAGCGAGGCTATTTCACTGACCACTGCCATTATCACAAAGATGCAACTTATAATCAATCAAGAATAGAAAACCACCATCATGACATAAATGACCGTTATGCAACAATAAGAAACTATTCCACAGATCTGAGATATCATAACTCAATGAATCATCAAACTCAAACTCTGGATCAATTGGCAAGCCAAAGTTGAAGCATTCAAATGATGAATTAAATAGCTCCCTCTGTAAATCACTCTAATTAGGCCCCCGTTATAGATTGGAAAATTTTGAAAAACTCATAAACAATCAGTGAATCTAGAGTCTCTTCGTATAAACAATCATTTTCATTACTGAACAAAAGTTTATCATATTCAGGCATCACCTCCATTTGTTCCAATTTTTCATTTGGGCCTTCACATCCACACTCAATTTTATTGGCTTCTCCAACTAGAGTATGCTCATCGTTATTATCAAACAAAAAATCATACTCACAGTTATTGCAAACATCAAGGCAAGAAAACCAAATTTCTGAAACTAGCCCACATTCATTAGCTTGCTCAAAAATTTCATTATCAAAATCTGCTTGAAATAATTCAAATGCAAGCTTAAACAAATTTGATTGTAACTCATTATCAAAGACTTCCACACAATCTATTGCTGCATCAAGGCAAAAGTCTAAAACTTGTTCATTTGCATTAAGGAATTCATTATTGAAATCAAATATCTCCACTTCTACATTGTGTAGATAGTCATCTAGTAGGTAACATTCATATTCAACCCGGATTTCATCATTCGACATCCTCATATATGCATTTGTTTTTTCACAAGCCTCGCCATCCTCATCGTGGATAAGAAATTATTCAAAATCTTTCATGCAATCAAATGTAATACCATTATCATCACAAACTGAAAAGAAAACTCATCATTCAAACATACCTAAAATTCTTCCATGATATTATTACTACAAGGTGCCAAGTTTTAAATGCATCCTTCATTTCATTATGCAAACTATTCTTACCTCCATATTCCTCTGCTACAAGTTGGTCATAATTTACATTGTTTTCATAGCCAGTTATACATTAATTTTGCATTAACTCCTCTTCAACATTATATACCATGACGTACCTTCCTTCGGTATCAACAACATGATGATTGCAAGTAACATTATGAAAATTAACATTATCAATACTTTGAGACAAAAAAAATCATACCTTCTTGTTTGCTTGCCTGAGTTTCTTTGCAACATCACGTACTCGTAGCCATATAACCTTTTGATATTCCAAACTTCAAATTATTTTCATCCCTTGTGAACTCAAAGGCCTGATAAACAGTAGCATGTTCCTTACCCCTCAATAAGTAACTCATCTTCTTATCAAATACACCAAAGTATTAAAAAAAAAGTTAAAAAGAAAAAAACTCACTTGGTCTCATGTGTTCTGGGATAGCTCTGACTGCCCTTGAAAACCTCAAATTAAAAGCTAGAACCAATTCATTATTATCCTTTTGCACATTCATTAAATTGCTGAGCAATGCAATTACATTTACCTTTTCACCAAACTATTCAATAAATTCAGCTATGCAACATCCAGGAACAAAAACCAATCCCTTACATCATCTTGAAAAGATTGCAAAAAATACCCCGTAATAACATCTTCGTGATCATTTTCATAATCATCCATCAAATCACAAAACCCCTACAAATTCTTGTTTGTTGATTTTGAATTCTCTCCATTGTACTGTGGCAAGTATTCTCTAATGTCATTAGGGATCGCATTTGAGTATCCATGAATGCCATCAAAATTCAAAGCATTACGTCTTCTAGTGGTCAACGAATTCATTGCATCTAATTTTGAAATTACAAATAAAATAAAATACCTGAACAAGTATTCTAGCCTTAAACAAATTAAGAGTTGCCACCTCTTGAAGAGGAAAAATATTAAATTGCTTTCTGGGTTCACTTTTCTATCAGAGCCCCTTCCACAACTTTCAAACAAACTGCAACACCTTTTCTAATCAGATCATAAACTTTCGTGACTCTTCCCAAAAGATAGTTTTTGTGTTTCATCCCCAGCAGAGTCACCAATCTGTTGGTCTTTTCCAAAGCTAAACCCTTTGAACCTTAAAGGTTTGCCATGACTTATGATTGGATCCAAATGGTAGTTTGGCCAATGAACATGAGATAACTATGCACCTATCTCCCTTACACTTTAGGCTCTGCCAGACCTAGGGGAGTATTCCCTTATAAAAACTTCAACAAATATATTCATAATTTAGAACACAAGGCAAATCTGTTCCCATAATGAAGATATACAAGATAAACTGCAAACTTGGCAATGTTCTTGATTATCTCATTTCTCATATTAGATAACATGCAAATCTTAAAACTAACATAACAAAAAGAAAAATTGAAATAAAATTATTTGTCTTTTGAGAACTTTGACTACCTGAACCCTCTGAGCAAACGATTAAATTAGATCAGTGTCTATTCTGGTCATCGAAATCAAACATCAAACATTTCAAAGTATTCCTCGTAACATTTCAATTTCATATCCAAGGGGCACTAGTGTTAATGCATTACAGAGACACACCCAATTACACTATTCCTTGCAACTCTCCTTTAAGATCCACGACTGAATGCATACAATCCTCCATATTCTCCTTAAAACATTTTAATTCACTCCTCAAATGAAAGCAATAATATGCAATTTAGAATAACTAAAATGACAAACAAATAAGATCCTTGATCCCTTTGCTTAAAAGAAATGAACATACAATCATGTAGACAATTACTAGAAACATACATAGCGATGCCTTCATTAATTTCAACCTAAAAAGAACAATGTCACTATAAAATCCATTACAATGAAGTGCTATTCTCACTGGAACCCAAAATGAAAACTCCTCTCTTACAAAAATATACTTCTCAAATGCATTATCTTGTATTCAGATCCCAGGAACAAAACCCATAACCTAACTCACCACTTTGCCTTTATAGAAAGCATTACAGAGAAAGTTTGCCTACTGGCCACAAAGATAGAATTTTTTTACATGTCTGACATTTTTTTTGATCTCTGCAACATCTAAATTAGAGCATTCAATTTTTTGGTTTGTCCATTTGAATATGAGTTTCTAAAATTAGCTTTTCATGATTAAAATTCATCCTTTCCTTTTTTTTTGTTGGAAACAATAAATTTTCTACTTTGCTTAGATGGAGATAATTTGGTAATTTATTAAATTTGATTTATTAGTTTTCCACTTTCATTGCAATCATTTTTATTTTAAATTAATACCTACAAAACAAAACATTGTCAATATATAAACATCTGCTGCATTATTTAGATATCTCCTCAAAATCCCCCCACTATCCTCTATTTTGTACATTCCTATTATCTCTCATGTTTCAAGTCTGTTATGTAATTCTAGAACAAATATTCCCTCTTCTACAAATTGTTTCCCTTTGATCAACATATTTATGTGCTTCTGTAAATCTTACCAACCATACTATGGACTCTCAAAATAACTCATTGAAATTTCAATGAGTCTGTAACATTCACATCCCACTTCCCACGATAGTCAAGAATGAACTATGTATTTTGCTCAATGTTAAGCCAATTTATGCACTACTACTCCAAAATATTTCTACTCTTTAATTGAACCTTGAGCTTAATGACTTAAACAATTCACCATGCCTTTGACGGTCCTGTGGGTTCCTTTTGAATTACTTCTCGTTACTAGGAACACATTGAATTCTAATGCCCTTCCATGATACAAACAATTCAACATACTCTTCATTTTCACACCTCCAAACCTTCTTATCTTTGCGCAACTTTATTTTATTCGTGTACTTGCAAATCAACTTTGATTCTTTTTATGAAAGGGTTTGGCAGGAATCCTTTTTTAAAGGAATTCTTTATTTCTATTAAGCCCCATCAACTATACAATTTATATAGCCTTTGCACTAGCACATTAAACTTGTGCACTCTCCATTATCGGTGCATTGCCATTTTATCAATATTAATTACTTCACATGTAATGTACTACATCTTTTGCCACCTCATAAAAATAATAGATTTTATTCAATCAGGATAGTAATACAATTTTAAGATTGGCACGTTTTTTGCTATCTACTCCCTTGAACATTCTGTGAGTGTTCATCATGAACATGGTAGAGTGTTGGAACACGGTTTTTCGTTGTGCCAAAAGATTGATATGTTAATACCTAATACAAACACTATAGATAAACACATGCATGAAAGGTGGCTAGTCCATGTCTTGGATATGAAGGGGGATGCTAGAAATTAGTCCAGCAATCCCCCCTCAACATCACTTGATAGGATTTGAACCTGCGACTTGACTCTAATGCCAATTGTTGGAACACGTTTGCTATTGTGCCATAAGATCAACCTGTTAATGCCTGATACAAACAAGTTATAGATAAACAGATGCACAAGAGGCGGTTAGTCTATGTATCGAATCCAACAAAGGGAGTTGTTGGATATTAGTCCAACATAGAGAACATTAATATCACATCACTAGAATAGCAACGTGAATCACACAACCTAGTCACAACAAGAATGTAAATGAGAGCTCAAAATACATGAGTTCACAAATTTCAACTTGAAGTTGTAAAATATGCACAAAATCAATAAGTATGTCCAAAAATCACAAGATATGTAAATGGAAAGCTTTGGTGACTAGTTTTGTTGAACACACTTGGATATTGAAAGGTGGGGTAAATCAACATAAATTAAATTTTAACCATTCATTTACCTTTAAAATATTAAGTCAAATCTATAGAAGTAAGGAACAAAAATAGGACATGTACCACACAAGAACACCAAGATTTTTACATGAAAATCTACGGTGAAGATCAACTCACAATATATGAAACTAGTATTACAATGTTTGTTTTAGGCTCTCTACCAAGGAAGCTCACTGCTCCCTGAATAGACTTATAGGCTAAGACACGCTACCCTAGGGAAAGATAAAATGGTTTTTCCTAGTTTAAATTTCCACCTAAAAATCTTGGTGTTCTTGTGTGAATACATTGGCTGCTTCAATTATTACTTTCATGCATATCTATTGAAAGGAGATTATGGTTTAAGTGTTTTAAATATATTCAAGTTTGATTAAGGCCCCCCTCTCAACATCTGATAATGTTCAACAAGTGGTATTAGAGCCTAGGTCATGGGTTCAAACCCCTCACTTACATTGGAGGGGTTTTGTAAGGTGTGCACCCTTGGTCTCCTTATGCTATGTAGTGCAATGCTTGGGTTTGTGACATGGCTTAACCACCTTCCATGAAATTCATTAAATCCCGTGGTTGTATCAGGCAATAACAGATTGATCTTTTGGTGCAATGACAACCGTGTTTCTAACAAATATCACTTCTCTAGGGAAAGATACAATGATATTACAATGAAAAACATCACATGAACTGTTGTAGAAGAATCATCTACCAAATGTTGATAGTGCAATCCTTGTTGTAGTTCAAGTATTATGTCACACATATTTCACACACTTCATAACCATTTGATATATTAGTGATTAATTTTGCACATCAGAAAACTTCACATTAACTCTCACGTATTAAAAAATGAATTGTCCTTCTATATATATCCTTTGCAACACCCAAAATACTAATTATGTTGGCTCAAATAGGACCTAACAGATGAAATGTGCAACACAACATAGGTCAGCCTCAAATGCGTTCAACATTATCAAGAATTGGTTGCATATGAAGCAAAAATTAATATAATCTTCAAACATGTCATACCACTTCCTCCAAGGCAAATGAAATGGGTCAATATCAACTGCAATTGAAGCAAGATACGTAGTCAACTCATATATCAACACCATTGTCAAAATTGCTAATTGTTTGTCTCAATACTAACAGGGAGAGAAAAAAACTATGTGGACCATCGTGAAGGATATGTTGACCATCAAATATCTTTATACAAACATCTCTTGAAGTAATCAAATGTCAAGACCTAGTGCATAAGATAAAATATACTATGCAGATTAGACAAATTGTGTGGCATCAATGTGAAGAACACTGTGTATTAGAGCACCAACATGATTGAAACTTATATCACTAATCCAATAATTCATCCTTAACATCCTCCCAAAACCACATAGTCGTACCCAACAACGTGGTAGAATGCAAATTATTCTATTGAGCTAACAAGAACATTTTGCACTGACACGTTGCTAATGGGAGAACAAACACTCATAACTTTTTCTGTACCAATTTTTAAGTCATGAAAATTGGTAGCAGTATGTACTACATACCCCTAAGCATAAATTTGAACCACATGCCCAAAGCATGTAATGTGGAAAAATATGGACAAAAATATTGGTCCACCCAATTCCAAACTAACAGTGTTATGAATATCTTTGTTGCTTCTTCAAAGTATATTCTTTGTTGATCATTAGATACTTAATTAAGATAGAGAAATAGCTTCTCTCAAATATGCCTTACCTATACCAATTAATAATTTAACACATCTCCTTGTGACAACATATATTGTCAGACATCCACTTGACATTAATGACAACACATATTGCTAACAATCTCCCCTGTTGTCACTGATGGCAACACCACATATGTATCTACAAAAGCTACATCTATATATATGCACCCCCCCTTTCACTAGTACCTACATTATTTATCTAAAATCTCTCTTGCATAGAATTTGTCTAGTATCTCTCCCCCTTTCACATCAAGGACAAATGGCATAATATCTACATCATCCAAAATAGTACTACATGTACTTCCCCTAGCAATGTGTATTCATTTCAAAATTATCCCCCTCAGATGGAGATCCTTCAAAAAACTGACATTGATATATACAATCCTTCAACTATGAACTCCAAAAAAAGATAGTGTGATCTATTAT
Organism: Cryptomeria japonica; assembly: GCF_030272615.1. NCBI lineage: Eukaryota > Viridiplantae > Streptophyta > Pinopsida > Cupressales > Cupressaceae > Cryptomeria > Cryptomeria japonica. The sequence continues at coordinate 7,267,145 of NC_081414.1, forward strand.
AAAACTGCACAGTTAAAAAATGTTTAATCTATGCCTTAGCCACACTCTTGCAAGGTAATCTATACCTTTATATTTTACCTTGAGATCAGCCATAGTTTTATCCCAAGTGGCCTTTGTCAAGGTGAGAACCTACTTTTGACATTCAAACTATAATTATAAGTCCTCAACTATATCAATATTATTCAAAACCTTCATTTTCTACTCAGTTTGCTCAACTTCTCCAAAATGTTGAACAAAGAAGCAAACCTCAAATCTAGTACTTCCCTTGGCAAACAAAATTGTTTCTTAATTTGGTCTTTCTACTCCTTCAACAAAAATAGTTGCACATGAAGTTGTTCTATTTGCATTTTGATGGAGTCATCTTTATCCTTCCCAAGGTCATATGCACTGGCTAATTGAAATATTTGTGACTCAATTGAGTCAATTTGTCCTTTGATGCTTTTTATGAAATCTTGTCTTGTCAAACAAAATTGGCATAACACTGTAACATCATCAATACTGTTATTAAAATTCCTTATGTGCATCTACAAAGTATTGGCTGCATTGGCACACAAGTCAAAAAATTAAGTAATTCTCCTACATTGAATTTCCTTAGGGTTTACTCCTCTACTTTTTTTTCTACATGAGCGGAATGATCCTTAAAGGAATCCATAAGTAACTTTAACTTATATTCGGAAGCTAAGAATGACTCAATATCTACCTTCAACAAGCCCTTGTGTGTAGCCTTTACTACATCATCAATCAAACTCAATTTATTTACATGCTTCGTAGTAATTCCTTTCTTCCTAATGCATGGAGGATATCTCCCAACTAAAACTTATGAAGATGTGAGATATTTGACAAGTCTATCCGTAGACACCTAAAATTGTCCTGTTTAATTAAATAGATATTTTTATTTATTTAATTAGTTTTTACCCTAAGTCTTCTATTAATTAAATAAATCTTTATTTATTTAATTAATTCATTTATCCTTTTCTAAACCCTTCCCTATTTAAATAAATATTTTTATTTATTTAATTTATCTTTTCCTTAAAATTAAATAAATATTTTATTTATTTAATTGGTCCCTCTTCCTCTATTAATAAACTAAATCTTTATTTATTTAATTAATTCATTAGCTTTTTCCCTCCACAATACATGCCATTTATCTTACCTACCCCCTTCATATTTTATTATTTTTCTTACCTACCTTTTAATCCTAGCCGACCATTTATTTTTGCACCTCTTAATCTTATCCCTTCATTTCCTAAAGTGTCTTATATATAAGAGGATTCTTTTATCCTTCTAGTGGTAATGCATTTATCAAGCCTTCTTGCAATCAAGTTACTTTACAACCACAGTCCGATCTTTGTTAAGCTCTTGTGCACATACAAAATCTAAGAGCAAATATATCAAACAAGATCAATGGAGATAGGAGACAATGAAGATCAAACCCTACTTAGCATGTGAATGACATTATTGTTTTATATATTTATTTGCATGTTCTTAGGTTTCTTCATTGGTGCATGGTGAATGCTTTTTTTTGTAGAAATAGGATTTTTGTTGTAGTTGGATCTTTGTGGTTTTACAATAGTTTGTCATCATCATTTTTCACTGTATACACTATCTAACCCCCTTTTGTTGGTATTTGTAATCTAGCTTTGGAGTTACCACAGGCTGAAGTTGCATTTGTAGACGTAATAGGTATTTGAAGGAATCAAATGATTCCTCGCAACCGTTTGTACCACTAGAAGAAGCCTCTTACTTCTTATTTGTCTCTACAGTCACATTTTGAACATTATCCTTTTTAGGTTTGTTTTCTTCCTTTTCTTGTTCACCACCAACATTCACTATATCAATCTTTTCCTTTTCTCCTTCTCCTCTAGTATCAATATTTCCTTTTGCGTGTTCACCAAAACATCTTGCTGCACATTCCAATCAATATTGTCTAAAGGAGGGACACCCCTCATATATTTTTTGTGTCTTGTGTATCATTATCTAGAGGAGTCTCATTTGACAACTCAACATTACCACCAATCTCTATCATCGGTTCACCAAAAACAAACCTATCAATGTCTTTTATGTTAGAGATTTCTTCTAGATTAGTATCACTAGAAGGAACTTGTTTTTCTATAATTATTTCTCCCTCCTTCATCTCCTTCAATACTTTGATAGTAAACTTATGTCTCCTTTTGAATTCTCTATTTATCTTCTTCACTCATGCCTATAAGGGTGTTTACTCTTTGTTGTCTTCTCAATTCTTGTGACTGCCTCTATGTAATATTTACAATTTAATTCTCAAACAATGTAAGACCGACTTATTTTATAGGTTCTTCTCTTATTTCGCTTCTAACTTGACTGCATCATCTCTTTGCTCCATCAATGCACTTGTAATGGTCTCTGGAAGTTGGTATAAAATGTCACTCAAGGTCAAGTTACATTTAATTATGTACATTATAATTGCTTGTTCATTCAGATGTACCAAATTTGTTTCTTTTAGTGCCCCATGACATTCAATTGCATCTATATTCAAGGTTTCTTGCTCCAGAGGAGCCTTCTTTGTTTCCTTTGGCTCTCCTTTCAATATCCATTTTCCTTTATATTTCCTATTTGAGCTGCCTTCTCCTTCACTTTGTTTTCTCTTCTTGTCTCTTCTTCTCAACACAAAACCCTTTACTTATTCTTCTTCTTCTTCATCAATGTTAACCACTTTTATCTTTTCCTTTTTTGCTTGTTGCTCTTTCCAAGTGGTTTCTTCTTCCGAGATGTATACTCCTTATTAAGTTCAATAGTTGCAAATCTCTTTTTGCTTGGTGGATTTTATGTTGCTACAAAAGGTATAGGAAGAGTAGAAGTAGTAGTAGCAGACCTTCCAATTCTTCTAGGTGTAGATCGAGGAAAATCAGGAGGTTAATGCAGTTAGAAAACCAAGACCAAAGCATGCAACTTATCTAAGCTAACCACAACCAAAATAATATTCTTCTCATTTCAAAGAAAAAAGAAACAAATTAACTCTCTTTGAAGGCAACTTGTTGAAAATTGTGGACGAATACAAATATATTTGGCTTAATTTTCACAACAAACTCAATTAGGAAACATGTAGAGTAAAAAGAATGAAAGGGGATTGGAAACTATTGTACTCCATATATAATAGATTTTTTAAATATAGAGTTATGAGATTGAGAAACCATGAGAACATTTTTTGGCTTGCTTGTTACTTCAGTGATTCTCTATAGGTGTAAAATTTGGGGTAGCAGCATGTTAGATCGGAAGTGGAGACAAATTGAAAGAATGAACAAAAGCGTCGGATCACAAGCAACCTTAAAATTAATACTGTCATTCCTTATTAGATTTCATTAGCCGAGATAGGTACCTTCTCCCCAGAGTCATCGATGGTACTCCACTTATTAAGTTACCTATAAAAGGTCTAAAGTATGGAGAACCATCCTTGGCCTAAGCTAATTGTGGAAGACGAGCTAACTAGAAGAAAGAACACATGGATTAAACAAATTGACAAATGTATGAAGAAGTGGGATGTTAATATGCATGATTGTCTAAACACAAATGAGGAAATTAAAAAGTATGTGAAAGATATAAACAAAACAAATAAGGCGAAAAAAAACTTACTATATTAGAAAATTTAACCCCATGGAGGACAATGAAGCAAAATCATACGTAGGAGTAAATATTAAATGGAAAGGAAAATATGTTAACAACCCAATTAAAAGTTAGTTCTGATCATATTATATGTGAAATCAACAAATGGATGGTACTTTAAAAAGAGTGGGTGAAAAAATATGTTGATTTCGCAATAAGAGAATGGTGGAGACAAAATGACACTTTGTCATAGAGTGCTCAACGCATAGAAACATTTGTGCCAACTATGAAGATACCTTTCAAGTTAATGATTTAAGGTTGAACAAGATTGCAAACTTCATCATCAAAATTCACTGCTGAAAATCTGATCTCAAAAAAAGTTTACAAACTTTATAAAATTTCTTTATTGAAAGATTATGTGTTGCTCTTAGATCCCATAAACTCCTTTAACCTCATAGATTTTATTAAATTCTCTCTTTTATTCATTTAATGTTAGTCTGATCTTATTTTTTTTGAAACAACACCGTTTTTGTCAAGAAAACGTTAGCCTCCTCTTAAGGTTTGAACATACATTCTCATTGGGTGGTTTTGCCTCCACACGTCACATATGTTCTTAAATGGTCTTTCTTTAAAGACAAGTCAGCTACGCAAACAGTTATGAAAATGAAACAGGTTGAAAGAGCATTTAAATTCCCGCCTTGCAGAAGGAGGAGAAGAGAGAGTGCATCAAATTTTTCCTCTTGAAGCGGTGGGCGAAGTCTGGTGGTTGACATGGGAAGGGGTTTTGGCGATGGCAAAGGAGAAGACGGCGACTTCGTTGTTGTCCAGGAAGACTATATCCACGCATTCCAGCAGTTCCTAATAAATCACCATCTAGAAGCTTTGGAAGCCATTCTTCTTGCGGAGGATGATACGCTTCATTATCCTCTACAAGTCGAGTAAGCTTAGCTAAACTGTTCGTAAAATGCGCTTTAATGCACACAATTTATGGCATTATTCTTAATTGCATTTTATCATCCAGCTTTGCAGAGCTTCTGGAAGCAAGCCCTCCTTTGGCCAATCTCATTTACACTCAACCCGCCAGGTTCTTGCCCCTTTTTGACAATGCTGCTCGTTTAGCTCAGGTTGTAGACCTTGTCTTTAGCAGTTCAAAATTTTAGGGATTTGATAATAATAAGTATTTGCTGAAACCTATTAAATTTGCCTCCAGAGTGTGGTTCTTGAAGCGCACAAACACATTGAGAATATGTCCGTTAAGGGAAATGTTCATGTTCGTCTTGACGTGAATGGTTCTGCTATGGACTGCCCGGGTAACGTGCTGCATTTATTATCGCTCTGCTTATATTTACTTATTTCTTTATCTTTAAGGATTACAGTGTTTGATTCTTTTATTTTTTTATTTTATAGGCTGTCAAAAGTTGAGTTTGTTTTTTAAGTCACGGCCAAGCAATATCCACTTTGGTTAACAGTAAACTGAATCTTGCCAATTACCTACTCCTGGAATACTCTATACCAGTTACTATTGTTGCCTTAACCTTCTTTGATCATTATTTGACTCTTACTCATAGTCTTAAGATGGCTATTGATGCACCTGATACGAACAGGTGTTTACTGTCCATTAATTTTTTTCCCTGAATTTCAATTAACTCGTCTCCTCTAAACAGGTAAGATGTACACGAAGGCTTAATCCTAGGTCATGGTGTTTCTTCTCTAAAAAACAGTTGCCTTAAATTAATTCATCCCCTAAATTTCAGGGAGATTGTACAATCGTACTAAATCCGGATGATGATATTGATCTCTTTGCATTGCCTGTAGACCATGACCTACCAAACCATTCTTATCTTTCCTATAGTTTCAAAGTTAAGTTTAATATCACTACTAAATTTTAACCATTAAAATCAGATCTGAAAATGATAAAACAACTTTAGACCATTTATAACAAATCACCACACACAATGATAACTAGTCTTCAGCACATTAACACAAAAATGCACCAGAAACCCTTAGAAATAATTAGATTTATGCATCGAAAGAGATCTAATACAGCTGTTCACCACCAGTAGCGACAACAAAATATAAATTGGAGCACAAACTGCAAATTGTACATAAAATCAATAGAAACTAGCAGACTAGTCAACATTGAAATTGCACTAAATGAAATTGAAATGCTTGCAAACTATATGTATGATTTTTTTGTTTTTTTGCATCAAATTGGAATGTTATGATAGTCATTACAACGTCTGCAGCAGCTCATACAAAACTTGAAACAATAGCAACCAAGCTACTGGAAGAAATATTGATAATCTTACTGGAATTTCACTCGAATCACTACCAACCTGCACCCACATGAAATGTGATTGCTATAGCTTGAAGGAAAGGTCTTAAGCACTGATATACCAACAAATTACACACCACACAACAACAACAACACCTATAGAAAATCTGAAAACCAAATTGCTGAAATGTCCCATTTTGGACAGGGTTGGGTAAATTAAATATTATATAATTTTCTAGGCTTAAAAGTATTAAATTATTTAATATTATGCTTCAAGTATAATTGAAATAATATTAAATAATTTTTAAGTGAATGAATAATGGGAAAGGAAGGTAACTGAAAAGGAATGGCATATTAATGTCTATTGGGATTGATGAAGATATGCATTGGATTAATAATTCCTTTTCAGTTTTTATTTGGGAGTTTCTCGAATTTCGTGTTCTCGGGATGGGAGCCCGAGGAAGCCATTTTCGGCAGTGCGAGATCTGTCCTAGGTGGTTGGAGAAGGATCAATCAGGTTCTGCATTGGAGATTAATGTTTGGCTTTACTGAAATTGATGAAGTCTTCCAGAAGATCAATTACAGTCATTCAGTGAATTGCAGGTCAGATGTGAATATTAATCGGATATTATTGTATTGATTTTGTTGTGAAGATGAGAGTCAGTGCGTTGGATTTATTGTAAGTTTTCGATTTTGCCATCTTATTTTATCAGCACTCTCAGAACAACTCATAAGTCTGATTGGAGAAGAAGTAGCCTAATCGCATCAGGATATTTGTTTATATTATACTTTTTTGTGTGAATTGGGAGCTAATATTTCTTTAGGTGATATTTGAAGGAATCGCTAAAAAGCAAATATATATATGTGGCAGGGAGTTATTGGGAAGATGTAATGTCCCAGACTAAGAAATTTGTGAAATTAAATTAAATTTGCATCAAGGGACAGAAAATTATAATTCACTTCTTATTCCAAACCCTCATATAATTAACCTTTCCAAATAAACTGAAATACCCACAAAGATTTAGCAAGCAATCTCACAATCTATGCACCTGATTTGTAGATCTGACTGTCAAATCGATCTAGAAATTCACCAAACTTAACATGCAAGTTGAATTTCAAATCATTCTCAATAAATAACATATTATTGCTGTAATAAATTGCTGCTAATAGCATTCATACAATCCAAAGTGCTGCAGACAAAATGATGCTCAAATTTGGAACCAAAATCTCACTGCAAACTACACTATCTCACCAATAACTTATAATAACTCCATGCATGAGTTCAAAATGATAAATAATAGCAAAGTACATGATATTTCCTTAAAACCGTGGCCTCAAGGCTGACATTAACTTTTGCAACACATGCAAACTTAAAACTAAGGAAACCTCCGCCATTCAGCACAGTGATAACCTCTAACATGAGATTGTTCAATGGTATTCTTTGACTACCGTCCTCAGAACACTTGGTAATCCTCTGACTCCCGCCTTAGATCACATTGGAAACCATGAACATCCTGTCCAAAAGTCTCCTTCTTCACTGGTTTATTGGCCACTGAAGAAACAAGCAAATCTTAGCCAAAATCTGCAACAAGAATGATTCCAAATGGAGCCAAATCCATGCATATATGAAACCACTTTCAAACTTAAATTTGGTGCCCAAAACCACCTCTCGAAATGGAGGAAACTTGCATGAAATGGAAATAATCATTTTTGGCAACTTAGATAAGAATCCATTACAAAGACATTAGTTGCCAAATTGCCCAAAGATGCCAAGGAAACTTTTCGAAAACATGCACTACTAGCCAGCTTTCCAAAGCCAACAAGTTGCTTCTCAAATTAAAGCTCAAAATAATAAGTTACTAATTTAACACTGTTTGTTGTAAGAAATATGAATTTGCAACAACAAACAAATATTAAATTAATAATATTTCCCAAACTATCATATGATCCTTATATACTATTTTGGGATGGTTGGGCTTACTATTTCTGGATTTCCCTTTTGAAAAAGGGACATGACAAGTCCTCCCTTCCTAAAATTGCTTGTCCTCAAGCAATTGCAAACATGTAACTCCGAAATTTTGATGCCAAAATGACCTGTCATGACAAATTGCATACCAAACCTTGATTTTACATAAATTAAATGTTCCATATTCTTTCTATGCATCCCGAAGAGACTTTGTGAGGTGTAACCATGTTGATTTGATTGGTTGTGGCTATATTCAATGAATAACCAAAGTGCCCATGCAATTAGTTTCAATTTTCCTCCCATCAAAAACTTATCTTCCCAAGCTTGACTTCCAAACTGAATTGATGCACAAACATTGAGCAACTTGTACCAAAGGCTCCTGATTCTTTTGATGATGTTGTGGATCTGATTTTTTCTACTATTAGGACTATTATAGCATTCACCATATCCACTATTACAACCTCTACACTTTTTGGAAACAAATCCTTCATCCACCTCTGCATTGCTGAGATACATATCACAAGAATACACAACATTAAACCCATACATTAGCTCAAACAGAGCAATTGTGTTTCCATCTTTATGGACTGATCTGCAATAGCAAATGCACATCACTGGAGCAGCCATTAGTATCACAAAACAAGAATATTCATTAAAAAACATTCTAGGTGCCCAAATTGCAGATGATATCTTATCTTGATGGAGAATAATGTATCTTCTATAATCATCCATCGATATATGTTTGACATTATTTACGAATGAAATGTTATGAGTTGCCCTTAACATTCTCCTCTTCATCTTTAGTTTTGGAAAGAGACACTCACTATCCATATGAAAAATGAATTTGTTTGCCTTCTTGTGATTATCATCTTGAAGCCTTTTCCAAAACTCATCATAGAAGCTATTGTGTGCATCACCCATGTGTATATCATCTCCTTCAATGGAGACTCCTATCATGAATATCCTCCAAAACAATGCCATGGTGGTTGTATTATTTTTCACCAACAATGATAACCTTCTTTTTGCAATGAAACCATATTTAAGTGCAACAAACTGTAGCTATTCAAAACAAGAGTTACCAATATCAACAATAAATTGATGATGCAATAATTACATAAGTGATCAACCTGAATAGTAAACCAGGGGCATCTTGAATGCACCCTTTGAGTCAAATTATTGTCATTTGTCAAATTTTGGTTTCTTTTGGTTTGATTGAGTCAATAAGGTCATATAAGACCATTGTGGGTCATTTAGGACCATTATCAAAAGATTTGGGTGATTAAAAGTCAAAAATGCAAAAATTGTCAATGTTGCTCAAAAAGTTGTCAAACAACTTTGTCAAAAAGTGTCAAAATAGTGTTTTGTTAAAAAAACTAATCAAAAGGTGGTTGAAAATAGTTGGAATTGATGGTAAATGTATAAAACTATAAATGTACCCTTCAAACTCGAATTTGTGGGTTGGAGAAGTTTGAATGAAAGAGATACATCATTTTTCACTACTTTTTCCTTGTAATTTCCTTGTAATAAATAACATATTATTGTTGTCATAAATTGCTGCTAATAGCATTCATACAATCCAAAGTGCTGCATACAAAATGATGCTCAAATCTGGAACCAAAATCTCACTGCAAACCTAAGTCATAGGATACGACGATTTTCATGGATTAGGTTCGAATTTAATCGAATTTCAAACTTCTATAAAAAAAACCGAATTTAATCGAATTTCCTCTATAAAGCACTGCTATCTGCCTCTAAACACAACTCAGCTGGTCGTGGGTATTCTTTGTATATGCTTTGTTTCTATTGGGTCATGGGTGTCTGCAACTGCTGGGTCGCCCTCGGATTTTCTCCAACAAGGGTTGCTATTTTGATAATTTATTAGAAGTATACATATATTTAAAAATAAACAAAATTATAGAAGGCGATTTTTATCCGAATTTTTTTTCAAATTTTTCTCTTGTCGAATTTCATCCGAATTTCATGGCTGTCGAATTCGAATTCGAATTCGAACCTTGTGACTTAGCTGCAAACTACACTATCTCACTGATAACTTCAAATAACTCCATGCATGAGTTCAAAATGATAAATAATAGCAAAGTACATGATATTTTCATAAAACCATGGCCTCAAGGCTGCCATTAACTTTTGCAACACATGCAAGCTTAAAACTAATGAAACCTCCACTATTCAGTATAGTGATAACCTCTAATATGAGATTATTCAATGGTATTCTTTGACTCCCTACCTTAGAACACCTGGTTATCCATTGACTCTCATCCTTAGATCACCTTGGAAACCATGAACATCCCGTCCAAAAGTCTCCTTCTCCACTGGTTTATCGGCCACTGTAAAAACAAGCAAAGCTTAGCCAAAATCTGCAACAAGAGTGATTCCAAATGGAGCTAAATCCATGCATATATGAAACCACTTTCAAACTTAAATTTGACGCTCAAAACCACCTTCGAAATGGAGGAAACTTGCATGAAATGGAAATAATCATTTTTGGCAACTTAGATAAGAATCCATTACAAAGACATTAGTTGCCAAATTGCAAAGGAAACTTTTCAAAAACATGCACTACTAGCCAACTTTCCAAAGCCAACAAGTTGCTTCTAAAATCAAAGCCCAAAATAATAAGTTACTAATTTAACATTGTTTGCTGTAAGAAATATGAATTCGCAACAACAAACAAATATTAAATTAATAATATTTCCCAAACTATCATATGATCCTTATTTACTATTTTGGGATGGTTGGGCTTACTATTTTTGATTTTTTTTTTGAAAAAGGGACATGACAGAAGATGGTGTTTTCATATTTTAATGTGGAATGGAATTTAGACTACTTGCAAAAAATGATTTAATTGCTAGATGGGTATCTTGGGCGAGTTAATATATGCCGAGTTTGACCATTCAAATAATGGCATGGAGAATCTCATTTAGCAAACGATGAATACTTTATATATGTTTGTGACTTCCATATTGTTGTCTGAGAGATTCGATTTCAGGCATGTGTGATTTTGTTGCTAGGGGGTGTTGCATTATGTTTGTTAATTGAATTAATATGTGTTCTGTTGTAAGCCATATTCATTAAACTGGTTATAATATTTTGAAACCTTCTGGGGTCGTGGTCATAAAGGAGGTTCTATGTATTGAGATTATATTTTCCTAAGTTAATAGTTAATGCTCAATCGTGTAATATATTGTATTTTAGAAACTTTCTATTTTGTAAATCTTTGTAATCTATTTATTGAGCGTTCTTGCTCATTGTTAATACAACAATTATTTTTTACCAATTACGTTTCCGTAATATGGTATCAGTGGTAGTTTTTTCCTGGGCGATTTGTTCTGAAAAAAAAAGGGTTTTTGGTGCGTGTTTCTTCTGCACCAGTCACGATTTTTTTATGCCCTAAATCGTGCACGATTTGTACGCGATGCTCTTCGCGATTTTATTTTCGTGCCCGATGTTTTTTTCCGTGTGCCTTTTTTTGCTTTTTTTCGTGCGTGCGGGTTTGGTTTTTTTTTCCAGCTCTGTAAATCGCGAAGAAGCTTCTGGTCTGTAGCTCGCGTGACGGATTTTTTCGTGCGTTTTTTCGTGTTCTTCTTTCGGCGACGAGAATTTTCTTTCAGCGGCTCCATAAAAATCTTTGACTTTGGCCCGTGTTTTTCCAGATTTATTGTCGCGATTTGCTTTTTTCGTGACTGTCTCTGCTATTTCTGACGAAGGGTTTTCTGGTTTGTGGGTTTCGTCTGCATCGTGACCCCTGCGTTTTTCGCAAACTCCTCTATGTGATCCTACGCGTCGGTTTTTGTGACTTTCTACAATTTTTTTTGCAGATTTTCTAAGTTTGGCGATGGCTAGGGTTGTAACCCCTATTTTCTGTGGTAAATATAAAATTTTTGACAGATCCAACTAGGGTTTTCTCAAAATCCTTAGATTTTCTAGTCGGAATAAATTTTAAACCTCAATTTCTTGGTGGGTTTTTTGAGATCTCAATTGGGTCATCGTCAAATTTTTCTAGGTGCATCATTTTCCGCGCCTTAATTTTTGAGCCGTCAGATCTACATTCTGATTTCAGATTCCTTGAGGGTTTTTCAAGAACTCTTTTGGGTCTTTGTTGGATTTTTTTTGGGTTAGCCATTTTTTCTTCGAAATCCTTGCCAATCGTACTTCCTCTTTTTCGAAGTCTGTACCTAATTTTGCCTATGTTTCAGATTCACACCTTTTCAGATTTTCTTGTCTTTTGTGCATTGGGAAACATGCAAAGATGGCGTCATTGACCAACTTGATGTTGGAAGGCAGTCAATGATTTAATGGCAAGAATTATAACACCTGGAAGCAGGGCATGCTAACTATTTTTGAATATCGCCATGTAGATGATCTTGTTTTGGGAAAAGAATCTCGTCCTTCTGCAGCCGGATCAGATCATGTCAAATTTGATGATCGCAATCGAGAAGTCATTCTTCTTTAGCTCTCTGTCAAGATGACTAGTTACCTCAGATTCCTTCTGGCAAATTAGCCTCAGAAATTTGGAAGCATCTGAAGGAATTGCATGAGACATCCGACAAAAGCCGAGTGTTCTTCTTGAAGAACCAGTTGTCCTCCATCATGATGTAAGAACGCATGTCCTTACAGGAGCATCTCACGAAGATTAAGGACATTCGAGATCAGCTCGAAGCTATTGGTCGGAAAATGAAGGAAGAGGATATGGTAGTAATAATCTTGAAAAGTCTACCAAAATCCTACGAGCACTTCATAGAGGCTTTCAACATTATGTCTACGAATGTTGATTTGAAATTTCCAGAGTTGTGCACCAAACTCCTATAGCAGGATCGCTGGAAACAACAGTTTGGTAGCGGTGCCACTTCGTCCTCCTCAGAGCAAGCATTTGCTGCCAATTCCTTTCACAAGGATAAAGGCAAATCTTAGTTATCTCAGTCCTCTTAGTAGAAGGGCTCTAGTTAGGCACAAGAAGGTTCGAAGAAGAAAAAGGTTCAGTGCAACTATTGTCACAAATATGGCCATATGATTAAGGATTGTCGAAATCAGATAGCTTCCGAACAACGGAAGCAGGGGGGGTCTCAGCCTAAAGCCAATGTCGCTGAGCACACAGAGCAAAAAGAGTTTGCCTTTTACGCCTTCATGGCTAAAAGACCTGCAGACCATGTGAAATCTTCTGCTTGGTATATTGATTTTGGTGCTTCTCGACATTTCACTAACAGGCGTGATTGGTTTACAAAATTTTCTCCCTATACTGATTCAGTTATTTTTGGAGGAGGTGGAGAGTGTACCGTTGTCGGCAAGCGCAACGTTCACATACAGTCTGGTGGGAGGAATCTCATAGTCCTCAATGTGTACTACGTTCCTGGCATAGAACTAAACCTTCTCTCTGTGAGTCAGATTATGCGACATTCTCCTCAGCTTGATGTCATCTTCAGTGCACATAAGTGTTCGATTGTTGATCGTGTGACACGCACTACAGTTGCTGTTGGTATTGAGGATCATGGTCTTTACAGACTTGTGGATACAGGTGATTCTCTTGAGCATGCCTTCGCAGCAAAATCCTCCTCTATCACCCGGCTATGGCATCAACTATATGGTCATCTGAACATTCATTACCTTGCTCAACTTGTTCGGGAAGATTTAGTACATGGCCTACTTGATATTCAAACTCAGAATCAACGAGTTTGTGAAGCTTGTGAAGCTGGGAAGCAGCACAGGACACCGTTCAAGGATGGTGACTCATGGCGAGCATCTAAGGTACTACAGTTGGTCCACGCTGATGTATGTGGTCCAATGAATACTCCTTCTGTTACTGGGTGCAGGTATTTCTTACTTTTTGTTGATGATTATAGTCGTAAAATGTGGGTGTACTTTCCTAGACAAAAATCAGATGTGTTTCCTGTATTTCAGAAATTGAAGGCCTCGGTAGAAAAAGAGTAGTTATTCTATTATTACTCTTAGGTCTGATAATGGGGGGGAGTTTTGTTCTACTTCTTTGTTCACTTTTTGTGATACACATGGCATAAAACGTCAGTTAACCACATCGTACACCCTTCAGCAAAACGACGTTGTAGAACGTCACAACTGCATCATTACAGAAATGGCTAGGTCGATGTTGGAACACAAAAATGTTCCTAAGAAGTATTGGGCAGAAGCAGTGTTTATTGTAGTCTATCTCCTTAATAGGTCTCCCACTCATGCTGTTAAGGGGAAGACTCTGGAGGAAGCATGGACTGGTCGCAAACCCAGGATCAACCATCTGAAAGTTTTTGGCTCCCTCACATATGTTTGGATTCCAGATGCCAATCGCTCTAAGTTAGATTCCAAGAGTCAGAAGCTTATGTTTACAGAGTACAGTGACAACCATAAGGCTTACCGGCTGATTGATGTAGACATTCATCATCTCATCTTCAGTCGTGATGTTGTCTTTGATGAAGATCGAGGACCATTTCAGCTTTCCTCGTTTGAGCAGAATTCTGAGGATCAGCCTTTGAAGGCTTCTGATTTAGGTGTTTGTCTTCTATTTGGTTCACCTGATGGGAGGTATGATGCAGATTCTGTATTTGATGATGCCATACCTGAATTTCCTCTGGATGATGCTGATCTTCCACCCGTTCCAGATCCTCTTCCACCTCCAGTTCTAGTTATTCCTCCTGCATCTGATGTTGGCACCTCTACTGTCCAGCCTAAATGGTGGGCTAAGACCATTAGTGATCTTCGTCCTGATGAGCTCGTCGAGGGTAGATCTTCCAGAAATAAGGGCAAGCAGCAAAATACAGTTAACTTTGTTCTCATGGCCAATATTCATAGTATTTATGAGCCTCAGATCTATACAGAAGCAAAAGGGATTCAAGAGTGGGAACAGGCAATGGACGCAGAATACTAGAGCCTTCTAAACAACAACACCTGGGTTCTCTTTGATCTTCCTCCAGGGAAGAAACCCATTAGCTGCAAATGGGTTTATAAGTTCAAGTATCATGCAGATGGTACTTTGGATAAATACAAGGCCATATTAGTTGCTCGAGGATTCACATAGCAAGAGGGCATTGATTATGAGGAGGCATTTGCTCCTACTGCCAAGATGAGTACAAACCGTCTTCTTCTTGCTATTGCAGCTCAATTTAGATGGAAAGTCCATTAGATGGATGTTAAGAGTGCCTTCCTCAATGTTGAGTTGTAGGAAGAAGTCTACATGACGCAGCCTCGTGGTTTCAAGGTTGCTGACAAAGAACATCAAGTATGTAGACTCGTTAAAGCACTCTATGGACTCAAACAAGCTGCTCGAGCGTGGTACATCAAGATTGATCAGTACTTGGTTGCTCATAGTTTTCAGCGTAGTCCTGACAGTAATTTGTAGATCAAACATTTTGGTGATGATATTCTCTTTCTTGTTGTCTATGTTGATGACTTGATCATTATTGGCAGTTCAACACATTTGATTATAGAAATCAAACAGGATCTGTGCAAGGATTTTGATATGACAGATTTGGGGCTTCGCCATTATTGTTTAGGTGTTGAGGTTTGGTAGACTGTTATTAGCATTTTTATTTCTCAGTCAAAGTATGCCACGAACTTGCTTGATAGATTTAGAATGCAGGATTGCAAACCTGCTTCCACACCTATGGAGACAGGACTGAAGTTGTCAACCAAGTTTGATTCTCTTTTTGTAGACGAAACACAATTCAGGCAACTAGTGGGTAGTCATCTATCTTACTGCTACTAGACCTAATCTCAATTTTGCAGTGAGCTACGTTTCACGCTTCATGATAGCCCCCAAGGCTGATCATTGGGTAGCAGCGAAGCGTGTGCTACATTATGTGAAGGGCACCTCTGATTATGAACTTCTTTACACTAGGAGTCATGATCCTAGACTCAGTGGGTTCACAAAATCAGATTGGGCAGGTTCGGTTGATGATAGGAAATCAACTTCTAGATATGTGTTCAGTTTGGGATCAGTTTGGGATCCGGTGTAGTCACATGGACTAGTAAAAAGTAGTAGGCAATGGCTCTCTCCTCGACAGAAGCAGAGTATCGAGGAGCAGTTAAGGCAGCTTGTGAGGTAGTTTGGCTTCGCCGGATGCTTGCGGATATGGAGATATCTCAAGCAGGTCCGATTCCCTTGTTCTGTGATAATCAGGGAGTGCTCAAACTTGCTAAGAATCCCGTCTTCCATGAAAGAACCAAGCATGTGGAAACTCATTGTCACTTCATCAGAAAGCTTGTTGAAGAAAGATCAGTTCAGTTGCTGTATGTTCCAACAGTGGAGCAAACAACCGATATTCTCACCGAGTTGCTCAGTCTTGATAAGTTTGCTAGATTCAGGGGGCAGCTTGGTGTCGTTGATAGATTGAGCATTAAGGGAGGGTATTAAGATTATATTTTCCTAAGTTAATAGTTAATGCTCAATCGTGTAATATATTGTATTTTAGAAACTTTCTGTTGTAAATCTTTGTAATCTATTTATTGAGCGTTCTTGCTCATTGTTAACACAACAATTATTTTTTACCAATTACATTTCCATAATACTATGTAATATGGGAATTATTCCGGAATGGAAGGTTTTCCTGTGTCTATTGAGTTTGAAATGATAATTGATAAATTACAAAGGAGCAAAAGACTCCTTAAATAGAGATTACAAACGATGTTTCTAAAACAGAAACGGTCAAGAATGAAATAAATAAAAGAAAGTTACTAAAACTAACGAAACGACTTAAATGACCATTGTAAGCTAAATATAGTAATATTACTTTAATACCCTCCCTTAATGGTCATTCTACTAACTGCACCAAGTTTGCTCCTAAATTTTACAAATTTGTCTGAATTCAGGGACTTGGTAAGAATGTATAGAGTCTCATCCTTAGTTGGAATATATTGCAAGATCACTGATTCATCTTCAACAAGTTGTTGTATGAAGTGACCATGAAGCTCTATATGTTTTGTACGCTCGTGGAAGATTGGATTTTTGGTAAGCTTTAACATCCCTTGGTTGTCACAAAACAAAGGTGAAGGCCCTACTTGAGATATTTTCATGTCAGAAAGAATCCTCCGAAGCCATACCTCACATGCTGCTTTGGTAGTTCCTCGGTACTCTGCTTTTTTCAGGGAAAGAGCTACTGCTTGTTGCTTCTTATTGGTCCATGTGACGGCACCTGTGCCAAGACTGAAAAAATATCTAGAAGTAGACTTCTTGTCATCAACAGGACTTGCCCAATCTGAATCTGTGAAACCAATCAATTGGGGATCTTTGCTTCTGCTATACAAAATGCCAAAGTGAGATGTCCTGTTCACATATCTCAGTACTCGCGTCGTTGCAACCCATTGTTTTGTCTTAGGGGCTGTCATGAAACGAGAAATGCAACTCACAACATAACTTAAATCAGGTCTAGTGGCTTTAAGATAGATGAGGTTGCCTACAAGTTGCCTGAAAGTCAACTCATTGACTGTTGGTGAGTTTGATTTGGTTGAAAAATTCGGCCCTTTCTCCATAGGTGTAGACGAGATTTTGCAATCTATCATTTTGAACTTGTCTAGCAAACTCTTGGCATATTTAGATTGAGAAATGAAAATAGTACCTCCTGTTTGCCAAACTTCTACAATTAGAAAATAATGCAAAAGGCCTAAATTTGTCATATCAAAAGCCTAACACAAATTTAATTTGATTTGCTCAAGCAAATGTGCCCTACAAGTAGTAATGGTAATATCATCCGCATAGATGACAAGGAGAATGATGTCACTAGTAGTGCTTTTGACATATAAATTGGGATTTGAAGGACTTTGTTGAAAGCCTTGTTTATCCAAACACTTGTCAATCTTTATGTACCATGCCTTGGGGGCTTGCTTTAGGCCATAAAGAGTCTTAACCAGTCTGCATACTTGTTGCTCTTTGCCTACAATTTGAAAACTCTGAGGCTGTCATGTACACTTCCTCCTCCAAATATCCAATGAGGAAGGCACTCTTTATGTCCATTTGATGGAGTTTCCAGCCAAACTATGTTGCAATGGCTAGAACAAGACGGATGGTGCTCATCTTTGTTGTAGGAGCAACTGTCTCTTCTTAGTCTATGCCTTCTGTTTGCGAGAATCCTTTAGCCACCAATTGTGCTTTGTTTTGTCAAGAGTTCCGTTAGCTTTGTACTTGACTTTGTATACCCATTTATGTATTTCTTCCTTGGTGGAAGATCTAAAAGAACCCAAGTATTGTTCTTCAAAAGACTATGACGTTCAAATTCCATAGCCTTTTCCCATT
This sequence comes from Cryptomeria japonica, assembly GCF_030272615.1. Classification (NCBI taxonomy): domain Eukaryota; kingdom Viridiplantae; phylum Streptophyta; class Pinopsida; order Cupressales; family Cupressaceae; genus Cryptomeria; species Cryptomeria japonica. Next base: position 7,285,211 of record NC_081414.1, read on the forward strand.
TAGGCTTACCTTTCGCCTTTGAATAATCCTGGTGCTCATAAACATTTTGAACGTTGACCATAAGAGCAAAGTTCATTGTACTCTGCTTGCTCTTGCCTCTGGATGATCTACCCTCAATTAGTTCATTTTCCCGAACATCATCAATGAGCTTTTCCCACCACTTCTATCATAGGGTAGATGCATCTTCTTCCAAATCAGTATGACCATCATGACTTGGGCTGCCTTGAATAAAATCATTTGGATGTTGATCCTGGTTGTCTCGAGGAAAATTTGTTGGTATGGGAACTTGTCTAGGAGATACCACAAGGTCGGAGTCGTCAAAATTCCCTACTTCAGGTGGAGCTTATGGAAGCTAAACACTGAAGTCTTTAGTCTGCAAAGGCTGATCTTTAGGACTCTTGATGTCAGAAGAGAGCTGAAAAGGCCCAGCTTCTTTATCAAATACAACATCTCTGCTGAATGTTAGATGATCAATGTCCACATCAATGAGCCGATAGGCCTTATGATTTTCACTGTATCCTGTAAGCATCAACTTTTAACTTTTGGAATTTAGTTTGGTTCTCTTAGCATCTGGAATCCAAACGTATGCAGTAGAACCAAAAACCTTTAGATGGTTGATTCCTTGGTTTCCTCCTAGACCAAGCTTCCTCTGGGGTCATCTTCTTGACAGCTTGTGTGGGAGACATGTTAAGAAGGTATACTACAGTGTAAATTGCCTCAACCAAAAAACGTCTTTGGAGCTTTCTTGTTCTTCAACATACATCAGGCCATTTTCGTAATAATACGGTTCCTCCTCTCAATGACACCATTCTATTGAGGGGTATAGGGTGTTGAAAGTTGACGTTTGATATTGTGTTTAGAATAGAAGTCAGTGAAGATGTAAAAGAACAAAACTCACCCCCGTTATCTGACCTAAGAGTGATGATAGGACGTCCTAACTCTTTTTCAACTAAGGCTTTAAACTTCTGAAATTCATTAAACCCATTTGACTTTGCTTTGAGGAAAAACACCCACACTTTCCTATTGAAATCATCAACAAACAAGAGAAAATATATGGCAATAGTGACTAATGCAATATTCATTGGTCCACAATGTAATGTTCCCTTCCAAATTCACCCTAGAATCACATTTGCACCAAGTTAGGGTTAGGGTTACATCTTTACCAAGAAAGAGATCTCCTTAAACAATATGATCTTGGATTTGAATCTTGCAACCATAACCAAGGGAATATATGCATATATATATATATATCTCCAATTATTAGGGTTAGACAATAACACATAATATTCATATAATATCTATAATATTATTCAAACACATTAGGGTTTTGGAGGAAGAGACATGATAGGTTTACCTGAAGTAATCTCCACACTAAGCCCAAGAGTGGACACTCACCGTCTTGGCCTCGGTGGGCAGGTAACATGGACATCCATCAGGGTGGCCTACTAAGTAGGGTGCTTGTACCTACTTTTCACATCTATGTCTCATCCCCCTAAAGACAATAGCCATCATTGTAGAGTCAGAGAGAAGATCGTAGTGGGGGTTTCTTGATATTCCTATCTAAGCCCAAGAGCAGATTTTTGCCCTCTTGGCCCTAGGGATAGGCAACATGGACATCCCTCGGGTGGCCTACTTAGATGGCAACCTTCTAATTCCCCTCTTTTCTACACCTCCTTCCTTCCATACATGATGGAGGTCTCACACAGAATTATTGCAGACACATACATTCAATAGCCAGCCACAAATATTTATATATAGATTGAGATAAACATTAACAATAATGCATAGGCAGATATATACCACAAGATGCAAGTTATAGTAGATGCAGTTATATAGATCTGAAATAGTTATAAGTCTGTTGCTTCCACGTCTGGACTGCAAACTATCTGTCTTGTTCCACTGTGATAATTGATTCTATTTGCTGATTTTGATGCTGATTCTTGGAGGCTGATCATTGTTATTTATACCTTGTTCTGTCTTGAAGAGGCACATCTCTTTCAAAGGGACAAGTGCTTGCAATGGTTGTTATTTGTCTTCACACCTTTTGGCTCTTAACCAATCCCACCTTTTGGATTTGATCTTTCCTTAACTAATCTCTTATTGATTTTGTTATATCTTCATTCCATTGTTTGTGGTAGACAATGGCTGATTGGTAGTTTGGACTTTTGTTTGGAAAATAGTGAAGTCTTGCATCAAGGCAATTTTCCCTTTGTGTTGCATTTGCCTCTCATGAGAGGGTCCTGACACACAAACATCTGCATGAACCAGTTGAAGGATCTTCAATGCTTTCCAAGCTTGTCCTTTTGAAAAAGGAATTTGATGCTGTTTCCTTGCTTGTCAAGCTCCACACACCACATGTTTGTTGCTGAATCTTAGGCAAGCCTTCTACCAAATTCTCTTGAGCCAACTGAGAGAGACAAGATAGGGCGAGATGCCCATAATGCTAATGCCAAAGAGCATTGATAGATGAACTCTTTGTAGCCAATGCATCCTCCTGAGATTCACTAGTATCAACTAGTTGATACAACCCATGATCTTTGATGCCAACTACAATCGTTGTCTTGGACTCCTTGTCAACAATATGACACTTATGTGCATTGAAGATGATGTTCAACTTGGGAGTGTGGTTAATTTGACTCACTGAGAGCAAATTGAGCTCCATGCCTAGAAAATAGTATACATTAAGAAAATAAGATTTCTCCTGCCAAAGTGATCTAAACATTCCCTTTTGCTACAATTGTGTACTTTTCACCACTATTGAAGATAACAAAATCGGAGCAAATCATGCTCCATGAACCAATCTCTCCTGTGTGTAAAATGCTGAGATGCTCCAAAATCAATATGCCACACAAAATATTTTGCATGATCTACTGGTCGTTTGGCCATGAATGCATAGAAGGTTGACTCTTTTTTCGAGTCATATGCAACATGAGCCTTTTGTTGAGACCCTCCTTGGTTGGATTTGTGATCAGCCAACCGCTTTCTGTAGTGCTTCTCCATATGACCAAGTTTACCACAATAATGATGTGATATTGTTCAGATTCTTGAAAGTATCATCAGATTTGCCTTGTCCTTTCTACTGAGATGACTTGCCTTTGCCTTTGTCTTTGTAGTAAAAGCTTGTTCCACACTTATTGAATCATTGTTGCTACCAAACTGCTTCTTCGACCTGTCCCGTTGCAAGAGCTTGTTGCATAGTTCATCAAACTTAATATCATGATTGGTAGAGCTGATGTTGAGAGTTTCAATGAAGTGCTCATAGAATCGTGGTAAGCTTTTTAGCGTGATAACCACCATATCCTCTTCTTCAATCTTGCAACCAATGGCCTTTAATTGATTGTGAATGTCTTTGATCTTCATTAAATGATTCTGCAAAGACATCTTGACATCCATCATAATCAAGAACAACATATTTTTATGGAAGAGAGCTCTGCTTTTATTTGAAGTCTCATGCAGAGATTTTAGATGAGTCCAAATTTCTATAGAGGTCTTGCCAGACGACAATTTTGGAAGCTTCTCATCGGTGATTGATAACTTGAGCAGCATAACCACTTCATGATTATGCTCATCAAACTTGTCCTAGTCTTTGCCTGCAGCTATTGGACAAGTGCGTGTACCAAGGACAATTTGGTCCAGGCACCGATGCTCGAAAATGGTGAGCATCCGCTGTTTCTAGGTATTATAATTCTTGCTGTTGAACCTCTAGTAGTTTTTCAAGATGATGTTGGTTAACAAAACCATCCCTCCCGCTATCCAAAGGCACAAAAATGAGATAAAATGCAGCTTCGCAAATACCTTTGATTTTTATTGATAAAATAATTCGCAAAAAATTGCAGCTAAAATTGAAAATTTTATGGAAAAAATTTGAGAATGTAAACAACAAATAAAACCACCAATAAAAATCTGTAAACCGTAGGTTGATAAACCGTAGGTGTGTAAAGTTATTTCAATTTTAATTAAAGAACAAGTTATGAACTATAAATGCTATATATGGATATGAGGAATTATGTCAATGTCTAATAATTCTTATATTTATCTGCAGGTCTGAAGGAGAGAGATCATTTAATATTTTCTATGTCTTCTCCAAATGAATTCAATTGGCAAATATATCATTTAGGCAACCGGTCAATTGGTGTATTGACCGGCATCGGTGCCTTTACAATTATACCATTAACACAATGCTGATTATCGGTTCAAAAACCCCCGATAGCATATTGTAATATCATAATATAATGACTGATCAATATAATGAATCAGTTCATATAAACACCGATGATTCAAAGTGCACGATGTATATAATCCAACTGGTGCATTTGTTAACCAATGTTAATGCCAAATGAAGCGGTGTATTCATTAAACCCGATAACAAATATGCCCGATATAATTAAGCCCGATAACAGATGTGAATCGGTTCCAATGTTTATGCACCCGATAGCAAGTATGTTTGGCGAATTTAACCTGATAACTTATAGCATTTAATATGCTATCGGGTTAATACCCCGATAGCATATTAATGCCAATTAACAATTGACATTAATATGCTATCGGTTTGTTAGCCCGATAGCATAATGATAAGCAATGTTTGTACAATCCGATAATCATATGCAATATAAATCAGACATGAAGCATGTAGATAAATAACAGAACAAGGAAGGTTAGGAAGATCTTATCTTGCATAAGCTACCATGCATTAACAAGGTGTGCGGATTTTTGTAGAGAGAATGATCACGATTTTCATTTTTACCAAAAACAAGGGTCGCATGAGTTGAAAAAATAACTTTCACGCAGGTAGAAAACAATGAAACAGTCATGTGGGCTGTTTGAGAAAGACGCTGCAGGCTTAAATGGTGCTGAAATTGAGAAAAACAGCTTGCAGGTCGTGCGATTGAAAGCAAAAATGATGTGCAGAAAAAACCATCACTGCAATTTTTCTTAGACAAACAGATTGCTTGAGCAGAGACCTTCAAGACGCCACGATTTAGAGCAAAAACCCTACGATTCAGGTCGCGACACGAAGACTAAAAAGGCCCTTGATTTTATTCAGTAAAATCGATCAAAAAAACCCTTCAAAATAAACACAATTTGCAGAGATAAATCCCACGAGTTTATTTCATAAAATCAATCACAAAAACTTCTAGAAAATTCCAGATAAACACCACGAATTTTATTTAAAAAAGATTTGCCCAAAAATACCTCTACTCAGATACCATGAAATGATAATTGATTAATTACAAAGGAGCGGAAGACTCCTTAAATAGAGATTATAAACAATTTATCTAAAATAGAAATGATCGAGAACAAAATAAATAAAAGAAAGTTACTAAAACTAACTAAACGATTATTAGAAGCTAAATATAACAATATTACTTTAATAGAGTTTGCCGAGCACTTTATTTTTAAAATAGCAAATTTATAATCAAATGCAGTGTGGTTTCTTAATTGGGAGCGTTTAGTGAGATCTATTGGGAATATTGGCGTGCTTACAATTGCCAACGGCTTCTTCTGTTATGAGGATTGAATATCATAACACGGGGGTGCTTCATATTGAGGGCTGGAGGTTACATATTAACCATTATTAAATGGCCTTCCTTGTGTATGTTGAACATTCAGTCTTGGTGTTTAAACAATACGCTATGTTTGGTATGGAAATATTATTTATTTTGGCATAAGCATCATCGAATTCTCAGCACTGGTTGACAATACATTCATTTTATTGCAATCCCGCTATTGATCATTGTCTGGTTGCTGCGTGAGGAGTATTCTATCGTTTAGCACTCTATTTCATATTGGACAAAGATACTAATCTAGCTGATTTACTATAACTTGTAAAGCTTCATTGCACTCTCTGGATGAGAATGCCCTCCTGAGTCAAAGAGTTTTCTTCTTCCGACTTCTGTGACTTGTGGGTTTTCATCCCCAAGTCACAATCCTTTATGGCCTTCATTTACAAAATGAAAATGTAGAACATTGAGTTCATACAATGAAAATTTGTATAGAAGAAGAAATGATAAAAAATGATAAAATTTGAATTTGCCTGCAAATAAATAGAGAGCTGGATTCAAATGCCATTCTCCTGGTAAAATAAATAAAATAATATTATTTTCATCATTTTCTCTCCAAAGAAGCTCACCATTTTGACTGTTACCAGATTATTTGACTAAAAGTAAACAATAATATGTCATATAAACTGCAAGATAGGATAAGCGCTGATAAGTGATGATATCTACATGGTCAAGGCTCCATTTTCTTGCAGCCTCTTGCAATTAAAGTTCTCTCCCAATTATGTATCATTTTATTTTTTATTTTTATCATTTTTCATTCGATGCTATCATAATATTTATTATATTAAAATATTATTATTGTATAATTTATCTTTTAAGTTTAGGTTCTTGAATTATAAAATTAAATACTAAATTTTGTATGCAAACTTTGTTAGATATACCGGAATACTGAGACGGGGGCTAAATCAGTATTCAATCAAACTTAAAATCCTTATTTAAAACAAGCCAACAACAATGAAACACAATATTACAATTGTGTTTACCTCGTGGGGTGTGTTATTAATATTGCATATCAACAGTCAGATGATAACCATAGGATAGAATAGTAACCAGAAACTCAGAGCAATGCTTTCATTAATGCCAAAATGTCTAGTACAATAATCATTCTTTGCATCAGTGTATCCAACAAGTACAAGAGCATATATAAAGACACGGTCGAGGGTTGCGGTTACCACACGTGGGGAACTGTTGTGCAATGGACAACTACCCTCGACGACACTAACATACTACAAAGCCCATTTTACGACCAACATCATTCCCCCCCTAAGAAAAGTAGTCTCTGGATGACAAGGACAAAAATCCGGGACTAACACAACAAAATGGGGATGAAGTACACTATATACAATAAGAAAATCACTGAGAAGGGGCTGAGGGGGCGTCCCTGAAGGAGGTAGTTACACCGCCGATGAAGAAGATGCAAGAACTGCTGACGCCAGTCGAGCTTGGAACTCATACACTTGTTGTGTCCTCGCCTGAAAACCCTTTTCTGCTACCATCCGATGCTCAAGTGCGGATTTCACCATTATTGCTTCCGCAAGGAGTTCTTTTTTTCCTTGACATCACAATCCTCTTGTGCCTAAACCAAACTTGTCTGCAAAACACGCTTTTCAGTCTCAGCCTCCACCAACTGCTACTCAAATGATACTGTCTCCCTAGCCAATTTGTCCTCGATAGCCACTCGCGCTGCCCTCTCAGCATCCAACTCCTGGGTATGCTGAGCTAAGTCTCACGCTACTATTGCCTCCAACTTGGTGGTCAGCTCCTCTCGAGCCCTCTATGCATCCACCAAGGCAACTTCATGTCTAGCCGAGACCTACTCCAAGTTCCTCAAAGCGTACCATTCATGCTTGGAAGTGGTCACAACCCTCTGGCACAAAGGCTAGGAGACGCCTCAAATCCTCCATCACACTCCCCAAAGGCTGATAACTTAATTGAATAACTCCCTGGTGCCGTACGACTTCGCATTCTTGCAATGCCTTCCCTCAAACTCTGTTTGTTTGCAACCTCCAAATCCGTCTCTCTCTATGGCTTATTGCTTCCCCGCCAATGCTTAGCTTTAGGCTTCTTTCTCACAATACGAAACAACCCCAACACTTACCGTGACTTCTTTGATGCCCTTCGCCCAATTCAAAAGTGTATTGTAGCTCAAAAATAAACCGGGGTTTGGGGGCAGCGCCCCAGGTGATATTGAGGTGCGCTTGCGGGGTTCGGAGGCAGCGCCCTAGGTGCCAACACCAATTTACAACCTTCAGAACCACACGGAAGTCCATGGCGCACATCATTTTTGTGATATTTTAAAATGCCAAAAACCTTCTTCTCCACTCTTGGCTCTAGACTCGATTGAATGATTTTTCAATCTGGTCGTCGTTTTTTTTCTTTTTAATAAATTAAATGCATGCTTGTTTGAATGTCGACGCATTTTTCTTTTCACGTGCCATCACCACCGTTTATCCCTATCGTGTTGTGGTATTTTTCCTTTCACCCTTTTTTAAACCGCCGTTGTCGTTGATGTGCTCCTTCGGTGACCTTCGTCGATGGTGGTCCACCGTACGGTGGTTCCACCGCACAGGGTCCCACCGCACGGGGTCCACTGTACGGTGGAACCACCGCATGATGGTTCCATCGCACGGTGGTCTCACCGTGGTGGTTCCACCGTACGGTGGTCCCACCACTACTTTCAATTTTTTTTTTTTTTCAATTTTAAATTTAATTTCCTAATCTAATTGTCCAGAGAGTCTTCGGCTCGGGTCCCGTGCCTCTGGGATCGCCCTTCATTCTTCTCGGTTTGCTTCGCCCGAGAGTCTCTCGCTTTGGTCCCGTGCCTCTCGAGTCGCCTGCTCGGCCTTGGTGGTTCCACCGTACGGTGGTCCCACCACCACTTTCATTTTTTTTTTTTCAATTTTTAATTTAATTTCCTAATCTAATTGTCCAGAGAGTCTTCGGCTCGGGTCTCGTGCCTCTGGGATCGCCCTTCATTCTTCTCGGTTTGCCTCGCCCGAGAGTCTCTCGCTTTGGTCCCGTGCCTCTTGAGTCGCCTGCCGGGCCTCTTGGGTCCCCCTATATCCTCTTGGGTCCCCCTCCGGACTCTTGGGTGTCCTTCTGGCCTCTCGGTCCCCTGCGCGCTTCTCGTGGTAGGGTTTCAATTTGGACCCGTTGATGGCAAGTGTATTTTCAATGGCCATCCGAAGACTTGGAACCATAAATTCTACAGGGACCACGGTCTCCTTCGCGTAGATAAGAAGAAGAAGAAGAAGAATAAAGATTTTGAAGGTTGCAGCCTTCCACATAGGGTTCCAATCGTTGCCGACACTAATGATCTTGGGATTATCTACGTCACTGAGGTTTGTCTCCTTCAATTTTACCTCTTGATACTTGATAATTTCTTCCTTCGGGAACTGATGTGCGGTGGTGTCACTCACATGGACGTCTCCCTTCCAATATTCTCTGTATTCCGGCAGGTACACCTCCTTTGTTACTTGCTCTGGTTCCTCTACTTCGAGCCTGTAGCTCTGGAACATTTCGTAATCCTCCATCTGCCAGTGGAAGAGCCCGTTCAATGACCTCGTTTCATCCTCGGAGCACTCTCCTAGTTTGAGAATCCCTTCGTCGTTGGGCTCCATGCAGCCCCGTCCTTCGTCCCTCAGGTCGCCTTCTCCTTCACCCTCCAATTCCGAAGATGATGCCAGTTCCTCACTAACCAATTGCGTCCTAAGGTCTATGATAAACTTCCTTCCTCCATTCTCCATAGACAGAGTGTTCTTCTTCCAGTTGTGGGTGGCCTTGGCTGCCACCAACCACCCTCTCCCTAAGATCGCATCATACCCTTTTTTCTTTAGTGGGATTTCCATGAAGTCCAGTATGAAGGGTTGCGCCCCGATTGTAACTTGCTGGCTCATCAGTGTCCCGATGGGTTTGATTCCATGCTGATCTGCTCCCAGCAGATTGAATGTAGATGGCCACAGCGTTGGCTTCCCCAGCTTCCGTTAGGTTTCTTCTGGAAGAACATTCACTCCCGATCGACCATCGACGATGGTATCGGTTAGAATGGTGCCAAGGATACCCATCTCCACAATGGCCGGGTTCCTTCCAGTGTTAACTGCCAGCAGCCTGGGGTCTATTGCAGACCCCCCAGGAACATCCGTGTAGTGGTTGGTATTGGTGCGTGGTTGGGAGAGATTATTCAGCAACGTCGTTCGTAATTGAGGCATCGTCTGGAGGAGATCGTGTGCCTTCACAGGCACCTCCAGTTTTAAAATTTGATTTAGTATAGCCTCCTCCGCCTCTGGTCGGTTGAAAGTACCCGCTGTAGCCTTCGCCTTCGCCCTCTCTTGTATCTCTTTCTCAATTTCTTCCTGTGCTTCCTATACCCTTCGCTTCTCCATCTCCGGCTCTGGGCACGTTGCTTGTCTGGCTTGGGCGCGGGTTACAGCCAACACTTCCTCTTCTTTGGTTTCCTCGATATTGAGCAAGTTGACGCCGAACTTCGGGCAGGTGGCGTCTTCATGGTCTCTCGGTCCGCACCATTTGCACAAATATTGTGTGGCCTCTCCCTTCGGACAGTCTTAGGCGAAATGCCCCTACTGGCTGCACGCTCTGCATTGTATCGTCGGTCGACCTTTGGAGTCGTATTGGATCCGGCTAATTGTATTGTTATTGTTGTTATTGTTGTTTCGTCCTCCTCACCGGTTATCTTGGTAGCCTCCCGATGTTGCATTGTTGTTCGCCTGGGAGCTGTCGGTACCGCTCGATTTAGTTGGTTGTTCTTGCATAAGCAATACTTGTTGGTTTCGTGTTTTCATGTTGTAGGGGCATTCCTTGGTGGGATGCCCCATCAACTGGCATATATCACAATAGGCCTTCTTTGGGTAGGATCCTTTTGTGTGGCCATTCGTCTCACATTTCGTGCACCAAAGCTCCCCTTCGTCGGTCTTGCTCGGACCTCCCTTCATAACCTGCAACTCTTTCATCATCCTCAGCATGTCCTTCTGCAAGGCTTGCACCTTTTTGCCGGACTCGCCATCGCTGCTGCTTCTCTCGAAAGAGTCATCATCCTCGGACGAGCTATGCTTCTTTTTCTTCTTGGATGTCTAGGTCTCGCTCTATTATATGCATCTTCGTACGAGGTTGGTGGAACAATTTTCATCTTCTTCTGGAGGGAGTGTTTCAGTCCCTCCATGAACCATCTCTTTTTCAACCCATCTGCTAGTTGACTCTCCATTTTCCCCAACAGTTCCTTGAGCCGCTGACTATAGGCTCAGACCGTCTGGTTCTTGTTCTGCTTTGTGCCATAGATTTCGGCTACTATTTCATTGTCGTCTCTGAGGAGGCGGAACTCTGTCTCGAACTCCTTCTTCAGGTTGGGCCATGTGTCGACTTTGGCCTTATCCGTATCGGAGTACCAGTCGATGGCCACTCCCCTTAAGGTTGCTAGAAATTGTGTTACCCATTCGTCCTGGTCAGTAACATCGTTCGCTGACCATATGGTTTCGCAAATGCGGCAATGGCGGACGAGATCTTCCTTCTCGTCGCCGTTGAACTTCAACAGCTTTTGTTTATTGGCCATTGATGGGGGTCGTGTCGCCTGTCGTGCACCTGTACCACTCCCACTTGTGCCGGTGGTGTGTGCTGTTTGAGTGACTGGGGGTACAATGGTTTGTACCTGCGTGCTTGGTGTGATGGGTCCCAAGAGGGGGTCCTGCTTGTCGTGTGCCTGTGCCTCCTCCGCACCTACGGTCGTACGGTTGCCCTCCCCTCCATTCTCACCCTCGTCGTTTGTTCGCTCCCTTCGGTGGTCCTCCGTGCGCGGTGTAAGGGATAAATTCATGAACTGATCCCGGGTCTCTTCGACCAGATTTCTTCGTAGCCTTGTTTCCTCCAAAATTTCTTCGTAGCTTCTCACCCTATGGTGTTTTGGCGACATGTACAAATCTCCTTCGACTTCTGCTCCTGCACCCTCCGTGACACCTCCTTGGTTCCCTTCGGGCAACCCTTCGGCAGGTCGTCCTTCGGCAAGTTGCCTCAGCCTCCGTCTATGTTCTACTTGTTGTTCCAGAATCAAGGCTCTCTGTGCGGCCTCCCACTCCTCACTTTGTGCCTTCTTATTTCTATCCTTATTTAATAAGTTGGGCATTAATTCCGGTACATAATGTAGGAGTGTTCTTTATTTTGCCCCTGAGACTCAAGGTTCAAGTTTCCTGTTGTCGCTTTCCATTACGCTTCTCTTCCTAGCAACGGTTGTTTTCTTTGTACTCCCGGAGGACCTATTGGCGTCGCTCCTCACGCTGGCTTTCCTCCCTTCGGTGCTGGTGGGCAAGGGTTGCTTAGGCTAGGAGATGCGGGAGTTGGTGCAACAGCCTACTTGCCGCTGGACTGACGTTTAGAGCGTCCCAGACTACACCCTCGGGTACCTCTTCCTGTGTAGCCTCCCCTCGTACGAAAGTCTCTATAGCCGCTTGGAACTGGATCACGAAGTCGCCTGTCAGTGCATTCTCCCCTTCGTAAAGTTCTCTCAGTCGGCTATCATCCCCCTCGATGCTATTGCCAATGGGCTGGCCCATTATCCTCCGTAGGCCATTCACGCTCCGTGGCTACCCAGATTCAGACGGCAATGGCGCCAGATGTTTACCTCGTGGGGTGTGTTATTAATATTGCATATCAATAGTCAGATGATAACCATAGGATAGAATAGTAACCAGAAACTCAGAGCAATGCTTTCATTAATTCCAAAATGTCTAATACAATAATCATTCTCTGCATCAGTGTATCCAACAACAAGTACAAGAGCATATATAAAGACATGGTCGAGGGTTATGGTTACCACCCGTGGGGAACTGTCGTGCAACGGACAACTACCCTCGACGACAGTAACATACTTAACCAACGCAGCTTAACAAGTAGTACAAAGCCCATTTTATGACCAACAAATTGCACAAGAGACACCAGATTTACATGAAAAAACCAAAGAAGCTCACCATTTTGACTGTTACCAGATTATTTGACTAAAAGTAAACAATAATATGTCATATGCAAGTTGTCATATAAAGTTATAAACTGCTACTAATTATTGACCTCCATGTGAACTTGGAGGTTGCAAACTTTTTCATCAGAAATCCCATGCCCTATTTTGGGTTTCTATAATATAATAAAATAGATTTAATATTCAATCCAGTCACAATTAATATTCTTTGAAGATAAATTACCGTAGGTCCGAGAGGTAAATATTGAATAAATATTTTTATTCATCCTACCTTATTCCATGGAAAATATTGGAATGAACATTTTGTTGATGAAATTAAATTCGTTAAAAATGGGACATGATAGTTTGATTGACACATTTTTCTAAAACAGGGTCACACAAATAACTCAAGTTTTTTACTGCAATGATCTGATTCAATTTTCTTTGCCAAGTTTTTGCCACTTTTAATAGTTTTATTGCATGAGCATTCTGTGAAACAGTTCATGTGGACACTTTTGAGGAGAGTTTTTTAATTGCTATATGTTTGATAAATTTTTTTTTTATCATTTGGAGCAAGTCTTCATTACGTTTCTCATTCATTAACCTTCAAAGTACTTCATCAAACATTTGCTATTTATTTCAAATACTATCATGACAAATAAGAGGTCTACAATTTGTTGTTCTGAGTTTCAGCTTACTAAATATAAACATGTATATAATCTGACCTTATTCTCCAGCTCAAACAATGGTTTGTGACAGCAATTGCTCCTTCCAAACTCTAATGCCAAGCCTCCAATGAATTTACGAGCTTGCAAAGATGTTGCCAAACATCCCAAACAGCTCCACAAAAACCCATGGTCTCTTCAATGCTGTGTCTAAACCCATGTCAACCACCTCCATGTATCTTCAATTAGCAAAGAGATGTTTGTATAGAGTGAGCCTGCTATAAAAGAGCTTTCAGATTTTTTTGTTTCCTTCCAATGTGCTAAACAGCCTCCATGTAAACCCTTATTAGTGTAGAGTGACCAGCAAATGACTCTCAAAATGGGTTGCAATCATGCAAACTCATGTGTTGATCCAATGACCTTCCAAACGCCTACAAATTTGACAAAGTATTACCACACCCAACAACATAAACTTCAACATCTAACAAGAAGATTTCCCATGCCCAACATAGGAATATATATATTTTGTTTCTCTCGATACCTTCAACTTTCGCGTCCCATCCCTAGTAAATAATCTCCTTCCATCCTCCAAATGAATAAGATAACTTGACTTGTCTACAATACTTTCCAAATTATTTAATCTATCATCGTTCGGCACCTGCATGGAACTTGTGTGATTCCACTTGCAATCGGCTAGGGTAGATATCTCACCACTGAAACCAATTCCCTTAGGGTTTTTGTCCTAGGTTTTTCTCTCACTTGAAAGCTTCAAAACTTCACAAAGAAAATAAACTCCAACCATCGCAAATGAACTTCCAAATCACCTTTTATAATTTCCCTTAGAACATTCCTGAAGGTATTTTTTAATTTCTTGCCTCAAAATATATCATTAAAGCACTTTTATAAAGTGACCTTATAATATATCCTTGTTAAATCACTTAAGTCAACTTTTTAAATCAATTAAAATAAAGTCATTCAGAAAATTAATTTATTGGAGAACTTATTTAATTAAATTATTCCATAACAAAGCCTGAAATTAGCCTGCGGGAATTAAATATGCTAAAAGAGACAATTGTGGCTACTCAAAGGAAGTAGACATTACAATTTCATTAGGTTTCTTCTGTAAACATATTTTTCAAACTTTATAATGAGTAAAATCCAATAACTTAATTCTTAATAGGGGTTATACTATTTCACACGTGCTATGATTTTGTATAACTCACCTTTTTTTTTTGAGAAGTCTACAAGCAATTAATGAAATGCTGGATGAAATATTTCTGTTTTTCTTTTCCCTTTGAATCCTAGAAATAATATTTGCTATCTGTTTATTGTTTTCTTTTGTCAATTCTGTTGGAAATGTTGTCATTGATGTCAAAGTCAAAGATGATCATATCCAAGAGAGTGAATATTGGATGGGATGGAGGTTTACAGTGGAGTTGATAAGGCATATGGTGGAATAAAGTATTTACAAGAAAAGTAATGACTATATTAAGAATCACTTACATAGGACATATCTAGATATGGGCTGACTCACTGGCCAACTCATATCATGGGCAGTTATGAATGGAGCAGAGGCAGTAAGAAAAGAAGAATGTTGTATAATCACTTCTCTAGCATTTGGGTGATCTTAGCACCCGTGTGCTTGCTTTGAAAGAAGAGTCGAGCAAAGATTATGTTTAATCAACCATTAGATAAGATTTGTGACAAGTCCGACACTTTATTTGTCTTATTGAGGAAATGGCAAAGGTCACAACCTGCATGTACATTTCCAAGGTTGCCAATTTCAGTTGGTTGTTCGAGTTGCCAATACACTATGATAATGATTGAGAATAAATCAAATATAGGTCGACTTCACTTTTGGAGCCCAAGTAAATGACATGATAGTAAAAGTTTAATCGCCCAAGTCTTAGTATGATGGATCAATGAAATAGCTGTGATTCAGAGTCATAAATTGATTGTTGAGGATCCTGTTACTGTGGAGTATATCACTCGTTATATTGCAGGTCTCCAACAGAAGTACACACTGAGTGGTACAGTGAGGCCCTTTGGTTTGTTGACACTCATTCTAGACTTTGATCCATATACAAGTTTCCCTTCTCTTTACCAAACAGATCCATCGGTTACATATTCTAAAATTGAAAGACAAAATGGTAATCGATGATAACATGATTTCAGGCGATTTGATAAGGAACCAATTTGTTTAAGAAACAAATGACAGCGACTTCTTAAGGGAACACTCAAGATTATGAACTAGTAATAAAAGGCGGCACTTTGATTAATGGATATAATAGACAGCGATATAAAGCAGTGATTTGTATGTTAACAGCGATATAAAGCTGTGATTTGTATGTTAACAGCGATATAAAGCAGTGGTTTGCATGTTAAATGGTTAACATACATAAACACAAAGCAAAGTCAGCAATCAAAAAAGATAAGGAGTATGGGTAGTGAATGAGATAAAAGATTATGAAGCATAGTGATATAAGTAATATGTTTACAGATATTGAAATCGACCAAGGAAAAAGTTTAAACAATGGATAACCAAAGGCGGCACATTAAGACAGACGATTAAGTCAGAAACCTGAGTCAATAAAAGAATATGATCTATTGGAGAAGAATGTGTTTCACAATAAATACGAATCAAAAGGTTAGCGATCAGATTTAGAGATGAACGAAAGCAATATTAATGAAGACAGTGATTATATCAATGAACCAAGACAAAGACTGGTTCCACACATTATAGTCGACTCAGCATGAGATGGTGTTTGAGTCATTAAGTTGCAGCAGTCAGTTGATTTCATACAGTGATCCAATAAGCAATTAAAATTAGTGAAGATAAGACAACGTTAATAGCATGAGGACTCCATTATGGGACGTGAATAGAACAAAGGTTTAATGCAAGTGGTTAACAAAGTTTATCCTAACGAATCATGAGAAAATAAATACAAGGCAGCAATTATCTAAAGGGTGTGTTTACAATTTAAAGAATCTAATAAGTAAAAATAATAACAAAAGGGTGTGACTAAAATGAAACAATATCTCTCTTAGAAAAGGTCATACTCCTTCGGTTAAACATGAAGATATATATAGTCAATGAAAATAGAAGAGAAGAGTGTGTGTTGAGTGTGGAGTTGGATGTGAATAAGTGAAATAAAGAAGAATACCATTATACACCAGCATCAATTTGATTCAAAGAAGAATGTTAAGAGTAATAAGTGTATTAGCAGATTTGATGAATAATATATGAAAAGAGGAAAGTAATGATTGTGATAGATGTTTTCCCCGTAGGGTGTCAGGTTAAGACATTGCATAAATGACAGAAGTACACAGAATATATGGAACTCACAAGTGTTCTATTGATTCATGGTAAGCCAGTACATACAATGATAGCAATATGTTTGACTACAATAGCCTATCCAAAGACTGGAAACAGATACAATATAAAGGAGTCTGGTCAGTTACCCGGTACCAACTGTCGACAACTGATGGGTTAACTGTCGACGCTAACACAATTTACCTTAATGCTTAATTACCCGACAACATCATCCCCCCCAAAAAGAAACGTCGTCTCCGGACGACAGACAACCAAAATGGGAATGATGTACAAGCAAAACTGAAACCCCAAAACAACAAATTACTGGGATTGGGGTAGAGATGGCGTCCCTGATGGTCTCGTGGCTGAGGAAGAGGCCAATTGCTCCCGGAGCTGCAACACCTGCTCTGTGCGGTGGCGAAGATCCCTCTCAGCCACCAGCTGGCGCTCCCGAGACCGTTGCACTCTGAATACGGCCTCCATCAGCTTGGTATGCTTCTTATCCAACTCTGCCCTCGTACTACTCAGACTGGCCTCCAACAAAGCCCTATCTGCCACCCGTGCGGCTGAGGCTGCTGCTAACTCGACGCGGACATGAGCCAACTCCTCCTCCATACTCCTTGTCTGGGCTCTATGCTGAGCCAACTCCAACTCCAGTGTCTCCCTAGTGATATCTGCCTCTTGCTGAGCACGACAATGCGCCAAATGACTATCCCGTATGGCCTGCTCGATCCTCCTGAGTAGGCTCTGCACCTGACTCTCTCCAGTTTGTCCAGGGTGCTACCACTCTGTTGTGATGTTTTCACACATCGCCCCATTGCAAATGGGGACCCCTGCTTTTTGCTTTTTAGGGTTTGTTTTCTAGGTCTTTTAGGGTTTTGTCAGTTAGCCTTTTCATTTTGAGTGTCGCCAAGGGGATCACCTGGATAGCAGGTCTTGCTTGAGTAAAGTCCTGATCTTGAAATTTGGCTAAGTCTGATTTGTTCTGATCCTGAAAATTGGCTAAGTCTGGAATGTCCTGATCCTGAAATTTGACTAAGTCTGGAAACTGAAAAACCTCCAAAAACTAGATTTTGCAATATAACTCCCGGAGGTCTGAAACCACTCCCAAACATCCTGAAAGTATATATGGAATATAACTTAAAGTATAAGAACTTATACTTAAATGTTATATTCCATAAAAATTATCCTGACAGAGAGTTCAAAAAGTCAAATTTCGCTCCTGACCCTTCCTGAGGGTCTAAAGCGAATTTCGCTCCTGACCCTCTTAGGAGGTCCAAAGCGAACCCCGCCCCTGACCCTTCCAGAGGGTCCAAGGCGAAAATGAACCTAGAACTTATTCCTGGCCTTATTTGACCAAATTTTGATTGGCAAAGTATTTTGTTTGGACTTTGGAATTGATTGAACATCTTGAAGAAAATGATGAATTTTGGCCAAGATTGGGAATTTCGCTCCTGACCCTTGTTGAGGGTCTAGAGCAAAATTCATTGTAGATTTTGTTTGCCAACTCGCTTGAATTTGAAACCTTGTTCCTGGCCTTGAAAATGATCTTACCTTGCCCTGTGAAGTGATTTGAAACTAAAAGATTGAGCAATTTAGCCTAGATTGTAAATTTCGCTCTTGACCCTTGCTGAAGGTCCAGGGCGAAAATGTGGTTCAAGTTTATTTCTCGCTAATTTTGGCTAACTTGTTTTGTGCAGGGTTTCTTGGAGAGAAGATTGGATGTTACTGGATGCATTTGAAAGTTTGAAAGTTTGAAAAATGGCGAATTTTGGGCAACGAAGACAAAAATTGCTCCGGACCCTCACTGAAGGACCAGAGCGATTTTCTTTATATGTACCATCTTGTGACGTTTCTTGGACATGAGAATTTGTTCATAGCATGAAGCAAGATAACATCTTCCTTAGCAAAGAAATTTCGAGATGAAAAATGAAGCAGTTTGATCAAGGTAGCAAAATCGCTCCTGACCCTCACTGAAGGTCCGGAGCTAGATTTTCAAATTTGCATTATTCTTGCAAGATCAAAGTGATTTTATGAGTGGAAGGGATCAAGGAAAGCGTGTTCTACCCATTGAATATAATTTGGATGATCATCAAAAGAGGAAATCAACCCAAAAACAAAAAATCGCTTTGAACCCTCACTGAAGGCCCAAGGCGATTTTCTTAAAAGCACATTATTTTATCACTTGTTGGACATGAAGATATATTCATAGCGTGAAACAAGGAAAGTTCTTCCCTATCAAGGTGAGTTTAAAGGGAAAGGTGAGAGAAAATTGTTTAAATTTGCAAAAGCGCTCCTAACCCTCATTGAAGGTCCGGAGCTAGATTCTAAAAGTACAATTTTCTTGCAAGGACAAAACAAGTTTTGTGATTAAAATAAATGGAAGAGGGTGTGTTCTATTCGTTGAAGATAATTAGGAGAAACAACAAGGCATGGACAAGCTTAAATTTGCAAAAGCGCTCCTGACCCTCACTGAAGGCCCAGAGCGATTTTTGCAAAAAAACTACAACTTTTCTTCAAAATTGTCCTAAGTCGGCCTAGAGGGAGCAAAGGGGTGAGCGCTCTATATATTGGAGGTGTTTTTTTCACAATTCAAATCATTCAATCATCCTTTCAAGTGCGAATTTGGAGAGCTAATTGAAGGTGCGAAATCTAGCTGGAGTGGAGCGAATTTCTACTAAGTGTGGAGACTAAGGAGGGCGAAATTCATCTTGAAGGCTATTGGAGAGGCGAATTTCTTGCTAGATTGGAGGATAATTTCCAGATGTTTTGAAGGTATTTGAAGGCGAATTTCCAGATTTTTGAAGAGGCTAGTGGAGTTTATTCTTTTCCAAGCTAGAGGAGGCGTAATTCATCCAAGGGAGGACTATAATCTAAGCTTGTCCATCAAAATCTGGTTTTCTTTCATCTTTTGCCAAGGTTTTGTAGTTAAGCAATCAAAGAGGAGGTATGAAGAATCATTTTTGAAGTTCTTATTCAAGACTTATTGTGATCCCATTGCAATTTTGTAAAATCTAAGTCTTGAAGATCCAAATTCCATTCATAATTAATTTGAAAATGTATAGTTCTTGATTTATCATGACTTTTTTCAAATTAATATATTAAGTTTTACCTTTGAAAGGTCTTAAATTTCATGCTTTGAGGTTTGATGCTCAAAAGACTAACTTTCATATTTTGTGTACGCATCAAATGGAGATCCTGGAGTTGGAAAATCAAGCCAGATCAAAGGTAGTCTCCTCGAAGAAGATCAAGCAAGGATAAGGGCAACCTCCTCCAGTCTAGCATCGACAAGGACGACCTTCTTCGGTCAAGCATCATTAGGAATAACTTCTTCCAATCTAGCATTCCAAGGCGAGATACATCATCATCCTGCAAATCAAGGACACAAGAAGTCAGAGCAAAGGGTTCGTTGAAGAAGCAGATAGTTTCAGAAGAGTTAATTAAAGCGAGCTTCTCAGCAACATCAAGTTGAATATCTACCAAGTTGCAAGTGTCGGACGAGGTGGCATCCCAGTCATCACTTCTCCAGTCGGATTGGTCCACCTCAGCATGTCCAGATTCAATGTACCTAACTCATGGAAGGTGGCACAAACTTCGATGTACCTACCCCAGCTATCCATTGGTCGAATTTTCCAGAGAAGACATGTGTCCTAAAGATGCAATTTTATCATTGGTCAAGCATTAAATGTTGTGTAATGGTTGTAACAAACCCTAATTAGGGTTTTCATTGTTGAATCTTGGCCATTGATCTCAAATTCATCTGAGCCATCGAATTGTATTGTGGGCACTATATAAGCCCCGACTCTTCATTTTGTAAAGGCAGTTGGAAGCAGTTAGAAAGGAGTTAGAAGGTAGGGAGTGAGTAGTTAGAATAGCGAATTAGTCTAGTAATTAGAGTAGAGTAGAGAGAGAAGGCAAAGATTGTTGCCAAGGTGTTGTTGTAAAAGACTTGTAAAACTTCATTGAAGAAATGGTGAAATTTATGGGTCGATTTGACAATTTGCATGGTCTCTATACTTCTCATATTTGATTTCATGTTATTAGATGAGTGGAAGAAATGTGCTTGATTGATGGTGGAATTCATATATCCATACTACTAGCAGTTTGTTGATTGAAGACTTGCCTTGTGTAGTCAACTGGAATCATTCAGCTTAAGCTTAACTTCAATTGTCGCTTCTTCATTGATATGCATCAGCCTGATGGTGTCTATGCCTGCAGTGATGATTTGAACATCATAAAGCTTTCCTTCGAAGATCGCACTAACCTTGTGGAGATGGTCCTGTGATGTCAAAACAAGACTTAGTTAGAATTTCGTCAAAGATCATTCATTGCTCCTACATTCTTAGTATTAGGATTAGATCCTCTCCTCGCCCTCATCTTTTTTCCTTTTTTGCAAATCAAAGCTAGTAAAATCCTGTGTTCCAACAATATTCAAAGCAAATCAGACGTTCAATCATCAAGTGTAAGTCCCCTTGTGATTCCAGCAAATCACATCATACCACTGGTGCTTATCCACACGTAGAGATCCTACAGTAAAGAACCTTGAAGTCATCCTGATTGATCCTTTTTGCGACATCTTCAACATTCGGAGGCTTTACTCAAGAGAGGATAAGGTACCCTTGGGTATTTTATTCTGTGTTTGATAGTGTACAAAATACATGTCAACACACTCCTCCAACATCACAGGAAGATCCACGCGAGGCCATCCTCTATCAACAAAGCATTGCTGAAATGACTCAGCAACTCCTTCGGTAGCAAATGCCAGGAGACCCTCCAACGCTGGCTGCCCTAGGGTCCCTTCCTCCGTCAAGGCCAAAAGTCTGTGTGCCTCACTCTCTACTGCTGCTAAAAACCGAGTCCAAGCAGTGGGCTGGTTCTCTGTAGAACCAGGCATCAGAATGTCTACTTGTTGCACCGTATCCTTCGCACCACCCATGTGCTGGAGTAGGTCCGTAGGTTCCCCCTGTGCACGCATCTCATGAGGAGAGTCACTGCCCTCTAAATCAACCACCTCTTGACGGTGAGGTGTGGCAGGCGGGGGTCATACTGGGGCTCTCGGTGGGGCTAAGTATTTGTCCAACCATGAGTCTGTATCATTTCCCTCAACGTGACCCCTGTCTAACCTGATCTCTCCACCTCACCCTCCATCAACTGTACCATTGGCTCTATCCGAATAAGGGCTGTGTCCCTCGGTTGAACTACACTGCTGCTAGGGACCTGTGAAATCTGCCCGAGGGAGGGACGAGGATGCAGCTGGCCAAACCCCGCCACAGGGATTGCTGATATGGCTCCCACTGTCACTCCTGCTGCTAGTAATGGTGTCACGGTCCCATTTGTAGTCAACACAGCGGGTGCATATACTAGCCTCCTTGTCTGAACACTTGTAGGTCGGACCACTCTTCCTCCTGGCAATCCCCGTGTCCCCTTAGGTATCTGGCCGAGGGCAACCATACCACCTGGGTCTTCTTCCGTACCCAACTCTGGATACGGTACCTCTGTGTGTGAGAGGCGAAATCCGGTATCACCACCCGAACATCGAGAAGATGTCTCCTCCGACTCGACTCTTGAACTACTCTCGGTGGCCGAATCCGACTTGCTAGCAGAGACTACCTGAATCTGGGGCTTCCCCTTCCTGCTGGATGGTGCATCCCCTGTGTGTGTATCCAAATGAGTCCAGTAAAAAATGGAGGGCGCGGTAGGGTCAATGCTATCCCGCGGCTGCCATCCTTGCCTTTCTTCCGGCACCTGTATATGGACTGCATCCAGGAATAACCCAATGGCGTGGTGGGGCATATAGAATGCCTTGTGCTTTAGTGTGAGGAACTCATGAATGCGGTCTGACAACACAGTAGCCCAATTGTATACCGTCCCATTCCGGAGCCTGTTCATCAATGCAATCATCGGCACGGCTGTGTCGGAGGCCCTACTGGCTCCTTTGAGATGGCTCTTCATCAAGTCGAGCAAGCACTGCCATGCACTAGGTACTATGTAAGATTTTTTCAGTCCTCGCCCCTTGGGTGACGTAATCCTGTCCCACTCTGCTTTGGTCAGGTTATCCCGACATATTTGCTGTAGCAGCTGATTTTTCCTCTCGGCGGACATCTTCATCGCATGCTTGTCCACCTTCTTCCCTTCGTCAGGAATGCCAAAAACCCTAGCAAAGTCATCTGAAGCAAAAGACACGATGACGTCTATGTGCTGGTACTTGAACGAGGAGGCGCGCAACTCGTCATTTTACGATTTTATCATCATGCGCAGGAAAGGTTCAAAATCTTGAATGGCGAATATCGACATCTGAATGGACCAATGCACCCGTGCCCTCCCTAATTGTGTTTTCACCAAAATGTCATCTGGGGCTACGCCTCCAACCACCATTGCTCGCACACATTGTCGTTCAACCCCTCGAAAGTGATTGTGTCCGCTGTGACTTTCAGTTGCCTTTCTTTCTTGCCTGTATCCGGTACAACAACCTTCGCTTTATCCATAGGCCAGTCTGTAGACGGTATCCTGGTTGTCTTCTCTGAATCTTGTAGTCTCCTCCTCCAATCCAGTTTTTTCAACTGCCTGGGGCTAGACGCCATCAAATGATTTTTTTTTTTTTCTACCAAATTTATATCTTTCCTCTCCTGGGCACCTTCACATGTTCTTTCTTTCGATTGCGATCTCTTATTCCTCTTGTCTCAATGGTACTTGCTGCAATCCCCTTGCGTCCGTACGACTTGGCCCTGTGTGCCTTGTATGCTTCAACTTTTAGTTTGCTTCCGTGGTCCATATGACCAGTATTTTACTTCTCGGAAAATTTGTTTTCCTCTGGCACCCCTGAATCCGTACGGACTTTTTCTTGACTCTGGCAGCCCCTTGGTTCATACGGAATTTGTCACGCCCAATTCGGTTACTGGTGAAGGTCGTACGGACTTTGCGTTTGAATTTTGTACGGAATTTCGATTCTCCACTTTTCGTACAGAAATCTTTGGCACTGTCGCCAAAAAATTCCGTACGGTTTTGTTCCTCTCCTTGCCACTTTAATTTCGTGTGCTGCCTCAGGACCCCGCGAGGGGCGCTGCCCCTTGACCCCGTTGGGGTGTTGGCATCAAACCTCCGTTTGGTTTGGTAGGTACACTACAAGTTGGGTGGTTTTTTTTTTTTTTTTTTAAATTTATTGTTTCTTACGTGTGCCGCTGGTTGGGTCCTTCTCGCTCATGGTACACCTTCAATTTAGAGCCATTCACTGTGTCCTGCACCTCCTGCCCGTCCAGTGTCCACAGCTTGATCGCCCCATTCGCACCGACCTCGCAAACTTTGAAAGGGCACAGCCACTTTACCTTGAATTTTCCGGGATTGATCTCGTTGCGCCCATTAAACTTTAATACAAGTTGCCCTGGGGTAAACCACATTCTTCGCAAATGCTTGTCGTGCCAACTCTTCCGCCTTTGCTGTGCCGTCTCTGTCGCCCACTGAGCCATCATCCGTCGCTCGTCCAATTTGTTCAAAGCATACAGTCTCTCTCTCAAGATTTCCATGTCGCCAAGTCGATTATCGATGGCGATTCGGAGACTCGGCACCATGAATTCAACTGGCACCACGGCTTCTTGTCCATACATTAGCTGGAAGGGAGTCTGTCTTGTAGTTACCTTATAAGTCGTTTGGTATGCCCAAAGTACCGACGGTAGGCGCTCCTCCCAATCATCCTTCTCCACTCCGCAAGACTTATAAATCACCAACACGATTATTTTATTGGTCGCCTCGGCTTGCCCGTTTGCTCGCGGATAGTAGGGGCTTGATAAGGAGTGGAAGATTTTGAACTCCGTTGTTACCGGATTATATGATTTACAAAATGTCCTCCTCTGTCACTCGTTAGTTGGATTGGAATCCCATACCGCGTAATGATTTGTCCATAGATAAATTTTGTTGTATTGACCGCCGAGTTGTCCGACAAAGCCCGTGCCTCGACCCACTTGGTCAAGTATTCTGTTGCCACTACAATGTATCTGTACGTCGAGCTCTACTTGGTTTTAATGGTCCGACGAAATCCAACCCCCATCTCTCAAACAGTTCCTGGGCATTCAATGGGTTGAGGGGCATAAAATCCCTCTTCAATGGTCGTTCGACCCGTTGGCATGTATCGCAGCTCGTCACCCACTCTCTGGCGTCATTATGTAGTGTCGGCCACCACAGTCCTGCCAACAAAACTTTCTTGGCCGTGGTGTCGGGCCCCATGTGTCCACTTGCGGGCCCTTCATGTGCTTCCCTTAGGACACCCTGAATTTCCTCTTCTAGGACGCATCGCCGTAGGACCTGGTCAGGTCCCATTTTGTACAAGAGGCCATTAATGAGTTGGAATGTTCTGCTCCTCAGTACCAGTTTCCTTCTTTCTCCTGGTGGCATCTCCCTCGGAAACCGTGATGTCGACAAGTATTCCCCCACGCTTGTGGACTAGGCGGGGAGAACGGCGATGCGAAATAAGTGAGCATCTGGAAAATCTTCATTCACTCCTTCGGCTGGTTCTCCCGACTGGATTCTCGATAGCTGGTCAGCTATCACATGGCTCTTCCCGGGTCTTACAATAATGTTGAATGTAAACTCTTGAAGCAGTAGCAACCATCGGTTGATTCGCCCCTGGATAATTGGCCTGTTTACCAGGTACATCAACGCCTGGTGGTCCACATAAAATGTGAACGGGGTGGCCAATAAGTAATGTTGAAATTTCTGGACGGAGTACACCATCCCGATGGCTTCCCTCTCTGTGGTGCTATAATTTTTCTTTGCCTTCGACAGGTGTCTGCTTGCAAAGTAGACCGAGTGATCTAGCTCGTGATCGCCAACCTGCGCTAGTGTGGCCCCTATGGCGAAATTGGATGCATCAACGTGTACGTGGAACTCTTTGTCCCAGTCAGGATATGTCAGGATTGGCGCACCCACCAACCGTGACTTCAGTTCTTAGAAGGCCTCTTCTTGAGCCGTCCCCCATGCGTACTGTTCACCTCTCCTCGTCAGCTTGTCCAGAGGGCAGGATACTTGAGCAAAATTTTTGATAAACCGCCTATAATACCCTATGTGTCCTAGGAAGGATTTGACTCCTGTGACCTCTACCGGTGCCTCCATTTCCACTATCACCCGAATCTTGTCTGGGTCAGTCTTGAGTCCAGCCTAACACACTCTGTGTCCTAACAACTTCCCTTGAGGCACCATGAATCTGCATTTTTTGGGATTGAGTGTTAGGCGGGCTCGCCTGCATCTCTCCATGCATTCGCCAAGTGCGGCCAGATGTGCATCCTAGTTACTGTAGATGAACCAGTCGTCAAGGAACGCCTTGGAGTTCCCTACTGACATCTTGTCAAATATGTGAAGGATTATCCGTTGGAATGTCGCTGGCGCATTGCATAACCGAACGACATTCGGTTATACGCGTACACGTCATCTTCCACTATGAAGGTCGTTTTTAATTTGTCCTCTTCGACATTGAATATCTGGTTATACCCAGAAAATCCATCCATAAATGAATAAATTTCATGACCGGCCACTTCCTCCAGGATGCTATCCATAAATGGGTCCTTTATGGTGACCGCGTTAAGGCATCTGAAATCCACGCAGATTCGGATCTAGTTTGCCTCCTTTTTAAGGGATATCACTATGGGCGATACCCACTCGTTGGTCTGCACTTTGAAAATAATCCCGGCATCGAGCATACGCTTGATTTCATCATTCACTCTTGCAGCATAGTTTTTATTCATTCTGTACGGCCTCTTTCGTACAAGTACGACCCCAGGTACGAGTGAAATTTTGTGTACGCACAGTTCTGGCGGCACCCCTTTGAGGTCCTTGTACGTCTAGGCGAATACATCCTTGTATTCCATGAATATTTTAAACGCGGCGGCTTTCAGGACTGGATTCCAGTCGTCGCCAACCAGGATGTTCCTTGGCTCTGCTTCCGTGTCGAGGTTTGTAGGTTTTACAGACTCTTCATACCAGATTGGTTTCGTCATGTCAAACCTATGTGCTGGTGTCTCGTTGACAGGAGCACCCCCTTCCGTGTATTCCCCGTACACTAGCGGAAATTCATTTTCGTCTTGCTCCTCGTCAACCTCCGACATGTTGCACCCATACAACAGCTCGTAGTCTTCCATTTGCCAGTGGAAGAGCCCATTAAAAGAATCGGTCTTATCTTCCGAACATCCTTGGATTCCCAGGACGCCTTCCTCATCCAGTTCCCTTTTGTACTTTCCTTCGTCAACTTCGCCCTCGCCGTCCTATTCCGATTCTGACGCAAGTTCTTCACTCACGAGTTGTGTTTCATGTCGATAATAAATTTTCGCCCGACTTTCTCCATGGACAGCGTGTTATGCTTCCAGTTGTGATTCGCTCTAGCCGCCACCAACCACCCTCTGCCAAGAATGGCGTCGTATCCTTTCTTGGCGAGGGGAATCACCACAAAGTCGAGGACAAATGGTTGTGTCCCGATGGTCACTTGTTGCGCCATGAGCGTTCCAAGAGGTTTGATACCATGTTGATCCACTCCCAGTAAGTTGAAGGTTGACGGCCATAGTGTCGGCTTGCCAAGCTTCTTCCAGGTTTCTTCTGGAAGCACATTCACTTCCGACCCACTGTCGACAATGGTGTCAGTCAAAATGGTGCCAAGTATTCCCATTTCTACCACCGCCTGGTGCCGACCATTGTATAGTGGCAGCGCCAATGGGTCTGTTGGTGTTCTGCCAGGAACATTTGTATTTCGGGTCACCCGACTCTGTGGGGTTACTTGCACCGTTCGTAGGAGTGCCGTACGTAATTGCGGCATCATTTCCAGGAGGTCCTTCATCTTCACATGTACTTCAATCTGTAGCATTTGATTCAGGATATTTTCCTCAGCCTCAGAGCGGGAAGTACTTGCCGCTTCCTGAGTGTTCCCTTGTGCCAACATTTCCTCCGCCACTTCAGCCTTCGCCTCTAGCGTTCGCTGCTTCTCTGTGCGGGGGTCCGGGTATGTGGCCTTCTTTGCTTGTGACCGTGTGATTGCCAATACCCGTTCCTCCGTCCTGTCAATGTTGAGCAGGTTCACTCCCGACTTTGGGCAAGTTCCATCATCGTGGTCTCCAGGCCCACACCATTTGCATAGTTTTTGTGGAGTTTCTTCTGAGGTGCATTCTCTGGCAAAGTGGCCCCATTGATTGCAGGCTCGACACTGGATCATTGGTCGTCCCTTCACATCATATTGGATCCGACTCCTATTATTATTGGTCTTCCCCCCTCGACGGTTGTTCTGGTATCCGCCAGATGATGCATTATTGTTGGCGGTTTGCGAAGTTCCGGCGGCCGGCTGCTCTTGCGTGAAGAGTACTTGTTGTCTCCTGGTTTTCATATTGTAGGGACATTCCTTTGTCAAATGTCCGACAATCTGACAAATGTCGCAGAAAGCCTTCTTGGGGCAGGACCCCTTGGTGTGTCCGACACTCCTACAGTCCATACACCACACGCCGTTTTCTTCAGTGTTACTTGTACTCCCCTGCATGGCTTTGAATTCTTTCAGCATTCGTTCCATGTCCTTTTGGAGTGCGTGCACTTTTTTGCTCGATTCGCCACCGCTGTTGCTTTCCCCGTCAGAGTCTTCATCATCGTCGGATGAGTATTTATTACTTTTCTTCTTCTTTGACGTTTTGTGTTCACTCTCGAGGTCCATCGCCCTATTATAGGTGTCGTCATATGACATCGGGGGTACAATTTTCATCTTCTTCCGTAGGGAGGATTTCAACCCTTCAACGAACCATCGTTTCTTCAACCTATCTGTGGGTTGGCTTTCCATTTTACCCAGTAGTTCTTTCAGCCTCCGGCTGTAGGGCCGTATTGTCTCCTTGGGACCTTGTTTGGTATTGTATATCTCGGCTACGATTTCATTGTCATCGCGGAGCAACCGAAACTCCTCCTTGAATTCATTTTGTAGATTGGCCCATGTGGCCACTTTTGCTTGTCAACATCGGAGTACCAATCTATGGCAACTCCGTGTAATGTGGCTGAGAATTGCTGTACCCACTCATCCTGGTCCGTCACTCCGTTGGCGGACCAAATAGTTTCACATGTATGACAGTGCCGTACGGGGTCTTCCTTGCCGTCCCCTTTGAACTTTGGCAATTTCTGTTTACTTGCCATCCCACCGCTGGGTCTTGCTCCTCTGATGCCTTGTGTGCTTGTACTTGGTGATCCTTCGCCTCCACCTTTTGCACCGAACCCTCCACTCGTGGGTCCTTCGGAGAAGGTTGGTGACCCCAAACCGAACAAATTGCCTCCCGTACGATACCCTTGTGTTCCCTCGGCACCTTTGGTCGTACCGTCACCTTCGGTCGTCTCCCTCCGGTTGGTTGTCTCTCTCGGATTGTCCTTCGAAATGGACAAGTTCTTTAGTAGGTCTCTGGTAGCGTCAATCAGGTTTAGATTTTGCCTTGTTTGTTCCACCAACCGTTCACGATTTCTTATCCTATGGTGGTATTTTGGTGAACTGTAGAGTTCTCCTTCGGCACCCTCCGTGACTTCTTCTAGGTTCCCTTCGGGCAACCCTACAACAGTGTAGAGAGTGTAATTTTCTCCGTCTATCTCTGCCTCCGCAACCTCCGTGACACCTCCTGGGTTCCCTTCGAGCAAACCCTCGGCCGGTCGTCCGTCGGCAAGCTGCCTTAGCCTACGCCTTTGTTCTATTTGTTGTCTGAGATTCAACGCTCTTTGTGCCACTTCCCATTCGTCACTTTGTATCTTTTTATTTTTGTCTTTATTTAGTATATTGGGCATAAATCACTTCCGTACACAGCAAGCACATACCATGTACACAACCAAACAAAAAAACTTTTATTACTTCATCCCTTGTACATAATTTATGTCACTGACATACTCATTACAATGGGGGTGTTCTTATTTATTCTTGTTGACCGTCAGAGTTCATGTATTGCGCTCCTCTTCTTGGTGCTCCCTAAATTCTCGTAGAATTTGCTGCCGTCGGTTCTCTCGGAAGGTGTCTTCCCTTCAGTTCTGAAGAGCCAAAAATCCTTGTGCCAAAAGGTTAGGTAGTTGGCTCATCAACCGATTCACAACGGGGCTTACTCCGAGCAAACTCCACACATCATCTTCTGGGACATCTTCGGCGGTGGCTTCCCTCCGTACGTGTGTTTCGATTGCTGCCTGTAGGATGCAGGAGAAATCCTTCGTGAGTGTTTTTTCCCCTCGAACAATTCGACGGGTTCTCTGTCAGGGTCACTCGTTCCTTCTGGTAATGGTTGTCCCATTATCCATGTGCCATGTAGTACGTCCTTTTCCCGTTGCTCCCAGGTTTTTACTTAGGCAATGGCGCCAAATGTTTTCCCCATAGGGTGTCAGGTTAAGACATTGCATAAATGACAGAAGTACACAAAATATATGGAACTCACAAGTGTTCTATTGATTCATGGTAAGCCAGTACATACAATGATAGCAATATGTTCGACTACAATAGCCTGTCCAAAGACTGGAAACAGATACAATATAAAGGAGTTTGGTCAGTTACCCGGTACCAACTGCCGACAACGGACG
The DNA here is from genome assembly GCF_030272615.1 of Cryptomeria japonica. Classification (NCBI taxonomy): domain Eukaryota; kingdom Viridiplantae; phylum Streptophyta; class Pinopsida; order Cupressales; family Cupressaceae; genus Cryptomeria; species Cryptomeria japonica. The sequence continues at coordinate 7,315,250 of NC_081414.1, forward strand.
GGTTAATTGCCGACGCTAACACAATTTACCTTAATGCTTAATTACCCGACAACAATAGAGAGTTGTATGTTGCAAAGATAATATCTCAGATTTGTGAAAAGCAATTATTGGAGACTTGTGAAGCATATTGGAGAAATCTTTTGAGGTGCTCATGAGCAGATTCAAAAGAGAGTATCAGAAGATAAATGACTATAAGGAGTCTTATAGCAGATATATGTGAAGAGTTTATTTTGCTGTGGTTTTCTCCCATAAGGGTTTCCATGTATATCCTATGTTCTACTTGTGTTATATGATAGTTAGATTTCATGTGAATGTTTATATGAAATTTATATGCTTCGGGATTAAGTTATGTGCTTTTGTTATTAAGTTGAAAAAGAAAAAGTTTTATGTTATTCCGATTCACCCCCCCCTCTCAGTATAATTGTGTTCCCAACAAATTCTTCATCTGAGAAATGATTTCTAATTTCTTGAAGCTCCTCCAGAGAGAAGGAAAACTTCTCGATTGTTTTTGTGAATTCAGAACAATTCTGCTAGAGGTCAGTCTTTTTATAAGAGTTTCCAGACGTTTACCATGCTGGAGTTGAGCTTGCCAAAATATTTCTCAGTTTCTAATATTATCTATAGGTGTTTTGGAAATAGTTGTCAAGGGTTTCCAGTATTCTCAGCTATTTTTAGTACCTTTCCTTCCTATTCCTAGTTTCCTTACACTTGTATTAAACTTTATCTCAATGTTTCTAATACTATCTATTCTTCATTTTCTTCCACGTTATTAAAAAATTACACCAAAGATTTTGTCACATCCCAACCTAGCTATATTTGTTTTCTGTACATGCTTATCAAAAATCACCAAGCACACATTTTCAGTTCCTCGTGCAATGTGGATTATTTGAATAAAATTGGAAGTAGCCAACGATGTGCTTTATAAAGCTCCTTTGAATTATCTTAACATTGTTTGAAATAAAATTGATAATCTTAAATTAATTTAGACAGCAGTGTGTGTGGAGTGAGTTGTTGCACAGTTCTTAGTTAGACTGGATAGAAACTCATAGAGCACTAAATGGACTTATACTAGCTTATCTGCCATTAGAAGCAATCTTATGCATCCAGATTGTCTCACTTCTTTATGTGGATCTACCAGAAACTCATCCATCAATTGGACGCGTGAGAGTAAAGGATATGGGTAAACTAATTACACTTCAAGGAACAGTCATCCGATCTGGAGCAATAAAGATGCTTGAAGGAGAGCGAGAATATGAATGCACTAAATGTAAGCACAGGTATGGAATGTGAACCTCTTTAAGAAAACGAGATGCATGCAGTAAGCAGGTTGTAGTTCTGATATTTTTTAAATGCCAGAGGACTTGAAAGTTGAAATTGAATAGCATGCTATTTTTTTGTCATTTAGAAGTGTGGAATTATGATTTGGATGGTAAATTAATGCTGTTCAATAATATAATTAAAAAAAATCAAAATGCATTAAGTTCAAGATGTAAAAGTTGCCCAGTGTATAATTATGATCTAAAAGCTGCTCAATGTATAAATGCAACATCTTTGGGGTTAGTTTTCACATCATCAATATAGATACGATAAATACCAAATGCTGACCCTATTTATCTGCATCATAATGCTTCCTGTTAGCCTCAGGAGCTGCTCTATTTCATTGTTGTTAGAAACGCTTATACTGCCAACTAATGTTCTTGTTCTATTCATAATTACTAATTCATTTTGAATAGAAGCATTTTTATATGATTGCACCTCTCAAGCCATAATATTGGGAATTCGAAAGAACAATTGATAGGTTTCCTGGTATAAGGAAAGTTATGTCCGCTGCAAGATTCAATGCAAAGTCCCATGACTTACAAAAATGAAAACTACTGACAACCAGTATCAACACAAATATATTCATATGCAGAGTGCTTTTTAGGGCATCCAAACACATCTGCAATTTCCTCTCCATGGGATTGATACATCCCTTCTGTTTGGAGGAGGAGGTGAAAGCCTTCTCCCGACCCATGAGTCATGACCAAAGAAACGGGACTCGGACTCGGCTCAGACTCGGCAAGGCCGAATTGGACTCGGACTCGGGACTTGGAGTCAGATTCGGTTGGACTCGAGAAAGTGAAAAACTCAAGAAATTGAGAGATTTTTAAAGATTTAAAACTTGTTTCATGCACCCTTTATTGAATACACCTTAAAGACACTATAACATCATCAAACTCAGCTCATTTGATTACATACACAAGTATACATCAATCACATAAGCATAAATGCAAATTGTAGCTGAAGGAAATAACAAACATAAATATATAAATATTGTCAAATGTATACAATATTACAAAACTCGTGGAATAAAAAATCCATGTCATTGTATGATCATCATCAAATGTTCCTCACAAATACCAAAGGTAAATACAACTACAAGCTTATGGCTTAGAGGAGCGTGCACCCTCTTGCCCTGGCCCCCTGCGAAGGCGTTTAAGGTAGGTCCTGGATGATTCAACAGCCATAGTCGCTCCCCTTGACACCATGCCATGCTCACCAACATCAGGAACAACTGTGTCACTCTCAATATTTCTTGTCTCTGCTCGTGCTCTCTGCTCCTCCTCTGCCATGGCTACAGCCTCAGCCTCTATAACTACTTGGTCGATCCAATCAGTGTCATCATCACTAAAGACAGCTGCAAGAATCTCAGGATCTGTCTAACTCTCATTGGCCCACTCTGCTTCAAGATCAACCTCATCTAGAATGATAGGAGAGATGCCAACTAATGCATTCTGTCTCATTCTCAAGCGGAGGTTGTAGTGAACAAAGACGAGATCATTCATCTTCTCCACAGATAATCTATTGCGCCTCTTGGAGTGTATGTGCTCAAACATTCTCCAATTGCGCTCACAACCTGATGCGCTGCATGGTTGGCTCAAGATGCGAATGGCCAACTTCTGAATATTTGGTGTCGTTGGGCCAAAAAACCTCCACCAATGATCTGAGTTTGAAATGAGAAAAATAAATAAAATCAGTCTCACTCATGAACTTATTTAACAAGTTACAATATACAATAAAACTAAAATTAAGCATTACAATTTATTTTTACTTGGCATCATAGTTGTCCTACGTTTCTTTGGCGACAAGACGAGAGGAGGTCTCCCCTTGTGCATCTGAGAACAACTGTAGCTCTCGAATAAGCTCTATCTGAGTAGTACCAGTAGGTCCCATCTTCTCCATGATTGAGTATAGCCCATTAAGGACCTCCACATCAGCCTTGAAAGAAGGGATAAAACGGAATGCCGAATTCAGATAATAGGCTGCTGCATGCATGGGCCAATGAAGCTGATGATGCCATCTCCTATCAATGATCTCCCAAATGGGACCATACTTGCTCTCATCTCCTCCATAGATGAATTTGATGCCCTCCTTCACCCTATCCATGCCCTCATATATATAGCCCTTTGCGGGCTTTTCTCCATCCGCAACTTGCAACAAAACCACCAAGGGCTTAACAAACTGTAAAATTGAAAATATTGTGTAATTTAAAAAAATGAGCAAATAAGAGAATACATATAATAAGTTTTAAAACATGAAGTTAAATTGTAGAATTTATAAAAAAATTACCTTCACTATCTCATCACAAGGGACCCAAAAGTCTTGCTCATTAAAAATGCAGTCTGCCATATCTTTCCTTGCAGGGATGGTAGTATAGGATGAGGAAGACCACTCCTCACCAACAATCATACGTCTCAAGGCAGACTTAGACCTAAGCATGGACTGCAATGTGAGGAAGTTTGTGGCAAATCTTGTGATTCCTGGACGAGCTAACTCCTTCTGCTCTGTGTATTGTCTCATAAGAGCCAACATCCATGAATGATTATATACAAATTTGCACACATTTCTTGCCCTTTCTACACATCTCTTGACCCATGGGATTTTTCCAATATCCTCCAACATGAGGTCAATGCAATGAGCAGCACATGGAGTCCAAACTATAGATGGGTGCCTCTCCTTCAATAGTCTACTTGCAGCAACATAATTTGTTGCATTGTAAATTGTAATTAATGGAGGTACAAACTACAAGATAGTAATTAATTTGCAAAGAAAATTAGTTTCTAATCAAAAGTTTACCTGCAGCAACATAATTTGCTGCATTGTCGGTCACCACATGTACCACGTTCTCCTCACCCACCTCATCAATCACCTCCTCTATCTGCTCACATAGGTAGGTGGCATTCTTGCAATGGGCAGAGGTATCAATGGACTTGATGAAAACAGTGCCCCCTAAAATAAAAAAATAAAGCTAGGTCAATGATCATTCAATAAACCATTAGATAAAAAATAAAAAATTAAAGACTATATGAAACTAAAATTAATCAATCACCTGCGGAAGAAACAAGAAAATTAAGGAGAGTTCTATTTCTGCTATCCGTCCAACCATCAGTCATGATGGTGCAACCTTTAGTGCTCCATGTCTGGCGTTGTTCATCCAAATCCTTCTTCACATCATCCACCATTTGAGACAAAATGGTTCTGCATATGGTAAGGGTATCAACCATTTCACTATTGGCTTTGAACCCCGCCCCGCATATGGTAAGGGCATCAACCATTTCTCGCCAATAAGGAGACCTGTCGCAAATAAACTCAATGAGATAAGTTAAGTATAAAAATTCAATGAGATAAGTTAAGTATAAAACTTAAAACAATCAAACTTAAAAGTTATAAAACATTCACCTGGCTGCAAAGAATGGAATACTGCTGTAGGTCCAAAACCTGCCAACTGCCATTTTAGCAGCATCATGGACCTCCTTGTTTCAACCCATGCCCTCAAGCGACTGTTGGGACCCAGGAGTAGTGCGAGGCACAAAGAAGGAATCCAACCTAGATTTAAGAATCCTAGGTCCAATGCTAACACTCCCACTACACCTACTAGTGCTAGGAGCATGAGAAGTGGCGGTGGCACTGCCACTTATAGAGCTAGAAGCGGAAGCACCAACAGTAGCAAACTGAGTGGGACGATGTGAAGGTAAGGAAGAAGGGCCTCCAACACAACCTAACTGTGTCCCTCTTCCTAAATTTGCCTCTCTCCCAATGGCCGCTCGATCCTCCATTTGTTTCTTTTTCCTTTCAATTTCCTCAACCATTACATAATATTCACGTACGGCCTCAGGGAGTGCTTTTAGGCATGGTTCGACATCATGTCCACGCACACCAGAAATATGGTATTTCAGTCTATATATACCTCCATGGAATATTGTTTTGCAAAATGTACATTTTGTTTGCCCCTTCCTTGCCCTGGAAAATCCTCATGATATTTCCAAGCAGGGTCCTTTCTAATGGGGGGTCTGGAAGCTTAAGTAGACATTTTAGGATAGGTTTGTGAAACTTGAAGTTGAGGCAAATAATAAAGTGAAGTTTGGTGCAATAAAACATTACAAATACAAAATAAAATTAATACATACATTCAAAAAAACTAAAGTAGGGTTTGTCGAACCCTACTTTTAAAAAAAAGAAATTTACAAACCCTACATACAACCCTACATAGTACAACTACATACTACATGCTACATACAAACATACAAAAGATTTCAAAAACATGGAATGTTTCAACCGCATTATCCTGCTGAGAAGTATGATTATATCAGTGTCTTCCTCAATGAAATCTGATCAATACAATTTGGGCCATCTAGAAAAAAACAGGTTCTAGGAGTCTTGAGCCATTTTGGAATTGATGTCTTATGCAATCTGACCTCTTTTTGGTTGTAATGATCTAGAGCATTCTTCATAGAGATATCTGCATATACCGGGGCAGCAGGAACCTTGAAGATCTTGTCAATAGTCTCTGCATCCGATCTGATAATGATATTGCCGTCATCATCTTTGATCATTCTGGATTCTCTGTCAAAGCGAGCAGCACAGACAAGAACAAATTCTAGCTCCAAGGCAGCCACTGGGAAAGTGGAAGCTATATGGATGTGACTATTCAGGAGCAACTGCATGCCATGGGTTGGTGATCCTTCTTCTCTTTCAAGAAACTCAGACTTGTCAACATGTCCGATCTCCGTATCTTTAATCTCATCCACCATAGAGCTCGCTTGAGAAGGAGCAATCCCGTTTGGGTATTTATCATACTTGTATGTTATCTTCTTATTGGAAGGAGATGCCGACTATTCTATCATTGAACATGAATCTGCAACACTACAATGGAAAGTCAAAAGAGTTAAGACATCTTCAGAAGCTATTGGAGATGCCAAGACACTTGCTTGTTAAATTAATGCTCAACCCTTGACTTATTTGGATATTTATCATGAAGAGAGGGGGAATGAATGGAAAAGCTTGGACAACGCATAATGGATAAGACTTTGACAATGACAAGGGTGGAATTTCGGATCTTGCGGGTTAGATTGCAAGTGAAATGAACTTTGAATATGCAAGTGGGAGAGCGCGAACTTTTTGAAAAAGAGCTAACACTTACTTGAGATTGAGACCCAAATGCATGTATAGGCAAATGCTATTGAATGGGAAAAATAAATCTACAACTAGAAGCTTGAGATTCGAAATACGTTTTGCATGCTAGGGCAGCATGACATGAACTTGTAATCGGGTCTCTGAGACGCGAATACAAGTGTGCAAGGCATAATTGGGAAAACCTTTAACATTTTGCACTTGAAATCGGGTCTCAAGGACCCGATTGCAAGTGGATATATTTGCATTTGGATGGTGGTCTTATCACAAATGAATATGATGAAAGGCAATAAATTAAAGACTTGCAATTGGGTCCTTGAGGCCCAATTGCAAGAAGACAAAAGAAAGTTTGATACACACAAGTGAACTTACAATCGGGCCTCAAAGATCCCATTCCAAGTATGCAAGGGACGACATGGATGAAGAAGACTTGCAGTTGGGTTTTTGAGGCCCGATTGCAAGTAAGATACTTGCAAATGGAAAAAAGATAAAGGGAAAGAAAGAACTTGTAATCGAATAAAAGAGACCCAAATACAAGTTCCGAACATGCCAACGTGAATTTCAGTTGCAATATGAACAAAACCATTCTTGGAAGAGAATGCTATCAATCAAATGAGGGGAAAAAGATTGGCAATCAAAACTCATTATCCCGACTACAAACACGATACTAAGGGAACTTGAAATCGAATGATCTCTCAATCACATTTGATGAAGCAAATGCAACAACATACAGAAAGAAAGATGATCACATGATCAAAAGGCAAAACTCTAACCAATAGAAACGATGAAATACAAATAGACTAAAAAATGACTAGAGAAAAATAAAGGAAACAAAAGAATGAACATACTTGAAAGAAGAAGATGCCCAACTGAAAAATACGACGTCAATGAGCAAAGGAAATAATAACAAGTCACCCAAAGAGCTAATATAGGGGCCTTATAAGATGAACACTCCTACCATGAATCAATGACCAAAACATAAATGCGACCCACCCAAAATGTGGGATGCTGAAGATACGGAGATGGAAAGAGTGTCGGGTCTTAGAAAACGCGACGCAAACAAAAGAAAAGACTATCATTTCATTACTTACAATTGGGGCTTAAGTGACCGATAGCAAGTATAAGTAAAACGCTTTGCAAGATAAAAATAAAACAATTTGTGATCAGGTATTTAAGGCTCGATTACAAGTACTTTATGAACGAACTTGTAATCGGGTCTTAAGGACTCGATTGCAAGTATGCAACTAAACTTTGTTTACCCCGTGGGGTATGTTATTAATATTGCATATCAACAGTTAGATGATAACCACAGGATAGAGTAGTAACCAGAAACTCAAAGCAATGCTTTCATTAATGCCAAAATGTCTAGTACAATAATTATTCTCTGCATGAGTGTCTCCAACAACAAGTACAAGAGCATATATAAAGACATGGTCGCAGTTACCACTCGTGGGGAACCATTGTGCAACAGACAACTACCCTCGACGACACTAACATACTTAACCAACGTAGCTTAACAAGTAGTACAAAGCCCATTTTACGACCAACATCATCCCCCCCCAAGAAAAGTCGTCTCCAGACGACAAGGACAAAAATCCGAGACTAACACAACAAAATGGGGATGAGTATAATGCTACACAAAAGAAAATCAAGGAGGAGGAGGAGGAAGCGTCCCTGATGAAGAAGGCCTGGACTGCTGCTGCTCAATAAATTGCCTCAAAGTATGCTCTGCCGCCAACTGGTGTTCTCGAGATCTCTTGACCATAAACACCGCCTCAAACAATTTATTCTCCTTCGCATCCAATGTCTCTTGAGCCGTCCCCAACTGGGTCTCCAACGACATCCGAAATTCCCTCTCCTGAACCAACACAACATCCACCGCCAGCCTGGATTCCCTCTCTCTAGCCAACTCCACCTCTAGCACCAATCTGGACTCCCTCTCGCGAGTCAACTCATTCTCAATAGATCGCCCAGCCTCCACCGCAGCTAGTCTCTCAACCTCTACAGAAGCACCTTGATGCTGAGCCTGCTGCAGGGCTAAGTAAGTATCTTGGAACTGCTGCTCCATCTCCTACACCAGGGACTACAGCTGGTGGCGACCCAAAAGCCGTGGAGCTTGCCAAGCATTGACCATCTCCACTGTCTCCACTGCAGGCCATCCCTGAGAAAGAAAAGATCGCTCAAACTCCTCCTCGCACTGTCCAGTAAGGACCTGCACTCGCCTGGCTAAGGCTCTCGCAGCAACATCCATCCTGGCTGCCTGCATACTCTCGGCCAGCTTATGGCCCTGTTCCAATAGTGACTCTCCCACCTGAGTAATGTGTGCCATGTATGCACCCATGGAAGCCAATCCACTGACAACCTCCGACCCGACCTCAATATCTAATGGAGACCTCACTCCAGAGCGGGCATCCGCCCTATCTGAGACATGCACCACGCCCCCCATGAGCTCCAGACGCGCGCTATCCTCCAACTCCACGACCTCATTGGGAATGTGACAACGTCCCAATAAAGGAGGAAGTCCGACGGGGTGCATAGGTTGCATTGCCCACTCACTGAGCTAGGCGTTTGTGGTTGCATCCATAGGCTCTCCCAACATCCTGCTAGCCTGCCCCACGGCGACACCCTCAATGTGCGGAATCTCCTCCATTCCCACATGCCGAATTGACTCTCCAGTATGCACGGCTGAGGCTGGCGCTACCCCTGATGTTGTCTCCTGGGTTGGACTGAGGGTGATGGCTGGCTGTAGTTCCCCAAATGCAGGGCCAAGGGTTCGTGTCCTCACATCCATAGGCAAAGTACCCGAAAGAAGGGCAGGTGAAAAAAGAATCTTCCCTATGGGAGATGCAACCTGTTGTGTGCCAGCTTGCGCCATGCCCCCAAGACCGTGTCCCTGCTCTCCCACGGTTGGTCCCACACTCTCTAAATCCTCGCGCTCTGTACCCTTCGTGCAGAATGCCTCCTCAGCGTCCTCCTCTGAGCTGTCACTTTCCATACCATCGTCCCCATCAGACTCGGAGACTACCACTTGTACTTTTCTTTTCTTTGAAGACGACGGAATACTGTTGGGCCCAGAGCCCAAGCTGTCCGAATGCATCCAATAGCAGATAGGTGGGTGTGTATTGTGTGCTGGTAACTGTGGTTTAAACTTGTTGTCCTCCAGTGGGACCTGGTCCATCGTGGCTGCAAGGAACAAAGTAATGGCATGGTGCGGCATATAAAAAGTTTTGTGCCGTAACAAGAGAAATTCGTCCAACTTATCTTCTAAGACAACTGCCCAGTCATACTATATCCCATTGCGCAACCCGTCCACGAGAAATATGTGCTGGGTAGAAATGTCCGAGGCACGGCTGGAACCGGTGAGCCTGCTTTTCACCACGTCCATTAAGCAACACATGTCACCCTCAGCAATGAAGTCCGTCTTCACGCCCTCTTCTTCTGTGCGTGAGCTATGTCTTCCCATTGCTTCTGTGAAAGCTGACGACAAGCTAATCCCAACATCTTTTCCCTGTCCTGCTGTGATGCCCTCTTCCCTACCTCATCGATTTTTGTGGCTCCTATGGTTGGCAGGCCAAAAACCCAGGCAACTTCTGTTTTGGAGAAGGACACAGTGAGCTTCCTCCCACAATAATCAATTATCGAGCAATGCCCATGGCTATCATAATTCCGAATCAAGGCTCTAAGAGGCCCTTCAAACTCCTTTATTCGAAAGATTGCCATTCGGATAATCCATTGTACGCCCGCTCTCCTCAAATTCTCCTTCACAGAATAGTTTTCCGCGGTATCACTCCATTTTCTGCATTTCAACCCATGTAAACCCTCAAACATCACTGTGTCAGCTGTTATCCACCACGGGCCTGCTGCAACCTTTGGTCGGGGCCTCTTTTTACCAGTACTTGTGTCCATGCCTCCTGCAATCCTTACTCCCGATGGTAAAACCCTTGCCGTCTTGTCCAAGTCTAATAACTATGCTCTCCATTGGCGCTTCCCTGCGGAATTCATTTCTCCACCAACGGTTATACTGTTACCTTTTCCTGCGGTAGTGCGGCTCTGTCTCTATTCTCCTGGAGGTGTCGGCGGAGCTCTTCGGCTATTCTGGCCTTGTCTTCTTTTTATTCTCCCGCGGCTATGTTGTTTTCACGGGGCTGTTGTGGCGTTCGCAGGCTGTTGTGGCGTTCACCGGCTGCTGTGTCGGTGGTTTGTGCGGTGGGGAAAGCATGGTGGTTCTATCGTGGCTTTTTTTTTTAAAAATTTTAAATTTTTTTTTTCCACTTAGGACTTGCTGATGTGGTTGTTGCTCGTGGTACGACTTCAATTTGGAGCCGTTCATAGCTTGGGGCACCTCTTTCCCATCCAACGTTGTCAGCTGGATCGCCCTGTTGGCCTCGACTTCGCCAATTTGGAAGGGTCCTAGCCATCTCACCTTAAACTTCCCTGGTTTGATTTCGTTTTTGTCGTTGTATTTCAAAACCAGCTATCCCTAGGTGAATTTAGCCCGTTTTAAATGTTTGTCATGCCATACTTTTCTTCTCGCTTGTGCGACCTTCGTGGCCCACTACGCCACCATTCGACGCTCGTCCAGCTTGTTCAAGTTGTAAAGCCTCTCCCACAGGCTTTCCATGTCTTCGAGTCTATTTTCAATTGCTATTCACAGACTCGGCACCATGAATTCGACAAGCACCACTGCTTCCTGACCATACATCAGTTGAAATGGAGTTTGATCGGTGGTCACCTTGTAAGACGTTCTGTAGGCCCATAATATAGAGGGTAACTTCTCCTCCCAATCTTCCTTTTCTACCCCGCAGGACTTGTAGATTACTGATACCAATATTTTATTAGTGGCCTTAGCCTGCCCATTGGCGCGTGGGTAGTACGGGCTCGATAATGAGTTGAAATCTTAAACTCGGTGGTCAACAACCGTATGACATGGTTCACAAAGTGGCCCCCTTGATCACTTGTCAATTGAATAGGTATGCCATATCTCGTTATAATTTGTTCATAGATAAATTTAGTTGTACTTACTGCAGAGTTATCCGGGAGGGCCCTCGCCTCCACCCACTTAGTCAAGTATTCTGTCGCGACCACAATGTAATGGCACCGTCGTGCAAGGCTAGCCTTAAGAGCCCCTACAAAGTCGAGTCCCCATCGTTTGAATAGTTCCTGTGCGTTCGAAGGGTTGAGGGGCATGAAGTCCCGCTTCAAAGGTTAACCCACTTGTTGGCAAGTGTCGCACCCCACGACCCACTCCCGGATGTCATTGTGTATGGTTGGCCACCACAGCCCTGCCAGCAACACCTTGCGTGCCGTAGTGTTCGGGCCCATATGTCCGCCTGCGGGTCCTTCGTGTGCCTCCCTCAATACACTGTGGACTTCCTCCTCCATGATACAACGCCTTAGTACTTGGTTGGGTCCCATTTTGTAGAGTAAGCCATTGATTAGTTGAAAGGTCTTGCTCCTTAATACTAGCTTCCTTTGTTTGTTGTGCGTTGCGCACGCTCCCTGTCGCGAACAGGGTCCCCCTTCCCTTTTTTGAGCCTTTCGTCTTCGCTCTGTTGAGTTTCGCACAGAGCGTCTCGCGTCCTTTCGAGCGAGTCCGCAACCGGTCCGTGAAGTGATGATGTTGAAAGAAAAGAGCCGATGATTCCATTAGGCTTGTCTAGCCCTCGGGCACGAATACCTAGAGATTGTTCAAAATTGTGAAATCGCCTTGGATAGGCGTAAGGTGATAGAAGTTGGCGAAGCCTGCCAAGCAAAGTGCAGTGCGTCTGAAGGTCGCGTGACGACCCAAAATTGTCATTTCCGCGTAAGAGCGATGAGATAGATTGCATGAGGTTTTGTTTTTGCGGAGTTTGCAAGATTTGAACGAATGACGATTTTCGACAATTGGGAAAGGAGGAGCGAATCTCGTTGCAAGATACCAAAGTTTGCGAAATCGCCCAGGGGGCCGAATTTCGGACCCTGGGGACAAAAGGAGAGAAATTTCAAAATTGACAAAATCGTTGAAAAGGTCCAAAAATTACCTTTCAGTTTGCAAAAACCCCCCCAAGGTCCGAAATTCACTTGAGTTATCTAATTTTGGACCTTGGGGCCGAAATTTCAAAATTTGTTTATTCGCCCAAAAGCGTTAAAGCTCCGAAATTGCAAAAGGAGTTAAAGCTCCGAAATTGCAAAAGGCGTTAAAACTCCGAAAATTCTTTAAAGTTGCAAAAATGTGCTTAAGGTCCGCATTTGTCTTAAAGTTGAAAAAGGGGCCTTAAGGTGCGAAGATTACCTTTCAGTTTGCAAAACCCCCCCCCCCCCCCCCCCCAAGGTCCGAAATTCACTTGAGTTATCTAATTTCGGACCCTGGGGCCGAAATTTCAAAATACTTTAAAATCGCAAAAGGCGTTGAAATTTCAAAATACTTTAAGCCGCCGAAAGGCGTGAAAACTCCGAAGTTCGCAAAGGGCGTTCAAAGCTCTGAAATTTCAAAGTTTAAAAATCGCAAAAAGTGCCTTGGGGTCCGAAATTTGTTAAGTCGCCGAAGAAAGTGAAAGCCCCGAAAATCGCAAAAGGCATGAAAGGTCCGAAAAAAATAAAGAGCCGAAATCCTTCAAGGTAAAACGCAGTTTATGCTCCGAAGTCTCCCATTTCTCCGAAAATCACTGCGTAGAAAGTAAAGTAGGCGATGAACGTGGAGGCACCCAAAGTTCGCGTAGGGTTTTGAAAGGCAAAGCCAATTTCGCGCGATTTGCATCCAAGGTAAAACGCTGACATAAACCCTTCCAGTTGTCCAATTTCAAATTGCCATTTCGCCTAAAGTGAAAATTGCTTAGTCTAAAATTCAACATTGCAAATTCTTTTCCAATCCAAACTGCAAAAAATTGAGTTAGAGAGATAACCGTTGGAATTCAAAATTTGCAGAACTATCCATTCGTCTTTGCGCAACAAGTCAGGCGATTTCTCACCATCCATTTTTCATCAGGTAAGTACGCTTTGTCTCTCTTGATCATCTGAAATGTTTTTTTAATTGGATGCATGCCTGTGCAAAATTGATTAGAGTGCTTAAGTCTTCAAAATTCGCATCTTTTTCCGACTATTAAAGCATCATTCAAAGCAGTCGAAAATTAGAATCTGCTCCTAAGATTTGACCAAAAATTGCATTTTTTTTTTAAACTTAGGAGAATTTTTCGAGCTTTGTCCCTTTTGAAAATTAATCCAGAAAGTGCTTAAATATAACTTCGCGATCGAAAGCTTCTTGAATAAATGTTTTGCTCAGTCAAGCTCTCAGCTAGCAATATCACTCTATTTCCAATTTAAATTTTGAATTAATCCTTGAATGCTGGAGTATCCTCTATCTAACCCGCCTTACTTCTTTTGTATCGCCTCGTAATCCGTGTCTCGCTATGCAAGATAAATGCCTAAATCGGCAGTAGAATCATCAAAGACGCCCACTACAGCCGAGACATTGCGAGTATCCAAATCAGATATCCCACGCAAAGTTGAAAGGATGAAGTACCAGTATCAAAGAGGGGGATTGAGGGAGTCAAAAGTTCAGAGCGTCTGGGACAATGTTGATGATACCGACCTAGGCCATATTGACATTGAGGACTTGAGGAATCGGGTCTTCTCCCCTAACACATATGGCAAGCCTAGACAGATGGTAGAAAGTGGCATTGCCCAAGCGTAGGGATTTCCTCCAGCAGTACAAAACTATGAGTTAGTGGTAGAGGCTGCCCGACATTATCAGCTAGGTTCCAGATTGGTGCTCCTCGAGAATATGACTCTCGCCAACTTCACTCCTGAGGCCATTGGCGACGCATTCGACATTCCCTTCGCAAACAATCCCACGGCCACGACTATAGATGAAGCACAGGGGGCATATGATATGAATCCGGCCAGATGCAAAACATTGATCAACGAAGAGTGGTACAAGGAAAGAAGGCTTCCAAGCGCCAAAATTGGGAAAAAGACCCCAAGAAGTGACTTTCATAATGAGCATGGGGATATGGTCACATTACTCTGCCGGGTTATGGGACTTCCTAAATCCAACTACTTTGAAGAGTGGATGTTTTATTTCACAGAGGAAGTCTTCGCTGGGAAGTCTAAGTTTGAGTGGGCCCAGATTATAAGCGACAACATCCACGCTCAGCTAATTGAACTTGAGAGCAAAAGGTACTTCACTATGACCTCTTACTTGGTCTTCATGTTCGCCAAGAACCAACCGCTGCCAGGTTTGATAATGAAAGGTGAAATCGGGAATGGGCTTGGTCAGGTAAAGGTCTATGATTGTTACCCGCAGCTACACTATCAGGATGTAGCTCAGAGAGAAAAGAGCAGCCCAGCTTATGCAGTTGGCCAATACGAGCGCGTCAATGACGCCTTCACAATGCGCCTGGTCAGGCTAATGCAGGGAGGATTACACATAAGGGTCTCAGAGCAAGCTATATTCTAGTACAGAGATACGGAGCCTGGTTCATCCAGTTCCCAAGGTTCTCCTATATCTGAATAGCGGGCTTTGATGGTGCCCCTCTCTGACTTCCACAGTACTCGACTGACAAAATAGTTCTTATGGAGGTCGCAAGGTAGTCACGTCTGGCCGACCTCTTACTCAGAGAGAGCAAGTAGGCTGGATTCGCGTTCCCCATGATCATAGGCAGTCGGGACGTCCATCTAAAGACCCCCACCCTAGCAGAGGAATCCCTCGCAGAGCTGGCCTCTTATGGCCTACAAGAGCACTTTCCGAGAAAATATTTCGATCATGATAATCTGGCAAAGAGAGCCTATGGCAGGCGGTACAGGGCAAAGGAATCAGTTGAGGATTATTGGAAGAACTGCTCTGATGACTATGAGGTCCGGAGGCATGAATATTCTAGGCCGAGTGTGCAGCAGATGCGACTCTTTGAATACCGCTGGGTCCTGAATCAACTCACAGATTTAGGAAATTGCCTCCAGGTCCGAGAATTTGAGGCAGTAAGGCATCTATTGCCAGGCGTTGATTGGTCCCAGGATCCAATCATTGATTTTGAGGCAGTCATGGAAGCCCCAGCAAGATATACAGACCAATGGTTGCATCAGTAGATTGAGAGACTAATTCATAAGGGAGTCCAATTCATCTACCACCTAATGGGTAGCCTCGATTCTCAGTCTTCCGAAGATGAGGGAACTTCCAGTGCACCCAGGGAAGAAATTGAAAAACCCGAGAAGAGAAAGAAGGCTAAGGCTTGTAGAGGGACTCGGACGTCGAAGAGAACAAGAAGGGAGAAGATTCCTATAAGGAGACCAGAAGTCACTTCATCGTCAAAGGACCCCAGTTCATCCGACGATGTAGTAGAATTAGATTATATACTTGCTCCGCCTTCCCAGAGTGACATCGATGCATTTGGAGCTGATGATCCTCCCGCATCCGACATGCTAGAAGTTGAGCTAAGGGCCATTGAATCAACCCAATCGGGTAACCAAATAGAGGAAGGAGAGATTCCGTCCATTCAAGGGATCGAAGTGCATGAATCTACCCAACAGAGCCGCCATGAACTGCTGCTCCATAATACAACCAAAGATGACTCTACCGTTGAAGGAGAGCAAAGGACAGATGATACCCGCGAGCCCGAGAGGACTGAAGAGCAACCATCACACGAAGGCACCAGACAATTGTTCAGTGAAGTGGGAGAAAGTTCAGCTGCAAGTAAGGAACTTGGCACATCCTCCACCCCTTCGGTAACAAAACAGTTGCAAATTTGTGATGAGACGGCTGAAAACATCAAAGAACGAAGTGAAAATTTAACCATAGCATCAGCCCAGAGTGTACCTCAGGAATGGTTAATTGCCAGAGCCTAGCGCAAGGCCGCCACCAAACCACCTATCGACCTCGAGGACATATTCTCATGCATCGACCAAGCTAAAGCTAAGGGGAAGAAAAAGCCCAAGGCATATTCCAGAATAACTAAAGATGAGCAAAGGAACCGTACTCTCCACATTGCCACCCCGCCTGTAGACAAGCCAACAAATCAGATCACACTGGTAGATTATAGCATCACAACCGTCCCCATCGGACGAGCCACTAAGGCACAGGAAAAGGAGGAATTCAAGGATTCAGTGCAGAACATACTTAGGCAACTTGAAGAGACAACAGCCGAGAAGGATATGTATCCGGCTCGTGCTGAGCAGGCCGAAGGGTACATTGATCAACTCCTGAGACCATTACACAATGCCTCCGATCCCACATTCCCTCGATAGCATTGGCACAGAGGACCACAACAGAATTTGAAGGAGTACGGGAAACCGGAAGGGCCGTGAAGGAATGGATACAAGGCATCAGAAGAAGGGGAGGACGAATCCTTGAGGAAGTGAAGGAAATGGCTCGCCACCGAGAAACCACTTTGGTTAAGTTATTAGAGGTAAAGAGGGAATCCCTCCACATCCAGGAAGTGGCTGCCACTACTCTTCCCCTCATGAACGCTCTTTTTTGGACCCAGGCACAGATCCCTACACTCTCCGACATCTTGCACCCTCTTGGTATCGGCATTGTCAAAGAATGGTACTGGACTATCAACATGAAGAATGATGCGAAGGAAATCATCGATTGAGAACACAATGCATGCGAGGTAATTCTGAAAACCATGCAGGAACTTGGCAAGATAATCCTTCGATCAATGGTTTCGGGATGGGTGAATGACCAATCCGATGAAGTGATACCGCTAGACTGGGATGAAAGATTGGGAACAAATAAGATCACTTATTCCACTAAGGACCTAGGCTTTGCCGGTCAATTCCACTCGGACATGTTGTGCTTTGAGCGTAATCATTCTAGTTGGCAAGATGGTCTGAAGCAGGTAGACCAATACCTCGAAGGCATGCAATATAAAATTCGCCATCCTCCTATGCCTCCATTCAGTCTGCTTTTCCAATTATGTATCAGGTTCCAGGAGTATGTTCGTGAGGAACGTGCAGCAGGTCGAGATCTCTGGCGGGAATATTTGCATGAAGAAAGTCAATTTTTGATAAAAGGATTTGAAATTGGAAAAGAAAAAGTGCTTTCCTAAAAATGCACTTTTTTCCTTTTTAAATTTTGAAAAGTGCACTTTTGGCCAAAAGGGTCATATTTGACTTTCAAGTCACAACTAAAATGTAAAACTTTATGAATGCATCTTTTTGGATAATTTTGGATGAGTTTTAATTATCCTTTTTGGGTAGTTATTGCTCATTTTGGGGTGGTTGTTGATATTTGCCTCCCATTTATGGGTATGGGCAGCCATGTTTTATGGATGAATCTGGGCCATTTGTTTAGATTAGATCTTGGCCATTCATCCAATTTTGGAGCCTATTTAAAGGGGACTGGTTTTCCCTCATTTTAGAAGTTCTTGAATTGTTGCAAAAGCTCTAGCGAAATTTACAGGATTTAATGCAAAGATTAAGACTGTTTCCAAATTTCCTTGTGAGTGCATGGTCTCCTTCTTCATTAATTTAGAAATTTTTCAGTTATGTTTATATCCTTTATATAGCATTTTCAAACAAACATTCGACAGAATCCTTGCAGTTCACACTATTAGGGAATGGCTGATCGCCTTTCTCTCTGCATGGTTAGTCTGAACCTTTCATATGCTTAGTTCGGTTATTGAATGCTCACTATGAATGTAAAAGTTCTAATGTTGTAGTTGATAACATGAAAATCCTATTTTCCTTTGAAGATTGCACTAAATTTATGCAAGTGTTGTCCTTAAACAGCTGGTGATGCTTAGTGTAGTTATTTGGAGGTGTCCGTCTGTTTACTGAATCTGCTATCTTAGTTAAAATTTATATTTCATGTATCTCTCTCTCTCTATCCTTCCCTCCTTTTCCACTTTTTTTATCAAGAGAATCCGCAGTCCCATTGAAAACAATATCAACTCAACTGAAATCATTTGATAAGAAAGATCATAAAGATTCCAGGGAACTCATCTATCAATCGCCTATCTCACTGTAAGTCCCCCTTGTGTTTCCAGCATAAACACATCAAACCATTGAGCAATCCCGCAGTCAAGACCTGACAAAAGAAACCTTGAGGTTGTCCCCTTTGATCAAACGTAGAAAATAACATTAGGGATTTCCTTATCTCAAGAGAGGATAGGATGCTCAGCGAGTTTATTCTATTCTGCGTTGTATGGAGTTTGCAGCAATACGATTCTGGACACGTCAACACTGTTTCCCTGGAGGCATGTCCTCCGGGAATCGGGATGTCGACAAGTACTCTCCAATATTCTTGTACCACGAAGGGAGTACGACTATTTGGAACAAGTGCGCATCCAGGAAATCATTTACTCCCTCTGGAGGTTCCCCCGATTTAATCCGAAACAACTGATCTGCTATGACGTGGCTTCGTCTTGGTCTTACCACAATTGTAAACATGAACTCCTGTAGTAGCAATAGCCAATGGCTTATCCTCCCTTGAATAATAGGCTTGTTTACCAAGTATATTAGTGCCTGGTGGTCTACGTAAAATGTGAATGGTGTAGCCAGTAGGTAATGTCGGAATTTCTGTACGGCGTAGACCATGTCGAGGGCTTCGCGCTTCGTGGTATTGTAGTTCTTTTCAGCCTTGGAGAGCAACATGCTCGCAAAATAAATCGGGTGGTCCAACCCGTGTCCCCCTAGCTGAGCTAGTGTAGCCCCGATGGCATAATTTGAAGCATCCACGTGAACGTGGAATTCCTTATCCCAATTCGGGTATGCGAGTGTGGGTGCTCCCATCAATCTCATTTTCAGCTCTTCAAATGCGTCGCCCTGTGCCTTTGTCCAGATGTATGGCTCCCCTTTCCGTGTTAATCTATCCAACGGGTGGGACACCTCAACGAAGTTTTTTATGAAACTCTTGTAGTACCCTACATGACCAAGGAAAGACTTTACCTCGGTGACGTCTGGAGGAGCTTCCATTTCTACTATGACCCGAATCTTGTCGGGGTTCATTTTCAATCCTTCTTTGCACACAATGTGTCCAAGCATTCTTCCCTATGGTACGATGAATCTACATTTCTTCGGATTAAGTGCCAACCATGCTCTTTGAAATCTCTCCAGGCACTCCCTGAGGGCCTTTAGGTGGATGTTCTGCCCGTTGTAAATAGACCAATTGTCCAAGAATGCTTTGAAGTTTCCTACCGACATCTTGTCGAAGATGTGCAAGATGATGCGCTGAAAGACCGTGGGTGCATTACATAGGCCGAAGGGCGTTCAGTTGTATGCATACACACCGTCCTCCACCACGAAGGTCGTTTTCAACTTATCTTCCTCTGTGATGGATATCTGTTTGTACCCAGAGAACCCATCCATGAAGGAGTATATTTCATGTCCAGCCACTTCCTCGAGGATGCTGTCGGTGAAGGGTATGGGAAACGGGTCTTTAATAGTGACAACGTTTAGACACCGGAAGTCTACACAGATCCGGATCTGATTGGCCTCTTTCTTGAGGGAAATCACAATGGGAGACACCCATTCGCTTGTCTGCACCTTGAAGATTATGCTCGCTTCCAACATCCGCTCAATTTCGTATTTCACCCTTGCAGCATAATTTTTGTTCATATGGTAAGGCCGCTTTCTTACCGGTTGGGCTCTCGGTACCAATGTTATGCGGTGTACACATAGCTCTGGGTGCACGCCCTCTAGGTCCTTGTAAGTCCATGCAAAATCATCCTTGTACTCTAGGAAAATTTTGAAGGCTGCGGCCTTCAACACTGGGTTCCAGTCATCTCCGGTAAGGATGACCTTGGGATCACTTGCCTTTCCTAGATTTGTCTCCTTCAAATTGGTTTCTTGGTATTTAATAGGTGCGCCCTTCGGGAACTGGTGTGCGGGAGTGTCATTCACACAGACCTCCCCTTCCTTGTATAAATCGTATTCAAGAGGGAATGTATCTGGTTCTTCCTCGATACTCAATACATTGCACAAGGGTGCAAACAACTCATAATCTTCCATTTGCCAATGGAAGAGGCCATTCATGGAGTCCCTCTCATCCCCCGAGCATGCTTCCAACTCTAATACCCCTTCGTCACTGGGCTCCATTCCGCGTCGGTCTTCATCCCCACCCAACTGGTTTCCTTCAGATTCGGACTCGGAGGAGGATGCCAATTCCTCGCTCACCATCTACATACAGAGATCGATCACGTACTTCCACCCCACACTTTCCAGGGAGAATGTATTCCGCTTCCAATTATGGTTTGCCTTTGCTGCAATTAGCCACCCACGTCCGAGAATGGCGTCGTACTCTTTCTGCTTTAGTGGAATCACTACAAAGTCCAGCACGAATTGCTGCATGCCGATCATCACCCGCTGGCCCATGAGGGTACCAAGGGGTTTAATCCTGTGTTGATTTGCCCCTAGCAGATAGAATGTGGGGGGCCACAATGTAAGCTTTCCCAGTTTTTTCCATGTCTCTTCTGGGAGCACATTTACTCCTGACCCTCCGTCCACAATGGTGTTTGTCAAGGTAGTCCCCAGGATGCCCATTTCTACCACCACAAGGTGGCGTTCGCTGTTGACTACTAGCAACATAGGGTCGATCGCGGGACTTATGACCTCCTTCGTTTTAGCTTCTGTGGGTACGGAGCTCAAGATAGCCATTTTGAACTGTGGTATGGTTTCAAGGAGGTCTTGAACCTTCACGGGTACCTCTATTTGCAATATTTGCCGTAGGATTCTCTCTTCTCCCTTCATCCGTGACGGGCTTGTGGCCTCGTGGCTGTTTTGCCCTTGTGCGGCCATTTCCTTTGTGATCTCGACCCTTGGTTCCCTCACTCTTTCGGTCTCCGTGTGAGGATTTGGGTATGCGGCCTTTTTGGCCTGTGCCCTTGTGATTGCCAACACTTCTGCCTTCGTGGGTTCGATGTTCAAAAGGTTTACTCTTGGCTTCAGGCAATTTGCATCCTCATGGTCGCCTGGCCCACACCATCGGCAGAGGTGCTGAGGGGTTGCTTCCTTCGTGCAATCCTGGGTGAAGTGCCCCCACTGATTGTAGGCCCTACATTGGATTGTTGGTCGGCCCTTGGCGTCGTACTAGACATGGCTTCGGGTATTGTTGTTGTTATTCCTTCTGCAGTCGCGTCTGTTGTCCCGGTAACCTCCAGATGATGCCGTTTTGTTGGTTTGCTGGGCCGTACTCGCTGGTGCGGATGTTGTGGCCTGCTCAGTGAACAACACTTGCGTATTTTGGGTCTTCATATTGTATGGGCACTCCTTGATGGAGTGTCCCATTACTTGGCAAATTTCGCAAAAGGCCTTCTTCGGGCATGTACCCTTCGTATGTCCTTCCTCGTTGCACTCCGTGCACCACACATCTCCTTCGGTCTGGCTAGTAGAGCCTTTCATCGCTTTGAATTCTCTCATCATACGCTCCATGTCCCTCTGCAGGGCCGTCACTTTCTTTTTCGACCCCTCGTTACCACTCTCCTTACAGGGAGAGTCATTTTCCTCAGAGCAGGACTTCCCCTTTTTCTTGGACGTTTTGTATTCACTTTCTAAGTCCATAGCCCTATTGTATGCATCATCGTATGACGAAGGGGGGACTATCTTCATTTTCTTCTTCAAACTGGGTTTAAGGCCTTCTACGAACCACCTCTTCTTGAGTCTGTCGGCCGACTGACTCTCCATTTTCCCAATTAGCTCCTTCAGGTGCCTTCCATAGGCACGAACTGATTCCTTTTGTTTTTGTTTCGTACTGTATATCTCTGCCACTATTTCATTATCATCCCAGAGTAGGCGGAACTCCTTCTCGAAGGCTCTCCGCAGCGTGTCCCATGTGGCCACTGTAGTTTTATCAGCATCCGAGTACCAGTCGATGGTAACTCCCCATAATGTCGCTGGAAATTGCGTCGTCCATTCGTCCTGGTCCGTGACACCATTGGCCATCCATATGGTTTTGCAGGTTCTGCACTGCCTTACGGGATCCTCCTTCCTGTCGCCGGTGAACTTCGGCAACTTCTGCCTATTGGCCATTGATGGGGGTCGTGTCCCCAGAGGTGGCTGTTTTTGTCGTGCACCCGCACCACTCCCCCCCGCGCCGGTGGTGTTTTTTGTTTGAGTGACTGGGGGTACGGTGTTTTGTACCCGCGTGCTTGGTGTGATGGGTCCCAAGAGGGGGCCCTGCTTGTCATGTGCTTGTGCCTCCTCCGCACCTACGGTCGTACGGTTGCCCTCCCCTCCGTTCTCACCCTTGTCATCTGTTCACTCCCTTGGGTGGTCCTCCGTGCGCGGTGTAAGGGATAAATTCTTGAACTGATCCCGGGTCTCTTCGACCAAATTTCTTCGTAGCCTTGTTTCCTCCAAAAATTCTTCGTAGCTTCTCACCCTACGGTGTTCTGGCGACACGTAGAAATCTCCTTCGGCTTTTGCTCCCGCACCCTCCCTGACACCTCCTTGGTTCCCTTCAGGCAACCCTTCGGCAAGTTGCCTTAGCCTCCGTCTACGTTCTAGTTGTTGTTTCAGAATTAGGGCTCTCTGTGCGGCCTCCCACTCCTCACTTTGTGCCTTCTTATTTCTATGCTTATTTAATAAGTTGGGCATTAATTCCCGTACATCTTCATAAATAGCAACAACCCATAAAAAATAGAACACTTCTTTATTAATTCATCCCGTCGGATACAATTTATGTCAATAGTACGACACCATTATTATAGTATAGAATGTTATTTATTCCTCATGGAGGTTCAAGGTTCAATTTCCCCTTCACCTCTTGCCATCACGCACCGCTTCCCAGCGACGATTGTTTTCCTCGTACTGTCAGAGGACCCGTTGGTGTCGCTCCTCACGAGCAATTTCCTCCAGGCGGGTTCGCTGTGCCAGTGATGCCTGTGCAAGCAACCGGGGGAGGTGGTTCATCAATAGATTCACTGCGGGGCTAACTTCCAGTGCGGTCTACACGACACTTGCTGGGACTTCAGGCTTCGTGGCCTCTCTTCAGACGTAGGTCTCGATGGCCGCTTGAAGCAGGATTGAGAATTCCCTCGTTGCAGTGTCTTCCCCGTCGTAGAGCTCCGTTTGTGCGTCGTTGGCCTCTGGGTTAATCTCACCAACGGGTAGGCCCATCGTGTCCGTACGCCATCTGCTCCTTCCTTTCCCGAGTATGTCTAGGCAACAGTGCTAGATGTTTACCCCGTGGGGTATGTTATTAATATTGCATATCAACAGTCAGATGATAACCATAGGATAGAGTAGTAACCAGAAACTCAGAGCAATGCTTTCATTAATGCCAAAATGTCTAGCACAATAATCATTCTCTGCATCAGTGTCTCCAACAACAAGCACAAGAGCATATATAAAGACACAGTTGAGGGTTGCGGTTACCACCCGTGGGGAACCGTCATGCAACAGACAACTACCCTCGACGACATTAACATACTTAACCAATGTAGCTTAACAAGTAGTACAAAGCCCATTTTACGACCAACAAACTTGCAATGCACTTTAAAAAGTTCCCCTTTACTTGCGTATTAGCCTTTAAGACCTGAAATTGCATAGTGATGAAGAAAAAAGATGACAAAAACGAACTAAACTGAAACGAAGACGACAAGAATATTTACACATGACTAGATGCACATATTAGAAGAAACTTCACCTTGTAAAACGTGCCTAAGAGGCAAAAACCTACGAATTTTAAGGGAAAATTCATAGGGGTTGTCCTATTTTTTTGAAGATTAAAAAATGACGGCTCAAATGAGATATGGATTCTTTGAAAATTCATAGGGGTTGTCCAGTAGGGTAAAATAAATTGCACATGTAGCTCAAATGAGATATGGATTCTTTGAAATAACCACTAATCTGCCTTAATCCAATCCCAACAATGAATTCTCTGGCAAGAGCTGATTCCAAAATCCTCCTGTTTATTTATTTAATCTCCCAAGCTAGCTAGAATGATACGACCAAGCTGGGAAAGTACGGCTGGCCCCAAATGTGCCCAAACTTCATTGAAAATGATCAAATTCTTTCCGAGATCTGAATTTCAGAATGATAACTTGCTGTAGTTGTCATTAAAACTTTGATTTTAGCTCTCCTTGACCAGATATAGGCATTACAAGCAAATTGGTATGTTGAAAAGTGAGGGATTTCGTCCTATCACCAAGAAATAAAGGTTTTTGTCCCCAATTCCACTCCAGAACTCTGCCAAACTCGTTGCAGGCTTGTAGAAGATAATATTCTCTCAAAAAATAAACAACTCAATGCCAAAATGATTGTCAAATTCACTTTTTATTTCAGCTCTAACCCTAATTTTGAATTAGGGTTTCATTTCCCCTTTTATTAATAAAATAACTTTATTTTATTAGTGCCTCCTTATGAAAATCGAACCACAAGGGGCCTCCATCATTGTTTTAATTTGGCCCCTTCATTATTATAGTGATATTTACTAAAACGCTTAGGTAAGAGGGCCAATGAATTATTATAACTTATTTCGGCATAAAGTGATTAGAATATCACTTTATTATTATTTTATTAAGTCCAAACTTAGGAAATATTAAAATATTTCCTTATTAATAAAATGAGATTCGGGACTCAGTTTGGAATTCCCTCTGAGGTGCTATGGTCACCAAAGGCACTTGAGTCTTGCAAGCTAACTGGTAGTGATCCGCTGAAAAGTAGGAATCCTCCTAGAAAGTAGGAAACTGTCTCCAAACCTCTGGAAATGCTGAAAAGCAATCTTGCAATGCTCTGTGGCCCTCCGGGTAGTCAACCAGTCAACTGGTAGTCCTCCCTAAAAAATGGGACCACTCCCTAAAATATAGGAGATGGTCTCAAATGATCTAGAATGGTTTCTAAACACCTGTTGTGCGTTGCACACGCCCCCTGTCGCCGACAGGGTCCCCCTTTCCAGTTTTGAGTTTTTTGATCGTCATCCCGAGAATTGAATCAGAGTTTCTCGTATCTCCTCGAGCGAGTTCGTGATCAGTCCGTAAGCTGATCAACGTTGGAGTAGTGAACCAATGAGCCCTTTTGACTGATCTGGCTTTCGGGCGTAAATACCGAGAGTTTGTTCCGAAATTTCAAAACTTAACATAATGCATCTCCTTTTCGGACCCCAGGTCCGAACTTGGCGAAAGTCAAGTTAAGGTAAAAAAACGTTATGCGCTCCTCTTTTTGGATTTAAGTGTCCGAAAGTGAAAATTCAAAATTTAAAAGCGTAAGGTGGAATTCCATTTTCGGACCCCAGGTCCGAAATATCCAAAATCAAGTTAAAACGTAACGCTGCGCATCCATTTTCGGACCCCAGGTCCGAAATATCCAAAATCAAGTCAAAACGTAACGCTGCGCATCCATTTTCGGACCCCAGGTCCGAAATATCCAAAATCAAGTTAAAACGTAACGCTGCGCATCCATTTCGGACCTTAGGTCCGAACTTCAACAAAGTGAAGTTTTAAAACATTGTGCAAACATCGCATTTCGGACCCTAAATGACAAAGTTAAAGTTTTTTTAAAAAAAGCTACATAAACACCGTTTTCGGACCCTAAGCTCTGAAAAGGGCGAAATAAGTTTTAAAAAGCAAAAACGCACACCATACATACTTCGGACCCTAAGCTCTGAAAAGGGCGAAGTAAGTTTTAAAAAGCAAAAACGCACAACAAAACGCATACTTCGGACCCCAAGCTCCGAATAAAAGGGGCGAAGCAAGGCTTTAAAAGCAACCATATTAAACACGCGCTTCGGACCCTAAGCTCCGAAAAAGGCAAAGTTGGGTTTTTTAAACATAACAAAACGCGCATTTCGGACCCCCGCGTCCGAACTTAAACCAAGGCGAAGTTAAGTTTTAAAACATAGTGCGAACGACGCGCATTTCGGACCCCCGCGTCCGAACTTCAACAAAGGCAAATAAAGTTTTAAAAACATAGCGCAGCATCCATTTCGGACCCCCGCGTCCGAGCTCCAACAAGGCGAAGTTAAGTAAAAACATAGTGCAAACAACGTTTTCGGACCCTAAGCGTCCGAAATTCCAAGATGAACGTTTAAAAGCAAAACATAGTGCGATTATCGTCTCCAGACCCTAAGCCTCGAGCGCTGGCAAAGGCGAGGAAATTAACCCTGTGAGATCGCATTTCGGACCCCAGGTCCGAACCTCGGCGGGGATGGAAGCTGAAGGCGACACAATCATTTTCGAACCTTAGGTCCGAACACAAAACGAAGGCAAAGTTAAAAGCCAATGCGATCATCTCTCCCGACTTAAGCTCCAAGCTTTAATGCAGAAAGCGAAGTCCAAAAGCAAGCGAAACTTTAACGCAAAAGGCACAGTTTGTAACGCGGAGGCCAGGGCGAGCACACCCGCGAAGGTTAGATTCGAAAACCTCCAATTCGAAATTCGAAAGGAACTCTTAAATCCGAAAGCAAGGAGGTAAGACACCGCATCATCCTCCCATCAACCATTTAAAATTCAGGTTGTTAGACACAGAACCATGTGAAATTAATAAATCCTCTTTCATCTTCCAAACTGCGAAAATTTAAACAGGAAGGATAACCGTTGGGATTCAAATTTTGCAGGGTCATCCGCTCGCCCCGCACGACAAGGTCGGGTAATCACCCATCATTCGCTCCAATCAGGTAAGTACGCCTTATCGCGTACGGTCATTTAAAATGTGTGAATCAAATAGGCAAAATACGCAAAATTTGAAATGCTTAGAGTCTGCATCTCCGTCATTCGAACATCCAAAATTTAGGATTCATACCCGAGGTTTGACCGGAAACTGCATCTCTTTTCAAAATTCTCATGTTTTGCCTTTGTTAAAATTAATCAAAAAAAAAAAAAATTCGAGAGTAAGAATGCTTAGTTATGAATCTTCAGGAATATGATGTTGTAGAAGTTAATTAGATTGTTAGCCCAGAGTGATATTTAAACTAATCTCGGTCTGTTGAAACACTTCTGTTATTATCTAACCCGCATCGTCATTCTCGAGTCACCTTGTAATCCGTGTCTGGCTGTGCAGGATAAATGCCTAAATCAGCGGCAGAATCATCAAAAACACCCGCTGCAGCAGAAACCTCACGAGCATCCAAATCAGACATCCCACGGAAAGTTGAAAGAATGAAGTATCAGTATCAGAGGGGAGGGTTAAGAGAGTCAAAGGTCCAGAGTATCTGGGACAACATTGGTGACACCGACCTTGGCCACATTGATATTCAGGATTTCAGGGATCGGGTCTTCTCACCCAATGCATATGGCAGGCCTAGGCAAATGCTGGAAAGTGGCATCGCCCAAGCAGCAGGTTTTCCTCCAGCAATCCAGAACTATGAATTAGTAGTGGAAGCTGCTCGGCATTACGAGCCAAAGTCCAGATTAGTGCTTCTGGAAGATATCACTATTGCCGACTTCTCCCCTGAGGCTATCGGCGATGCATTTGATATCCCCTTTCCAAATAATCCCATAGCTACAACAATGGACGAGGCACACGGGGCGTATGATATGAACCCAGCTCGATGCAGGGCACTAATTAACGAAGAATGGTTCAAAGAAAAAAGGGCTTCAAGCACCAGGATTGTGAAAAAGACCCCCAGAAGTGACTTTCATAATGAACATGGCGATATGGTCACCTTACTTAGCCGAGTCATGGGACTCCCTAAGTCCAACTACTTTGAAGAATGGATGTTCTATTTTACAGAACAGGTCTTTGCCGGAAAGTCTAAGTTTGACTGGGCTCAGATCATAAGTGATAACATCCATGCTCAGCTGATTGAGCTTGAGACAAAGAAGTATTTCACCATGACCTCCTATTTGGTCTATATGTTCGCAAAGAACCAGCCACTGCCAGGATTAATAATGAAAGGTGAGATCGGGAATGGGCCTGGTCAGGTAAAGGTTTATGATTGCTACCCGCAACTGCACTACCAGGATATAGCTCAAAGGGAAAAGAGCAGCCCGGCTTACGCAGTTGGACAGTACGAACGTGTCAACGACGCCTTCACAATGCGCCTAGTCAGGCTAATGCAGGGAGGGTTACACATAAGGCTCTCGGAGCAAGCTACCATTTTAGTGCAGAGGTATGGGGCCTGGTTTATTCAGTTCCCAAGATTCTCCTACATCCGAATTGCTGGCTTCGAAGGTGCCCCCCTTCGACTTCCGCGGTACCCAACCGATAAAGTAGTCCTCATGGAAGTGGCAAGGCAATCACGCCCTGCCGGCATATTATTACGAGAAAGCAAGCAGGCTGGATTCGCATTTCCAATGATCATAGGCAACCATGATGTCCAATTGAGAACTCCCACCCTAGCAGAAGAGTCCCTTGCAGAGCTAGCCTCTTATGGCCTACAGGAACATTTCCCAAGAAAATGTTTTGATCATGACAATTTGGCAAAGAGAGCTTACGGTAGGCGCTACAGAGCAAAGGAGTCAATTGAAGATTACTGGAAAAATTGCTCCGATGACTACGAAGTCAGGCGACGGGAATATTCTAGATTGAGTGTGCAGCAAATGCGACTCTTTGAGTACCGTCGGGTCCCGGATCAGCTCACAGACTCGGGGAATTGTCTCCAAGTCCGGGAATTCGAAGCAGTGAGGCATCTCTTGCCAGGCGTCGATTGGTCTCGAGACCCAATCACGGATTTCGAAGCAGTCATGACAGCCCCGGCAAGATACACAGATCAATGGTTACAACACCAGATCGAGAGGCTAGTCCATGAAGGGGTCCAGTTTACTTACCATCTGATGGGCAATTTCGACTCTCAGTCTTCCGAAGATGAAAGGACATCAGCTGAAAAACCAGAGAAAAGGAAGAAAACTAAGGCTTGCAGAGGGACTCGGACGTCCAAGAGAACAAGGAGGGAGAAGATTCCCATAAGAAGGCCAGAGACCGCTTCATCTTCAGACCCCAGTTCGCCCGATGGTGCCATAGATTTGGATTGCATACCTGCTCCGCCTTCCCAGAGCGACATAGAGGCATTCCAAGCCAATGATCCTCCTGCTCCAGATATGCCGGACACCGAGCAAAAGGGCCCCAATTCGACCAAGCCGGGTGACCAGATAGAGGAAGGAGAAATCCCATCCACCCAGGGGATCGAAGTGCATGAACCTACCCAGCAGAGCCGCCATGAATTACTACTCCTCCATGCAGCCAAAGACGACTCAACTGTCGAAGGGGAACAAAGAACAGACGAGATCCATGAGCTCGAGGGAACCAAGGAGCCACCATCACAGGAAGATATCAGACAATTATTCAGTGAGATAGGGGAGAACTCAGATGCAAACAAAGAGCTTCCTCCTTCTTCCACCCCTCCGATGGCGGGACAGCTGTTAATTTGTGATCAGCCAGTTGAAAGTATGGGAGCACAAGGTGCTAACTTAACCCTATCCTCAACCCAGACGGTGCCTCAAGAGTGGCTGATCGCCAGAGCTCAGCGTAGGGCCGCCACCAAGGCGCCCATCGACCTTGAAGACATCTTCTCACGAATGGATCAAACAAAAGTAAAAGGAAAGAAGAAACCGAGAACATACTCTAAGATAACCAAGGATGGGCAAAGGAACCGCACTCTTCATATTGCTACCCCGCCCGTAAACAAGCTAGCAGATCAAATAACCCTTGCAGATTATAGCATTACGACTGTCCCCATCGGACGAGCTACAAAAGAGCAAGAAAAGGAGGAATTTAAGGACTCGGTGCAAAACATACTCAGACAGCTCGAGGAAATCACGGCTGAAAAGGACATGTATCGAGCCCGTGCTGAACAAGCCGAGGGATACATCGATAAGCTCCTACGGCCACTACACAACCCCTCTGAATCCCATATTCCCCCAATGGCATTGGCGCAGAGGACCACAACTGAATTTGAAGGAATCCGGGATACCGCAAAGGCCGTTAAGGAATGGGTGCAAGACATCAAGAAAAGGGGAGAACAGATCCTCAAAGAAGTAAAGGAAATGGCTCTCCATCGAGAGCTCACTCTCGTCAGGTTGTTGGAAGTAAAGAGAGAATCCCTTCACATGCATGAAGTAGCGGCCTCTACCCTTCCCCTCCTAAGAGCTCTTTTCTGGACACATACACAAATTCCCACACTGCCTGACATCTTGAGTCCCCATAGCATCAGTGTTCTCAAGGAATGGTATTGGACCGTCACCATGAAGAACGATGCCCAGGAAATTATTGACAAAGAAAATGACGCGTGTGAGGCGATTCTGGGGAACATGCAAGAACTAGGCAAGACCATCCTCCGATCAATGGTTTCGGGGTGGATAAATGACCTGTCCGACAGTGTAATCCGGCCGGATTGGGAGGGAAGATTGGGAGCAGATAAGGCTTCTTATTCCATTGAAGACTTAAGTTTTGCTGGTCAGTTCCATTCAGACATATTATGCTTCGAGCGTAATCGCTCCAGCTGGAAGGACGGTTTAAGGCACGTGGACCAGTATCTCGAAGGCATGCAATACAAAATTCGCCACCCTCCCATGCCCCCTTTTAATCCCCTCTTCCAATTATGCATCAAGTTTCAGGAATATGTCCGCGAGGAACGAGCAGCAGGTCGTGATTTATGGCGAGAATACCTGCATGGCGAAGACCAGTTTCTGCAAAAGGAATGTGAAACCAGAATAGAGAAAGCAGTTTCTCAAAAATGCTTTTTTCCCCCCAAGTCTTAAAAAGTGCACTTTTGTCCCAAAAGGGTGACAGTTGACTTTTGGTCAACATATTGTAAAGTTTTTTGTGCACCTCCCCTTTTTGGATTATTTCAAAGTTGTAATTATCCTTTGGTAGTTATTGCTCCTTTTGAGTAATTGTAGATATTTATCTCCCTATTTATGAGTGTGGGTCCCTCCTTTTGTAAGGATGAATCTGGGCCACTTGTTTAGATTAGATCTTGGCCATTCATCCATTTTTGGAAACCTATTTAAGGGGACTGGTTTTCCCTCATTCAGGAGGAAGTTCTTGAATTGTTGCGAAAGCTCTGAAGAAATTTTGCAGGAATTAATACAATGGATTGAAATTACCTTCAAATTTCCTTGTGAGTGCATGGTCTCCTTCTTCATTTAGATTAGAAAGCTTTTAATTATGTCTGTTCATTTTATACAGCAGTTCTTACCAAGCATCTGATAGAATCTCCACAGTCCATACCATTAGAGGATAGCTGATTGCTTTTTTCCTTTCTGCATGGTTAATCTGGGCTATTTTATGATTCAGTTCGATTATCAAAAGTACACGTATCATGAATATAGAAGTTCTAATATTGTATTTGGTAATATGAAAATCTGGTTTCTCCTTTGAAGATTGCACTAAGTTTATGCAAACATTGTGTCTGAATGACTGATGATGCTTAACCTGGTTTCCTGGAGGTGTCTGTCTGCTTGGGTAAATCTGTTGTCCTAGTTAATATTTACTGTTCTCTCTCGCTACCCTTCCTTTCTTTCCTCCCAATTTTATCCTTTTTTTAGAAATCCAGTCTTGCTAAGTCAGCTTCAAATAAATCAACATCACCTGAAAGAAAACCAAAAGAGGTCCCTGGGAATTCGCATATGAAATTACCAATCAAACGTAAGCCCCCTTGTGTTTCCAGCATAAACACATCAAGCCACTGAGAGATCCCGCAGTCAAGACCTGACAAAAGAAACCTTGAGGTAGTCTCCTTTGATCAAACTTAGAAAAACAGCATTAGAGACTTCCTTATCTCAAGAGAGAGTAGGATAATCAGTCGGCTATTCTATTCTGCGTTGGCCGTATGGAGTTTGCAGCAATGCGATTTCAGACACGTCAACAGAATTGGCGCTAGAAGGAGGGCCTCCGAGCAGTCTAGCTCAAAGATCATATTAGACAACTCACGCTGGAACGAATTGGGTCTTTTTCTCCTAAAAGGTTCGAAAGAGTCCAAAAATCAAGCCCAGAACGGGAGAGATTTACTGGTTTTCAGTGCTATAGACGCAAGGGTTATCGCCAACCTTCAGACCCCAGTGAGTCCAGCTCGGCGAATCAGCAGTCCGCCGTTCCAGGGAGTTCAGTTTTTACGGTTCCAGTGGTTACAAATCTAGTTCCTACTACAACACAGATAACTCAGCCACGGATGGCGCACAATCCACCTGCTCCAAATGGTGCCACATGGTTGGTAGACAACCCGTCACCGCTGATTTTCCCGGCTTACCATGATATGCCCAAGAGCCCAGACAGATTCTGTTCCGTTTTTCATCCAAATGACCCAAACAGGACAGCGGAAGAGCATATCAAAATATTTGAGGATGCGTTGCGCAATAGGCGAATTGAATACGCGGATGTTGCATGCAGGCTTTTTCCTTATTCATTGGGGGAAGACGCATTTTACTGGTTCATACATTTACCGGTATCCTCTATCGACTCTTGGGAAAAGTTGAAGGCAGCCTTTACAGGAAAATATGGCATCCCTATAACCCCCACGGAGCTGTACAGGCAATTTGTGGAAGTCAAGAGACAGGAACACGAGCCTATAAGTTCTTTCAACAATAGGTTCCATAAGGCCTTCACCCGATTACAGGATCCGTATGTGGTGAGTGACGCTTCGGCAAGGGAAATCTACTATTCAGCGCTGGATTATTTAACAGCCATGTTCGTCCGACAATCACACCCTGCGCCAACTACACTGACTGAGGCCTATGCTAAGGCCATGGAAATTAGTAAGGGGCTAGGCCAAAATATCGCCGGGCCCTTGATGCAATTAGGCCCCCCTGCTGCATCCAGCCAACTCCAGGGAATTACTCAAGCTTTGACCCACCAAACGCCCATTTTAAACCCAATCCCACAACCGGCATATCAGCCTCAGCAGCCCACCAGCCAACTGGTACTTCATCCAGGACCACCTATAGCCCAAATCCTCCCTAAGCAGCCTATCTATCTGCAAAATACCACTGTGTCATCAAGAACCCAAGAGGAGAAGGATGAGATGCGGGAACTGACTGACCAAATGAAAAGGCTGTCCTCTGAAGTTACTCATCTGCGAAATCAGAATAATCAGTTGCAAAGTAATCAGAGGAACCAACTCCAGGGCCAATATCAGAATCAAGGATATCAAAGACCCGCAAGGACATGGAACACCCGTCCCAACAACGGAGGAGTGCCTACTCCGCTCGACAATCCGCCAGCATCGGAAAACAGGCCAACGGATACGGTATTTTTGGCAGAGGCAGCACTTTCTAACTGGTGCAGGTTACACAACACTAATCGGCACTCAGAGTTACAATGCGACGAATTTCAGGTTGCTGCCAGCATATTCCAACGAGAGGTGGAAAACACAATGCCTCAACCAGTGCTCCCTCCCTCTGGATTTGAAATAGTGCCGTCACCAAGGTACGACACTGCACTTGTTCTAGAAACCTACATTCCCCCATTTTTCTTCCCCAATCAGGATGAAAACGAGGTGGCTGACCCGAATCAGCCCGTCGATGTGAATGCATTTCAGCAGTACCAGCGCGCAAATCGGGGGTATTATAACAATAACAACCAGAACAGCAACAGCAGCCCCTACACCACTTCCACACCTCCCAAAGACATCCAGGTCCCTCCAGATCAGAATGCTAGTAATAACCCAAGTTATCCAAAGGCATCGCAACAGTACGCGAGCCAAGGGCAGCCCCAGAAAACCCCACCCCAGACAAGGATGCTCATTCCGCAGAACCAGCCAATTACTGTCACAAATCCAGGCTCTAGTGATAGGTCATCCAGCAACATAGAAATTGCTAAGCTTGGCCAGTTGGTGGCAGATGAGTTCAAAAAAATGAAAGTCAACTTACCCTTTTTTGAACTAATGAAAGTCTCCGAAGTCAGGGACATGGTCTTGAATAGTCTTAAGGAACCCACACCTACTCAGTCCAAAGGGATGGACGATCACCCTGGACAAAGGATAGTACAAGGACAACCCCAGAAGATCAGTGGTGAGGTGAGAGGACCAACAACTCCCAGGGATGCGACAGTGAATTATTCTGCACCACCTGAGTTCCAAAATGATCCACCTATGGAGGCCGGCTTTGGAGCACGTGCACGGGGAAGGACTCAGGATATCTCAATCATGAACAATGATACCATACCATCAGAGCCTACAATAAGCTTGTTCACCGAAAAGCTAGAACCCCCCCCTTTTTTATTAACTCTCCGAATCTTTGGTAAGAACTTGCACAATTGCCTCATTGACTCGGGAGCTTCAGCAAATGTTATGCCCTTGTCAGTATGCAGTGCTTTAGGCTTGACCCCCACCAAGACTAACCGAAAGGTTACCCAGTTGGACAAATCTGAAGTAACTGTAGTGGGCGAGCTAAACAACATACACATGCAACTAACAGCTGATCCACGTATTCAGATGTACATCGACATTCAAGTGGTGGACATCCCAGGGGCCTATGGCATGTTACTCAGCCGAGATTGGACCCGCGTCCTCAACGGCTGGCTGCATTCTAGTTTCACTCACATGTGGCTACCATGGAGAGGGGTAGCAAATCAGATCCGGATCGAGTCCGAACCTCGGCTCAAGCTGATGATTACGGAATATAATCAGGCTAATGAAACCCTATTCTTAGAATCAGACCTGGGCACATATAGGGCAGACGTCGGGTCAATGAACGAAGTCCTATTGGTACAATGCTCAAACCCAGTCCAAAATTTCGGACAGATTGCGGAGAGTTATGATAAGGAGGCCCCATCGCCAGAAGAAGGGGAGTTATTTAGCAGCCTCAGGGAATTCTTCTGTAAATGTGAAAGACCAGCGTCCCAGCTCAACTATCAAGATTCTATTGCAAATCTGCTCCTAACCGGTTGGTGCAGAGTTCACAATGCTGCCCATTCAGAAACAACTTGTTCACTATGCAGGTCAGCGTTGAGTCAGGCATGCAAGAGGCATTCAGAGGTGCTACAAACTCATACTCTCAGACCGGAGGCCACCACACCCCCTGAGCGGCAAAAGTATGGAATTACAGGTTCGGCAACCGCGACCAGCAAGGTTACCAGCCCAAATCAGACTTGGACCTTAAGGTTCGATGGCTCTAAATCCAAGAGAGGGGCTGGAGCAGGGGTAGAACTGATAAGCCCCACTGGTGAAACCTATTTAGCTTCCTACAGACTACAGTTTCACTGCACCAACAATATAGCAGAATATGAGTCTTTAATTCACGGTTTGCTATTAGCCACTAAAAAGGGAGCCCAGATCCTGCATTGTTTCGGAGATTCCGAAGTAGTAGTCAGGCAAGTTCGAAGACAATACACTTGCCACGACAAGAGACTCAGCCTTTACCGTAATCGCGTGTGGGACATAATGGAAAGCTTCGATGCTTTTAACATCAAAACCATATTCAGGTCACAAAACCAGGTCGCTGATTCGTTGGCCCAGGCCGCAAGCACGCTTGAGCCACTATCAATGCAAAGTTTGAAGAAATTTACAGTAGAGTTAGCCTCAGTTCCATCAGTCCCAGACAACATTACCAATTTTCAGGTGTTTAATGATGACAAACACATCATCGACTTCATTACAAGCTCAGATGTATTTGCAACTCAGATCATAGATGAGGAAGAACCCCAAGAAGCCGAGATTGACATAGAGGGGGTCTTAAATCTCAGAACAAATACGATTCCCAAAGGTATGGTGCAGTTAGAACGAATTTTCGACTGGGACCAGCTTAAGTCTCGCAAAGAGGGCACTGCAGAAGGAGGCGCCTGTGATAAAATCAACATCGGCACGCAAGGAAATCAAAAGAACGTGCTGATTGGCAAAGTGTGTACGCCCCAAGAAAGAGACGGAATCCTCAAAAATATGAGGGAATTCCCAGATATCATCGCTTGGGGGTATGAGGATCTCAAAACCTATGATACATCTGTAATAACTCATACCATACCCCTCAAGCCAGATTCAAAACCTTTCAGGCAAAGACAGCGTCCAGTGAATGCCCTCCTCGAACCATTAATATATCAAGAGGTAAAGAAGTTGCTGGCTGCTCGCATCGTCTTTCCAGTACGACATTCTACCTGGGTCGCTAATCTAGTCCCAGTAAGAAAGAAGAGCGGGGAAATCAGACTGTGTGTCGATTTCCGTAATCTAAACAGAGCATCAGAAAAGGATAACTACCCGCTGCCCTCCCTTGATGAAGTCCTGCAAACAGTCAACGGATCCCAGATGATGTCCTTTTTGGACGGTTACTCTGGGTACAACCAAGTAATGGTCGAATACGAGGACCGACTTAAGACTGCGTTTACCACTAAGTGGGGGATATTTGCTTATCGGAGAATGCCCTTTGGTTTGATCAACGCAGGGGCTACATTTCAACGCGCCATGGACATTGCATTCAAAGACCTTGTAGGTCGCTGCATCATTGTCTATATGGACGACTTGACCGTTTTCTCCAAACAAAGGGCAGATCATGTGAATGATTTGCGAAAGGTTTTCCAACGCTGTCGTCGATTCGGGATATCCTTAAACCCAAGGAAATGTATGTTCGGAGTGACCGAAGGTAAGCTCCTCGGCCATGTTATCTCAGAAAAGGGCATAGCAATTGACCCTGATAGGATCAAGGCCATACTGCAAATCAACCTCCCTGCAAGTAAAAAGGAACTTAAGTCATATTTCGGAAAGATAAATTTTGTTCGGAAATTCATAACTGGGTTTGCTGAAATAGTTCGCCCTCTCAACGATATGTTGAAAAAGGACGCCAAGATAGAATGGACCCCAATAACCAAAAGGGCGTTCGAAGAGATCAAGCAAGCAATCGTCCAAGCGCCGGTTCTGGTAAGCCCTGACTACCTAAGGCCCTTTTACATTTATTCCTTCGCCTCCGAGCACACCTGTGCAGCAATCTTAACTCAGCGAAGGGAGGAAAAGGGTGAGCACCCGATAGCATTCATGAGTACTCCGTTGAAGGAGGCTGAACTAAGATACCCAAACATTGAAAAGCAGGCCTATGCGCTAGTCAAAGCCATCAGGAAGTTCCGGCATTATATACTTAGGAGTAAGATATATGCCATAGTACCAGATGTCGCAGTGAAGACATTATTGATGCAAAATGAGCTAGGCGAAAGGAGAGGCAAATGGGTGACCATCATTCAGGAATATGACTTTGAAATCCAGCCTATGAAGCTAGTGCGAGGTCAGGCCTTGACACAAACCCTCGCGTCTGAATGCTCAGGAATCGTACATCAACAGTATTTGATTGAACAGGTCTCCCCAGACAGTTGGTACGATGACATAATTTTCTACCTTCTTAATCAGAAATGCCCATCACACCTCAACCCAGTGCAGAAAAGGGCACTAAGGATGAAGAGTAGCCGTTTCATGCTGCAAGGTGCCGTCTTATACCGCAGGAATCATGAGGGCATTTACCTGAGGTGCGTAAATGAGGATGAAGCACGCCAGATTATAGAGCAGTTCCATACCAAGTTCGGAACCGGCCACGGATCAGGCTTAGCAACGGCTCACCAAATCCTCAGGGCAGGCTATTATTGGCCTTCCTTATTTCGAGACACCCACGAACATGTAAAGAAATGTCATGTGTGCCAAGTATCCGCAGCAAGGGAGCGTACCCCAGCTATGCCACTCCAACCAGTCATAGAGGTAAGACCATTTGGCCAATGGGCGCTCGACTTCATAGGTACAATCAACCCACCCTCCTCTGCGCAACACAGGTACATTCTAACCGCTTCCGATTATTGTACAAGGTGGTCTGAAGCTCAATCGTTGAAACAATGCAATGCTGATGCTGTTATTAAATTTTTAGAGGAGAATATTATTACACGTTTTTGCTGTCCTCATGCTCTAGTCTGTGATAATGGTTCTGCTTTCACGTCATTAAAATTTTCAAATTGGGCCTTCAATTACGGGATCACTTTAAAATTTTCATCTAATTACTATCCCCAAGGTAATGGTTTAGCGGAATCCACAAACAAAAACCTCCTGAGTGTGATTAAGAGACTCCTAGACAAGAACCCGAGAGATTGGCATACCCAACTCCGATTTGCCCTTTGGGCAGACCGTACCCGATGCAAGGCCGCCATTGGAACTTCTCCATACCACTTAGTATATGGTCTTGACCCCATCTTCCCGATACAATTGAGAATACCAACTTTGCAGTTCATGAGCAAATACCTAGGAATCGATAACGCTGCGGAAGCCAGGTTGTCCCAGTTGTTATACTTAGATGAAAAAAGAGACGACGCTATAAATAATTTTGCCAAACACCAAGAAGTAGTCAAGCGTTGGTTCGACAGACGGGCAAAAGTAAAGGCCTTTCGCATTTCCGATCTTGTTCTTTGTTGGGACAAAGCTCATGAAAGAAAGGGAGAGCACGACAAATTTGATAATCTGTGGCTCGGTCCTTTTCAAATTTCAGAAATTTTGGGAGAGAATGCATTCCGACTCAGGACCCTAACAGGCGAGGACGTTCCCTTGCCCGTGAATGGTCAATTCCTCAAGCATTATTTCCAGCCATAGGCTTCCCCAAGCCTTTTTCATTGTGAATAGCGGCTCCGTTTTCCTTCCTTGTCTTAGCTTAGTTTCTTGTTTTCCTGCTCCATTTTTGGGACCCCTGTCATTTTCTCGAAAGAGGCCTTCGCCATGTACAAACGCTGGTGCGACGCCAGATTACTGTTACCATCTGTTTTTGGAATCCAAGCTCGGGGAGACTTTTGATTAATGGAGCACTCCATGATCCGTCCGGTTAGATCTAGACGACCTTTCTCTACAAAATCTTGTCCTAGTCAAAACCTATCCACAATATCGCGATTACTGCACAGATACACATAAAAAAAAAACTGCATACAATCAGTTGCTAATCAAAGGGACGCTATATCGATGAAAGGTCCGTGGCTACACTTCAGCGACCACTGTTATGCTCAATCCCGCGTAGGCTTCATTGCCTACTATTCCAAAAAAAAAAAAAAAAAGAAAAAGAGAAAAGAAAAGAAAACTGATCAAGCGCTCTGAAATCAAGCGTTAAGCGTAAAATTGGCAAAAGGGAATGCAGGCATCTCTGCCGGTATAAAAAGAAAAAGGGATAAAACCTTCTTGCCGGAAACAGAGCAATCTCTGTGAGCTAACAGGCGATAACTCCGCCGGGGCTATAGACGCTTGCTGGCAGCGGGGCTCTATCCAGGTTGCTTTTGGAGTATTAGCCCGTTGGACATCTCGACACAGTGAAACATTGATGCCACAACTTTTTCTAGGCTGGAATGAACCCCATTTGCACACACTAGTTGATCCGACTTGCGTGTGATTTGATTTGACTATTCACATTATCTTATTTTGAAAGATTCTTCTCCTTCTCTCCTCTCGGTCGTGGTGGTTAACCAGAGATTCTAGGTTCGATCCGAACTTGCGTTCCCGAAATGACTGGGAGCATTTCTCCAGCAGAGTCGCCATTTGTTGTGCGTTGCACACGCCCCCTGTCGCCGACAGGGTCCCCCTTTCCAGTTTTGAGTTTTTTGATCGTCATCCCGAGAATTGAATCAGAGTTTCTCGTATCTCCTCGAGCGAGTTCGTGATCAGTCCGTAAGCTGATCAACGTTGGAGTAGTGAACCAATGAGCCCTTTTGACTGATCTGGCTTTCGGGCGTAAATACCGAGAGTTTGTTCCGAAATTTCAAAACTTAACATAATGCATCTCCTTTTCGGACCCCAGGTCCGAACTTGGCGAAAGTCAAGTTAAGGTAAAAAAACGTTATGCGCTCCTCTTTTTGGATTTAAGTGTCCGAAAGTGAAAATTCAAAATTTAAAAGCGTAAGGTGGAATTCCATTTTCGGACCCCAGGTCCGAAATATCCAAAATCAAGTTAAAACGTAACGCTGCGCATCCATTTTCGGACCCCAGGTCCGAAATATCCAAAATCAAGTCAAAACGTAACGCTGCGCATCCATTTTCGGACCCCAGGTCCGAAATATCCAAAATCAAGTTAAAACGTAACGCTGCGCATCCATTTCGGACCTTAGGTCCGAACTTCAACAAAGTGAAGTTTTAAAACATTGTGCAAACATCGCATTTCGGACCCTAAATGACAAAGTTAAAGTTTTTTTAAAAAAAGCTACATAAACACCGTTTTCGGACCCTAAGCTCTGAAAAGGGCGAAATAAGTTTTAAAAAGCAAAAACGCACACCATACATACTTCGGACCCTAAGCTCTGAAAAGGGCGAAGTAAGTTTTAAAAAGCAAAAACGCACAACAAAACGCATACTTCGGACCCCAAGCTCCGAATAAAAGGGGCGAAGCAAGGCTTTAAAAGCAACCATATTAAACACGCGCTTCGGACCCTAAGCTCCGAAAAAGGCAAAGTTGGGTTTTTTAAACATAACAAAACGCGCATTTCGGACCCCCGCGTCCGAACTTAAACCAAGGCGAAGTTAAGTTTTAAAACATAGTGCGAACGACGCGCATTTCGGACCCCCGCGTCCGAACTTCAACAAAGGCAAATAAAGTTTTAAAAACATAGCGCAGCATCCATTTCGGACCCCCGCGTCCGAGCTCCAACAAGGCGAAGTTAAGTAAAAACATAGTGCAAACAACGTTTTCGGACCCTAAGCGTCCGAAATTCCAAGATGAACGTTTAAAAGCAAAACATAGTGCGATTATCGTCTCCAGACCCTAAGCCTCGAGCGCTGGCAAAGGCGAGGAAATTAACCCTGTGAGATCGCATTTCGGACCCCAGGTCCGAACCTCGGCGGGGATGGAAGCTGAAGGCGACACAATCATTTTCGAACCTTAGGTCCGAACACAAAACGAAGGCAAAGTTAAAAGCCAATGCGATCATCTCTCCCGACTTAAGCTCCAAGCTTTAATGCAGAAAGCGAAGTCCAAAAGCAAGCGAAACTTTAACGCAAAAGGCACAGTTTGTAACGCGGAGGCCAGGGCGAGCACACCCGCGAAGGTTAGATTCGAAAACCTCCAATTCGAAATTCGAAAGGAACTCTTAAATCCGAAAGCAAGGAGGTAAGACACCGCATCATCCTCCCATCAACCATTTAAAATTCAGGTTGTTAGACACAGAACCATGTGAAATTAATAAATCCTCTTTCATCTTCCAAACTGCGAAAATTTAAACAGGAA
This sequence comes from Cryptomeria japonica, assembly GCF_030272615.1. Taxonomy (NCBI): domain Eukaryota; kingdom Viridiplantae; phylum Streptophyta; class Pinopsida; order Cupressales; family Cupressaceae; genus Cryptomeria; species Cryptomeria japonica. Next base: position 7,356,631 of record NC_081414.1, read on the forward strand.
GGATAACCGTTGGGATTCAAATTTTGCAGGGTCATCCGCTCGCCCCGCACGACAAGGTCGGGTAATCACCCATCATTCGCTCCAATCAGGTAAGTACGCCTTATCGCGTACGGTCATTTAAAATGTGTGAATCAAATAGGCAAAATACGCAAAATTTGAAATGCTTAGAGTCTGCATCTCCGTCATTCGAACATCCAAAATTTAGGATTCATACCCGAGGTTTGACCGGAAACTGCATCTCTTTTCAAAATTCTCATGTTTTGCCTTTGTTAAAATTAATCAAAAAAAAAAAAAATTCGAGAGTAAGAATGCTTAGTTATGAATCTTCAGGAATATGATGTTGTAGAAGTTAATTAGATTGTTAGCCCAGAGTGATATTTAAACTAATCTCGGTCTGTTGAAACACTTCTGTTATTATCTAACCCGCATCGTCATTCTCGAGTCACCTTGTAATCCGTGTCTGGCTGTGCAGGATAAATGCCTAAATCAGCGGCAGAATCATCAAAAACACCCGCTGCAGCAGAAACCTCACGAGCATCCAAATCAGACATCCCACGGAAAGTTGAAAGAATGAAGTATCAGTATCAGAGGGGAGGGTTAAGAGAGTCAAAGGTCCAGAGTATCTGGGACAACATTGGTGACACCGACCTTGGCCACATTGATATTCAGGATTTCAGGGATCGGGTCTTCTCACCCAATGCATATGGCAGGCCTAGGCAAATGCTGGAAAGTGGCATCGCCCAAGCAGCAGGTTTTCCTCCAGCAATCCAGAACTATGAATTAGTAGTGGAAGCTGCTCGGCATTACGAGCCAAAGTCCAGATTAGTGCTTCTGGAAGATATCACTATTGCCGACTTCTCCCCTGAGGCTATCGGCGATGCATTTGATATCCCCTTTCCAAATAATCCCATAGCTACAACAATGGACGAGGCACACGGGGCGTATGATATGAACCCAGCTCGATGCAGGGCACTAATTAACGAAGAATGGTTCAAAGAAAAAAGGGCTTCAAGCACCAGGATTGTGAAAAAGACCCCCAGAAGTGACTTTCATAATGAACATGGCGATATGGTCACCTTACTTAGCCGAGTCATGGGACTCCCTAAGTCCAACTACTTTGAAGAATGGATGTTCTATTTTACAGAACAGGTCTTTGCCGGAAAGTCTAAGTTTGACTGGGCTCAGATCATAAGTGATAACATCCATGCTCAGCTGATTGAGCTTGAGACAAAGAAGTATTTCACCATGACCTCCTATTTGGTCTATATGTTCGCAAAGAACCAGCCACTGCCAGGATTAATAATGAAAGGTGAGATCGGGAATGGGCCTGGTCAGGTAAAGGTTTATGATTGCTACCCGCAGCTGCACTACCAGGATATAGCTCAAAGGGAAAAGAGCAGCCCGGCTTACGCAGTTGGACAGTACGAACGTGTCAACGACGCCTTCACAATGCGCCTAGTCAGGCTAATGCAGGGAGGGTTACACATAAGGCTCTCGGAGCAAGCTACCATTTTAGTGCAGAGGTATGGGGCCTGGTTTATTCAGTTCCCAAGATTCTCCTACATCCGAATTGCTGGCTTCGAAGGTGCCCCCCTTCGACTTCCGCGGTACCCAACCGATAAAGTAGTCCTCATGGAAGTGGCAAGGCAATCACGCCCTGCCGGCATATTATTACGAGAAAGCAAGCAGGCTGGATTCGCATTTCCAATGATCATAGGCAACCATGATGTCCAATTGAGAACTCCCACCCTAGCAGAAGAGTCCCTTGCAGAGCTAGCCTCTTATGGCCTACAGGAACATTTCCCAAGAAAATGTTTTGATCATGACAATTTGGCAAAGAGAGCTTACGGTAGGCGCTACAGAGCAAAGGAGTCAATTGAAGATTACTGGAAAAATTGCTCCGATGACTACGAAGTCAGGCGACGGGAATATTCTAGATTGAGTGTGCAGCAAATGCGACTCTTTGAGTACCGTCGGGTCCCGGATCAGCTCACAGACTCGGGGAATTGTCTCCAAGTCCGGGAATTCGAAGCAGTGAGGCATCTCTTGCCAGGCGTCGATTGGTCTCGAGACCCAATCACGGATTTCGAAGCAGTCATGACAGCCCCGGCAAGATACACAGATCAATGGTTACAACACCAGATCGAGAGGCTAGTCCATGAAGGGGTCCAGTTTACTTACCATCTGATGGGCAATTTCGACTCTCAGTCTTCCGAAGATGAAAGGACATCAGCTGAAAAACCAGAGAAAAGGAAGAAAACTAAGGCTTGCAGAGGGACTCGGACGTCCAAGAGAACAAGGAGGGAGAAGATTCCCATAAGAAGGCCAGAGACCGCTTCATCTTCAGACCCCAGTTCGCCCGATGGTGCCATAGATTTGGATTGCATACCTGCTCCGCCTTCCCAGAGCGACATAGAGGCATTCCAAGCCAATGATCCTCCTGCTCCAGATATGCCGGACACCGAGCAAAAGGGCCCCAATTCGACCAAGCCGGGTGACCAGATAGAGGAAGGAGAAATCCCATCCACCCAGGGGATCGAAGTGCATGAACCTACCCAGCAGAGCCGCCATGAATTACTACTCCTCCATGCAGCCAAGGACGACTCAACTGTCGAAGGGGAACAAAGAACAGACGAGATCCATGAGCTCGAGGGAACCAAGGAGCCACCATCACAGGAAGATATCAGACAATTATTCAGTGAGATAGGGGAGAACTCAGATGCAAACAAAGAGCTTCCTCCTTCTTCCACCCCTCCGATGGCGGGACAGCTGTTAATTTGTGATCAGCCAGTTGAAAGTATGGGAGCACAAGGTGCTAACTTAACCCTATCCTCAACCCAGACGGTGCCTCAAGAGTGGCTGATCGCCAGAGCTCAGCGTAGGGCCGCCACCAAGGCGCCCATCGACCTTGAAGACATCTTCTCACGAATGGATCAAACAAAAGTAAAAGGAAAGAAGAAACCGAGAACATACTCTAAGATAACCAAGGATGGGCAAAGGAACCGCACTCTTCATATTGCTACCCCGCCCGTAAACAAGCTAGCAGATCAAATAACCCTTGCAGATTATAGCATTACGACTGTCCCCATCGGACGAGCTACAAAAGAGCAAGAAAAGGAGGAATTTAAGGACTCGGTGCAAAACATACTCAGACAGCTCGAGGAAATCACGGCTGAAAAGGACATGTATCGAGCCCGTGCTGAACAAGCCGAGGGATACATCGATAAGCTCCTACGGCCACTACACAACCCCTCTGAATCCCATATTCCCCCAATGGCATTGGCGCAGAGGACCACAACTGAATTTGAAGGAATCCGGGATACCGCAAAGGCCGTTAAGGAATGGGTGCAAGACATCAAGAAAAGGGGAGAACAGATCCTCAAAGAAGTAAAGGAAATGGCTCTCCATCGAGAGCTCACTCTCGTCAGGTTGTTGGAAGTAAAGAGAGAATCCCTTCACATGCATGAAGTAGCGGCCTCTACCCTTCCCCTCCTAAGAGCTCTTTTCTGGACACATACACAAATTCCCACACTGCCTGACATCTTGAGTCCCCATAGCATCAGTGTTCTCAAGGAATGGTATTGGACCGTCACCATGAAGAACGATGCCCAGGAAATTATTGACAAAGAAAATGACGCGTGTGAGGCGATTCTGGGGAACATGCAAGAACTAGGCAAGACCATCCTCCGATCAATGGTTTCGGGGTGGATAAATGACCTGTCCGACAGTGTAATCCGGCCGGATTGGGAGGGAAGATTGGGAGCAGATAAGGCTTCTTATTCCATTGAAGACTTAAGTTTTGCTGGTCAGTTCCATTCAGACATATTATGCTTCGAGCGTAATCGCTCCAGCTGGAAGGACGGTTTAAGGCACGTGGACCAGTATCTCGAAGGCATGCAATACAAAATTCGCCACCCTCCCATGCCCCCTTTTAATCCCCTCTTCCAATTATGCATCAAGTTTCAGGAATATGTCCGCGAGGAACGAGCAGCAGGTCGTGATTTATGGCGAGAATACCTGCATGGCGAAGACCAGTTTCTGCAAAAGGAATGTGAAACCAGAATAGAGAAAGCAGTTTCTCAAAAATGCTTTTTTCCCCCCAAGTCTTAAAAAGTGCACTTTTGTCCCAAAAGGGTGACAGTTGACTTTTGGTCAACATATTGTAAAGTTTTTTGTGCACCTCCCCTTTTTGGATTATTTCAAAGTTGTAATTATCCTTTGGTAGTTATTGCTCCTTTTGAGTAATTGTAGATATTTATCTCCCTATTTATGAGTGTGGGTCCCTCCTTTTGTAAGGATGAATCTGGGCCACTTGTTTAGATTAGATCTTGGCCATTCATCCATTTTTGGAAACCTATTTAAGGGGACTGGTTTTCCCTCATTCAGGAGGAAGTTCTTGAATTGTTGCGAAAGCTCTGAAGAAATTTTGCAGGAATTAATACAATGGATTGAAATTACCTTCAAATTTCCTTGTGAGTGCATGGTCTCCTTCTTCATTTAGATTAGAAAGCTTTTAATTATGTCTGTTCATTTTATACAGCAGTTCTTACCAAGCATCTGATAGAATCTCCACAGTCCATACCATTAGAGGATAGCTGATTGCTTTTTTCCTTTCTGCATGGTTAATCTGGGCTATTTTATGATTCAGTTCGATTATCAAAAGTACACGTATCATGAATATAGAAGTTCTAATATTGTATTTGGTAATATGAAAATCTGGTTTCTCCTTTGAAGATTGCACTAAGTTTATGCAAACATTGTGTCTGAATGACTGATGATGCTTAACCTGGTTTCCTGGAGGTGTCTGTCTGCTTGGGTAAATCTGTTGTCCTAGTTAATATTTACTGTTCTCTCTCGCTACCCTTCCTTTCTTTCCTCCCAATTTTGTCCTTTTTTTAGAAATCCAGTCTTGCTAAGTCAGCTTCAAATAAATCAACATCACCTGAAAGAAAACCAAAAGAGGTCCCTGGGAATTCGCATATGAAATTACCAATCAAACGTAAGCCCCCTTGTGTTTCCAGCATAAACACATCAAGCCACTGAGAGATCCCGCAGTCAAGACCTGACAAAAGAAACCTTGAGGTAGTCTCCTTTGATCAAACTTAGAAAAACAGCATTAGAGACTTCCTTATCTCAAGAGAGAGTAGGATAATCAGTCGGCTATTCTATTCTGCGTTGGCCGTATGGAGTTTGCAGCAATGCGATTTCAGACACGTCAACAACACCCCGGAACCAACTCTTTAGTCATCCCCTAAAAATAGGGATCCCTCCTAAAAACTAGGAATTGTCGTCTGAAAGTCTAAATCAGCTCACAAAGCCCCTTGCAAGGCTCCATGACTCCTGAATGTGTTCCCTCTTCACTCCATTGGCCTACGGGAACCAGATGATAGGCCAATCCCTGCCCAACTGCCTGTCACCTAGGAAGGGGACATTACAATCCTCCCTTCCCGGAGATTGCTTTCCCTCAAGCAATCTACACTTGCACGGTGAAAACCAATTCCTGGATCCCATATCGATTTGAGAAACATTGCTTCATCCAACCGTTGCGCTACTCTCATATAAACATTTGTATACCCGAAGTGAAGCAACTCATCACGGATCCACTAAAGGAATGTACCACGTGTCAATACCAGGATCCCAAATCATTGTATTGTCATATCCATCCCTCTCGTCAATACTCCTTATGTTGCCGCTGTGATCCTGTGCATCAACTAACCAGCTGAGAATTTCACACCAAATGAAGCCACAATTACTACCAACAACCAATGCTGTTAAGAATTCATGAATGAGCCAATATTCAGCGAGGAAAGTGTGTTGAATACTATTCCGAGACCTCCAAACAGCTGCTGTAAGTTTATCTATATTTCCACAAATTAATGTGCCTTCATTAATGGTTGCTAAGTAAATGTTTTGTTTAGCCCTGCAACCAAAGAAGTTCCTTACATTCTGATCCTGATAGCCTAATGAAATATCTAAGAAGACTGAATCTCCAATCAATAAGTACATCACTGCCCTATCATATGAAAGAGGTGACAAAATCAAGGGTGCATTGGGAACACCTTCCGTGCCAATCAAGCATAACTCATTAGTGGTTGGTCCACTATGAGCCTCATTATCAATTCCATTACCACCATGTAGAAAATAACCAATATCAGCTGAAAAATTAGAATTAGATAGCTCTTGTTTCTGCTAACCAATATGGTGATGATTATCATAAATGTGCTGAAGTTGAAGCTTGGTCTGATGAGCTATCAACTTGGCTTGCCTGGCTCTTGCCAACCATCCTTCATTCACCCTTTGGGATTGCTCTATATCAGCTGGCCCAAAATGCATAAAATCTGATTTATGATGGGTTGTATTATTCACATTATCATAACCCATGATTGCACCATGTGTACCCTCGAGTCTAGAATGCAAATCATTATTCTCTTCTTGATCAATGACTGCCATATCTTGAGGAAGAGATGATTCCACTCACCATAGCATGGGGGAGATAAACACGTGAAGAGGGTCGCACCAACGGGCACCATGCCGGTTGAACCCACCACGAGTGTGCAACGGATCATACCTATACCAGCAGCCCAAACTGAGATTGCGGGCAGGGATGTGGAGGTAGATGCCTCTTTGGATAGGTGGTTGGGTAAGCATGTTGTGGTGGTCATATCTCCCTCTCCACGCACAGTGGAGGACCCTGTGCGTGAGAACTTAATGAAGGAAGGAGGGGGAGGTGTGCAGGAAGCAGTACATGAGGAAATGTCGTGTAGAGAAGATGAGCAATATGAGAATACGATCATAGATATCGAGGACGAGCCCACTCAGGTGGGCGACACAAGGACTCGACAAGAGGACACTAGCAGTATTCGAGTGTCTAGGCCAGACCCACGAGACCCCATTGGATCCATTTGCAGGTTTTTGACGGAGTTGGGTGCCCTTAACGGATGTCATTCGGGACCTTGCAGTCTTAGCTCGAGAAGCTGACATAGACTCAGTACTTGCAGTTGAGGGACTCTTAGCTTTCATGAGGGATGGATGCATGACAGAGTTTGCAGGCCACTTCACGTGATGGCCACTTGTAGAGATAGATGAGATGATTCAGAGTTGGAGGCAGATGCTCGCGCACAATAGGGAGACACAAGGAGGGTTGGGACCTACATTACGAGGTATGGAGAGCTCCTTTAGGGAGATTTTTTACAAGTTGTGTTGGGCTAAGGCTGAGAGGGATTCTGCTATGGAGGAGATCTAGAGTGTTAGGAAGGAGTTCGGCCTCCAGGCCAAACTCACAGCCATAGAGAAGAAATTGCGAGCTGAGTTGGAAAGTGAGGTGAAGCGGCATCAAACACTCTTGGAGAAGTAGACTGCAAGAGTGCAGGAGCAGATCAACCGAGTAGGAGAGATGGAGGAACACATGGTTGCCCCACAAGTCCAACTTGAATAGAAGGAGAAGGATATGCAAGAGGTAGTAGTGATGGTGAAGATTGCTCGCGAGCATCAGTTGGTGGCTGAGACCTGTGGCTCCGGACGGAGCAAATCCAGCGCTTGCAGCAACGTCTGGCATCCTTAGTTACTCCAGGGACGTCTTCTCACCTTCCTAGTCCTCGGTAGTAGTATGATAGTGATAGCCCCATTTTTTTTTAGTCGCTTGGAAGATGACTTCTTTTTTTGGGGGGCTGATGTAGACGACAATTATGCTGCAACTAAATAAAGTATGTTTGTTATGTTTTGAAATGGCAATGTAATGGGTAATTTGTTCCTGTAGGTAGTTGGTAGTTCCTTGCAGTTGGCCTCTTTGCCAATCGACCGAGTAGTATATATTCTAGCATTGTATCGGGAACACGGGGATTATGATTGAAGATATATTTTTGTTTACTGTGGTACTATCCATTACATGATGCAATAAAGTTATATCATTCTGCCTATGTTGTTGTGATTGCTATTTATGCTTTATGCACTCTCTAGATTCTTTGTTTATTCCGTGAAGTTAAAACCTACGTTACCCCAAGTTTCCGGGACGGCAATTTTTTTTGCCAAATTTGGGGACGGGGGGGGACGACAAAGGGGACGGCTATATAAAATATAGGAAAAATTTAAAATATATAGGAAAATTCTAAATGTTCATATGAAAACATGGATAAAGCATGCATCTATACATTATATTCATATGAAAACATGGATATAGCATGTGTATGATACTATGAAAACATTTTAGAATGCAAACATCGAACATACAACATTATCAATAGACTCAATACTCAATATGCACTCATAATTCAGAATTTCAATTCAATCACATTGTCAATATGCATATCATAATAGATATTAAAGAAATAACATACAAAATGCCCAAAGGCCACACTGCTGCCATATTGTTTCATTGTCAATTGCGATATGGAAATCAAAATAGTACTAAGTAAATACTAAAAAGCAAAGTATAATATTTATTGTTTAATTTATTTTCTATTTATAAATTTTAAAATTTATAATATGAATATTTGATATGAATTAATAAATTTCATGTTGCCTTTTAATTTTTGATAGAGGGCCCATGTTAGAAAAATAATAAAATATAGATAGTCGTATTTTGATTTCATAACTATTCAAATTCAATAATAAAAAAATTGATAGTCATTTTTAAAATTTTTTCAATATAGAGGACCCATGTTAGAAAAATTAAAAAAAAATTGAAAATACGACTTTTTTTTTAATATTTTTCCCTAGCTCTAGATGTGGGGGACGTCTAGCCGTCCCCAATCCGTCCCCAGCTGTCCCCAGCCGTCCCCCCGTCCCGGGGACGTCCCCTCAAAATTCTGACAATTTGGGGACGGGGGCGGGGACGTCCCCTGGCCGTCCCCAAGTCCCCGAAATGTCCCCGGGACTGGGATGGGGGTTTTCAGGTAGGGGACACGTCCCCGGGTTTCGTAGGTTAAAACATATTCACCATAGGGAGCAAACGATTGCTCAAGTTCTTTTCAAGTTCACGAGTAGCAGTATATCTTCTAATTTTTTGCGGCCTTAGGGCATTTTGCTGTAAATGTTGTGTATTAAGGATTTGTAATGTATGTGATGAATGCGTTATCAATGTTATTATTTGAAATTTCCCTATATTTTAAGAATATCTGTACTTTGAAATATCTGCCCGCTACCATCCCCTAAAATGGCCTCCAAAAAATCCATCCTTGAAATGCATCCCCATTGCCCCCTGGTGTCTCTGTCTCAGAAACTTGGTGGAACATGGTTTTTTTTTTCTTTTGGAAACTTTGAAAATGATGCTTGAGCTTGTCATTCAAATGTTGATACACAGAATTGAAGTGGATATATACTTTTTAGAAACTGAGGAAAAGAAATCAACAAGAAGATAATTACTAGAAACTGCAATACCCAAATCTGAAGATCTATTTTTAATTTGCGCGTGAAACTGTATACATGTGATATAAGTGATTCTTGAGCTCCAGGAATGTTCCTAGACAGCTTAAAGTTATTAAAGTTAGGTTCTGCATGAGAAAGAACAAGAAACGTAAACTATTTATTGAATCGAAAAATAATTTTGTCAAGATATTGAAAATATGTGTGAAATGTTTCTTCAAAGAATAGGTCTGGTTATGTAGTGCAAAATGGATGTGGTTCTTTTGTTTAATAATCTCTATACTGGCAGAACTAAGGTTTAAGGTCAGGAAGCCCTGTTTCTGCTAAGTATATATTTAAGTATTTCATAACAGTACACCAATGTTTCACATCATCCTTGATTGTTTACCCTCTTCTTGAAACTTGAAGCAGTCCAAAATATTTATAACGAACTTTACCTCTGTCAAAATCTGCAAGACAAATCTATGCTGTTATTGACACATTGTAAGCTCCATTTCATTAAAGAATTTTGTTGCAAATTGGTATACAAGATGTGTAAGAATGAGATCTTTGTGTAGCCTGTTATGACTGGGCTTATGTTTGTTACCTTATATTTGGCTTTATTCACGTTATACCAGGTTTAAAGTTTTTCCAGAGTTGGAGACAGGAAATACTGTCAGGCAGCCAATGTCATGTCCTTCCCAGGTTTGAATGTTCAGAGCTTTTTATGTTCCCAGTGTATCTTTGTTTTACCTTGCTTTTACAACTCTTTCTCTATAAATGTAATGCCTTATGCTTTGTGAATTGTGAAGAAACACACATGCTTATACTGAGAGGGTGGGGAGGGAGGCGGGCAGAGTGGGTGAGTGAATCAGTATAAGTCTATTTTTAATGTTCAAACTTAATACCATAAGCATATCAATTGCACAATATCAATAACATAGGATGCAACAATTATTCCACAGAAAAATCTACATGTAAGAGACAAGATTTTACGTGGAAACCCGTAGGGGAGAAAACTAAGGCAAACTATTGCTTGTATGAAACCTTCTTACACATTTCATAGGCACTAACCTTCAAGATAACAATATAATAAATTATTGGAAACTTCTTCTTTGATCAGCTCTCAGTAGTCTTCTTAAATCTACTCATAACCTTGTCCAAATCTGCTTAAAAACTCTTTCAAAAATCTGTCAGCAGTGTGCTCTAATATCTCTAATAAATGAGCTCAAATAACTCACATAAATCTGCTCAAATACTTCTTATGAGTCTGCTTGAATATGTTAAATTTAATGATCAGATTAGGAGAATGCTAATAGAAGATAATTCAATTAAGTTTGCACACATATACCCTAGGAAAACCCTCCAACATGAGGGAGAAAAACCCAGCTATAAAATCTCTTATATATATTGGAGTAATTAATTACAATATGATCAGCACATAGCCAGTTATAAATCCCCTAACAAGGCCGATCTGTTATAACAATTGTGTCGATTTATACTACGTATCTACTGCCTTGATGAAGATATAGTAATTGCCTAAGTCTGAGTGCAAGATGAATGAGGGCGATCTGGTTTGAGTTAGATTAATGTGCTGTGTATATTCTTCTTCGAACTGCTGTAGATGTGTATGTCTTTTGCAGAAGATTTATATGAACTGCTGTAGATAGTCTTACCATATTATCGTGGATAGAGGGAACCGAACTTATGTATATACTCATACGTCTTCCATTCCAAGCAACACGTCTTTCTCCAAAGGTCGGTTCTATTCCAAGCAACACGTCTTCCACCAAGGATCAGTTCTTCACCAATTAACACGCCTCCTTAATAGATATTAATTAACCCGACTCTTCACAACAGATGGCGAGATTAGATATTAGTTATATTTAACAAACGGTTTCACTATAAATGTCGGCAATATATTATCTTTAATTAAATGTGTAAGACCGAAAGAGGTCCTTCACAAATTTGATGGTAAAGAGTCGGTGCTAAGGATCCGACCGACGCTATCCATCAACAGAATAACCTCTTATTTCTACTCTTTATATGAATGTTATTCCATAAAAGTTGCTTGCATCTAACACTGTTCCAATCGTCTATTTATACTTGCGAAAAAGTCTTTTCACCCAAGGGAGGTGACTCTCCGAAAGGGGTTAGCCCAAATAGCAATAATTAATTTTTATTTATTTTATTTTGGTTGGGCGCTCATGTCAAGAGGGGGTTGGTCCTCTTGTGAGGCTCCAAAAACATTACATTTATTATTTTAACACCCCCAAATGGGGCAACTCAAAGAGGGGGGTCGGACTAGATATTTACGACTAACAATGCCTTCATTGTGAGTCCTGATCATAGGCAGCTATCAAGGAAATAAACCATTATATTAGCAATTTGACTATCTCTTTCCTTGCCCAAAAAATATCACGATAATAGTGTCATAATGTTTGCACAATCTAACCTCCAAATAATTTAAATCTATCCTTTGACATCAATGACAATAATTCAACAAATTATTTTTTCAAATTGAGCTGGATAGGAGATCTCTGCTTACCAGAAAAATAATAGGCAGTGGGAGAACATGAAAAACTTAATTTCTTAGGCTTTTAAATACAAGATAATGGCTCTTAAAAAATTAAAATAAAATACAAGATAATGGCTATAAAGAGAAGTAAAAGTCATTATGTGATGTATTATTGCCTCAAATCTTGATATACAAATGATGCAGAGGCACAAGGAAGGTCCAAACCACGTACCACAACTCTAAGAGTTCAATGGGATCATCTAGTCATCAACGCCTTCAACCCTTGTTACACCCGGGCTCTTAATTGACAATAAAATGCATTACTTGGGACAGCAAAGGCTTAACCCCTTCATTTTGTGAAACGAATGACTTGGACATGATTGGGACACTTATAACACCCCAAGAACAACTTAACTTGATTTGACAATGCTTGAAAGACAAGAAAGTGAAGTCTTTCACCTACCCCGGGCTACTAGGATTAGGGCCTTCCCAATGGAGCTTTACACTCAACCAGAGTCTTAGCCACTTGGAAACACTTGAAGGACATCAAATAAGATTGGTTTCTACAGAAAAAAGTGACACAAAAGAATTTTGACAATTTTTACAATAGTCTTATATGACTGTGTCAAGACTCATGGTTTTAGGCTTCCAAATTGGCCTTCCACGCAAGGATACACAACATTGGCCACTCCAACACTCAACTCAGGGCACCAACACTTGTATTCAGTCTGTTTAAGACCTTTTCCAATATATTTAGGCATCCAAGGGGTCAATTTCCTTGACTGTACCACTTTTCAACCTTCAAATCACCTTTCTAGGCTTGTCACATAGGGATGCCAGGCGTAGGGCATTGCATAACTTCTTCCAAACTCCTCATCCTGCCCTGCAACCAAAGAAATATTAAAGAGCATACAAAAACCTAGCATTCTGCCAAAATTTAGATTTTTCCCCGGTGGACACGGGAGTTATGTGGAATTTTGTTCCCAAACCCTAGGTAAGGAGGGTTTCTGGACTGTTTCTGGGAAAAATGCAATATCTCCCTCCAAACTTAATAGATTGAGCCCAAACGAAAAGGAAATGAAAGCTATCTCTCCCCTCTTCCCAATGGTATCACGTGCAGGTCATGGGGAAGCCATACAAATTCGTGCAAATTGACTGTTCTGAGAAAAAACATGGGAAAGAGCAGAAATCAGAGATATTTTATTGAAATTTCACCATCAAAAGCATCAACAACCTTGCCTCAACCAAGGGGAGGCATATTTAAAGCATTTTCCATCATCCCAACCGACTCTAACCATATTTCAAACCAGTTAGCCGTTGGGAGCATGATTCAACAGAAAAAAGTGTAAAAGTTGCTAATGCTGTTAATGGTAATAGCTCTGGTCGGTATCCTTACTGTAACCGACAGAGCTAATCTAAATGTTCAATTGGCCTATTGGCCTTGAACATTTAGATTATTGGTACCCGTCTATACTCTATCGTATGTGCTTTGCATGTAATGAAACCTGTCTATACTCTATCGTATGTGCTTTGCATATATTATCAGTAATTTACTTATTACTAATTACCGATTAGCTGTCATGTATAAACCACGATTAATTATTACAAGTATTTAGTTATCGGCTCTTCAATTGTCGTCTCCTTAGATCTTTAGTTGTGCCCGCTCTTTGGAAGACGCATTGGTTCATGCTATAGACGTGGCTCTTAGTTCGAATATATTATGATTGCAGCCTTCATTCTCAGTGGTGGTGAATAAGAATAAGAGTCAGATCGTATGCAGACAGCAAGGCAACATTAGAAGTCAGATCGGATACCTACAGCAAGGCAACATTAAAATATATCAGTTGGATTGGCACTATCATCACTGATATTATTCCATGTGATATTAAACATTAGAACGACACTGTTATCTCTGATATTATTCCGTGGGAGATTAGACTTTAGAACAACATTGTTCTTTGTGATATCATTTCATGGAAGATTGATCATACTTCTTGCTGCTCAAATACCTACATTGTGGAATTAAGACAGTAATACAATACCAACTTAATACTCTGCTATAAAATTAAATTAAATGATATTCCTCAGTCTGATCACACAAAATCAACAAATGCAACTTTTGAGCAACTTGACAACTTTTGCTCAATAGACCCATATGACTCAAAACTTATTCCTAATCAGTTGTCCATGTCAAAATGGACCTAACTAGACCAAAAACATCAGCTGCAACCATTTGTGGCCCCCTTAGAATGGTTTGACCAAGGTTGACCCAATCAGGACCTAGTAGGACTACAAGGCTTGAATGGAGTAAAAACCATACAATCTTGAAAGAAATGATTACATATGACTAGAAATAACATGAAATGGTCCATAGGACCTTATTACATCAAAACAAAACCAAAACCATCACAAGGCAACTTGTGATCAACTATGAGATCCCAGGTGCTCCTGCACCAACAAATAACTTGCTTTGTTTTCAGGATTTAACTGTTGCGTTTGGGCTGAATTTAATCAAAAGAGATGAAAATGATAGTCTTAATGTAATATAGGGTCAAATAAATGGTCAACCAGAACTTATCACATTTATTTGCAAAAAAAATAAAATGAATTTCAAGTGATGCATTTTTCGGTCTGGAATTTATTCTAATCTCAAAATTGTTAAAATGTAATAATATAAAGTAAATAACAAAAGCATTTTTTTGATTTATTCCAAAATTTGGAGAAGCAAATTCTGCCATTTCCAGTCATTATGTTGTGTACCTAAGCATATAATATTTTCAAGTAGGCAGTATGTGCTGCACATAACCTATCTTTGGGTATATTGGGTGAAATGGATATCTTGACGATTTAATATATATTTTGCCAAATGGTTGTTTAAATGTGTAATGTGTGAGTTAAGGGTTTACTGTAATTGTAGTGCTATTATCCACTAATGGCATGGCAATAGACACACAAGCTTATAATACATGAACCAGGAACAGTGTCAAAGATATAGCATGCATATAAGGAATGTAGTCAAGAAAAGCTATCAGTTATAAGAATCCATATTTGTTCATACACAAGGAGACTCATTGCTGTTCAAAACACATCATCAGGAAGATATTCAAGGACAGTGAACAAGACCATACAAGATTCAGAATTCTAAAAGAAATCCTGATATCCTATTCAGCATAGTGGTTAATCTTTAGTAGAAGTCCTGGTGAAGCCAAATCTAGCCTTCTAGACAAGGAGTCGGAAATCATATCAGACTTCTCATTTATGATACCAGGGAAGTAATAGTAATATTGGGTACCACTATAAGAACAATCTAACATATATGCACTATAAGGTTGCTGATCAGATATAAGGATCTACTTCCTTTCACATACCAGCAGGTCTATTACTACTCCAAACGCAGGATTATAAACTAATGAGAGTCATTACAGTAGAAATTTGGAAAGAGTCCAACTAGTCAGTAATCTTTATCAGACTTACCTTGAGATCATATCAGACTTTCTCCTAGTGTTAGATATCTTACATTGCATCAGTTATTATTCTTATGTGCATAAGGGAAGTATTATCCTATTAATACGTTTGTCTAAGGTTACTCACTGATAAGTATTTTTACTAATCTAACTAGAGATAGACTTGGATTACCTAAAGGATTGTAGAAATATTATGTGTCAATCTCTCCATTTCCAAGGAAGTTCTTAGAAATTATAATCACAATTGACCCTTGTACAAAATAATCTATTCAATGATAGGTGAAATCCTAAGAGGACCCATAGGGGACATTACACAATCTCATGTGATTTAGTAGAAAAATATTTTTAAATATTAACTCCAACATTTTTCAGAAGTTTGGTAGTTTTTTTTCATAATAACCTACAATACATTTGTAGAGATAACATCTTGAACTTCAGGAATCAAATCATCATACACACAACTTTAGCAATAATAAGGCCTACTTAGTTATAGTTTTTTAGCACGAACCAGACTAGGATTTGGTAGAGACTAAAATAAAGAAACACTTTACTATATGATAATTTTTATATTCTAATAAAATGGAAAATACTGATACATTTTGAAGAAAGTATTTTATTATGATTTTAAGCAGCATGCATTTTGTTTTTGGTTTTGCATTTAAGAAGATATATAAGTTATCTATTTTAAAATTTGTTTGTTCGTTTATTCAATAAACTATATGTCCTGTACAAATTAGGGGTGACTTTGTGGAGTTGTTTTTTATTTTCTTTTGCTTTCTTCGCATAACATTCTAACACAGGTATGTTGGTTTCTTTTTTTACGCTATAATATTCATGTTATAATTATATTGGTTATTTTTTGCTTGATAGAGAGTAAACAGATGTCAAGGAACTAATTTCAAGTATATAGAGGATAGCAAAATGTGTCACGACTATCAAGAAATCAAAATCCAAGAAAATATGCAATCTCTTGGTGTTGGTTCTGTACCTCGCTCTATACCTG
This sequence comes from Cryptomeria japonica, assembly GCF_030272615.1. Lineage (NCBI taxonomy): Eukaryota > Viridiplantae > Streptophyta > Pinopsida > Cupressales > Cupressaceae > Cryptomeria > Cryptomeria japonica. Next base: position 7,372,955 of record NC_081414.1, read on the forward strand.
TCGTTTTGAAAGATGACCTTGTTGATTTTGTCAAAGCTGGTGGTAAGTTTGACAACTCAGAATCCTTATCAAATTAATTTTCAAAGTTTCTAGTCTTTAATGGGTACAAGTTCCTTTGAATTTTAATAAAATGTGGATGCCAATTCTTGCTGATCATTATAATTCACATAATCTTGAAATATATGGAGTATAACAGTGAATATTATGAGCATTGCTCATTCTCTTCTTTGTGAATAACAAATTTAACATTTTTATAACTCAATATTCAGAAATCCTTAAAAGTTGTGCAGTCTTACCTTGTTTTGCTTATTAATAGACTGATGAAAAATTTGGTGTGTAGTTTGGGTGCTCTATATTTTCACTTTGAATGGTTGCATATGTTGACAATTGAATGAAAATATTATAGTTTAGTAGAATGTATGCATAATGTCGGTGTTTAAATTTTGTCAATTATCACATTCTCTATTGTCTTGATATCAAGCAGACAAATGTTAGTTACAATAATTGGTCCGTTCTATGATTTATTTTTTGAATCTTGACTTATTTTTATTGAAACTTTAAAAAACATTTACATGGCCACTGAGTGAAATGCTATTCAGATAATTTTGATAACCACATGTGCATTTAATATCTAGTTATGATGGTAATATTGATGTCTATAAATATCATCTACAAAGGACAAACCAATCAACAAGGTTTGTAAAGGACCAAAATAAGTTCATGAGAAAAAAATAGGCTGATTTAAGTTGGTTTCTGGAAGGAAGTGGTTGAATAGTTGCCATGGAGAAGGAGATATAATGGCTACGTCTTTATTTCAGAACATTCTTTTTAGAATGTAACCATTGATAAATAACAGCATAGTTATGTTTGTTATAGTGCGGTTTTTAGCTTCACACAATCGCCGAGGTTCTAAAGATTTTTTTTCCTTGTAGCCTCAGTAACAGCTAGCAATACTATTGCAGATGTCTAAACCCTCATTAAGGTCTATAGCTAGCTAGAAAATATAATTTTATAAGTTTTAAAATCCTTGACATCACTAATTAGTCATGAGTAGTAAGGCACGTCCCTCAGATACTCATTTTAATTGGATTTTTAGGGACAAAATTTTAAGTGAAGTTTATGTCAAGCATTGGAGTTTTCTATCAAGACATTGAATTTGTGCAAGGCCAAATCATTGTAAGGCACAGTCACAATGAGAATGATGCACAAACAATTCCTTGCTGGTCTGCAGTTAAGAGGATCTAAGATATTGGTAGAAGTGAAAATTTTGAGGAATTTGAAGACTGTTTGCTGTATTACCATTTTGCAAAGATGTCACACGTCATAGGGAACCTGGAACAGGAATGAGCAAATCCTTAGAGCACATTGGTGAATTGGGAGAAGTAATTCAATTTCCTGACCTTATAGTTAGATGCATTCAAAGTATAATTCCTAGAGCAGAGCAGCTATTCATAGTTTTGGTTAAAATTTGAAGTCCTTTTTTACATTTTACCTGGTAGATTACAATGGATTACTGATTTGTTTCCTAAGTGTTAACCTTCAAAGTTTTAGTAACTTGACCAAGTAATGCACAAGTCACTGGATATGTTTCATTGTCCATCCCATCTGCTAGGTAAATTTATGAAATTTGTTTCTCTAAAAACTTTGCCTCCTACATGGTTGAACAGCTCATGGTTAACTTTAAAAATACCAAAGGGTAAATTACGCAGTCGCATTTTTTCTGTAATGCTTTACAATTTTGATGGCCATATGACCATCAATTTAATCACGGGCCTAAAGATCTTTGAAACTCAATCTTCTGTCTGCCGTCTGCTTCAATGTGGGTTTGTCTCTATCTTATATAATAAACAATGTAATTGACACATGGATGCATGTAGGTGGTTGCAAGGTTAAGAAACAGTTGACCAAGAAATCATGGAAGATCAATTTGTGGATTCAAGCTGGTTATCCTAGGCAATGAGATTATTCTATATCAATTTTTGTAGTAACAAATGGCAAACATGGTGTATTTTGAGAGCATAAACATGTAGTGCTGCAATTGCTTAAAGGCTAGAAATGTTTTCCAGACTTTGTTTCAATGTATTGCTAATGATGCTTATAATCTCATTATTGAGAACACAATGAGAAATGTATATGTAATGTCCCCAATTTGAAAGGTGACAATTAATTAAATTGATTTCTATATAGTTATCAAAAGTAAATAAAATATCCAATGATGACTTAATATTAATTTTTTTATTTTTTATATTCCAGATCATTTACAAATATTATGCTCATACGAGCATCAACTTGAGACCATTACATGACACTAATATTTGCTCAGATCGAGCAACCACAACCATGACACTAATACTAGCTCATTTTGAGCAACCACATTAGAATCAACCTATGGAAGACCAAGAGTCACAAATTAGAATCCACTTATTAGAAACCACCATTAGCTCATTTCGAGCAACCACAGTAGAATCAACTTATGGAAGACTAAGAGTCACAAATTAGAATCCACTTATTAGAAACCACCTAGAAGCCAACTTGGAAGACTAAGAGTCACAACTTTGAATTTCATATTAGATGTCCCTTTGGGATTTGAACTTTGATCTCCACAATGAGAACTCAATGCTTTTACCAATAGAACACAACCCCTTAGACTTAATATTAATTAATATAATTAAATAAACAATAAAATAATATCATAATGTCACTTTATTAAATAAAGTTCTCCAAATGTGGTCGGCCTAATATTCTAGAAGCTTCTTGGAGTTCTTTATAAGGAGACTGGAGGGAGGAAGTATGTCATGCTTAAAATTTGATAATCATTTCATGATTTTTGGAGATGAAAACCTTTGGGAGTTTGACAGAAGGGCTGGACGAAAAACTAGTTCTTCCTAAAGGGTGGATTCACGACGGAGTCTACATCTAGACAAATTTGTGAAGTCTCTATTAAAGACAGATTTGTAAGGTTTTGAGTTTTGTTTCCAAGAACAAAGATATTTACTTCTATCTCTTATTTGAAGAATAAGGTTATGATATTCTGTGTGCTTTGGAGATACATATATTTGGGCTTGAGCTGTAACTTTACAGATAGTTGATCCAAAAGAAATATCATTTTATATCCAGAGTTTGAAATAATTGAATGTATTCTTTGTGGTAATGGACTGGTGTGTGAGGTGCCTGTGTGTAAGCTACATCAGGACAAGGACGGCATAGGATTATTAATAATCCATATTAATCTGTGGGAATTAAGTCAAGGAGAAAGTTAAAATGTTCATGTTGCTGTGAATGTGCTTAGAGCTGATATTTCATAGAGGGGTCTTCCTTATGTAACAGCATAGTAATATTATTAGCGGTGAGTTTGATCATTTGATTGAAGCTGTTGGCTAAGTGATTGATATTGTGAATCGTGGCTCGATTTGCGGTGAATATTAATAAGTCGGGTTATCTGAGTTGGTGTTTAACATTGAGAAGCCGCAGCATGAGTAATACTGCTATTGATATTGCAACCTATTGTTTGATTTGATATTGTTTGGCAAAGCTGTGAAGTATTTGCTGGTGCTGTGCGTCGTCTTGCTGGAGATCATTAGTGTGCGCAACCTTCCATACTTGGAGCCGTTACTTCCTTACTGATTGCAGGTTCATCACCGGCACACCATTCTGAACAGGGACTGTTGTATCGAATGGCACAAGTAAGAAATTATTCGCAGAGCTGATAGAAGTCTTCTTCATCAACCATGAGTTGTAGCTAAGCTGCACAATTGGTTCTGTGCAAGAACTCTTCCATGATTGAGGCTCTTTTCCTTTGGGCGGGTTGTTCTAAGGTTGATAGTGCCCTGCGTTTTCCATTGCAGGCTCAAACTATTCATATCGATATCTACTGTAAGGGTGGTCTTCAATCGCTGTTGAGTAGGTTGATTAAGGTGCAAGCTGATTACTTTGCTCTCTAAATTTCTGTTTGAACTTTGTAATCGTCAAGACTTATTTGTGGACAGATATAATGGAGTTGACAGATTGGGAACATATTGCATATTGAAAGAATCTAACTTTCTGGTTATTTCACTTATAAATAAGTCTGCAATCTTCCAAAAATTGGAACTTAGCATAGATAGCTTTTAACATCAAATCCATTGCTCTATGATTTGGAATATTGAATGAGAAAGATTGAAATTACTGTTAGGGATATTTCAGTTTAACTAGACAGTGTCCCTTCACTCTGTTTACTGGTTATCTATAGATTTGATTAGTAGTAAAAAATAAGCCTCTTGTAAACGAGAAGGGGTAAAAGTTGATCTCTTTTTTTTTACCATTGGTTGTGTCTATTACTATATTTTCTACAATTACATTATATGTGAACTTAAATGGTTTTTGTACTAATTGCGGTTATATTTTTCCACAAATATCTTTTTGGTATGGATTTGCTGTATGATCTGCTGAAAGTTTAATAAAAAAGTCAGAAGAAATGAAAAATCACATAACTAAACCTAAATCCTGAGTCATAATTAAAATAATATTTTGAACAATTTTGTGTTTTTGTTCAGGAAAGAACTGGTTAATCTATTAACAAAAAAGAGGTTACAATTATAGGGATAACAAGTTACTGTAGACATTTAAGTTTCTAAATACCTCTAACTACTGACTACTTTAGACCAACTAATTACAATATAATTGACCATTAAACAATATAAAGAAATATTATTCTAACACCCTCCCTTAATGGTCAATCTATCAAAAACTCCAAGTTGAGCCTTGAATTTTACAAACTTATTTGGGCTCAAAGACTTGGTGAGAATATACTCAGTCTGATCCACTGTGGGAACATACTGCAACTGAACTGATCCGTCTTCCACTAGCTTGCGGATGTAGTGACAATGAAGCTTGACATGCTTGGTACGTTCATGGAAGACTGGATTTTTGGCTAGTTTGAGCACCCCTTGATTGTTAGTATACAAGGGAGAAGGACCTGTTTGCGGCATCTGCATGTCAGAGAGTGTCCCCTGGAGCCAAACTGCCTCACATGCGGCCTTGAGTGTTCCCCGGTATTTGGCTTCAGTCGAGGAAAGAGCCACGACCTTTGCTTCTTGTTGCTCCAAGTGACGACACCTGCACCCAAATTGAATATGTACCTAGAAGTGGATTTTTTGTCATCCACTGATCCTTCCCAATCTGAGTCAGTATAACCAATCAGGTTTGGATGGTTGCACCTTCTATACATAATGCCATAGTCTGAAGTGCCTTTCACATATCACAACACTCGCTTAGCTGCAATCCAATGATTAGCTTTTGGGGCCGTCATGAAGCGAGAGATGTAGTTGATAGCAAAACTGATGTTAGGTCTAGTGGCAGTGAGGTAGATGAGGCTGCCTACAAGTTGCCTGAATTCGTTTTCATCTACTGCAATCAGACTTGGTTGATAACTTCAGCCCTTTCTCCATAGGTGTGGAAGCGGGTTTACAATCCTGCATTCGAAACTTGTCAAGCAATCTGCGGCCATACTTGGACTGTAAAATAAAGATATTGTCATCAGTCTGCCACACTTCAACTCCTAAGCAATAATGGAGAAGCCCCAAATCTGTGATGTCAAAAGCTTGGCACAAGTCCTATTTGATGGCTGTAATCAAATGTGCTGAATTGCCAGTAATGATCAAGTCATCCACGTAGACAACAAGAAAAAGGTTATCATCATCGAAGAGTTTGATATATAGATTAGTGTCAGAGGGATTGCGTTGAAAACCATGTTCAACCAAATACCGATCAATCTTGAAATACCTAGCCTGAGGGGCTTGCTTTAGGCCATAGAGGGCTTTTACCAATCTGCAAACTTGATGTTCCTTATCAGAAACTTTGAAGCCAGGAGGTTGAGTCATATAAACTTCTTCCTGCAACTCACCGTTGAGGAATGCACTCTTAACATCCATCTGGTGAAGTTTCCATACAAACTGAGCTGCAATGGCAAGAAGAAGCCGAATTGTGCTCATCTTGGCAGTAGGAGCAAAAGTCTCCTCGTAGTCAATGCCCTCCCGCTATGTAAATCACCGAGCAACCAATCTGGCCTTGTACTTATCCAAAGTACCATCTGCATGATACTTGACTTTATAAACCCATTTACAGCTAATAGGTTTCCTTGCGCGACCTCGTGCAGAGATTGTGCAAATTAAAATCGTGTTGCGTCCTTTTATTTCCACCCGACGAATTTCTTTCCCTATGCGTGACGACGTTGTTTTGTCTTCTGGTTTTTTCCTTGCGTGCCATCACGCGAATTCACGCCCCTCTGTGCGATTTTAAAATCGCAACGTGTGGTTGTTTTTCATCTTTGGTTGTATTTTACAAAAAAAAAGAAGAAAAATCGTCTTTCGGTATTTTTTCTACTATTTATGACGTAGGGTTTCAGTATTTTGGCTTCCTGGCTCGAAGAACTCTTCTGGATATCTAATTTTTACTGACCTAGGGTTTCTGTTTTTTTGACTAGGGTTTATACCTTAGTTTTTCAAGTCAGAAATTTTTTTCATCTACAGATTCATTGTGGGTTTTTCGAGATCTCAACTAGGTCGTCGTCAGATTTTTTGGGTGCAAGGTTTTCTGTGCCTCGAATTTCGTGCCAACGGATTTCAATTCTGATTTTAGATTCTTTTTTGGGTTTTTCGCAAGGATTTCTGGGTTGTCTTTAGATTTTTCTTGGTCAACCAGAATTTTTTTTCGAAATTTGTGGCAACCATACTTCTTCTATTTTTTGAAGTCTATACTTGTATTTGCCTCTATTTTTTGCATTGGGATTTGTGCTTTGTATTCCATGCTATCACCTCTTTGATTTTTGTTTTCTGTGCATTGGGAAACGTGCATGATGGCATCATTGACCAACTTGATGTTGGAAGGCAGTTAGCGATTTAATGGCAAAAATAACACCTGGAAGCAGCGCATGCTGACAATCTTTGAATATCGCCGCCTAGATGATCTTGTCTTGGGAAAAGAATCTCGTTCTTCTGCAGCCAGAGTCGATCAAGACAAATTTGATGACCGCAATAGGGAAGCTGCCATGCTTCTCAAGCTCTCTGTCACAGATGACAAGCTACCTCCGATTCCTTCTGGTCCATCAGCCTCAGAAATTTGGAAGCATCTGAAGGAGTTGCATGAGACATCCGACAAAAGCCGAGCGCTCTTCTTGAAGAACCAGTTGTTCTCCATCATGATGGATGAACGCATGTCCCTACAGGAGCATCTCATGAAGATTAAGGACATTCGAGATGAGCTCGAAGCTATTGGTCGGAAAATGGAAGAAGAGGATATGGTAGTCATAACCCTCAAAAGTCTACCAAAATCCTACGAGCACTTCATAGAGACTCTCAACATTACGTCTACGAATGTTGATCTGAAATTTCCAGAGTTGTGCACCAAACTTCTGCAGCAAGATCGCTCGAAACAATAGTTTGGTAGCGGTGCCACTTCATCCTCCTTTAAGCAAGCCTTTGCAGCCAAATCCTTTCACAAGGATAAAGGCAAATTTCAGTCATCTCAGTTCTCTTAGTCGAAGGGCTCTAGTCAGTCACAGGAAGGTTCGAAAAAGAAGGTTCAATGCAATTATTGTCACAAATATGGCCATCTAATTAACGATTGTCGCAATCAGATAGCTTTTGAACAACGGAAGTAGGGAGGGTCTCAGCCTAAAGCGAATGTCGCTGAGCACACAGAGCAGAAAGAGTTTTCCTTTTACGCCTTCGTGGCTAAAAAGACTTGCAGACCATGTGAAATCTTCTGCTTGGTATATTGATTCTAGTGCTTCTCGGCATTTTACTCACTGGCGTGATTGGTTTACAAAATTCTCTCCCTATACTGATTTATTTTTTTTTGGAGGAGGTGAGGAGTATATAGTTGTGGGCAAGGGCAACGTTCAGATACAGTCTGGTGGGAGGAATCCCATATTCCTCAATGTGTACTATGTTCCTAGCATGGAACTGAACCTTGTCTCTGTGAGTTAGATTATACGACATTCACCTGAACTTGATGTCATCTTCAGTGCACATAAGTGTTCTATTGTTGATCATGCGACATACAGTACAGTTGCTATTGGTATTGAGGATCATGGTCTTTATAGACTTGTGGATACAAGTGATTCTCTTGAGCATGCCTTCGCAACAAAACCCTCCTCTATCCCCTGTCTATGGCATCAGCGATATGGTCACCTGAACATTCATTATCTTGCTCAGCTTGTTCGGGAAGATTTAGTACATGGCCTACCTGAAATTCAAACTCAGAATCAACGAGTTTGTGATGCTTGTCAGGTTGGGAAGCAACACAGAACACCGTTCAAGGATGGTGACCTCATGGTGAGCATCTAAGGTACTACAGTTGGTCCACGCTGATGTATGTGGTCCAATGAATACTACTTCTTTTACTGGGTGCAGGTATTTCTTACTTTTTGTTGATGATTACAGTCGTAAGATGTGGGTGTACTTTCTTAGACAAAAATCAGATGTGTTTCCTGTATTTCAGAAATTTAAGGCCTTGGCAGAAAAAGAGTCTGGTTGTTCTATTATTACTCTTAGGTCTGATAATGGGGGGAGTTTTGTTCAATTGCTTTCTCCACTTTTTGTGATACACATGGCAGAAAACGTCAGTTAACCACACCATACACCCCTTAGCAGAACGACGTTGTAGAATGTCGTAACCGCACCGTTACAAAAATGGCCAGGTCTATGTTGGAACACAAAAATATTCCTAAGTATTGGGAGAAACAGTGTTTACTGCAGTCTATCTCCTTAATAGGTCTCCCACTCATGCTATTAAATGGAAGACTCCTGAGGAAGCCTGGACTCATTGCAAACCCAGGATCAGCCATTTGAAAGTGTTTGGCTCTCTTGCATATGTTTGGATTCGAGATGCCAAGCGCTCTAAGTTGGATTCCAAGAGTCAGAAACTCATGTTTATAGGTTACAGTGACAACCATAAGGCCTACCAGTTGATTGATGTAGACACCGATCGTCTCATCTTTAGTTGCGATGTTGTCTTTGATGAAGATCGAGGACCATTTCAGCTTTCCTCGTCTAAGCAAAATTTTGAGGAGCAGCCTTTGAAGGCTTTTGATTTAGGTGTTCGTCTTCCATTTGGTTGACCTGATGAGAGGGATGATGCAGATTCTGTATTTGATGATGCACTACCTGAATTTCTTCCCAGTGATGCTAATTTTCCACCTGTTCCAGATCCTCTTCCACCTCTAGTTCCAGTTCTTCCTCCTCCATCTGATGTTGGCACATCTACTCTTTGACGTAAGTGGTGGGCTAAGACAATTAGAGATCTTCGTCTTGATGAGCTCATTGAGGGTAGATCTTCCAGAAATAAGGGCAAGCAGTAAAATACAGTTAACTTTGCTCTCATGGCCAACATTCTCAATATTTATGAGCCTTAGACTTATATCGAAGCAAAAGGGATTCCAAAGTGGGATCAGGCAATGGATGCAGAATAAAAAAGCCTTCTGAAGAACAACACTTGGGTTCTCTTTGATCTTCCTCCAGGGAAGAAACCCATTAGCTGCAAATGGGTCTATAAGGTCAAGTATCATGCCGATGGTATGTTAGCTAAATACAAGGCCAGATTAGTTGCTCGAGGATTCACACAGCGGGAGGGCATTGATTATGAGGAGACATTTGCTGCTACTGCCAAGATGAGTACCATTTGTCGTCTTTTCGCTATTGCAGCTCAGTTTGGATGGAAAGTCCATTAGATGGATGTTAAGAGTGCCTTCCTCAACGGTGAAGTGCAGGAAGAAGTCTACATGACGCAGCCTCTTGGTTTCAAGGTTGCCAGCAAAGAACATCAAGTATGTAGACTCGTTAAAGCACTCTATGGACTTCAACAGGCACCTCGAGCATGGTACATTAAGATTGATCAGTACTTGGTTGCTCATGGTTTTCAGCGTTACCCTTCAGATATTAATCTGTATATCAGACACTCTGGTGATGATATTCTCTTTCTTGTTGTCTATGTGGATGACTTAATCATTACTGGCACTTCAACACATTTGGTTGCAGAAATCAAACAGGATCTGTGCAAGGATTTTGATATGACAGATTTGGGGCTTCTCCATTATTGTTTAGGTGTTGAGGTTTGGTAGACTGATGGTAGCATTTTTATTTCTCAGTCCAAGTATGCCAGGAACTTGCTTGATAGGTTTTGAATGTAGGATTGCAAACCTACTTCCACACCTATGGAGACTGGCTTGAAGTTATTAGTGAAGTCTAATTCTCCTCCTGCAGATGAAACACAATTCAAGCAACTAGTGGGCAGTCTCGTCTATCTTACTGCTACTAGACCTTATCTCAGTTTTGCAGTGAGCTACATTTCACGTTTCATGACAGCCCCCAAGGCTGATCATTGGGTAGCAGCGAAGCGTGTGCTGCGTTATGTGAAAGGCACCTCTGATTATGGACGTCTTTACACTAGGTGTCATGATCCTAGACTCAGTGAGTTCACAGATTCAGATTGGGCAGGCTCAGTTGATGACAAAAGCAGGGATGTCAGGGAGCAGTTAAGGCAGCTTGTGAGGGAGTTTGGCTTCGCCAGATGCTTGCAGATATGCAAATATCTCAAGAAGGTTCGACTCCCTTGTTCTTTGACAATCAAGGAGTTCTCAAACTTGCCAAGAATCCAGTCTTCCATGAAAGAACCAAACATGTAGAGGTTCATTGTCCTTATATTCGCTAGTTGGTTGAAGACGGATCCATTTAGTTGGTGTATGTTCCTACAGCGGTCACCAAGCCCCTCAGTCTAGATAAGTTTGTAAAATTCAGGGGGTCTATTGGTGTAGTTGATAGATTGAGCATTAAGGCAGGGTATTAATATTATATTTTCCTAAGTTATTAATGCTCAATAATGTAATATTTTGTAAGATATTGTCATATTAGTTTCTTATTAGAATCTTTCTTTTTTGAGATTCTTTGTAGTTCTTTATAATGATCTTCATTATCATTTGTAAATACAACAATTTTTTTTTACCAAATTACTTTCGTAATACGTTTGTTGGGTGGTGGAACTGGTACTACTTCCAAACTGCTGCCACCACCGATCTTGTTGTAAAAGCTTGTTACAAAAACCAAATTGACATCAGTGGAAGTGATATATTGTGTTTCGATGAAATGCTCATAATATTTGGGCAAACTCTTTAGAGTGATGACAATCATGTCCTCTTCCTCCATTGTGCGACCAATCGCCTTAAGTTGATCACGGATGTCCTTTATCTTTGTCAAGTGATCCTGTAGAGGTGTCCTCTGATCTATCATAATCAAAAAGAGCATGTTCTTCAGAAAGAATGCTTTTCTCTTGTCAGAGGTTTCATGAAGGCTCTTCAAATGATCCCATATCTCCTTCACAGTTTTTCTTAGTTGCGCTCATCCCATTTGTCTTGATTTTTTCCGACAAACGTTGAGACGTGCCGAGAACAACTGCATCAAGACATCAGTACTCAAAAGTTGTCGACATGCGCTGCTTCCAGGTGTTGTAGTTGTGGCTGTTGAATTTATGGCTACTTTCGAGCATAATGTTTGTCAGAGGTGCCATCACGTACCTAGAGGTCGAACTTGTGAAGGCATGAATTCCAATGCATGAAAACCAACAGATGAAAACATAAGGTTTTTTAAAAAATTTTTGCAAGTGGGATTCTAAGGCAAAAATTGAAACCCTAGCATGGTTTTCAACGCAATTTTTTTTTGGAAGACCCAAGAAAATCTGAAAGCAACCCAGATGAGTTTTTAAAAAACGCACAAAAACTTAGATACCAGTTTTGTGAGAAACACGGGCAACGGGAAATCCTGAACAATTCATGAAACAAACTGCCGTAAAAATCGCGACACCCAAAAACCATGATAAAAATCGTGATTTCTAGAAAAATCACGTTGGCAGGGCACAAAAATTGCGATTTGAAAAACGTCTGGAAACCGCTAAAAGAAGTCGTGAAAAACACGGGATATGAGTCGCAAAAATCGCGTGAAAAGTTCTGAAAACAGCCGGAAGATTTATAGAGCCCAGACGTGAAAAAACGGAACTCTTTTTCGCGCATAAAACCCATCAATTGTAAAAACAGAGGGCGTCGACTGTGCGTGAGAAAATCTGCACTAGGCGGGAAAAATGGTGCCGAAAGTAGATGGATGGTTTTTTAAAACCATAGGTGCGGAACACAAGGAAGATATAGGCTTGAAAAAAAAACGTAGAGAGCAGATTGGGCACGAAAAAGTCGCGCGACTCTCACAGGCAGATTCCCACGCGATTTTAAAAATCGTGAATTGCAGAAAAGACCCACTCTAAAATCTCACATGAAAATCTATTAACAATTCAAGAACAGATTTTAAAAATCTGTTCTTGAATTACAGATTTTTATTTTTTAAATTTGCCCAAGATTTTGTTAGGGCTTTGATACCATGTTCAGGAAAGAACTAACTAATCTATTAACAAAAAAGAGGTTACAATTATAGGGATTACAAATTACTGTAGACATTTATGTTTCTAACTACCTCTAACTACTGACCACTGTAGACGAACTAATTACAATATAATTGACCATTAAACAATATAAAGAAATATTATTCTAACAGTTTTGTGAAGTCTGTTTATTTTTATTAATGATGACACATAACATTAATAAAATGGTAATTTTCTTTAGGTTATTTAACAATAATGTTAAGGACTTTTTATGATGAACTGTATTCGAGGTCCCAAAAAATTGTGTTAGCAATGCATGCACTGGTATTGGTGTGAATATATGTACCCCTTTCTTAGTAAGCTAGGTTGTAGGTATTGGAAGCACTTGACTACATTTGTTACCAAAGTGGCCTTGGAATGAGATGCATTATGGTTTTCTCACATGTTGTTTGAATTCTAGCATCTTATTTGCAGTTATATATATACTTTTATTTTTTATATTTTTATATGTCTCACTCTCAACATACTTGTTTAGTCTAATTTTATTTTTCGAACAATTGTGTTTCTATTTTTCCTTGTTTAATAATTTTGTTTTTGGTTTTAGATGATATCATTGTGACAGGTCTTCTTTTTGCAAAATGGCGTCCTGTCTCAAAAGATGTTCGATGTGACCTTGATCTAGTTTTGCTTGCTAACTATATAAGGTGAATTTCCTGACCTAACTTTGCTTCATTTTGTTTTTGTTGTTATGTCCTATGAAGTGTTGTCATTTGGTTGTAGCTTTCCTTAGAGTGATAAAAATCAAGTTATAGTTGTTTAACATTTACACATTGCAATATTTTGTATTTAGGCACAAGCCTTTTAATGTTGTTAATAGTATAAACATGGCTAACAATGAAATCCTGCATTAATTTTGACGAGTATTGATTTTGTTGTGAAAGAAATCAAATTAATGATGATTCAAATGAGAGCAGTGTAACAACATTTGCATTGTATGGATGAATTCAACGATTTGACTAGCCACCTAGAATCTGAAACAATATTTCGATAAATAGACACCCGTCTGATTAATTTTGGAAAATGATTCTTGTCTCATCCACCAATTATAAGTCTTTGAAAGGCTGTTTGTTTTTGTTTGTAATTTTAATGAGTGGGCTTGTTAGTTCCTTGTCAATAAATTGTAGTTGGATCTATTTTTAAGGGACCTAAGGAATTAAGAAGGGGGGGACTTGATTGGGATGACACTTGCACTCAAACCACCGAATGTTACTTACTAATAAAAGCTTGGTTGGACTGTGTTTTGAGGAAGGCCTTTGTGAAACCATCTCCTAAGACAACTTTTCTTTGACGTTCACTAGGATGAGACATAACTAGTTAGTCCTAGTCAATAACTTGTAGTTGGAGGCTTTTTTAAAGAACCTAATGAATTAAGAAGGGGGGACTTGATTGGGATGACGCTTGCACTCAAACCACGAAATGTTACTAATAAAAGCTCGGTTGGGCTATGTTTTGAGGAAGGCCATTGTGAAACCGTCTCCTAAGACAAAATTTTCTTCGACTTTCACCAAGATGAACATCACTAGTTTAGGGCTCCAACCAGATTTATCTTCTTTGTCTAGACCAGAAATAAGGAATACAATGATGTACTAGAAGGCCAATTCAGCATATTCTTTCAAGTGAATTTCTTAGTCTATTGAAAGTTTGGTTTATGGCCAAATTTTTCTTTATGGACATCTGTTTCCAATGTTGAAGCCTTTTTATTGGTGTGGGTGCATGCATAGCTTGCCTTTCGTCTTGTGCAGATAGACAACCACCACATAGAGGTGAGAAACTACATTCTGGTGTGTTGCTCAAGTCTTGATGGGGCCTGAGAATAAATCCAAAGTGGAGCCCTCCTTGAGGACTGTAGTGGAAAGCTTGTAGAAGTTTGCTTGTTTTTGAAATCTCCATGTTAATCTATGCTGCACAAAGATAACTACATCAAAAGCACTTGTGTGCACAAAACTAAATGTAATCAATCTTTATTATTAAAACATCATCATCAAAGCAGCATCAGTGTGTACTGTTATTTACACAATAGAGATAAGAATGTGAAGAACATGTTCATTATCTTTATGCTTCTTTGGAGTACATTGCTTGTGCATGAACAGTCGTACTTAACCCATTTGGCTATCTCTATAACTATAAACATTTATGAAGAATGAGGATGAGGGCCACATCAAGGTGATGGAGGATGCTATTCCGAAGGTGCATCAGAAATTGGAAAAGGTTGTGAAATTGAACCAAACTACTATTGGGAATAGTGCTGAAGGGTTTCGTGTTCTTATTAATGAGAGGGTCAACAACCTGAATGCTGAGGATTTGATGAGGAAGTTCATAGGTGCTGATAATGCTGGTAAGTTTATAATTAAAGGTAAACAGGATTCTTTGGTGAAGTAGGGTTCAAGTGCTCACACTCGTAGCCATTCTAGGGATCTATTGCAAGATCGGAAATAAGAGATTCAGGAGGTGGTCAATTTGCATGTTTACCTTTTGCAACATGAGATTGAAGCTGCTAGGGCTCTTATGGAGTTAGTGTGTTTTGTAGCTTTTTTCTGTGTTGGCTATGCTTATGTTTTAGGCATTTTTTTGTTGTAAACAATATTTCATTTTTTAATCGTTCACTTATTACAATATATTATATCTATTATATTGGGCAGAACATCAAAATAGTTACTTTGTCTTCTCTTCATTTGGCTCGGATTGATAAACAAAATCTTATATGCTTGGTTGGGTTGCTCCTCCTCTCCTTCTCATAGCACCACTAAGTGGCACCAGCTATAACTTAGTGGCCTTTGATGAGAAATTTCTAACCTAAGTGGTAAGCTTTGTTCCTTTTCTTATTTCCTTTGTCTGTCGGCCCAATTTTCTCTTCAAGGTAACATTGCTAGAGACGAAGTGTACACTTTGTTACCCTAGATTTTTGAAATTTTTGGTCCCCCCTTTTGAAAGCAAGTTCTTGTTTGAAATTGTGCTTTAGCATGTTTTCGTCTTCATTTACTGCTAAGTCATGTCTCCTAGTCGCCCCTTTGTTGAAATGTTGCACCAAGTGGGCAAACTTTCGAATTTCTAAACCCAACACTCATGGTACTGAAGTTCATAAAATCGCTGATCTCACAAGTCCTTGTTGCTGGTCACGTATGCTAAGAAGTCTCTGTATCAGTTAGCCGGGTGTATTTCAAACCTTCACCACCTTTCATTTATATGGTTCATGAGTTCTTAGATTTGTCGACCATCCAACTTTTCTTTAGGATGTCTTAGTGTTGATACCTTGCATTGGTCTTGTCTCTCTAGTTGGCAAGCCGACAGTTTCTCGAACCCTAACACCCCTTGTCAATGATGCTTCGAAAGTTCAAAAAGTCATTGACGTCTCGACTTAAAAGGTTTTTTATCCCCCAAGGAGCAGTCATTCCAAACTCAAAGTACTTACAAGTATGAGGCATTAATGATTGGTTAGATGGCGGAAGTAATGCAAGTATGTTTGTGATAGGGAGGGATACTCAAAGAGAGTCAATCTTTAATCATAAGGGCAGTCAAGTGTTTGTTTTAGTCGGCTCACTTCATCATTCTCTGGTCTATGAATCCAATTAGGCATCCAAACTCTCTAGGAGTGCTCCCAATTAGGATGTGCTCACTGGTTGATCAAGCATGGTTGTGATTCACAAGGGTAAATCCAACCTTACACTATCAAGCTCCTAACAAATGCTTGTAGGGGTTGTAGCAGGTGTCTATGAGGTTTTCCATGGCCAATCAACTGGTTTTGAGTTTGGGTTTGATCCATTTCTCCATCACTCCTTTCTTTCCCTATTTTCTAGGCCTAGTAGCCCTAGAGCCCCAATTAGCCCTACCTAATCGGTTTTTGTGGATTTGTTCACAATTTTCCCAAAGACACTCACAAACTCTTTGGTGATCTGAGTACCCTTTTGGAAGTACTTTAAAGTTTATGAAATGAGAAATCTCAGTCTGACCGTACAGGTATGAGACGCTAGAATGGCTTGTTTTAAGGGGTTTTAGGCTCTTTTTGGTCTTCTTTCAAGGGTTTGGTGTCTTCCTTGATCTGCCACACCTCCAAACTCTCACATATGCTCTGCCAGACCCCACTTGTTCATGCCAAACACTCTGCAACTCCAACCCTGCTCATCCCTGCAAGCATTTACATAATTTCACTCATTTCCTAATCGGGCTATGACTGAGATCGCCTAGGAAATGATGCTCACTGGCCTTTCAATGACCTCCAAATGAAAACTAAGACTATGTACACTGTACAAAGGTTCCATGGATCGAGTCCCAAGGGTTATTGAGAAGAACTCAAAGGACTTCAAGCTGGAACCATGTTTGGGCCTCTCAAACCCTTACCCAGGCCGAGAGCTTTCAAAATTAAGAACTCAATTCAAACCTGCAACAAAACTAACCAAAATGCTTCCTGAGCATTACAAGAACATGTACAAAACAATGATCAAAGAACAACAATGCAATCAATCCATCAAGTACGGACTGCTGCTCTAATTCTTAGAAAATACAAGGTAAAAACTTGAAAAATTGTCTCCAAATTGTATTCAGTTCTCCTTCATGCGTTCACCAACCTCATTACATTCATGCTTAGGGCATTTATATGCCATTTTTGGTCTAACTAACTCTCCATTGGTTTCCTAACCAACCCTTTGCTCAAAGTTGCAAAAAGTTGCTCAATGTTGCAAAATGTTGTCAAACAACTTTGACAACTTTTGCCAAAAAGTGCATTTTTGCATTACATGCTTTGTTTCCTTTGTCAAACCATCTAGGATGACTAAAAACCACTTCCTTAACATTATTAGAATATTTAATTATATTTTAGTCACCTATATTTAGTTCCTTGTTTAATGGTCATTTAGCTTTTTAGTTAATTAGCTTTGAAGCTTTATTTAGCATTTAGCTTTTTCTTTTTAGTTAATTAGCTTTTAAGCTTTATTTAGTGTTTAGCTTTTTAGTAGTTCACTTTAAACGACTTGTTCTTATTGTAGAACGTTGTCTTGTAATCTCTATATATACGCTTGTGTATTGTTGAATACATTATCCGATTATTGAATCATTCATTCAATTTATTTTTCATGGTATCAGACTAAGTCACCAGGTTCGACCGAATTTGAACCTTGAAGTTCGAAATTCGGCGAACTTGAAAAACTATGCAAAACATCGATTAAATTCGAAAAAAAAATTAGGGTTTGTTAAAGTGTTTTTTATTTTTTTGGGTTTGCGTTTTAGGGTTTTCTCGCGGATTTTATAAAAGGGCGGCCGCAGGAGTTGTTATACGCGACAGAGGGTAAAAGCTGATTCTGCTGCTCTTCACAAGAGTAGACTGATATGATCTTGAGCTAATTGCCCCAAAAGGCCCTCCTTCTAGCGCCAATTCTGTTGACGTGTCTGAAATCGCATTGCTGCAAACTCCATACGGCCAACGCAAAATAGAGTAGCCGACTGATTATCCTACTCTCTCTTGAGATAAGGAAGTCTCTAATGCTGTTTTCTAAGTTTGATCAAAGGAGACTACCTCAAGGTTTCTTTTGTCAGGTCTTGACTGCGGGATCTCTCAGTGGCTTGATGTGTTTATGCTGGAAACACAAGGGGACTTACGTTTAATTGGCGATTCTATGGATAAGTTCCTCGGAACCTTTTACGGTCTTTCCATCAGGTGATATTGGTTAATTTGAAGCTGTTTTAGCAGGACTGTAGATTTTCTGAATAAATAAAAAGGGGAAAAGAAAGGAAGGATAGGGAGAGAGAGAGAGACATGAACTGTAAATTCTAACCAAGACAGCAGATTCAATCAAGCAGACAGACACCTCCAGGAAACTAGAGTAGGCATCATCAGCCATTTAGACACAATGCTTGCATAAACTTAGTGCAATCTTCAAAGGAGAAACCAGATTTTCATATTACCAAATACAATATTAGAATTTCTACATTCATGATATATATTTGATAATCGAACTGAGCATGAAATGGTCCAGATTAACCATGCGGAAAGAAAAGCAATCAGCTATTCTCTAATGGTATGGACTATGAAGACTTTATCAGATGCTTGATTAAAAACTACTATGTAAAATGAATAGACATAATTAAAAGCTTTCAAAATTAAGTGAAGAAGGAGACCATGCACTCACAAGGAAACTTGAAAATAGTCTTAATCCATTGTATTAATTCCTGCAAATTCCTTCAAAGCTTTCGCAACAATCCAAGAACTTCTTACAAAATGAGGGAAAACCAGTCCCTTAAATAGGACTCAAAAAGGATGAATGGCCTGGATTAAATCTGAATAAGTGGCCCAGATTCATCCATAAAGCAGGGCTGGCCATACCCATAAATGGGAGGCAAATATCAACAACTACCCCAAAATGGGCAATAACTACCCAAAAAGGGATAATTACAACAATTTGGAATAATCCAAAAAAGGTGTATAAAAAGCTTTACAATTTGTTGACCAAAAGTCGACTGTCACCCTTTTGGGACAAAAGTGCACTTTTAAGATTTGGTGGGAAAAAAGCACTTTTGAGAAACTACTTTCTCTATTTTGGTTTCACACTCTTTCTTTAGAAACTGGTCCTCATCATGCAGGTATTCCCGCCATAAATCACGACCTCCGCTCGTTCCTTGCGAACGTATTCCTGAAATTTGATACATAACTGGAAGAGGAGACTGAAAGGTGGCATGGGAGGGTGGCGAATTTTGTACTGCATGCCCTCGAGATACTGGTCTACGTGCTTTAAACCGTCCTTCCAGCTGGAGCGATTACGCTCGAAGGACAATATGTCTGAATGGAACTGACCAGCAAAACTCAAGTCTCCAACGGAATAAGAAACCTTATCTGCTCCCAACCTTTCTTCCCAGTCTGGCTGGATTACACTGTCGGATAGGTCATTTATCCATCCTGAAACCATTGATCGGAGGATGGTCTTACCTAGTTCTTGCATGTTCCCGAGAATTACCTCACATGCGTCGTTTTCTTTGTCAATAATTTCCTGCGCGTCGTTCTTCATGGTGACGGTCCAGTACCATTCCTTGAGAACACTGATGCCATGGGGATCTAGGATGTCAGACAGTGTGGGAATCTGCGTATGTGTCCAGAAAAGAGCTCTCATGAGGGGAAGGGTAGAGGCCGCTACCTCGTGCATGTGAAGGGATTCCCTCTTTACCTCCAACAGCCTGACTAGAGTGAGCTCTCAATGGAGAGCCATTTCTTTCACCTCCCTAAGGATCTGTTCTCCCTTTTTCTTGATGTCCTACATCCATTCCTTGATGACCTTTGCGGTATCCCGAATTCCTTCAAATTCAGTCGTGGTCCTTTATGCCAATGCCATTGGGGGAATATGGGATTCGGAGGGGTTGTGTAATGGCCGTAGGAGCTTATCGATGTATCCCTCGGCTTGTTCAGCACGGGCCCGATACATATCCTTTTCCGCAGTGATCTCCTCGAGCTGTCTAAGTATGTTCTGCACTGAATCCTTAAATTCCTCCTTTTCCTGCTCTTTTGTATCTCGTCCGATGGGGACAGTCGTAATGCTATAATCTGCCAGTGTTATTTGATCTGCTGGCTTGTCTATGGGCGGGGTGGCAATATGAAGAGTGCGGTTCCTTTGCTCATCCCTGGTTACCTTAGAATATGCCCTTGGTTTCTTCTTCTCTTTAGTTTTTGCTTGATCCATTCGTGAGAAGATATCCTCTAGATCGATGGGTGCTTTGGTGGCGGCCCTGCACTGAGCTCTGGCGATCAGCCACTTTTGAGGCACTGTCTGGGTTGATGATAGGGTCAAGTTAGCACCCTGTTCTCCTACGCTCTCAACCGGCTGACCACAAATTAGCAGCTGCCCCGCCATCGGAGGGGTGAAAGAGGGAGGAAGCTCCTTGCTTGCAGTTGAGTTCTACCCTATTTCGTTGATCAATTGTCTGACATCCTCCTGTGAAGGTTGCTCCTCGGTTCTCTCGGGCTCATGAATTTCGTCTATCCTTTGTTCTCCTTCGACGGTCGAGTCGTCCTTGGCTGTATTGAGGAGTAGCAATTCGTGACGGCTCTGTTGGGTAGGTTCATGCACTTCGACCCCCTGGGTGGATGGGATTTCTCCTTCTTTTATTTGGTCACCCAGTTTGGTCAACTTGGGGCCTTTTGGCTCGGTGTCTGGTACATTAGGTGCAGGAGGATCATTGGCCTCGAATGCATCGATGTCGCTCTGGGAAGGCGGAGTAGGTACGCAATCCAACTCTATGGCATCGTCGGACGAACTGGGGTCCTTTGAAGATGAAGTGGCCTCTAGCCTCCTTATGGGAATCTTCTCCCTTCTTGTTCTTTTGGACGTCCGAGTCCCTCTGCAAGCCTTAGCTTTCTTTCTTTTCTTTGGTTTCTCAGTTGATGTCCCTTCGTCTTCGGAAGACTGAGAGTCGAGACTGCCCATCAAATGGTAAGTGAACTGGACCCCCTCATGGACTAGCCTCTCGATCTGATGATGTAACCACTGATCTGTGTATCTTGTTGGGGCTACCATAACTGCTTCGAAATCCGTGATTGGGTCCTGAGACCAATCAATGCCTGGCAAGAGGTGTCTTACTGCTTCGAATTTTCAGACTTGGAGGCAATTCCCTGAGTCTGTGAGCTGATCTGGGACCTGACGGTATTCAAAGAGTCGCATCTGCTGCACACTCAACCTAGAATATTCCCGTCACCTGACTTCGTAGTCATCGGAGCAATTTTTCCAATAGTCTTCAACTGACTCCTTTGCTCTGTATCTTCGACCATAGGCCCTTTTTGCTAGATTATCATGATCGAAGTATTTTCTTGGGAAATGGTCGTGGAGGCCATAAGAGGCCAGCTCTGCAAGGGACTCCTCTGCTAGGGTGGGGGTTCTCAATTGGACATCATGGCTGCCTATGATCATAGGAAATGTGAATCCAGCCTGCTTGCTCGCTCGAAGTAATATGCCGGCAGGGCGTGATTGCCTTGCCACCTCCATGAGGATTACTTTATCGGTTGGGTACCGTGGAAGTCGAAGGGGGGCACCATCGAAGCCAGCTATTTGGATGTAGGAAAACCTTGGGAACTGAATGAACTAGGCTCCATACCTCTGCACTAAAGTGGTAGCTTGCTCCGAGAGCCTTATGTGTAACCCTCCCCGCATTAGCCTGACCAGGCGCATTGTGAAGGCGTCATTGACGCGTTCATACTGACCAATTGCGTAAGCCGGGCTGTTCTTTTCCCTTTGAGCTATATCCTGGTAGTGCAGCTGCGGGTAGCAATCATAGACTTTCACCTGACCGGGTCCATTCCCGATCTCACCTTTCATTATCAATCCTGGCAGTGGCTGGTTCTTTGCGAACATATAGACCAAATAGGAGGTCATGGTGAAGTACTTCTTTGTTTCGAGCTCAATCAGTTGATCGTGGATGTTATCGCTTATGATCTGGGCCCAGTCAAACTTAGACTTTCCGGTGAAGACCTGCTCTGTAAAATAGAACATCCACTCTTCAAAGTAGCTGGACTTAGGAAGTCCCATGATTCGGCTGAGTAAGGTGACCATATCCCCATGTTCATTATGAAAATCACTTCTGGGGGTCTTTTTCACAATCCTGGTGTTCGGAGGCCTTTTCTCCTTGAACCATTCTTCGTTAATCAGTGCCCTGCATCGGGCCGGATTCATATCATATGCCCCTTGTGCTTCGTCTATGGTTGTAGCTGTGGGATTATTTGGAAAGGGGATATCAAATGCATCACCGATAGCCTCAGGGGAGAAGTCGGCGATAGTCATATTTTCCAGAAGCACTAATCTGGACTTCAGTTCGTAATGCCGAGCAGCCTCTAGTACTAATTCATAGTTTTGGATTGCCGGAGGAAAACCTACCGCTTGGGCGATGCCACTTTCCACCATCTACCTAGGCCTGCCATATGCGTTGGGTGAGAAGACCCGATTCCTGAAGTCCTGAATATCAATGTGGCCAAGGTCGGTGTCACCAATGTTGTCCCAGACGCTCTGGACCTTCGACTCCCTTAATCCTCCCCTCTGATATTGGTACTTCATCCTTTCAACCTTCCGCGGGATGTCTGATTTGGATGCTCGTGAGGTTTCGGCTGCAGCGGTGTTTTTGATGATTCCATCGCCGATTTAGGCATCTATCCTGCACAGCCGGACGCGGATTACAAGGTGATAGAAGAACGGTAATGCGGGTTAGATAACAAAAGAAGTGCTCCAGCAGGCCGGGATTAGTTTAGAGTTTAGTCCGGACATGGAGCAATATCATTTTAGCTAACAACTTGATTAACTTTAACAGCATCATATTCTTGAAGATTTGTGACTACACATTATCACTTTTGGATTTTGGATTAATTTTCAACAGAGGCAAAACATGGGAATTTTCTTGATTCGAAAAGAGATGCAGTTTCTGGCTAAACCTCGGGAGTGAATTCTAAATTTCGAATGCTTTGAACAACGCTTTATGAAAAAGAGATGTAGACTTCAAGAATTCAAGCATTGCGATCAAATTTCGTGCATTTGCCTACTTGATTTACACATTTTCAAATGATCATACGCGATAAAGCGTACTTACCTGATGGGAGCGGATGGCGAGAGATTACCCGACCTCGTCGCGTGAAGTGAATGGACGATCATGCAAAGTTTGAATCCCAACGGTTATCCCTTTGATTTAAATTTTCGCGGTTTGGCGGATGAAAGAGAATTTATCAATTTTAAATGGTTTTATCCTTGGCAATCTGAATTTAAATGGTCGAGGGGGGGGGTTGATGCAGCGTCTTACCTTCTTATTTTCGGATCTTGGAGAGTTCTTTCAAATTTTGAATTGCATTCTTTCTCCAACTTTGGATTTTGACGAATTTGGAGGTTTCGGAATTTAAACTTGGCTTCACTCAGCCTGCACGAAATTCGGAGCTTGGACGTTATTTGCAAACTTGGAGATCTCAACCTGCTGGCGAATTTCGGAAGTCCCTGGGCTTTAGGCGAGCTGGAGACGTTTTCGGAGCTTTTCTAAAACCTCGGACCTGAGCGCTCTTTTGCATGCTCCCACAACTTTGGAACTTCGGAGCTGGGACGCGGATATAAACCTCGGCAACCCTTGGAGATCTCGGCGCCCGTTCAAACTTCGGCGAATTGGAAAACTCGGAGGACTCGCCGCCTACGCTGGTTGCCTTCGAAACCTCGGAGGTTTTTGTTTTTTAAAGCCTCTCGCACTTCAACTTCGTGACTTCGGACCTAGGGTCCGAAAATAGCACTTCGTTATATTAAACTTCGGACCTGGGGTCCGAAAATAAGCTTTGCGTTTTACTTTATCTCTCTTCAAGGGTCCGAAATTCGGACCCAAGTGCTCATCGGGCTTTCGGACCTCAATGCGTTTAAAAGACTTCACACTTTTTCAAAACCTCGGACATGGGGTCCGAAAATAACACTTTGCGTTTTACTTCAGGGGTCCGAAAATAGCTTTAAGTGATTTCGGGTGTTGGAGGCGCTTTCTTCGCAAGGAGAGCCTTCTTTTAACTTCGCGCTTCACTTTCCCAGGGGTCCGAAAATGGTCTCTTCGCGATATAAACTTCAGACCTGGGGCGCTTTTCAAAGATGTTGCATTAACTTCGGACCTGGGGTCCGAAAATCGGGACCTAAGCGCCTTTTTGGACTTTCGGACCTAGTGCGTCCTTTTTCGCTTTTTCGCCTTCTGTTTTCAGCTTTCTTTGGGGGTCCGAAAAGAAAGATTTTGAGTGATTTTCGGACTTTCGGACCTCATGCGTCCTTTTTCGCTTTATGCTTTTCTTTTCAGTGTTTTCCCTTTTGACGCCCCTTCCCCCAGAGGTCCGAATTTGGGGTCCGAAAAGAAGATTTTTGAGCCTCCATCCGAAGTTTCGGACCTTGAAGCACTTTTGCAATATTAAGAAAACCTCAGACCACAGGTCCGCTTTAGCGAAGTCGAGGCACTTCCAAATTTCGGGACAGGGGTCCGAAATAACACTTTGAGTGATTTTCTGGGTTTGAAGCGCTATCTTCGCAACATTTTAAAAGAACTTTGTATTGCTTTCGAACCGAGCAGGGAGCATCTGCTTTGAAATTTTCGCTCTAGGGCCCGAAATCTGCCTCTTAGACAATTTTGGAAACTTCCACGGAACGTCGGACCTCCCACCAGCTTCGCCAGGCTCCACAAATCTGGATTTGGGAGGGATCAGAATAATAAGGCACTTGGCTTGGCGGGATCCGTCAATTCCTACCATCTTACGCCTATCTAAGGCGATCCTCAAAAATTTTGGAACAAAGCTCTTGGCGCTCATGCCCGAGGGCTAGACTAGTCAGGAGGACTCATCGGCTCATTATTTCAACGTCAATCAGTTTACGGATTGGTCACGAACTCGCTCGTAGAGATATGAGAAACTCTACTTGGAACCTCAGGACAACGACTGAAAGCTTAAAACAGGAAAGGGGACCCTGTCGGCGACAGGGAGCGTGTGCAATGCACAACAGGTTCCTATTTCAGGGTTCGACGGTTTTTTCCTCAAAATTGTGCTTTGTTGCAGTTAGTTTGGGTCGCACCTGCCAGGGTGAACATCTGCAACCGTGGTATCTTGTAGTCAGTTTTGGAGTTGATACTCTTCGGCAAAAGGGTTTGCCGATTTTCCTCAAAATCATGGTTTCAATTTTCAGTTTGGTTACCAAACGTTGGGTTGGATGGATTTTGGTATTCTTGGTCATTAACACTTTTCAGATCCAGGGAGGGTCTCCACTGCAGCAAAGTGTTGTTTTCATTTGTGATCAAAAGACCCGCAGTGTCTTCTGTAGGGTAGTTAGTAGATAGAATGACCATTAAGGAAGGGTATTAGAATATTTTATTATATTTTAGTCACCTATATTTAGTTCCTTGTTTAATGGTCATTTAGCTTTTTAGTTAATTAGCTTTTAAGCTTTATTTAGCATTTAGCTTTTTCTTTTTAGTTAATTAGCTTTTAAGCTTTATTTAGCATTTAGCTTTTTAGTAGTTCACTTTAAACGACTTGTTCTTATTTTAGAACGTCGTCTTGTAATCTCTATATAAACGCTTGTATATTGTTGAATACATTATCCGATTATTGAATCATTCATTCAATTTATTTTTCAACATGTCCCAATGCCAAACAAGGCTTTTCAAGACATTTTACATGAAAATGCATGATTATGCCATTTTAGGATTGCAAGGGCTTATAAGCCAAAATTGAGCAAATACATGGTCCTATGGACATCCAACCTATCAAAGCATATCACAAACATATGAGGACCTATGAGAAGACTCTTATTCACCATGCAAAACCAAACTATAAACAAACACACCAAAATGAAGAAATTGCACTCAAAACTAAGTGCTCTTGCACCATACTCCCGCAATGACAAAGACGTCAAGTGACTCCTTTAGGCAGCAAAGAAAGGGGAACTCCATTCTTAGAAAATTCTGCCTCAGGTATCCAAGTAGCCTCAGATGTTGGATGGTGCTGCCATTTGATCAAGTGCTCCATATAGGCGGTATACCTTGTTTTCTTCAAAACTCTAGAATCTAACACTTTCTTGGCTTGGGGAATGGATGCAGTTGGTAAGGGCAAGTCTGAAAGGGCTTGAGAGACCTTTGAGACTCTGCTATCTTCTTTTGGAAATGTGCCCTTATACTGCACCAAATCTACGACATTGAAAATAGGTGATAAAGCCATATCACCGTGTAGGTCTATCTTGTATGCATTAGTGCCATATTTGGCCAAAACTTTGCAAGGACCTATCCTCCTCATCTGAAGCTTACTAGGGACACCTTTCTGAAGCATTGCCTTATTCAAATGAACCATCACCATGTCACCAACAACAAATTGGATTTCTTTTCGTTTCTCATCTACTCTTTCCTTGATCCTTTGAGTAGTGTCCAATAGGACTGTCCTAACCTGCTCATAAACCTCTTGCATTGATTGAGCCATGTCTAAGGCATGTCCACTCTGCTGTCCCATCTTTCCCACATCTGTGAGCTCCAAAACACCTCTAAGATGAATGCCATACACAATCTTAAAAGGGCGTTTAACGGTGGACTTATTCACACTATCATTGTAGGCAAACTCAGCTTGATGGATGATCTGATCCCAAGCTTGCCCATACTCTTTTGTCAGGCATCTAAGAAGATTTCCAAGTGTTCTATTGACCACCTCAGTTTGGTCATCCGTTTGGGGATGATAGGCTGAACTAAAAGACAAGTTAGTACCTAATCTTTGCTAGAAAGTCTTCCAAAAATGACCAATAAACTTTGCATATCTATCTGACACAATGCTGATAGGTAAACCATGGATTCTAATAACCTCCTTGAAAAACAAGTGAGCAATGTGACTAGCATCATGAGTGACCTTACATGGTATTAAATGAGCCATCTTACTAAACCTATCCACCACAACATAGATGCTATTAAAACCTGATTTGGTTTTAGGCAAACGAACAACGAAATCCATACTCACGCACTCCCATGGCCGGTTGGGGGATAGGCAAAGGCTGATAAAGACCAGCATTGGAAGATGTGCCCTTAGCTCTTTGACAAACCACACATTGCTCCACATATCTCCTGATATCTCTTTGCATTTTAGGCCAATAGTAGAATCTTTGGACAAGTTCCAAAGTCTTATTCAAACCAAAATGTCCACTGAAGCATCCATTGTGCTTCTCTTGCATCAAGTTTTCTCTTATAGACCCTTTAGGTACACATAGCTGTCCTTCTTTGAACAAAAGGCCATCTTGCAAGGTGTAATCTGCATATTCACTATGAAAATGGTTTCCAAACCCTTGGCAAACCTTGTAGGCAGCAACAAAGTCTTCATCATCTTCATACAAATTCTGGAAACTATCCACTCCAATGCTTTTGAGCTGCACTTCTTGCACTATTAGTAACCTCCTGCTCAATGCATCAGCTACCTTATTACATTGTCCTTTCTTGTGTTCAATGGTAAAGGTATATGACTGCAAATACACTACCCATTTAATATGCCTATGGTTTAACTTTTCTTGAGAATTAACAAAGCTAAGAGCTTGATTATCAGTGTAAACCATAAATTCCTTAGGCAACAAATAATGCCTCCATTTTCTAAGAGATTGGACAAGTGCATACAATTCCAAATCATAGGAGGAATACCTTTTCTTTGCATCATTGGGCTTCTTACTGAAAAAGGCAACCGGTCTATTGTCTTGGCTTAAAATTGCTCCAACTGCTATGTTGCTTGCATCACATTCAATGGTGAAGAGCTTGTCAAAGCTTGGTAGGATGAGTACTGGTTGAGTAGCTACCTTTGTCTTCAAGAGATCAAATCCTCTTTGTGCTTCCTTTGCCCATACAAACTTGGTTCTCATACCTCCCTTGATTGTCTCGAGCATGGGTGCACATATTTCACTAAACCCTCTGATGAAATTTCTATAAAACTGAGCCAAGCCATGAAAGCTTCTTACTTCACTTGCTGTCTGAGGTGTAGGCCAACTGATTATGGCTTCCACCTTAGAGGTATCCATCTTCAAATCACCTCTTGAGACTACAAACCCAAGATACACCAACTCCTGTTTCATAAACTCACATTTCTCCAAATTAATGGTTAGTTGCTCAGCACATAGTTTACTCAATACTATTTGTATATGCTTAAGATGTTCATCTTTAAACATGCTAAAAATTAAGATGTCATCTAAGTAAACAACAACAAATTTACCAATGTAGTCCATGAGTACTTCATTGATGAGTCTCATGAATGTGCTAGGAGCATTTGTGAGTCCAAATGGAATAACAAGCCATTCATAGAGTCCTTCTGTGGTCTTGAAGGCTGTCTTCCATTCATCACCCTCCTTTATTCTGATTTGGTGGTAACCACTCTTGAGATCTATCTTGGTGAAGTATTCAACACCTCCCAAACAATCCATCAAGTCTTCAATTCTTGGGATGAGAAATCTATACCTGATAGTAATCCGGTTTATGGCTCTAGAGTCAGTGAAAAGTCTCCAAGTATGTCCCTTCTTTGGAGCCAAAATAGTGGGTACTGCACATGGGCTGATGCTCTTTTTGATTAGTCCATGGTCTAGGAGTTTTTGTATTTGCTTGGCTATCTCCTTGTTCTGATCCAGTGTCATTTTATGAGCTGCCTTATTGGGCAATGAAGCTCCGGGTATGAAATCAATTTGGTGACTTATGGCACGTTGAGGAGGCAATGTAGCTGGTGTTCCATCACTAATGATGTCCTTAAACTAGTTTAGGACCTGCTGCACTTCTTTAGGAATGCCCACCTTCTTCTCTTTGCTGTCTTCCTTTGGTTTTACAACAATGGCAAACCCCACTCCTTCTCCCTCCTTGAGTGCGTTGATGAACTCTTTCTCACCAACTAGCAACACATTAGAACCTTTGGATATGCCCTCTACTTGATCACCTATGGACTGATTTTTGTAGGTGGTTCCATCGTTTTGAAAGGTATAAGCATTCTTCTCTCCATGGTGTATTGCTTTTCTGTCAAACTGCCATGGTCTACCTAGGAGTAGGTGGCAAGCATCCATGGGCAAGATATCACACAAGATTTTGTCCTTGTAACCTCCTATAGTGAACTCCACCCAAGTTTGTTCATTTACATGAACATGCTGCCCCTTGTTGAGCCATGTAACTCTATAGGGATCAATATGTGGTATTCTAGGCAAATTAAGCTTACTCACCGCTTCCTCTGACACTATGTTGTCTGTGGATCCTGAATCCACCACCACTCTACATACCTTTCCCATAATCTTGCATTTTATTCTAAACAAGGATCTTGTTTGGCTAGATTCCTCCTTAACCGGTTCTTTAATCAAGACTCTTCTTATCATGAGGTTCTCTCCAACCTCTGAATCCAAACTCACTTCTGATGCTTTCATGTTTGCTGCATCCTCTTGAGCATAATTTACTCTCCTCTCACCTCCTTGGGGTGAAGAAGACTTCTCAGGGCATCTATAGTTCGGGTGTCCAAGTTGATGGCCATTGTAGCACTTCATGGTGGCAAAATATGACCCTCTTCCTGATCCGCTAGACCTTCCTTTACTAGAGTTGCTAGATCCCATTCCTCTATAGCTGCTCTTGCTATTGGAATTCCCATTTTGCTCAACTAACTTGGATTCCCCTTGGGATGTTTGGTCTACACTTCTTCCACCAAAGCTACTTCTTTGACCTCTGCCATCTCTTCCCCTACCTCTGCCTCTGTTGCTTTGTTCTTGTTTCTTCTTGCTCTTTTCCTCCACTTTCAGTGCCAATTGATAGCACTTATGCACGGTATTAGGACATAACAAACTTAATTCCTCTTGAATGTTCCATCTCAAGCCATTCAAGTATTTGGCTACCTTGATGCTCTCATCCTCTACCACCTTGGATCTCAAACACAACTTCTGAAATTCCTCAGTGTAGCTGCTCACATCCAAGTCTCTTTGTCTCAAATTTTGTCTCCTCTTGTGCAACTGGATCTCATAATCTTCAGGGATGTATGCTTCTTTCACCTTGGCTAACATGCCTTTCCAAGTAGCTATTGGATTCTTATCCTCATTTGGGCTCTCTTCTTGGATAAATTTCCACCAAGTCAATGCTGCTCCTCTGAATCTAGAATTGGCCACCTTCACCTTTTGTGCCTCACTGATTCCATCACATTCAAAGTGATTCTCCAATCCCTCTATCCATTCCAGGACTACCTCAGGCTCCATTTTTCCACAAAAGAGTGGCACTCCTTCCAGGGTTTTTCCTCCCAAGGTTTTGATTGCTTTAAGGAAAGGCTCTTCAGGTAGAATAGGGTCTTGTTCAGGTGTCCTATCCTCTTCTACAACTTCTTTACCCTTCCCTTCATTGACCTTAATTGTCACTTTCTCAGTTTTGTCTTCTATTGTGTCTAGTTTGGTCTCCAATTGTAATAATCTTTCTCTGAGGAGCCTATTTTCTTCCTCTTGATCTTCTACCTTCTTGGCTAACTTTGCATTGGTTACCATCCTTAGACTATTCTCTCCTACTTCTCTCCTACTGATTCAATGTCTGTCATGTATTGGCTTCTTCCCAAATCTTGGTTGCTCTGATACCACTATGATAGGGAGGGATACTCAAAGAGAGTCAATCCTTAATCATAAGGGCAGTCAAGTGTTTGTTTTAGTGGGCTCACTTCATCATTCTCTGGTCTATCAATGCAATTAGGCATCCAAACTCTCTAGGAGTGCTCCCAATCATGATGTGCTCATTGGTTGCTCAGGCATGGTTGTGATTCACAAGGGTAAATCCAAACTTACACTATCAAGCTCCTAACAAATGCTTGGAGGGGTTGTAGCAGGTGGCTATGAGGTTTTCCACTGCCAATCAACTGGTTTTGAGTTTGGGTTTGATCCATTTCTCCATCGCTCCTTCCTTTCCCTATTTTCTAGGCCTAGTAGCCCTAGAGCCCCAATTAGCCCTACCTAACCGGTTTTTGAGGATTTGTTCACAATTTTCCCAAAGACCCTCACAAACTCTTTGGTGATCTGAGTACCCTTTTGTAAGTACTTTAAAGTTTCTGAAATGAGAAATCTCAGTCTGACCGTACAGGTACAGAACCCGAGAATGGCTTGTTTTAAGGGGTTTTAGGCTCTTTTTGGTCTTCTTTCAAGAGTTTGGTGTCTTGCTTGATCTGCCGCACCTCCAAACTCTCACATATGCTTTGCCACACCCCACTTGTTCATGCCAAACACTCTGCAACTCCAACCTTGCTCATCCCTGCAAGCATTTACATAATTTCACTCATTTCCTAATCGGGCTATGATTGAGCTCGCTTAGGAAATGATGCTCAATGGCCTTTCAATGACCTCCAAATGAAAACTAAGACTATGTACACTGTACAAAGATTCCATGACTCGAGTCCCAACTGTTATTGAGAAGAACTCAAAGGACTTCAAGCTGGAACCATGTTTGGGCCTCTCAAACCCTTACTCAGGCCGAGAGCTTTCAAAATTAAGAACTCAATTCAAACCTGCAACAAAACTAACCAAAATATTTGCTGAGCACTACAAGAAATGTACAAAACAATGATCAAAGAACAACAATGCAATCAATCCATCAAGTACGGACTGCTGCTCTAATTCTTAGAAAACACAAGGTAAAAACTTGAAAAATGGTCTCCAAATTGTATTCAGTTCTCCTTTAGGCATTCACCAACCTCATTATATTCATGCTCAGGGCATTTATTGGCCATTTTTGGTCGAACTAACTCTCCATTGGTTTCTGTTGTGACCTTTTTCACACATCGCCCCATTGCATATGGAGACCCTCTCTTTTCCTGTTTTCTAGGATTTTGTTAGTATCCTATGACCTTTTGCTGCAGTTTCACCAAGCCTTGTCCAGTTCGGAGCCTTTCAGGCTCTGACGATTAAAAGTTAGTTTTTTGCAAGTTATGTGACTCCGAAGTGTGAACACCACCGGAGTGCTTAGAGAGGCCAAAGGACGAAGATCGCAATTTTAAGATCTTCGGTATGGCTATTTTAAGAAAGTTTTCCTTATTTTTTAGGGATGTCTGCTTTTTGCTTTTTCTGGGATGCAAACCTAGGGTTTACACTTGTACTATTGACCTACTTCGACCGGAACTCGAAAATTCCAAGTTTTGACCTAAAAAGGCTAAATCCCTAGATTTTAGGCTTTTTGCTGCTTCAGATGATTCACCTAAGCATGGATTTCAAATTTCAAGTTAATCTGGTTAAATTAGATTAAATTGTGAAATTTTGAAATTTCTTTTAAAATTCTTGTAAGTCTGGCTAACATGGGTTTTGAAGTGTTTCTGCAGGTTCAAACCCCATCATGAAGGTTGAAGAGGCCATGAAGGAGCCATGCATGAAGTTTGCCATGCCTTAGGAGGTTGTG
This sequence comes from Cryptomeria japonica, assembly GCF_030272615.1. Lineage (NCBI taxonomy): Eukaryota > Viridiplantae > Streptophyta > Pinopsida > Cupressales > Cupressaceae > Cryptomeria > Cryptomeria japonica. The sequence goes on from NC_081414.1 coordinate 7,405,250, forward strand.
TGGGTGCTCTCAACAAAGTCCGCCATGCCTTAGGGAGGCCATGTGGGTGCCTTGCCTAAAGTCTGCCATGAGTTTAGAGGTCACATGGGTGCCCACTCTAAAGTCCGCCCCACCTAAGGAGACCATGGAGGAGCAAGGGTTGAAGTCCGCCCAAGGCTGAAGAGGCCATGAAGGTGCTAAGGCTAAAGTCCGCCCCACCTTGATAGAGGTCATGTGGGAGCAAGGGTCAAAGTCCGCCATGGGTTGAAGGGGCCATGAAGAGGCCAAGCCAAAGTCCTCCAAAGCTTGAGAAGCCAGGAAGGGGCTAAGGTTGAAGTCCGCCCAAGAGGAGGGATGCCTAAAGTCCTCCCTAGGAGGTGTCTGCAAAGTCCGCTCAAGGTGGGAGTGTTGCCTAAAGTCCGGCCAAGCAAGAAGAGGGGCCATGAAGGAGCTAACAACAAAGTCCACCCAAGCTTGCCAAGTGTTGGGAGCAACCTCCAAAGTCCGCCATAGGCTAGGAGGGTCCGTGGGTGTCATAGCTAAAGTCCGCCAGGATGATGGAGACCTTGAAGGTGCCTACTACAAAGTCCGCCCCACCTAGAGAGTCCATGGAGGAGTCAACACCAAAATCCACGAAGGTAATGGAGGCCATGGAGGAGTCAACATCAAAGTCCGCCTGAATGCCTTAGTCAAATTTTCACGTTAATAGAGGCCATGAAGGAGTTCTAGCCAAAGTCCGCCATACCCTGGAGATGTGTTTAAAGTCCGCCAAAATTTGAAAAAAGATGGAGATAAAATTCAAAAAAAAAAAATCAACCTACACACGAAAGGTCAAACAAAGTCAACATGATGTCACAAAATCCACAGAGATTTGAAAATTAAATCCAAAATGAAGAAATATCTAAATAAAAATAAAATCCAAAATGGAAAGTTTTTTTTGAGAATATTGAGAGAATATTAAAAATTTATTGGGATATTAATTCAAAATGGAAAGTTTTTTTTGAAAGGGAATATTGCAGGATTAATGAATATCTTCAAACTTAAATCAAAATGGAAAGTTTTTTTTGAATTAGAAGTATGAGTTGGATGATTTTAGGGGTTTTGCTTAAACATTGTCTACAAGTACTTCATTATCAAATTCATTATTACACCAAGAAGTTCAAAATTACTAAGGAGAGCTTAGTAAAGTATGTCAGTTTGAAGATCATCTGGAGGAAATTCTAGATATTGCTGGAAGTGGGATAATATTTTTTGGCAGAAGGCTTACAGATTTTTGGAGAAAGGCATCTTTTCTGAATTTTCTCAATATTTTGGAGAAAAGTCTAGGCTTATTCCTATCCAAGTCAGAGGTGAAATTAAAATTGTGAATTTTCTGAATATTTTCGAGAATTTAATAAATAATTTTTTTCGAAAATTTTGGAGAAAGAAAATCATTTTTTTGGCCGAGTATGAAATTTTTTTGAAAATCTTAACACTTGATTGTGACTTCAACCGACCTCAAGGCTGAGGGTTTGGAGTTGAAAATTCAATTTTTGTGGCTAAGTATGGGAGTGAAAAATGGAAAATTTTCCAACACTTAGCCATTTCGCGGCACTGTTATTTTTTTTCGAAATTCTGCAGAAATTTTCTAACTTAAAGTTTTCATCATTCATCTGCAGGTCTTAAGCACCATCAAGTTCCAGGTAGATAAAGATGCTCCTCCAGAGTTTAGGATGACTTCCAAGTGGAAGAACATCAGCGACACCAACCTCGGACACATCAATCTGAGGGAGTTTAAGAAGCGAATGTTTGGTCTGGACAACCTTGTGCCTAGCACCATTGCGCGAAAAATGATGAAGAGTGGTATCGTGCACGCTGCTGGTTTCCTCCCCACCATGCAGTGCAATGAACTAGTAGTTGAATGTGCCAAACGCTACAACCCCATCTGTAAGGATATTGTTGCACCTGATGGAAGAGTGTTGGCGAATGTCAGCGATGAGGCCATTAGAGAGGCCTTCAGGATCTCTGAGTACCACAACACAATATATATGACCAAGGACGAAGCTGACAGTCTGTACCATGATCACTTGGAAGAATATGATGCCATAGTTAATCATTCCTGGCTAGACAAGCCGAGGAATGACGCCTCCAAACTCCAGAGAAAGAGCCTAGTTTGAGCATACTTCAAGGAGGACATTGGGGACATGATTGTCTTGCTCAATAGAATAATAGGAAATCCTCAGTGAGCTCCATTCAAACCTTGGATGTATTATTTCATTAATGAAATAATCAATGGAGTAAAAATGATAGACTGGGCCCGTATGATTAGCAACAACCTAGACAGCCAGCTAAGGAATCTGGAGGCGTATAGGACTTTCTTCATGAGTTCTTACTTGTTCTATTCTTTAGCCAGGACCTACAGGTACAAAGGTCTCACTTGTAGAGGAGAAGTTGGGAACAAGGAGAACCAATTTCCGGTATATGATTGCTATCCCCAGCTCCATATGGAGGAGAAGTTCCATTTCAAAAGGGATAATGATGCGTTCTTGATGCACATTACCCGGACCCTTCAAGGTGGCCTGCACCAGAGGCTCTCTCAAGAGTCTATGGACTTCATCGGGTGGTTCGGGTGTTGGTACATCCAATATCCAAAGTTCACTTACCTCCAAATTTAGGGATTTTTTGGGCCCCCATACAAGCTTCCAACTTACCCTACCAACCGAGTGGTGTTGCTCGAGGTTGTGAGACAATTGGAGGAGTATATAGTAATTCAAAGGGATAAGCAGAAGAAGGCAGGGACATCCTCACTTACAATTGTTAATGGGCTGGAAACATGTCCATCATCACAGGCTGTAGCTACCGCTGAGAAAGAACTGGCCTGGTATCCCTTCTACCAATACAAGGCAAGAAAAGATTTCGATCCATTCCATAGGATAAAGAAGATCGAAGGGACAACGTATGAGCACAGATTGGATCTGGAAGACTACTGGGCTAATGCAGCCGATAGTTTCGAGATCCGGAAGAGGTTCTGGTCAAGAATTCCTTTAAGTATGGTGAGAGCAATGAAAGTGTTCAAAGTTGCCGATCAGGTGGAAGAAAGCCTGGAACTTCAGCAGCCGGGTTTTGAGAAGATGAAGAGTGAACCTTTAGTCTTGATAGATTGGACAGAGGGAGAAAAATCAGATCTAGCAGACCTCATGAGGTCGGTGGTTGAGTACTCAAGGTGGTGGGTGTCTGAAAAGACAAAACAGTTAAAGGCCAAAGGTGTGGTTCTAACTTATGAATTAATGGGAGTAGATGATACTCTGTCCGTCCACCCTTGTACCTCCGCCGGTGATGCTCGAAATCCAGAAAGTGTTGGATCTCGAAAGAGAAAGGAGTTGGGTGGAAGCTCCACAAAGTGCACAGGAAAAAGGGCTGTAGTTGAGAGAAGAGAATATAGCGAAAGTCACTCCATCCTAAGTGCTGCTTCCATTGCGCCCTATCAGAGTACAATTCGGGAACAAGAAATGAACATCTATGTGAGTGATGATGAAGTAAGAGTGCTTTCCCAGCCAGTTGAGGAAGTGGTGGAGAAGCTCTTCCGAACTCGAGACAGGGGGCAGGATGAAGCCCCTACAATCTTCTTGGATGGCATACCAGCGAACCCAGGAGAAGCAGACGATGAGTTTGATCGGAACACTGTAGAACAATCAACCATTCCTGATTGGCTGAGAGCAAGGATAAAGGCCAAGGTTCCCAAGGATGTCCAGTCAACCGAGGAGGTTACCGCAGCATTCCTGGAGAAGGTGAATGAACCCGCCGTAGCTAAACCGCCCAAACCAGCCAGGAAGTTCTCCCTGATTCAGAGAGACAGTGCCAGATTTAGGACAGTCCAGATAGCAGTGCCCAAAGAAGGAAAGACTAGGGACAATGTCACCGCAGATGACTACAAGATTACCACCATAGAGATGGGTAAGCCTACCCAGGACCAAGAGATCCAATACTTTGACGACTCCTGTAACGTTCTAAAGACGAGGCTGGCTCATGAGAAAGAAAAGAGGAAGAAAGTAGAAGAAAAGAACCAGCAGTGGAGGAAGTATGTTCTCCATCTTACCAGCCCGCTCAACCATGAAGTCCCAGCTACTCCACCACAGCCTCTTCAGTAGGGATCAGTGAAGGGCTATGATGAGATGAAGGGATCATACACTCAAGAAAAGGAGTGGGTTCCAGACGTTGTGATACGTGCTGACATCCTGGTAGAAAACTTAGTATCCGCACATGAGGCAACTTCTTTGTTGATTGATCATATCTAGGATCTATCATCCAATTGGGAAGAAGTGGATGAAATTCAGAATGAAATACTCCCTCACCTGAAGGTTATCTGAGGCATGTCAAAGAAGAGCTTAGTGGATGCAGGCATCATACAGACAGGAGACAGGTACGACTTTGGCACGTGGTACTATGCTCTGGTCACTCGGATTGAGGTTCTGAAGAAATTCGAGACCAAGAGTTTTGAGACAGAGGCAAGGGTTAGAGAGATCCTGGGCAAGGTATTCCGTGTGGCGTCAGAGATCTGGCAGAAGGAAAGCCTAAGGGAGAAGCATTTACAAGCAGAGAACCTGAGAGCCAGGATTCAGGCAAGCTTCTTCCGAGATTCAGGGATGATTAACAAAGGCGATCTTTCGAAGATTGCAAACTTCCTCTCCATCGATGACAACTTCCTCACCCAAGCAGTGGAGTGGGAAGGCATCCTTGCCACATGCGTCGACGATGTGGATCTCATTGACTTCCAGATTGGCGGTTTGCCAAGCGTCACCATGGAGGAGGTCAAGCTCGTGGTGTCCAGATACGTTGAGTTTCTGAAAGAGGAAAGTGGCCACTCACCTCAGTAAAATTAGCTGCTGCGCCACTTGTCACTCTTTCATTTGCTTGAACTAGTAGTATTTTGGGAAACCCTAATTAGGGTTTAGGGCTTTCAATCTTGGCCCTTGATCACTGTTTGATCTCGGCCATTCGTTTATTTTTGAGAAACTATATAAGGTTGCCTCCTCTCATTTGAAAAGGGTGAGGTTTTTGATGTATTGTTGGTTAAGGTCATTTCCAGATAACATATTGCGTGTGCGCTGCTTTGTAATCTCTATTATTTGAATGATTTGCATGGTTTTAATTGCCTCAACACTTAGTTAAAATTAATCTAGATTTGCTTTCATTGCTGTTAATTTGAATGAAGGATTTGACAAGTATCAATTGATGCTGTGTCTCTGCTCATACTTTTGGTAAATGGATGATTTCCATTCTACTGTGCAAAGTTAGTCTGAGCCCATCCCCTGTGCATCCCAATATCTCGATCATAAGCACAACCCATTGAAGATTGCACCGGCCTTGTGTAGTTGTCCCTAGTGTGGCGAAGCATGGTTTGGTTTCTCGAGAGCACCCAGTTGATACTGTCTCCAGAATTCGTAGGATTAGATTAGCCTTCCTGAACCCTAAGTCTTTTTCCCTTTCTTTTGAAAGTCTAAATCCCAGAAAATCCCCCAAAAAAAGAAAGAAGAGTGTAAATTGCTATATCCATCTAAGTCCAGCAGTTCAAGAATACTTGTCAAACGTAAGTCCCCCTTGAAAATTTCAGCATACACTACCCAAGAAGCTATTCCACTAAAGTCGCTTGTTCGCATATATAGACCTTGGAATCAGTAGTGATTTTTCAGGAGAGGATAGAATACCTTCGGTTATCCTATCCTAATGTTTGTTAGATGATAAAACAGACACCAACAGTTCCTAACAAACCCTTTACTCAAAGTTGCAAAAAATTGCTCAACATTGCAAAATGTTGTCAAGCAACTTTTGCCAAAAAATGCATTTTTGCATTACATGCTTTGTTTCCTTTGTCAAACCATCTAGGATGACTAAAGACCACAACCTTAACATGTCCCAATGCCAAACAAGGCTTTTCAAGACATTTTACATCAAAATGCATGATTATGCCATTTTATGTTTACAAGGGATTATAAGCCAAAATTGAGCAAATACATGGTCCTATGGACATCCAACCTATCAAAGCATATCACAAACATATGAGGACCTATGAGAAGACTCTTATTCAGCATCCAAAAGACACCTATAAACAAACACACCAAAATGAAGAAATTGCACTCAAAACTAGGTGTTCCTGCACCAGTTTGCATGATTTTCGGAAGAAAATGAAGGTGCTCTTGCCACCAGAATTAAATGAATTTAATTCCCCTTCTTAAAAAGGGTGATATCATTTCGAAAAATTCATTTCGACTCAAGAGCTAGCTTTGAGTTTTCGTGGCAGAAGAAAATTGGAGGCGTGCATAAACAGGTCAGGTTGAAAGGTTTCTTTTCTTTTTCTCTGTTTCTTGAATCAAAATATAAAGCTTTCTCAGAAGTTTGGCCATTGTGGTAAATTGAGAATCCCCTTTCACGTCTACCTAGTGAGACTCTAATATATGGTCGCCCCTTGCGAACCAGCGTTGCAATGCTTTTTGTAAATTTCTTTTAATATCATCATTTCCAAACTCTTGTTTCCTCCATGTCTCCCAGTATAGAAAATGGCTTGGATGGTATAGTAGACATAGAGCTATGTGACGTGAGGTTGCATGGCATTTTAAGAAGAATGAAAGAAGAGGTTGCCTCTCCTATTGCCAAGAAAGTTGTAGAAAGTGGCCTCCTGAAAGCAATGGTTTCCCACATGCCTTCCTTTGTCTTGAGTTAATCATTTCTTGTGCTAATCACTACCACCCCGAATCCCACGAAATTCGAACTTTAAATGGTTTGGTGCTTGTCAGAATTGATTTTGAAATTGTGTCTCAAGTGCTTAGGCCTCTTGAATGGAGTAATTTGTGAATGTATTTGTGGTGTTTAGGTGGGTTTATTTTTCGGATAAAAGGGAATGGTGCCTGAAGCGAATTGCGACCAGTTGGTTAAAGGTTAAGAAGAAGGGTAAATCAAAACTCCCTTCATTGCTAAAAAGGGATCATTTCTAGAATGAAATATCTAATGGCATTGCCCTTTTAAACTGTGTTGTGGGAAATGTTGAAGTGGAGCAGTTTCCATTCTGGATGTGTGTTGTGCGAATCACACACCCATCCCCGTCTTGGATAGGGACTCCCCAGTTTGTGCCTTTCTGTCCTTGCGGAAGAGGAAGGAGATATGAAGGGTCAAGTGCCGCTAAAATCAAATTCGGCCTCTAGGGCCATATTGCGAACTTAAAACTCCCCAATTCTCGTAAAGTCGCCTATAGTGAAGAAAGTTAAAGCCTGCAATGACGTTGAAATGCCGATTTTCGCCAAGGGATACAAAGGAGATAAAGAATGCAAAATGTAAAAAAAATGACAAAACTCCTTCAAATCTTGAAATTTGCACTAAGGGGGGAAATTACATGAGTTTCTAAAAATTGGCAAAATGGGTGAAATCCTTGAAATTTGCCAGTATTGGATAAAATACAAGAGGTAAAACTTGACAAACTCCTCCCATTCACCAGAAATCGCACAATGAGGGACAAGTAATAGTTGAAAAGTTTTTTAAGAATTTGCAAAACCTCCTCAAAATGCCGAAAATCGCATTTTAGAGGGTAAAAGTGTCCAAAATTCCGAAGTTTGCAAAACACTCCAAAATGCCGAAGTTTGCAAAAGTGCCCAAAATCTCGAAGAAAATCCCGAAGTTTGCGAAAGTGCCCAAAATCCCGAAGTTTGCAAAAGTGTCCAAAATCCTGAAGTTTGCAAAATTGCCCAAAATCCTGAAGTTTGCAAAACACTCCAAAATCTCGAAGTTTGCAAAATTGCCCAAAATCCCGAAGTTTGCAAAACACTCCAAAATCTCGAAGTTTGCAAAACACTCCAAAATTCCGAAGTTTGCAAAAGTGCCCAAAATCTTGAAATTCACCATAAAGGGGTGAAAATGTCAAAGTTTTTAAAACTTTCAAAAGTTCCCAAAATCCCGAAATTCACCATAAAGGGGTGAAAATGTCAAAGTTTTTAAAACTTTCAAAAGTGCCCAAAATCCCGAAATTCACCATAAAGGGGTGAAAATGTCAAAGTTTTTAAAACTTTCAAAATTGCCCAAAATCCCGAAATTCACCATAAAGGGGTGAAAATGTCAAAGTTTTTAAAACTTTCAAAAGTGCCCAAAATCCCGAAATTCACCATAAAGGGGTGAAAATGTCAAAGTTTTTAAAACCTTGCAATTGCTCTCAAACCCCCGAAAATGTGAAAATAAAATAGTAAGGCTTTAATTTAAAGTTTGCGGAAGTGACATTTGGGCCGAATTTCGAAAACGTCCAAGTATGAACTTTTTAAAAAACTTTTCGAATGCCCCTCTTGCTCGAAATTGCCAGGAACAACTAAATTCGCGGAAGGAGTAAAAGCATTAAAACTTGGGAAATTTTCAAATGACCCTCCAGGCGTTAAATTTAATGTTTGTTAAATTAATTTTAATTATTCAAATTAATTTATTAAAATGGGATTAATGGTTTGCAGGTCGCAAAGAACCAAGCAAAGGCCTGAAAATGCAAATCGGAGAAGGATCGCAACTAAGGCTAGGCGTTGGAAGCTGGAGGAGAAAATATGCAGCGCGGGATTAAAGCGATGAAAGCATTGGGAAGCGTGCCACCCGAGCAACAATTTAAAGTTCACCACCAAAGACCGAAGAACACTCTGAATGCAACAATCATGCATTCTCAGGAAAAGTACATAGCTAGATTTAACTCCAGAAGTTCAGTTTCTGTAAATTGAAACTGTTTTATTGTAAAACTGCCTATGAGTCCCGTGCAAGATATTTTTGTGGACAGTTATGTCCAACTGCCAAATTGATTGAATTAAAGCCAAATAGTGGCAGGTAGTTGGAATTGTGGTTGGTTGGATAACTGAGAATTGATTCGGCATGGGTTAAGGCTGCCAGCTTTTGGATGACAGGTTGCAGCCCTTGGATGCAGTCCATCCTGGCCTCTGATTCAAAATTGTAAAAACTATAAAAGGTAGAGGCCTTTCTTTTGTAAGCAGTAGCATAGAGACGTTGCGGAAATTGTTGTAATAGGCAGCTGAAATCAATATATAAACATTGATTTGGTGTTTATTATCTTGTTTTCATCCTGTTTGCATGGTTTCTTTCAACATTTTAGATAGATCTTTCTGTTTTGGGTGTGCAAGTATATGATAGATTCAGGCTCATACCATTGAGGATATACTGATTGTGTATCCTTTTGTATGGTTAACCCGAGCCTTCGATTGTGCTTAGTTCAATTGCAGGTGTCCGTCTGAGCTGCACCAGAATTGGGTGCTCAGCCGTGCATTTGCAGTCTGAAAATCTTCCAAGTCCCCTTGAAGATTGCATCGTTCCTGCAAGGTTGTGAGCTATTCTGGCCAAGCAGGAATTGGTTATGCTGAATCCATCTACCCGCATACCCGTGTTGTTAGTTTTAGATCTCGTATCCCTTCCCTTTTGATTTTATTTTGTAGTCTGAGAATTGCAATAGGCCAGCTTGTTGCAAAACGTAAGACCCCTTGTGCCCCTAGCAAATCACATCAATCACTGAGTAATCCCGTAGTCAAGACCTGGAAAACAAAACCTTGAGGTCGTCCCCATTGATCAAAGAAACATCATTAGGGATTTCCTTATCTCAAGAGAGGATAGGATACTCGGAAAGATCATTCTATTTTGCGTTGGCCGGATGAAGTCGCAAGTTTAGCGATTTTAGACACGTCAACAGTGTGCCAATTTATGATTGTTATTTGCGGAGATAATTCATACATTGATTGGGCAAAACTCATAAGCTATCATTTACATGAGCAACTGTCTGGTTATCAACGAAGGTGATCTTTTCATACGTGTTCATTGTTGACTTATATCCTCGCTAGCAAAGAAGTGTCATGGCCGAGGTTGCAAACCCTAAGCTCGTTGATGGCAAATGCACCCGTATATGATTATTCCCCGTAGTTGCAAAAGAAGTTGGGGCTGAAAGACTATCTGCGTGTCAATGATGCTTTGTGGACAGTGATTAAAAGATTTGAAGGTTTGCTTGAAAGGAGATTATCCTCAGAAGCTGCAACTCTAGTAACGCAATTTGGCAGCTATTTTATTCAATTTGATAGTTTCTCATATCTAAGGATTGGAGGTTATGAAGATACCTCGTAGAAATTACCTAAGTATGTCTCTAATTATTTTGTGCTATTGGAAGTTTGCTGCCAAATGACAAAAGTTAATGTAAAATATATAGAGCACTTGAAGAAGAAAGGGTATTCTTTTCCCAATCGCTTGTTTGATTTTTCTTGTAAGAGCAATGAGGCTGCCAAGACAATAGGATTTTTTTTAGCTAAGTTCAATCTTCAAGTTTGGTCACATTTTAATGGAGAAAGAACATATCTACATCAACCAAGATTAGAGTATTACTGGGAAGATTGCCTGGATATCAGAAAAGTACAGAAGCGAGACTACATGAGGTTGACCCTAGGTCAAGTCAGGGCCTTTGAGAAGGCAAGATTCATCCATTGAAGATAATTTCGAAGGCTAGCAAAGGACAAATAAGCTTGTAATTGCAAAAGTGCTCCCGTCCCTCACTGAAGGACCATGCCACTTAATATGTTATCTTCCCTTTCTCACCAATTTTGGACAAATTGAGACCAAGGCGCAAGTTTGAAAAAGTGTTTAAAACGCCTTGAAGTTGAATTGAGATGCGAGAGTTGCAAATTTTGACGACAATTGGCAAAAGTGCTCCCGTCCCTCACTGAAGGACCGTGCCACTTTTTCCAAATATGACCATTTACCTTGCATTTTGAAATGATATTTTTATTACCAAGGCTCAAGATGGTGTGAAATGTGATATTCTATGCCTTGAGGGTAAATTGAAGATTAATATGATCAAGAATTCATGCAATGGACTCAAAAGTGCTCTCGTCCCTCACTCAAGGACCGTCCCACTTTTTTTGAAAACAACAAATTCCCTCCGTGATTATGCTAAGGCAACGTTGTATGAGATGGGAAGAATCTTCTAAAGCATGGTGAACGAAGATTTGACTCCAAACAATTGAGAATCCTAGCCTAAAAATGAAAAAGTGCTCCCGTCCGTCTCCAAGGGACCAGAGCGCTTAACATGTGCATTCTTTATTTTGCAATATCCCAACGTTGACATCCTCCAAATCACATGAAATGCCAAATTTGCCAACTTCGAGATTTTTGAAAAAGGAAAATTAATTAAATTGGCATTTAATAAAAGTGCATTGATATTTAATAATTAATTTTGAGCCTCCAAAAAATCGATTTTTTATTATTAAGGCATTTAAAATTAATTTTTTATTAAATTAAAAAAAAAAAGAGAGCGCTTGAGGTATCATTTTTATTATTTTATTAAGTCGGCCTCTTCCTTTTTTTAATTTTATTTATTTTTGGCCTATTTTGCCAAGTCGGCCTATGGGGAGGTGAAATGGTGAGCGCTCTATATATTTGGGGTGTGTTTTTCATTATTCAAATCATTCACTCATTGTTTCAAGTGCGATTTGGAGAGGCAAGGAAGGAAGTGCGAAAGCTGGCCTATTTGGAGCGAATTTTCCTTAAGTGTTGAAGACTAAAGGTGGTGGAGTTGAGACTTGTAAAGACTAAAGGAGGCGCATTTTGCTAAAGGAAGGATTCCAATCTACATTTCGCCGAACCAAAATTCACCTCATTTTTGCATCATTTTTTAGAATTAATTCTCAAGTGGAGGTATGGCGAGATCATCCTAGTCCCAACGTTGAAGTTTTAAGTTTTGAACTTCAAGTTTTTGAAAATTGCGTAGTTAATTAGGAAATGATAACTCAAAGATTTATCATAAAGTTTCCTAATTAAAATCTTAAATCTTCCTTTTTACTCTATATTTCTATGTTGCAAAATATATTACTCATTATGAAATGTTGTGTAGGTGTCAAGATGGCGACCCCAAAGGCAGGAGCATCCACTAGTCGTCCAGCTCTCATGAAGGAAGATGAGAGGAGTGAAGAATTGGAGACTAAAATCGTGTCAAAGTGGAGCAACATTGGAGACACCAACTTGGGAAACTTCAGTGTGAAGAAGTTTTGAGAGGTCCCTTACATTGGAAAGCCATCACCTATCGTAAGGAGAATAATTGAAAGTGGCATCATCAAGGCGGCCGGTTTTCCTCCAGCAGTCCAGTGCCATGAGCTAATGGTCGAATGTGCTCGCCATTATGACCCACAATCAAGATCGATCGTGTCCAAGGAAGGGAACACTTTGGCTTACCTTTCAGAGGAGGCTATAAGTGAGGCTCTCCATCTTCCAGAGCATAAAGATATGATTTACAAGAGCCTAGAAGGAGCCAGGTCCATGTATGAAGATGATCCAGACTCTTGCTTGAACGTCATCAATAAGAGTTGGTTACTCAAAAGTCGTCCTCGCCTGAGCAAGATTCCCAACACACCACATAGGATCGACTTCCAGGAGGAGTACAGAGATTTGATAACTTTGTTGAATCGAGTTACAGGGGCTCCTCAGGCCTTCTATTTTGAGAAGTGGATGTTCTACTTCATCCAAGTGATAGTTCAAGGAAAAAGAGCGATTCATTGGGCTAGAATTATTAGCCATTGCTTGGACGTGCAGTTGAGAAGACTGAAGGCTACCAAGTCATTTCACATGAGCTCATACGTCATATATGCCTTGATCAGGAGTTTCGAATATGCAGGACTACCTCACAGAGGAGTAATCGGAAGAGGACCCGGAGTTTGTGAGTCTTATGTTCATTTGCATCATCCACCAGGAAGTGACTACAAGTTAGTCAATGATACCTTCACGATGAACATCACCAGGATATTGCAAGGCGGGATTCACAACCGACTATCTCAAGATGCACAAGAACTTATAAAGAGGTATGGTGCTTGGTTCATCCAGTTTCCAATGTTTACATATATCAGAGTCCATGGATGTCCTTCACCCCCCTACATGTTGCTGAGGTATCCAACAGACAAGTTAGTGCTACTCGAGGTCACTAGGTAGTTGGCAGACTATGCGAAGGCATTCAGACACAGACATAGAAATGGAGCTCCCGTGCCCATCATATTGGGGAATTCAGTTGAGGTATGTCCTAATGCTCTAGCCTTAGATGATGCAGAGAGGGAGTTGGCCTCATATTCATTCACGTTCTTTGCCTCAAGGGAGAATTTTGATCCTTATGGGTATATAGAGGAGGCATATGGTAGGAAGTACAAGCACGAATTTCAGGTAGAAGACTTTTGGATGAATATCTCAAGTGATTTAGAAGTGAAAAGAAAGATGCATACCAGATTGCCTTTAGATTTCATCAGGAAGTGCAAAGTTTATAGAGTGGCCGATCAAGCTCAGGACAGTGGCAGACATCTCCAGTCATCCTATGATAGAGAAGACAAGGCAGTGAAGATAGATTGGAACGAGCCTGAGATTACAGACTTGAGAGCTTTGATGGCTCCAGTTTTGTCGTGTACTCGCAGATGGGTGGATGTGCAACATCAAAAGTTAAGAGAGCAGAACGTACCAATGACTTATACTTTGGAGGAAAAACCAGAAGAAGGTTAGCAAGTGCAAGTGAAGACAATTCTCATCCTAGAGGCGCGAAAAGGAAAGAAAGACCCGAGAAAAGGGAACCCTCCAAGAAGAAGCAAGAGGCTAATCGAGATCGTTCATCAGGTGCATCATCTCGACATGAGAAAAGGACAAGTCAAGTTCAAGGACAAGAGATGGCGAGGCCTGAGGTAGATGAATCCATGGAGTCAATAGTACAGAATGATAGACCTGAAAAAGGGAAGGCACCTCAGCATTCATCAAGTCGATCTCCCCAAGTCAATGAGCTACGTGAAGACAAGAATGATGATGAAGTGACATCTCCTCTCCGAGAAGAAGAACCTTTGCCTAAAGAAATACAAGTTAGAGAGACGAGATCTGCCATTCCAGATTGGTTGAAGGAGAGGCTAACAAGGGTGATTGTGATCGAGGATGAAGATAATGTGATTGACTTAGAGAGCCTTGTAGGAAATTCTCAGGAAGTAATAGAGAAGAAGAAGGCCACCAAGATGTCCAAGATGATCAGAGATGAGATAGGGTCCAGGAAGTTACAGATAGCTACACCAGCAGTGGACAAGTATGAAGGTGAAATCCTTGCAGAGGAGTATGATGTAAAAACATTTGAACTTGGTCCACTCACTGCTGAGCAGGCACTGGATGAGGCAACCGATTCATTTGAGGCACTTAAAGACAAGCTTAAGGAAGAAATGGAAAAGAATAGAAAGCTTGAGAGAGAGGTCGGTGCTTGGAGAGGCTACTTTAGCCATATCAATCAGCCCTTAGGATGTCAGGATCCAGCAGTGTCTCCTGTGCAAGCACTTCCCCTTGAATCAGTTGGCGAGGCAAAGAGAGTCAAGAGCTTGGTTCAACTTATGAGCTTTTGGATTGACAAATCCCACACAGTTGCTATTGAATTTGCAACAAGAATGATGCAGACAATTCACCGAGCTATCTAGGTCCTTGAGATCATCCACAACCTAATGATAAGAGTAGCCAGTTTTGCCCACACTAGAGATGTTATCATTTCTGTTCTACAAGTAATCAAGCAAACACCAAGGAAGATCCTAGCACAAGAAACGATAATGGATGGAGGAGCTCATAGTTTACTTCAGTGGTCGACTCTACTCCAGATGAAGGAGGTTCTTTTCGAAGACATCAACAGCAAATGCAATCAAGTTGAAGGAGTCATCCATCCAATTGAAGACAAGGTGTTTGAGGTGTTATGTACCATTCTGGGCAGAAGGATCGAAGTTGAGACAGATGTGGACCTTCAAGAGTTGGAAGAAAGGGTCAAGATCATCTTTTGCAAAGATGAGAATGTCATCACAGATGAGCAACGAGATCAAATGTTCGCTATTATGCTCCTGATTGAGAAGATCAAAGAACTCGAACCTGGATGGGATGCAGCTCTTCTCAAGGCCTTTGATCAGGTTATCCACTTGGAGGAACGAATGAGGAATCTTCCCGAGATTCCTATTGTTGAGATTGAAGGAATTGTGTCCAGATTCATTGCATATGCTAAGAAAGAGCATTGGAAAGGGAATAAGGTTCTAGAAGAGAGGTTGTTGTAGATGACGTGGCACCTTAATTATCATTGGTCTATGTTTCCTAGATTGTTGTGCCAATTAAATATTTGGCTATGCATTTAATATTGTTCAATAAAAGGGGAACTTTTTGTAACAAACCCTAATTAGGGTTTAGGTGTCAGAATCTCAGCCATTGATCTTCTTTTGATCTGGGCCGTTCATTGTAATTGAGGATGCTATATGTACCCTCACTCATTTTCTTTTTGTGATTAGAATAAGATATTAGAGATTGGATAGTTAGAGGTTAGAAGATTAGAGCTTTTGGAGAGAAGAAAGTTATTTTGTAGCAAGATTGAGCATTGAAGAAAGAATTTCAAGCAATTGTTGTCTATTTTGGCTTTGAGATCAATAAAATATTGAAGTTATGGTGTTTTATTGCAATTCTTGTGGCTATCTTCATGGTTGTTTACTTTCTTGAATCATTCTCAATCGAAATAGTATTTAAGTTTGAAGGACTAAGTGTTGGGCTTGATTTTTGGTGAGATTCACGTTCCAAACCACTAGCTTCTGACTGATTGTAAGAACGCCTTGTGTGGTCAACTGGAGATATTTGGATTGCTTAAACCTTCAAGCATTATTGAACTATTGATATGTACCTTCATGGTAGTGTCTATGATTCTTGATGAATTGATAAATCATTAGTCACCTTAGAAGATCGCGTCAATTTCAATAGAGTTGTTATTCCTTGGCAATACTGAAATTGGTAGAATCTTACCAAGTCTAGCCTACATTGAGTCATTTTTAGGATTAGATTAGAATTCATCTCTTGCAAACCCTATCTTTTGATCTTTTTTGAGAACTTGTTAGTTTAGGAAAATTCTGTTCCTGCAATTCGGATACGCAAGGCCCCTTGATGAAACAACATTCAGAACGACCACTGGTGCTTATCCACACGTAGAGACCCTACATCGAAGAACCTTGGAGTCATCCTGATTGATCCTTTTTCGCAACATCTTCAGCAATCAGATGCTTTATTCAAGAGAGGATAAGGTACCCTTGGGTATTTTATTCTGTGTTTGATAGTGTACAAAATACACGTCAACAGGTACCAAGTGTGCCGAGGATAATTTTGGGGGTATGAATTTCACCCTCATGCTCTTCCATTGTGCTTGTAGCCCTCCATGTTGATCTTCCCCTTCCTCGTCTTCCGGCTACTGTGATTCCGCTTCCCCTTCATCCTCTATGGTTGTGTGTGGTGCCATATAGAACCCTTCATCGCCGCTCTTCTGCTCCTCAGTCTCTTTTACCTCTTCCTTAGAATCCTCGATGCTGCTGACATCTTCAACCTCTACAGACGCGTCCAACTTCCTCCTTTTTGCCGGCTGCGTGGTGTCACCCAGTGTGTCCAAATGGGCATAGTAGTACATGGTCAGCTTATTAGGCTCCACCCGTTCGCGCGGTTCGAAGGTTCCCCACATTTCTTGCGGTACTTGCAGGCTTACGACATCCAAGAATAGGCTAATGGCATGGTGGCACATGTAAAATGTCTTATGTTCCAGCTTGAGAAAATCATGAATTCTTTCTGCCATTAGTTGCCCCCAGTTGTACACTTTACCACACTTAATCCCATTCATTAATCCTATCATCCAGACGGCTATGTCGGATGCACGGTTGGCTCCTGTGAGGCGACTTTTTACCAAGTCCATCAACATTCTCCATTCTCCTGGTGCAATAAATGCATGCTTCAACCCCCTACTGTCCGACCAGGCACTCTTCCATTGTTCCTCTGTGAGGTCATCCCTGCATACCAAATCCATTAGCCATTTCTTTTTTTCCTTGGTGAGCTTCTTGGTTGGTTTCGCTGCAGATGCCCCCTTCTTCGGTATGCCAAATACCCTCCTGAAGTCGTCTGGTTTGAATGATAGTCGTACCGTGCATCCCTGGAATTGAATAATGGAAGTCCTTTCCTGTGGGTCTTATCTGGATACCATAGTCCGCAACACTGGCTCAAAATCCTTAATGTTGAATGTGGGCATCTGGATGGCATGGTCCACCTGAGCTTTTCTGAGGGAATCCTTTATCACATGGTCCGTGGAAGTTTCCTCCCACCAGGTACGACACTCACTGCTAGTCACACTCTCAAAGGCTGCATTCTCCGCCGTGATTCCCTCAAGATCCTTCTGCACTTCTGGCTTGATTTTGGCCTTCTTGCTGCTGCTGGCTGGATCTGTAGTTGTCATAGTTGCATTGCAACTGTTTTGCCCTGTTTTCGTGTCTTTGTCCCGTCCTTGATTGTTAATATAATGGTTGTGGCTCGCCAATTGGTACGAACCATTAGACCAAGTGCCGCTTCTACACTGTACTGATGGGCTCGTATACTTTCCTCTCCTGTTCGTACGACTTGTCTAATACACGCCAACTCTGTACTCGGCTCCGTATGGATGGCATGGAAATTCTCCTGTAGCACTGTTTGACGTGTACGAAATATCGTACGTATTACACTGCACACTGCCTTCAATTCTGTACGTTGGCCGTACAATGTCCAACTTCCTTCGTACGGTGGCAAAAGTGCTGAATGTGTTCGATGTACGACCCCTCCTTCCCATACGAAGTGCGTGCGTTCTGTCTGTCTGCGTTGTATGACACCTCCTTTCCGTACGAAATTCCAGCATAGGAGTCCTGATTGTCTTTTTGTACGACACCTCCTTTCCGTACGGCTTCCCTTGACATCGTCTGTTCACGTGTCGTACGATTTCACCGTATGGGTGCACCTCCAGGTATGCTCGTGTGGATTGTACGACTTTACCGTACGTCCTTTGGGTTACCAAACCTTGTACGACTTTTCTGTACGCTTCACTTGTCACGCCGTACGACTCACTTTGTTTGGTCCTGAGTGCCTCTATATGTGTAATCCGTACGTCGTACAAATTCTCCCTTGTTGCGCCTTCTCCTGGGCTTGCTTCCTGCCTCTTGGCCCTTCTACTGTCACCTGTACAATCTTGCCTGTGTGTTGTATAGAAATGAACTCCTAGGGGCTTTTTATAATCATTCGCTCTTTTTAGGGTTAGGGTTAGGCTCAAATACTTTATTAACTTTATACAAAATAATTGCCTTTTTACGAATCGTATTTTTTCCTTCCTTTTGCCTGGCGTTTTAAATTTTTAATACTTGTTGAGACTGGCCTTTTCCTCCTTTCCATATATTTCCCTTCCCTAACTTTTAATACCCCCTTTCTTAACAATTGTTTTAATTCTTTTATTTGACAACACTTTTTAAATGTGATTCTTCGTACCTTCAGTTCACCATGGTATCGTGACGTTATGTTGCATCGTTCAGATGGCCATTTGTGCTCCATAGGGTAGCTTATTGCCTCTACCACTGCTGGGGAATGATTTTTCCGCCCCCTTAGTTTCTTCCTCGCTGTGCAGGTACTATATTTCTTCTTGGCTCTTCCCTTGTCACTTGACCTGTCTTCCTTCCATTTTTTGTTTGACCCTTGGTCAGCGTCCTCATCTCCAATGTTCCTCTTCATTCCTAAGGAGTCATTTGGAGTCTTCAACTTTATCTCCGAATCATGCAACCACATACAGACGTGCAGCAGCCTCCTATAGCATTCTTGTGCACAACATGACCCTACGTACTCCAGGTCCCATATCTTGTCAACTAACGGAGCGGGTCCCACCCCTTATATCGTCCGTCAATGTAATGGCCTCCGTACTATTGGTACCATTTTACTTTCTCTCCGTCAACCTCCGTGGGTCCCGCGAGGTTGGGGATCACCCGATATAATGAATCGGGTCCGGCTTCCGCTTCACCTGGATGGGAGGCAATGATGAATAAATCTTCTCTTTTCAGCACCATTTCTAAACAGGGACCCAGGGTTGCCCCGTACTCCTCCAAGTCCAGTTCTGCCTCTAGGTCTTTAGGTTCCTCCTCTTTATTTGCACTCTCGGATTTCGTTCAGGCTTCAGCTTCTTCATCGATATCGTATGCTAAGTAGCCTTCTCGAAGACCCTCATATGGGGTCCGCTTCTTCCAGTGTCCTGAAACCTGTACCCATACAGCTGGCTCCCCAAAATCCGCATTTGTGAGGTGCTTGTGGTTCCTGGGAACCACAACACCTTCCACTTGCTTTGGCACAAGCCGCTCTTCCACGACTGCAAAAGGCTTTGCCCACTCCTCATCTCTCCGCCAGGGTTCTTTTACCACCGGGTCTTCTTCGGCTTCCTTATTCTGGCTAATGGTCCAGTGCCCTTTGGTGGCGTATCCCAGCATGTTAATCCCAATCACAAGTTTTTTCCGTTCTTTGTAGATTTTCAGCTTTGAACCATTTATTGGGTCTCTGATTCGATTGTTACTTAAAGTAGATAGCTTCATTGCCCCGTTCTGGCCGACCTCTATGATCTTATAGGGTCCGAGCCAAATAACTTTAAACTTCCCCGATCGGAGTTCGTTTCGGCCGTTATACTTCAAAACCAACTGCCTCGTTCGGAAGTTGACTCATCGTAGGTGATGGTCATGCCAGTACTTCCGTCGTCGTTGCGCTACCTCCGTTCTCCATTGTGCCATTATTCTTCATTCGTCCAGTTTCATTAGGCTGTTAAGCCTTGCACTCAAGTTTCTTCATCACCGAGTCTATTATCCACCGCCACCCGGAGGCTAGGTACGGTGTACTCTGCCGGTACCACTGCCTCCTGCCCATACATGAGCTGGAACGGTGTATGCCCCGTGGTGACCTTGTAGGTTGTGTGTTAAGCCCACAGTACGACTGGTAGTCTTTCCTCCCAGTCTTCTTGCTCCACCCCACACGATTTGTAAATTATTGACACCAACACCTTGTTGGTTGCTTCTGCCTGTACATTAGCTCGAGGGTAATACGTACTAGAGAGATTGTCAAATATTTTGAACACTATGGTCATGGTACGGATTACTTGGTTGGCAAAGTGGTCTCCCCTGTCATTGGTGATTTGAAGGGGTATCCCATAGCTCGCGACGATCTATTCATACAAGAACCGTGCCGTATTCAGAGCCGTGTTATCTGGCAAGGCCCTCGCTTCTGCCCACTTGGTGAGGTATTCTCTAGCTACTACAATATATTTGCACCTGTGCATGCTACTCGGTTTCAAGGGTCCTACAAAGTCCAGACCCCACCGTTCAAATAGCTCCTGTGGCTGCGAGGGAAAGAGGGGCATTGAGTCCCGCTTCAGTGGTTTTCCTCCACGTTGGCAAGTGTCACACCCGAACACCCACTCTCGGGCGTCAGTGTGTAGAGTTGGCCACCACAGGCCGGCCAAAAGTACTTTCCTGGCAGTTGCATCTGGTCCCATGTGTCTGCCTACTAACCTGTCATGTGCTTCCTTCAACACATTGGGAATTTCCTCCTTCATAACACATCTCCTCAGGATTTGGTCGGGGCCCATCTTATATAACATGCCATTGATTAGCTGGAAAGTCTTACTCTTTAGTGCCAGCTTCCACCATTCCCTTGATGGCATTTCCCTTGGAAATGTGGAAGTAGAGAGGTACTGGCCGATCTTCTCGTACCGTGATTGTAGTATTGCAATCTGGAACAAGTGTGCATCTGGGAAGTCCTCGTTCACCCCTTCGGTCGGTTCTCCCGATCTGATTCTTGATAGTTGGTCGGCTATCACATGGGACTTGCTTGGCCGCACAATAATGGTGATGGTAAACTCTTGCAAGAGTAGTAGCCATCTACTTACCCGACCTTGGATAATTGATTTATTACTAGATACATTGCTGCCTGATGGTCCATGTAAAATGTGAACGACGAAGACAACAGGTAGTGGCGAAACTTTTGTACTGTGTACACCATCTCGAGTGCCTCCCTCTTCGTTGTGCTGTAGTTTCATTCAGTGCTTGACAAGAGTCGGCTGGCGAAGAAGACAGAATGGTCCAGTCCTTGCGTCCCTACTTGTGCGAGAGTAGCACCAATCGCAAAGTTGGAGGCATCGATGTGGACGTGAAACTCCTTATTCCAGTCCGGATACACCAATATTGGTGCACTTACCAGCCGATCTTTTAATTCCTTGAAGGTTTCTTCTTGCTCCATACCCCATACGAACGGCTCCCCCTTCCTTGTCAGCTTATCTAGGGGCCAGGAAACTTGTGCAAAGCCTTTGATAAATTTTCGATAGTTGCCAACATGTCCCAAAAATGACTTCACCCCTGTCACATTCGTTGGGTTCTCCATGTTGACAATTACTCCTATCTTATCCGGGTCGGTCTTCAAACCTTCTTTACAGACAATGTGGCCGAGAAGCTTCCCTTGCGGTACCATAAACCTGCACTTCCTTGGGTTAAGAGCCAGCCTAGCTTTCCGGCACCTCTCCATACATTCCCCCAGTGCCTTTAGATGGGTGTCCTGATCACTGAAAATTGACCAGTCATCTAAGAATGCCCTGAAATTTCCTACAGACATTTTGTCAAAAATGTGTAAAAGAATTCTCTGGAAGGTTGTCGGTGCATTACATAGCTCGAAGGGCATGTGATTGTAGGCGTACACTCCCTCCTCTACCACAAATGTAGTCTTTACCTCATCTTCTTCGGCAATACTTATCTGATTGTATCCCGAAAACCCATCCAAAAACGTGTATATCTCATGCCCAACTACTTCTTCCAGAATGCTGTCAGTGAATGGGATTGGGAATGGATCTTTGATTGTTACTGCGTTTAGGGACTTGAAGTCCACGCATATCCTTATTTGATTAGCTTCCTTCTTGAGAGAAATGACTATTGGGGAAACCCAATCACTGGTTTCCACTTTGAATATGATCCCAGGCTCCAACATTTTGTTGATTTCCTCATTCACCTTGGCCGTGTAGTTCTTGTTCATCTTGTATGGTCTCTTCCGTACGGGTTTGGCTCCTGGTACGAGGGTTATGTGATTTACGCATAATTCCGGTGGTACCCCTTTCAAGTCCTTGTAGGTCCAGGCAAAGACGTCCTTGTATTCCAGAAATATCCTGAAAGTTGCCGCCTTCAGTATGGGTTTCCAGTCATCCCCTACGAGTATTACCTGGGGTCCTCGTCCTTGCCTAGATTAACTTTTTCCACACCCCTTTCCTCGTACTTGATGGGTTTGTCTCGTTTGAACTAGTGGGCTGCGTGTCATCCACTCGTGCCATTCGCTCCGGTACCTGCCGTACTTCGATGTAAATGATTGTTCTTGCATACCGCCACTTGATTCCCCAATCTCCCATATTTGCAGCATGTGGCACTCTGGGTGGAAGACCTCATAGTCCTCCATTTGCCAATGGAAGAGTTCGGGCAGCGAACTAACTCCATCCTCAGAGCATCCGTCCAATTCCAATACTCTGTCCTCGTTGGGTTCCCTTCCTCCCCTGTCTCGTTCGGAACCCCACTCCGATCTATTTGAGTCTTCCGAGTCGGAGTCAGATGACGCAAGCTCTTCACTGACGGACTGATTCCTCAGGTGAATCACATACTTATGGCCTTCACTTTCGATTTAGAGTGTATTCTTGTTCCAGTTATGATTAGCTCTAGCCATGATCAGCCATCCCCTTCCGAGGAGGGCGTCGTATGCTTTTCTCTCTAGTGGAATGACGATGAAGTCCAAAATGAATTGTTGTGTCCCAATCACCACCTTTTGTGCCATGAGAGTTCTGAGGGGTTTGATACCGTGCTGATCCGTATCGACGAGATGAAATGTTGGTGGCTAGAGGGTAGGCTTGCCCAGACCTCTCCAAGTTTCTTCCGGTAGCACGTTGACTCCAGACCCGCCATCCACAATGGTGTTTGTGAGATTTTGTCTCATTATGCCCATCTCCACCACGATAGGTTTCCGTCCAATGCTTACCGTGAGCAGCATAGGGTCCACAGCCTTCATACTAGGTTCCTTCACTGAGGCCGTACTATGCGGTTCTGCCATCGTCTGGTGTTCCTAGCTGATGGCAGTTTCGCAAGCTACATTTGTCAGGGCCATCCTCAACTGTGGCATGTTCTGCAGAAGGTCGGATACCTACACGGGTATAGTGGTCTGTAACATCTGCTTAATGATTGTTTTCTCCGGTCCTGATTGGAGTGGGGTACTGGCTACCGGGTGCAAGGCCCTCCGTTCTTCTGCCATCGCCCACTCAATATATGCCTTGGCTTCATGGAGTCTTTCCTTCTCCTTGCGAGGGTCAGGATACATGGCTTTCTTGTTTTTCAATCTTCTGATTGCCAGTACGCCTTCCTCCGGTTCTTCTACCTCCAACATATTCACCCCTTTTTGCTTTGGACACGCTGTGTCCTCATGATTCCGCGAACCGCACCATTCGCACAACAATCTTCCTGTGTCATCTCCATTTTGGCATTCCCGCGCAAAGTGACCCCATTCGTTGCATTTTCGGCATTGGATCATGGGTCGTCCCTTTGCATCGTATTGAATTCTACTCCGCGGAGTGTTAGTATTGGACCTGTTGTTACCCCGCCGGTTGTTTCGATACCCTCCAAGATAGGCGTCCGAGTTTGCAGCCGACTTCAAAGGTGTCGTTGGCTGTGTGACTTGGTCGGGTTGGGCGTAGAGCACTTGTGTGCTCCGTGCTTTTAAGTTGTACGGGCATTCCTTAATGGAATGTCCCATTACTTGGCAGATGTCACAGAAAGCTTTACGAGGGCAACTCCCCTTAGTGTGCCCTTCTGTCTTACAGTCGGTGCACCATATTTCCTTCCCTTCCTTGCCACTTTCTTTGTCAGCCTTTAGTGCTTTCATCATCCTTCGGAGTGCTTGCACGGTTTTGTACTCCCCATCGTTGTCTTCGTCCGTAATGTCACCATCGCTCACTTGACGCTTCCCCCAGGATGTCTTATTTTCACTTTCAATATCCATCGCACGGTTGTATGCTTCGTCGTACGAGGGCAGAGGGACCACTTTCATCTTCCGTCTGAGAGATGGTACCAGTCCTTCAACAAACCATCTCTTCTTGAGGCCATCAGTCGGGTGGTTCTCCATTTTGTTGAGCAGTTCCCTCAACTTTCTATTATATGCCCGCACGCTTTCTCTTTTTCCTTGCTTTGTATTGTAAATCTCAGCCACAATTTCATTGTTATCCCGTAGGAGTTTGAACTCCTCTTGCAATCAATGGCTATTCCTTGCAGAGTGGCTGGAAATGCCTTCAACTAGTAATCCCGGTCGTCCTGGCCATTTGCTTCCCAAATGGTCACGCTTGTCTTACAATGTCGCACGGGATCCTCCGACCCGTCGCCCATGAATTTTGGAAGCTTTTGTTTCTCTGGGGTGTGTGCCATTGTTTTTGTTTAGAGGGTTTTATGTAGCGCTTGGAAGTTACTATATGCCTAGAAGGTATTATATGTCTGGAATGTACCGTACGCTCTTGACTTGGTTGGACCCCTGTTCGCAGGGCTTTGGTCACCCTCTCTCCTATAGTCCCTCCTTCCTGGGGTTTTTGGATTTGAGCCTCCTATTTTGGTTTCCTTTGACAAGGACAAATTCCTGATGCCGGATAATGTTGCTTCAAAAATATTGGCGACCTCTTCGTGTAGGTCCCGTATGCCTCCTCTCCTTGTTTAGAATACTCTGACGGGTTGCTCTGTGACTTGGCTCCAGAGTCTTCTTCACTTGACGTCGAGTGTAGGGCCTGGTCGGAGAGATCTTCCTCCGCTACGTCTGGAAGTGGCACGTTCCAGGAGACCTCCGCCAACTCCTTCCACGTACATAGCCTTTGTCTCTCTCGACTACGACTCTGACTCACACTCCGATTCCTCCTACATTTCTCAGGGCTCTTCGAGTCAGCAACCTCCCTTAGCCGCCCCCTCCGCTTGGCCTATTCTTTTATACGGAGAGATCTCCGTACCATTCCCTCGTCTACTCGTTCGATGGCAGTGGTACGTTTGTCTTTGTTTGGCCGTAGGGGCATTAAGTGCCAGAGGTACGGCATCGACTTGTCTCCCTCTCCTCTTCCTCCCTACGGTTGCACTCTTCGTACCTTTGGAGTAATTGTTGCCAATGGAGTTCCCGTGTAGTTTCCTCCCTTTTGTCTTGAAGTGCAATCAGATTTCTGGCGAGTAACCTTGGAATACTTCCAAGTAGGCCAAAGATGGGAGTGCTGACGGTGATTTCACCACGTACTGTGCCTTCAGAGACGACTCTCTCTTGAGCCTCCCTCTGCATGTACTGCGTGACCGACATGTCCCACAACTCTACCAAGTCTGCCTTCGACTGGTCCTCTTGTGCCTCTTCCGCGGTACTCTCTTCGTGCGTGTCGCTGTCCACGACAATTAATTGCTGGTTGAATGGCCGGCCCATTAATTCCTTCTGCCTGCCGCCATAGTTATCTCCGGGTTCGTTCAGGTGACGACGCCAAAATGTTTAGTCCTTAATGTGAGGTTGGTAAACTCACGGATAAAACAATGATTTCCCACACGTACCGACTATTCATGTAACAGAACATTCATATACCAAAGCATAAGTACCAACAATAAACAGCTATACCATAAGAATGATATATTTATTGAATTCTCAAGAATATGGCAATACAATACCATCCTGGCCGAGGTTCCATCCGAATCATATATAGACTCGATGGTTGGCCAAGTTGCCAACCGTCACTAACTACCAACTACCCCACGGGAACCTGTCGGCGACTCAACATAACCAAACATAAACACCCATCCCAACTTCAAACTAACATGTGTTATTGACCCCTAACAATCTCTTCAGGATATTTGTTATGTGGTTTATGCAAACTAGTATATGCACATTATTGTGGATGTTTTGCCTTTGAACAAATGGAACACTGATGTTTTGAATATTATGAATTTTAGTATTTTCAAGTAGAATCTTTGTATTCCATTTAGTTATAATTTTGTTATGCTTATTTGCTTCTTGGTTAAAAGCATACGTGGAATCTATTCTTTGTAGCTGTGCCTTGTAAAACAAGTAGAGAGAGGGTGTAAAACATCATTACATCTGTCTCAACTGTTAGTTTTCAGTCGCCAGTTGCTATTTTTTGTGATGCTTTTGACAAGGATTTTTACTGAACACCTCCTTTTTCCACACTAGCTATATCCAAGGTCAACATGTTCGTCATGATGATGCCTAGTTTGGTGAGTGTTTCATAGCACAAAAAACCTTGTGGGGAAAAAATCAACAAAGCAAAAAGTATAAGAAAAAAATGGGAAAAAATGAAATTATCAAAAAATAAAAAAAAACATAAAAATGGAGAAGAGAAAAAGCTTTTTTTTTAAAAATATCAAGGCATTTTAATTGCATAGAGATATAGAGAGAAAATAAAAATGAGAGCAGGGATCTAGGGTCACAATCCCTAGCATGGTCAAGGGGCAATACCTCTCACAATTGTTGTGCCTTGAGGGGTGATGTTCCTCATAGGGGTCTGGGTGCAGTGTCCCTAGTGGAGTTGAGGGGCAACACCTCTCATGGGATTCAGGGTCAATGCCCTTGACATGCTCTTTGTTGTGATACATGGTAGGGTTGTGGGGCATTGTCCTTGCCACTAAGTCCAATTTAAAGCGTTTAAAACCATATGGACTTTCATGGGGCATGCTATTTTTCGTAATTTCATTGCTTTTAACCAAACCCCAAAACTCCCCCAAACCTTTCAAAAAACATTTGATTTTCACAGTTTTAGATTTGAGTGTTGTGAAAATTTTATTCATTTTTTATATAATAAAACCATTTTGGATTTCAAGTATAATATTAGAAACATAAGATCCTAAAATCCTAAAATTTCTTTTGTTTAAGTGCCCCAAATTTGTAAAATATTTTCTTTATTAAAGCAAACTATGTGTATCCAAAGTTTTAAAATGGACAATGGCACAATTTTTAAAATTCAACTAATTTGAAGCCCAAACTTTTGAAAATTGTGGTGGTAATTGAAACCATGAGTAGACAATGAAAAACCAAAAACATGCATATATCCAACTTTATAGTCATTCCATTGTGGCGGGAATGCATCTGTTGTTTATTTTAGGACAAAAATAAAATGCATTTTTTATCTTTGTAATGTTTTCTTTTCTGTTTTCAGAATGATTGTTTGTTCATGTTAACATTTTTGGGGAGTTCCTAGGTTAATCTTATAAATGTTTTTATCAATAAAAAATGTTGTCATATTCTGCCTTTATGCACTTAATTCCCCATTTGGGAGGCCCAAATTGAGGTCTCAGTTTGTGAAGATCACTATACAGCAGTGTTTCATGTTGTCTAGGTATGTTTCTCTCGAGATATTAGATGGTCTACCAAATTTTTGTGTCATGATGTGGCCATTTTGTAGTAGATGTTTTGCATATATTGACTAAATTGTTGCTATTTAAACTACTAGGAGGTGTTTGGGCATTATAGTTATGTTGTATGTGGTTTTCAGGAGAACGAATGAGCTGAAGTTAGCAGTTGACATCTCAGAGGAAGCTATTAAGCAATTTGAGGGATTTTGGATGCATTTTAAAGACAATCCATTGAAGGGTATGTATAGGGTTTTGTTTTCATCAAAGGATTAATATTTTCCCAATTTGAATTGTATTTTTGGGTTGTGAAAAGAGACTGCAATAAGTCGTAAAATATTGAAGGATTATAGAAAAGTGGTCAATGTGATGGGAAAGACGCAAATATGCCATGTCTAGTTAAGAGAGTGCACTAAGTATTTCCACCATTTAAGTTAAGAGAAGAAAAATGGTGCATGTGACTATAGTGTCTTAAAGTGGTATGATGGAAAGCAGTATGTACATGATCTAATGCCTAAAAATGTGTAATGGCCGAAGGTCTATATATTTTGAGGCTGGAAACAATACCAATATCCATGTTCATTATCTTTAACTGTCAACTTTTTACTGATCTACCAAACATTTTATGCCATTGCATTATCCTCAATATAATGGTTAGTAGTAACAATTCCTTTAGACATGTTGGTTTATTGTCACTGTTTTTGATATCAAGTGTCTTTGTATTTTCAGTACAAACATTTTATGAGGAAGAAGGAAAAAAAATAATATTAAGTCTCATGAATTACTAAATTAGGTAAATGGGATTTGGAAATACTATGAATTATAGAAGTAAAGTATAAGAGTACTAGGATTAAACTAACCCAATGAGTTGATGAAGCAACCATAAGATAAAACAATATACATATAACTTTTACTTTTCAAAACTTGATTAGATGCAATAGTGTTAGTAAATGGATTTGTCCTTCCAAAATAACTCTGAAAAAGACTTTCTATGCCCAAAATGGAAGGCAAAATCATGACTAACAGTTGGAGGAATTGCTATTGAATTAGCGATTCTCCTCTGAATTTTAAGAAAAGGTACAGCTCCCTTTATAATCAATTTTTTTTTTCTCGATTTTTGCAGATATAAAACCTGGGTATTCTCCAGAAAGTAGGAAAGGTACTAACATTTGCCCATCACTTTGCAACAAATGTGAAATCTAGGAAATTATAGATTACAAGAAACCTTAGGGGTGCAATTTGATAATACAAAGATTATCACAACATAAACATATGAATTCCAAACATGAGTATCAACTCAAAGACTGACAACCAATGTATGGATAGGTTAACTGATAGATTCCAAAATAGAAATTGAATTTTTGAGAAGACGAAAAATTATTTATGTAAATGCTTAAACTTCAAAGAGCATAACATCTGGATTGTAATCAATTCACACAGATTCACAACAAAACACAAATGATATCCAACTCCAATGCACATAGACGAGAAGCTTAGGGATTCAGCAAGATTATATTGACCATCCAATTTTGATCGTTTCTCACTCAATATGTCAAAGCATAAGGGGGATTAAAAAAATGCGGACCTTTGGATAGCTCATTTCGTACATATTTAAGATTTAGAGTTTGTAACTGTCTAACTTCGTGGAAAACTAATTCTTTTTAAAGAATCGTTACAACACAACTAAAAGAGTCCTTTAAAAGCCAATAAACAGATGTCCTAATAACAAGAAACATAAATAGCCTTATGGCTGAGGTGTAAATTATTTATATCCAATGCTGGCGTCTCCCCTTTCAAATAATGATTTGTGAATGGTCCTGGGCAGCTGTGATTTTCCCCTCCTGGGTGTTGCAAACCATTCCTTGGCAATAACATTCTTGTAAACACCCTTTTTAGTGTTGAATTCGCATTATGATTAGGTAAAATTCCTGTGAGCATATTCATCTCTAGCTGGAAGTCGAAAACAATTTTGAATAGTGGTGCTGTCGAGTCATCAGAACTCTATCGTCTGGGGTTTTGATTTCTTTGGTAGCCGGGTCATATCTGTTGATACATTCTAGCATTAAGTCCGTGTACTGTACAACTACCGTAAAGGCAGCTGCCTCGAGCAACCCACTCTCTACGAAATCTTGGAGTAATGGGGTGTCTATTAGGGTTTTCAATCCTTCTCTGAAATTCATTTAAATCTACGTACCCTAGGTTAGTATCCTCAATTTCAGGCAACATGCTCTCAAGTCCATTAAAATGTTCATACCCAAATATTTGAATTTCATGTTTACAATTTCAGAAAAATTTTGGCAAAATTTTCCCCCTTTCCAAACAATTCTTCATTTTCCAACCTTAAGAATCCTAGCGTTACGAGGAAAATGAGTTCTGTGGTGGTTTCAGGCGTTTACCTCTTTTGCAACAATGGCGATGGTGCTGGCTTTGTATGCTACTCTTGTACTCCTGCTTATGTCTCTTCAATGCCCAATTGCTTGTTTGAATGAAAATTAAAAGTGGGTGACATGAATTAATAGTCTGTGCTCAACAATGTATTCAATGCTCACGTACTTTGGCTCCTGGTAATTAATGTTCAATATTGTCGAGAGTTGTGTCATGCCAGCCTTTCAAATCAATTAGGTAGACTCGTCAGGTTCCGCCACAAGTTTTAGAACACCAAAAGAAAGCTTTTCTCTTTTCTCTTTATCACTGTCTCTTCCTTTGGTTATGAATAAGTGTTGGACTCCACTAAAGGTTTTAAAACTGGTCATAACTCCTGCTTTATATGACATTCCTCTTATTTGTATTGGTCCCTCTTTAGTCCAAGATGAAGTGTCGGAGTCCGACAAACTTTTCTAACTTCTCCATAATCTATTTTGTTTTAAACTCCCGAGTCGTACCTTTATTAGTCTTGTACTCGGAGGGTAACTTGGAATAACGGGTTCCGATACTGGTTCTAAACTCTCTTGCGGTTTACTCTTGCTCTGGTTGCATCTCGCCACTTTAGCTTTCTCCTTCTTTGCATTGAGTATGATTTGAATCATCGGGTTTCGACACGGTCACAAAATCGTGTCAGAGTACGAAACTTGTTTTAAACTAGGGCTTGACGACCATGAAACATAAATATAAGCAAGAAACAGTTTGAGTTGGGACGTCGGACTTCAATGAATCATTCAAAGCCAAGACTTCTGAAAATTTCAAGCTTAAAGATTAAACTTTAGACAACTTTCGGAGTATGATGAGGATGGCTGGATATCGACAAGGTTAGGAAACTGTGTTAGACTTCGACATGACTTTACAAACTTAGGATGCAAGCCGCTAAAACTTTGAAACAATTACAAAGAAGATGAGCGGAGATTAGGACAAGTATATGAAGGATTGTTAGACTCCAACGAAAGTTTGTAATCGAGATGAAATTCCGACACATTTTAGAAAAAGGTTAAGTATAGGACTCTGGTGGTATAAGTTGAAAATATACGCTATTAAGGCTTGATTTATCATATTCAAACTACTAAGAGGCAAAAGAATGAAATTTACAAAGAGGTGAGGAAACCATGACAACAAATAGCAATACTCCAAAATGCTTAATCAACGACGAATGCAAGATCTAGCAAGTTGGAACACAAAAGAACACACGATTTACGTGGAAACCCTTGTGGGGGAGAAAACCACAACAAAATATTGATTTTGTATTGAGAGCTTCTAATGAATTTCGTAGGTTCCAACCTACAAGAGACACCAATCCCCTCTAGATGATTTTGTAGGCACCAACCCATTGGAGGCACCAATCCCCACACTAAACACCAACTCAGAAAGAGACACCAATTTGTTTGAAAATGAGGTACCAACCTCCTAAAGAATAAAGTGATGAAATTTTGATCTCTTTCTTGTATGAGATCTCAGAATCTAGTCCTACTCTTCAATAATTTTTGCTTGTAGATCTGCAATAATTTGGCCTCAATGACTGCAATAATTTACCTTCAAGTCTGCAGTAATTAACCTTCAAGTTTTGTTCATACTCTTCAACAAAATCCGCTTATAGGGTTTTGTTGACGTGTATTTTGTACACTATCAAACACAGAATAAAATACCTAAAGGGTACTTTATCCTCTCTTGAATAAAGCCTCTGATTGCTGAAGATATCGCGGAAAAGGATCAATCAGGATGACTCCAAGGTTCTTCGTTGTAGGATCTCTACGTGTGGATAAGCTCTCTGTGGTATAATGTGATTTGCTGGAATCACAAGGGGACTTACACTTGATGACTGAACTTCTGATTTGCTTTGAATATTGCTGGAACACAAGCTCTTACTAGCTTTGATTTGGAAAAAAAAAAAGGAAAAAAGATGAGGGCGAGGAAAGAATCTAATCCTAATACTAAGGAATGTAGGAGCAATGATTGATCTTTGATGAAATTCTAAGTAAGTCTTGTTTTGACATCCCAAGACCATCTCCACAAGGTTAGTGCGATCTTCGAAGGAAAGCTTTAAGATGTTCAAATCATCACTGCAGGCATAGACATCATCAGGTTGATGCATATCAATGAAGAAGTGACAATTGAAGTTAAGCTTAAGCTGAATGATTCCAGTTGACTACACAAGGCAAGTCTGCAATCAACAAACTGCTAGTAGTATGGATATACGAATTCCACCATCAATCAAGCACATTTCTTCCACTCATCTAATAACATGAAATCAAATACGAGAAGTATAGAGACCATGCAAATTGTCGAATCGACCCATAAATTTCACCATTTCTTCAATGAAGTTACAAGTCTTTTTACAACAACATCTTGGCAACAATCTTTGCCTTCTCTCTCTACTCTACTCTAATTGCTATTCTATCAACTAGCTAATCACCTTCTAACTACTCTCTATCTGTCTTCTAACTGCTTCCAACTATTCCCTTTTACAAAATGAAGAGCCGGGGCTTATATAGTGCCCACAATACAATTCGATGGCTAAGATCAATTTGAGATCAATGGCCAAGATTCAATAATGAAAACCCTAATTAGGGTTTGTTACAACCATTACATAACATTTAATGCTCGACCAATGAAATAATTGTATTGCTTGGACACATGTCCTCTTTGGAAAATTCCACCAATGGATAGCCAGGGTAGGTACATCGAAGTTTGTGCCACCTTCCATGAGTTAGGTAGATTGAATCTGGACATGCTGAGGTGGACCAATCCGACTGGAGAAGTGATGACTAGGATGCCACCTCGTCTGACACTTGTAACTTGGTAGATATTCAACTTGATGTTGTTGAGAAGCTAGCTTTAATTAATTCATCTGGAACTATCTGCTTCTTCAACGAACCCTTTGCTCCGACTTCTTTTGTCTCTGATGTGCAGGATGTTGATGTACCTCGCCCTGGAATGCTGGATTGGAGAAGTCGCCCTTGATGACGCTTGACTGAAGAAGGCCGTCCTTGTCAATGCTAGACTGAAGGAGGTCGGCCTTGTCCTTGCTTGATCGTCCTTGATGAGAACCTGCCGACTTGTAGATCCTCCGGGCTTTGGAGTTGCCATCTTGATACCTACACAACATTTCAAAATTAGTAATATATCTTGAAATCTAAAAATTAAACTTTAAAAGGAAGATTCAAGATTTTAATTAGGAAACTTCATGATAAATCTTGAGTTATCATTTCCTAATTAACCATGCAATATTTAGACTTTTCTAAAAAATGTCTAAAAAAAATCAAACCTTGAATAAGGGTGTCAAGATGATTTTGCCATACCTCGTCTTGAGAATTAACTCTAAGAAATGATGTAAAAATAGATGAATTTCGCTAGGCAAAATGTAGATCAAAGCCCTCTCTTGAACAAATTGCGCCTCCTTTAGCCTTCACAAGCATTAACTCCACCACCTTTAGTCTTCAACACTTGAGGTAAATTCACCCTAACTAGACCAGATTTTGCACCCTCTTCTTGATCTCCAAATCGCACTTGAAATAATGGATGAATGATGGATTAAATTTGATCAAAGCACCTCTATTATATAGGGCATTCACCATTTCATCTCCCCATAGGCAGACTTGGCAAAATAGGCCAAAAAATAAATAAAATTGCAAAAAAACAAGAGGCCGACTTAATAAAATAGATAAAAATAATACCTGAAGCGCTCCATTTTCAATTTTTTTATTTCACAAAAATTAATTTTAAATGCCTTTATAATAGAAATTCGATTTTTTGAGGCCCAAAATTAATTAATTAAATGCCAATTTAATTAATTTTTTCAAATATTCCAAAGTTAGCAATTTGGCATCTAATGCGATTTGGAGGATATTAATGTTAGGATATGGCAAAAATAAAGAATGTCAATGACTTCGCTCTGGTCCCTTGGAGAGGGACAGGAGCCCTTTTTGCATTTTAGGCCTTGCATTCCTCATTTTCACGTTCAAAACTTCATCTAGGCATCAAAAATGGCATTTTCAATTGGAGCCTTGAGTTTAATTCACTTGATCTTTAGAAGGAACGTGCCTTAGGACATTTTCGCCTTGGACCCTGGGTGAGGGACAAGAGCACTTTTTCACTTTTAGGCTAGGATTCTCAATTTTTGAAGTCAAACCTTTATTCATCATGCTTTAGAAGACCCTCCCCATCTCGCACAACCTTGCCTTAGCGTAATTTTGGAGGGAAGTTGTTGATTTCATAAAAATCGCCCTGGTCCTTCAGTGAGGGACAGGAGCACTTTTGAGCCCTTGTGCAAATTCTTGATCACATTAATCTTCAAATTACTCTCCAGGCGTAGAATATCACATTTGACTACTTCTTGAGTCTTGGTAATAAAAATATCATTTCAAAATGCAAGGTAAATGGGCATATTTGGAGATTTCGCTCTGGTCCCTTGGAGAGGGACATGAGCACTTTTGCAAATTGTCGTCAAAATTTGCAACTCTTGCATCTCAATTCCACGTCGAAGCATTTTAAACATCATTTCAAACTTGTGCCTTGGCCTAGATTTGTCCAAAATTAGAGAGAATGGCTAGATAACATGTTAAGCGCTCTGGTCCTTTAGTGAGGGACAGGAGCACTTTTTCAACTTCAAGCTTATCCGTCCTTTGCTAGCTTCCCAAATTATCTTCAATGGGCTAATCATGTCCTCTCCCATTCATTTCAATCACAAACTTGCCTTGTCTTTGCAAGAAATTAACACTTTCTTGGAAAATTGCTCTGGACCCTTGGAGAGGGACGGGAGCACTTTTTGGAAAATCGCTCTGGTCCCTTGGAGAGGGACGACAGCACTTTTTGCATCTTGGTGTATTTCTTTGTTCTTTTAAGCTTTCAATCGCGTCCAAGGCATAAAACATCCTTTGTCCTTCCCATCCAAGTCAAGTTTTGCCATATAATATCAAACAAAGAGGAGAAACTTGAAAAAGTGCCATGGTCCTTCAGTGAAGGACAGGAGCACTTTTTGTCACTTGGGTTGATTTACTCCTTTGTAGACCACCTAAATTATATTCAATGGACAAAACATGCTTCCCTTGACCTCTTCAAATCGTAAAATCACTTTAATCTTGCAAAAATGGTGTAAATTTGAAATTCAAGCTACGGTCCTTTAGTGAGGGACAAGAGCACTTTTTGCCTTCTAAGCCAAATTGTCTCACTTTCCACCCCGAAATTCCTTTGCTAGGGAAGATTTCATCTTACTTCACGCTACGAATAAGAGTTAATGTCCAAAAAAGGTCTAAAATTCTGCATATAAAGAAAAGCGCTCTGGTCCTTCAGTGAGGGACAGGAGCACTTTTGACCTTCTAGGCAAAAACTTCATCATTTCATCGTTTTTGATCAAGTCTGGATGCTTTATCATGTTCATTTCGTCCTTCACTATGCCTTTGATGTTTCAATTTGACCAAACAAGGCCAGGAATGGCTCAA
Organism: Cryptomeria japonica; assembly: GCF_030272615.1. Classification (NCBI taxonomy): domain Eukaryota; kingdom Viridiplantae; phylum Streptophyta; class Pinopsida; order Cupressales; family Cupressaceae; genus Cryptomeria; species Cryptomeria japonica. The sequence continues at coordinate 7,440,339 of NC_081414.1, forward strand.
ATAAGTCTTTTCGCCTTGGTCCCTTGGAGAGGGACAGGAGCGCTTTTGCCTTGGTCCTCCTGAGAGGGACAGGAGCGCTCCTGTCCTCAGTGAAGGACAGGAGCGAAATTTGACTTTTCGAACTCTCCGACAGGATAATTTTTTATGGATTATAACATTTAAGTATAAGTGATACTTTAAGTTATATTCCATATATACTTTCAGGATGTTTGAGAGTGGTTTTAGACCTCCAGGAGTTATATTGCAAAATCTAGTTTTTTGAGGTTTTTCAGTTTCCAGACTTAGTCAAATTTCAGGATCAGGACATTCCAGACTTAGTCAAATTCAGGATCAGGACATTACTCAAGCAGGACCTGCTCTCCTATTGATCTCCCCGACAACACTCAAAAATGCAAAGGCCAACTGACAAAACCCTAAAAGACCTAGAAAACAAACCCTAAAAAGCAAAAAGCATGGGTCCCCATTTGCAATGGGGCGATGTGTGAAAACGTCACAACAGGTTTGATAATGAATCTGCTTTTAAATTATGAATACAATGGTTCTGCTCATAAAGTCTGAATTTATCTGCTCTTAAATTCTGAACGCAATCTTCAAGGTTCTGCTCACAAAATTTGAATTTATCTGCTCTTACATATCTGAAATAAATCTGCTCAAAACTGCCTTGAATGAAAAAATTATTTAGTGGAATGCATGATTAGAATATCGTAAATGAGTCCTTATTTATATCCACCAAAAACACCCTTCCACCAACGGTTGCATCTCCTCAATTAGGTTGGTCAAGGTAGCATTTGATTTTTTTAATTTTTTTTCAAACTTTGCTTGCCCAAGAAAGCCCAAACCTATGGAGGGTTGGCCAAGAGGCATTGTTTATATTTTTTATTTTCAATGCATTTTCAATTCGGGAGCTTAGCACAAGGAGGTCATCCCATTTAGTGGACCAAGAACAAAAGCAAATTAAAATTAATTTAATTTCCTTTTTAATAGGGCGGCTCCTATGAGGGGGTTGTCCAAAATGAATTTTTTTTTTGCCTTAATTAAATTACTTTAAAGCTTGGATGCCATGATTAAATATTTATGCAATTTTAAACTAAATTGCCTCTCTCTTGATAAACCAAAACTCAATCATTGTGCCATAAGTTTTCTACGAGTTAATGAACAACAATATTAAAATGATGTTAGACGATGTTTGCAGAATCCTACATGCCAACCACATTTTGAAAATAAATTATTTGTTTTTACTTCTCACATAATGCCACACTAAACCAAACTTTGGCAAATACACCTTTTTTACCATATCAAGAGATGTCTTACTGTCTCAAATTCCTGGACTTGTAAGCAATTTCCAGAATCCGTTAGCTGATCTAGGACCCGACGGTATTCATAGAGTCGCATTTGCTGCACACTCAGCCTTGAATATTCGCACCGTCAGACTTCGTAGTTATCAGAGCAATTCTTCCAATAATCTTTAACTGACTCCTTTGCTCTGTAGCGCCTGCCATAGGCTCTCTTCGCCAGATTGTCATGATCAAAATATTTCCTTGGGAAATGTTCTTGTAGGCCATAGGAGGCTAGCTCAGCAAGGGATTCTTCTGCATGAGCTGGATTCTTTAGATGGACATCGAGGTTACCTATAATCATAGGGAAGTCGTATTCGGACTGCTTCTTATCTTTGAGTAAACTGTTCACCGGACGTGCCTACCTTGCAACTTCCAGAAGAACTATTTTGTCAGTTGGATATCGCGGAAGGAGCGCCTTCAAAACTAGCTATTCGGATGTAGGAGAATCTCGGGAACTGGATGAACCAGGCGCCGTACCTCTATACTAGAATGGTAGCTTTCTCTGAAAGCCTTATGTGTAGTCGTCCTTGCATCAGCCTGACTAGGTGTATTGTGAAGGCATCATTGACACGCTCATACTGACCAACTGCATAGGCAAGGGTGTTCTTTTCCCTTTGAGCTATGTCCTGATAATGTAATTGTGGATAACAATCGTACACCTTCACCTGATTGGGCCATTCCCAATTTCACCCTTCATGATTAAACCTGGCAGTGGCTGGTTTCTGGCAAACATATAGGCTAGATAGGATGTCATGGTAAAGTACTTTTTCTCCTCAAGTTCTACCAACTGGGTATGGATGTTGTCACTTATGATCTGGGCCCAGTTGAACTTGGATTTCCCAGCGAAGCCCTGCTCTGTAAAATAGAACATCCACTCTTCAAAATAGTTAGATTGGGGGAGTCCCATAACCCTGTTGAGCAATGTGACCATATCTCCATGCTCATTGTGAAAGTCACTTCTGGGGGTCTTTTTCCCAATTTTGATGCTTGGAGGTCTTCTCTCCTTGTACCACCCCTCATTTATCAATGTTCTGCATTTGGTAGGGTTCATATCATACGCCACGTGCGCTTGATCTATAGTTATTGCTATGGGGTTGTTCGGGAAGGGGTGTCAAACGCGTCGCCAATGGCTTCAGGAGTGAAGTCAGCGAGGACCATATTCTCAAGGAGCACCAATCTGGTGTTTGGTTGGTAATGTTGGGCAGCCTCTACTACCAGGTCATAATTTTGCACTGACGGGGGAAATCCTGCTGCTTGGGCGATGCCACTTTCCATCATCTGCCTAGGCCTACCATAGGCGTTAGGGGAGAATACTTTGTTTCTGAAATCTTGAATGTCAATGTGGCCTAGGTCAGTATCACCTACATTTTCCCATATACTTTGAACTTTTGATTCCCTGAGTCCTCCTCTCTGATATTGATATTTCATCTTTTCGACTTTGTGAGGGATGTCTGATTTGGATGCTCGGGACGTTTTGGCTGCACCAGGTGTCTTTGGGGACTCTACCGCAGACTTAGGCATCTAACCTGCACAGCCGGATGCGGATTATGAGACGAGATAAAGGAAACAAAACGGGTTAGATAAAAGGGATACGTTAGCATACAAGGATTAATTGAAAACCGAATTTTGAAGAAAGCACGATACTTCAGCTAAAGAGCTTGATTGATTTAGACATGAACATTACTAAGCTCTCTAAAAAAATTTCTTATTCGGCTGCGGTTCAAGGACTTGGGCGATTTCGACAGCTAAATTTGCACTTAGACATTTTAAGATCAATTTTCAAAAATGGATGAGTTTTAAATATTCCCTAAGTCTGAAAATGCATTTTTGGTTAACTCTTAGGAACAGATTCTCATTTCAATTGCTTTGCTTGATGCCTTTCAAACGGGAAAAGATGCGGTTTAAGGATTTAATCATTTGATCAATTTTGCACAAACATATCTATCCAATTTTGCATATATTTTAAAGGGTTCTAAGAGAGACAAAGCAAACTTACCTGGCGAAATAAATGGTGTCTATCCACACAATCTGGCCTGCAGGAATGATTTCTTTTGAAATTTGAAAATGCCCCTCTTATGCCCTATGCTTTTGAAAAGACAAATGCACAACTTGCAAATTTGGAATGGGAGGGTTTCTGCAATTTCAAATTTTAACGATTAACTCCCTATTTCTTATTTCGCCTAAGTTTGCAATTTTGACTCCTGTTGCAAGCTCTTACTTTGCAATTTTAGTGGTAAACTTCGGGGTTATTGCAATGTTTTCAAACTTTAACTTCTGCGTTTTTCCTCCTCTATGGCGTCTTGGGCATTTTTGTTTTTCAACAAACTATTTAACCTCAAACTCAATGATTTTGCCAACCTTCAGGATTCTAGACAGGTTTGCAAACTTTAAAATTTCAACACTTAACCCCCTTTATGTCGAATTTCAGAGAATGAGGGAGGTTTGCAAATTATTAACTTCGCGATTTTGCCCTATGGCGTGAAACTTGGGCGAAGACCTGCTCCTCGTTCAAACTCTAACCTTGCGATTTACCTTTGGATCGTGATTTCGAAGGTTTGAAGAGCTTTTGCAGGCTTTATACTTTAACATTTACGCCTTTTCTGGCGATTTTCGGAGAATGGGGGAGGGTTTCATGCAAACTTTTAAAATCGCGATCTTCTTTTTGCACGATGAGAATGGGTTTGTGGCGTTGCAAGGATTATAAACTTCGCACTAACTTAACCCTATGCGAACTTCGGCGTTTTTGGAGAGTTTGAAAACCTTTTAACTTTTAACACTTACCCAAAAAAATCGCGATTTTACTTCTAGGCGCGATTTCGGGGTTTGAGGGGTTTATGCAAACTTTGGCGATTTGGATCTTGCAAACTCTACTCCTTTCCACAGTTTACCTTATAGCGCGAACTTCGGCATTTGGAGTTTCTTTTTTAACTTTGTCGAAAATCGTGATTTCCTCTTGGAATGTAAATTTCAGAGTTTCTATTGCTTTTTTAAACATTAACAAAAATAGCGATTTTACCTTTTAGTTGAAACGCGGCGATTTGAGAGTGTTTGCAAACTTTATACTGCGTGGTTTACCCTTGGAATGCGATTTTGGGGTTTGGAGGAGGTTTGCAAAGTTCGGAGATTTAGAGTATTTTGGAAATTCTTTTAAAACATTTGACATTCTTGCCTTAGACAGCGAACTTTGGAGTTTTTGGGGTTTTCGCAAACTTTCAACGTTTCACACTTTAAGCCTTCTAATGCAAATTTCGGGATTTTGGGAGGTCTTGAAAACTTTAAAAACTCTTTGCAATTTACCCCTTTATTGGCGAAAATCAGGATTTTCAGCCATTTTGCAAACTTTTGACACTTAAACAATTTTTTCTCCCCTCTATATCCTTTGGCGAAAATCGGCACTTTGGGTCCTTCTACGACCTTTAGACGTTTCATTTTTTATTTGGGGGATTTTGCAAGCTTATGCCATTCCTTACGTAACTTAGGCGATCTTACAAGTATAAATGATCCCTTGCAATTTTAACGCCCGAATGTTAAACTCATCTTGCGGATTCCCAGGCTTCCGCTCATGACATCATCATCTATTGGACGGATTACAGACATGCTTAAAAGGACGCGAGACACCCTGCGCAGAACTCAACAGGGCGGAGGCGAAAAGACAAAAAGAGGGGGACCCTGTCGGCGACAAGGAGCGTGTGCAACGCACAACAGGTAGGTCATTCACAATGCCAATTTTTTTTTTTTCTTTTTAAGGTTTGCATGCTTTTTTAAAATTGAAAAAATATTAACGATTGAAATCTTTTTAGTGGCTTGTCTTGCTCCCATGCATTAGCTCGTGTTAGTGCGGTAGGAAAATCCTTTGGGAAACAACAAATGTAAGTCTGGAACTGCTGAACTCTATACTGAGTAATTGGGTCCCAAAATACTGTGCCTGCTTAGGGGGCTTAGTGTCAAATCTTACCCATGTCAGAGGTTGTTTGATTGAGTACTGCTGTCTGGTTACCTACAATTTTCTTGCCCGTGTAGCTGGTAATGGTAATTTAACTGTGAATTTATTTCCCATCAACAGCTCACTGTATAATTTGTGGTAAAACATAAGCTTCTACAACAAATGTGTGGTGGCATTGATCTTTTTCATAGGTTAAATTCCCTTAGATCCAGCTAATCAGGCTTTCTTGAGGTACTTGTCACAGTGAGTTATTGATTCAATTGTAACCCATATACTTCTGTGAGTTAAGTGGTTGGGGCTTGCATGCATTGCTGCATACGGTATTAGCATGTTGCAGATGCTTTTATGCAGAGTGTCATGGAAAAGAGATTGCAAATTGCCTATAATTGTTGCTGCCGTGTATGTTGCAGTGAAGAAGTTGGTTGATTATTGCACATGATATTGAAGAAAGAGCTTTGGTACCACTTGCAAGGAATATGCAAATGTAAATGAAGATCATGCAGAATATAATAGGCAATAATAGATCCACATATTGCAAACAATGAAGACAATTTCACAAATGTAATAGAGATCATAAGCAAGATAATGAATTTGTAGTAATGTTCGGTGGTTGCTTTGAAGGAGCAATCCTTTAAAATAACAGCAGCTCCAAATATAATATTCTCAAGATGGCTTTCTCTTGCCTTGGCACCACAATAAATGGCACTCAAATAAGAAAATTATTACTTCCCCATATATGTGGGATAAATGCTTTTATTCTAATCAGCTCATGAGATGACTTACAAAGCACATGCACCCAAACTGTTATTTATTATTGCCCAGTACATATATTGGAAGTGGTTTCTTACATAATCTTCGCCAATGCCATATTTGGTACAAAACACAATCATTTGTACTTCTGTACTTTTTTTTGCATAATATATGTAGTGTTGAATCCCTTGGACTAGATGTTTTAATATCACACATACCTGAATTGAGAAGAGAGGACTTACTGCTTTTTTTTACGCTTGACAACAATATTTTATGTTTCTTTATGGTTTCAAACTAATTGCCTTCAATCTTTGTTTGCAGGAAGAAATATTATTTTACAGGGCATTTGTCCACAAGTGTATGGGCTATTTACGGTAAAGCTTGCAGGTAAAAATGTTTGTGGTATCAATGTGTCTTTTTTTTGTGGATTTAAGAGCTATCAAAAATTTGTGGAAATTCGTTTGTTTTGATTTTTAGTAACATAAATATAGTCTGGAAGCAATGCTAATGCTACTAGGAACCCAGTGGTTAGCTATTAAGTTGGAGCTTTTCTCCTCTATCTTTGAAATCTCTATTAAAATTGAAAGTGTATATATGCTTTCTCTTTTAGTACTGCCATGGAAAATGATCTTATTTCCAGGTTTTGTAACAATGTATACTGCTCTCATCCTGCCCTGTACTCAATTTTTTTCTGATTGAGGATTGTAGCTTTTGTAAATATCACTTTCCTATATGTAAACATGATTTTTATCTTTTACAAAAAATAAAGTAGCATGGCAATATTCTCAGATGTCTGAATGTAAATATGATTATGAGTATGGGGTACCTAATCATGTAGGGTTTAATTTTACTGTGGACTTTTTCTTTTTTGGTTGATAAAGGGAAAACTATATTAAAATTTTAAATACTTACTATAAAACACATAGAGAGATAAGCAGGGATTATGGAGACCTCACTGGCTAAAGAAATTAACAGTAAAGGAAAGAGTTACAAAATATAAGCAGGAATACATAAATGAAAGAGGTTTAAATCTGGCTGCTAACTACAACACCAAAGCAATAAGTGTGTCATTTCTGCAAAACATAAAGTGAGGGCATTAGTTCTTTAAGTGCTGTCTTTAGAAAGTGCAAATGTACATGCCAGTAGTTGGTCTGTGAGGAGGATTGTTATCAACATTCTGATTAAACCTCCATAGCTATGACTTTAATTGCTTATTTGAGAATGCCACCGATCAGGTGAGCCTGCAGCCTTGTTAAATGAGAAATTAACATGTTTTGGTGGCTTTTTGAAATTGATAATATGTTGAATGTGCTCGTGAACTAGGAAATGTTCACTTTCAGATTATCTGAGTGCAATAACTTGTGTACTGTATTAGCTTTAGTTGTAGAAATGAAGTACGCTAGCTATTTCTAGATTAAGGATTTGAAGTGTGTTTCACCTGCTGCCAGAAGTGATTTTAAATTCTTATTATTGCAGTTATGTTGACTTTAATTGGAGGTGTGCAACATGCAGATGCTTCTGGAACAAAGGTTCGCGGAGAGTCCCACTTCTTGTTGGTGGGCGATCCAGGTTTGGTTATATTGAAAACTTGTTTTCTTTTCTTTTCTTTTTTGTACATTTATGTCAGACATTTGTTTCCATTGACTTTTATAATGCACCAAGTTTTCTGTAGGATAAATTTTGATAAGACATGTATATTGTAGCTCATCAGCACATCCATGCAAATCATATACACCTGCAATACTGTAATGTCTCCTCTTCCGGTTTTGCTCCTTGTTGAATAAATCGTCAGAGATATAGAATCTCTGCCTTAATTTCTTTCTAGGAATCTCAACATTCACTAAGAATGTCCTTGATCTAGTCTCAACATTCACTAAGAGTATGCTTGACCAAGTCTCAAGATTCACTGAGAATGTCCTTGATCTAGTTTCAACATTCACTAAGAATGTGTTGAGTACCCTCCTTGATTCGATTTGCTGGAAGTGAATTGAATATATATATATATTTATACACTGGCTGGAAATGTGTAATGTCCCCTTTTAGGATTTGCCGTAATTTAGTCCTGAGACAAAAATTCCAACTCAATATGAGAATTGTAATATAAAATTTATCTAAACTGATGACATTTAATTATGATATTTAGCTTAAAATTTTAAGAATAGTTTGGAGGGTAGAACTTATCTTTGATAAGATTCTCTATTTGGACAATGGGAGAAATGCTAAGACTGATAGGATCCATGATGTCTGCAGATCTGAAAATGTTGCTCCTGATTAATGCTTCTAAAATCCTGCGATATAATTAAATATATGCACACTATTTTTAAGAAGCCATATCTGATATGGTATCAACTTCCCTTATGCTTCTAAGAATAACTCCTTGCTGCTCCGTGAGTACTCCATAGTGGGAATATCATCAATATATATTCCGTTCCTCCCCCGTTTCCCCTTCTCCATTTTATACTTCCCACAAGGGTTGATTCTCTTAGGGACATCTCTTTTGATAAATGCACGTAACTCTCCATCTGATCGTACCCTTTCTTTGGACAATGTATCTCATAGACAAAACATTTTTACTTATTAATTCCTGGTTATGGATCGAGCCCTTCCATTGGTGGTTATCATCCTTAACCAAACATCGCACCATTTTAATGTTTGCATTATTTGATTACTCATTATAATTGCTGTTTTATGCTGATAATAAACTGCCAGCAAATGGTGTTAATACTCTACTATAGTCGCTGTAGATATCTTAGCAAATCTGATACAGTCAGGTCGCTACTTTCATATGGATTGCTGAGTATATTATCCCGCATCTTTGATTTATACATCTCTGCCATTGATAATGATAAGTGCACTACTCTTCAATGTCATGACTATGCATGCTTATTCGGTAATTCGTATCATTGAAAAGTCCGATAACTTCTTAATGGAGTCGGCTGCCCATTAAGAAAATCTCCAACCAAAGAAGTTGCTACTCTCTATCACCTTACCAATCATGGGTTACATTCTGCGGTTCCTTTGATTATTGGGGTGAGGATTTGTATTGAGGGGAGCTTCTAATTCCTTATCACCTAGTATATTGATTATTATGTATGGTGTCTTCTTCCTCGTAAAGATCACTGCATATTCCCCGTCTATTCTGCCACCTCCAGTGCCGCAAATGAACTCCCCTTTTTATATATCCCGTGGAGGGGAAAGGTTGCATCCCTCCACGGGTCCCTTTCCACGTGAAGGGATGCAAGGATAGTCTTTAGCATCACTTCGTGCGGGGTAGGGGGGGTAGTCTTTAGTATTAAATATATTTCTTTGTTTTTTTATATTCTTTATGGTATTTTAATCGTTTACTTTATAATACCATTCACTTATAATATCATTTACTTTATTAGACCCATTAACATTTTAACCATTTACTTTATAATACTTTCCATTATTATTTAATATATCAAATGTATTACCAATTTAATCATTTGTTTGATAATACTTTTCCTTTATTATTTTATATGTATTAAATCTATTAATATTTTAATTATTTATTAATGTTAACCCTATTTAATTAATCCATATTTAATGATTTATTTCCTCTTAGTATATTATTATTTAATAAATTTACATTGGTGATACTGTTAACTCCTTCCTTATGATAATCGATATTATTCCTTAATCGCTACTAACCATAACTGATGACTATTATCAAACTACCCATCATCTCCACTCAAACCGATATTGCGTAAGTCCCTACTTGTCCTCTTTCAACCTTAGAGGAAAATCGTGAAGTCTCATAAATGAGACGATTTTTCTAATATTATTAGATGTTATTTAATAAATGTTTTAATTATCGTATTTATTTAATCACAATAATCCAATGTCTAAAGAGGGGTTATGACAAAATGAATGTGATCTTCAACTTGCTGATGCTGGTGATCTTCCTCCTAATCTCCTTATTGACTCGAATTGCAAAATTGCCTGTTTGCTGTGATTGAATGCTGATGGTTGAAGATTATCCTTATAATCTCCTTGAACTGATTCGCTGGGAATGAATGGAGTTATGTTTGCTCGAACCCACTGTCTAATGTATTTAATTGATTGCTTGTTATTCGATTGGGATGAATCAGTTTCTCTTGTGTATGCTGAAGTGATTGTTGATTCTACTCGGAAGTGAATGCTGTGTTATTCTTATTCGATGGTTATGATGCCTGTTTGATCGAATCTCAATCTATATACACATTCCTTTCTATCAAAGGGTTACACCGTTACAATACATACCTGCCTTTTTATGACAGATCGCATCTGTTGTGTAGGTTATCATTATTCTTAACCAATCTATTTATGCAGATCGCAACTTCTCATGTTGCGTCCTATTATGCTCGATCTCTAAGGATCTTTGTCTTGCATTATTAAATATATCATTATGTAATGTTAGTGAAATATAATATATTATTAAATATGTTAATGTATATCATTATCCATTATGATAGCATATTAAGAATGTTTGAATTAGGAATGCTGCTGAAATATTTTAATTGTTCTTAGTTGCCATGATGTTTATACCTTCTTGCTATTAGTTGACGTCCTCTGTATTTGTAATCTAGTCAAGGGCCATCACAAATACATAAACTGTCTGATATAAACCTTTATCTGCATTGGATTAGTTGAACAGGGGTGTGTTTGGCCAAAAAATGCTCCTTCCTTATTCTTGAATGTATTGTGTTGTATTTAGCTATCGTTCTTTAAAGTCAATGGAAGATGTAATTATTGCTTGCAAAGGAATAACAGGTTGAACTTGTACCCGTACAATTTTTTTTTCTGTATCATGTTAAATTCAATCTTAATGATGTTCTTTTTGTGCAGAATGGTTTTTTTATTTAATTTCATCAATGTTTTTGTCCTTCTGTACTTGTCTTCATAGGATTGATAAAATTGAGCTTTCAAATTCATATGATGAAAAATTTCTGAAATCTTGATGAGGCATCAAAGGTGGTCTACAATTGAGTATAGAGCGCACCATTGAAAATTGTTTAGAAATGTTAAAGTTATAAGAGCTGTGAAGAAGGGAATCTTGTCCCGGTTAAAATTTGCAATAGATATATAGAAAGGGACACTGCAGGAACGATAAAGCAATATTTTCAAAGTAAAAAAACAAAATCTACTAAGGTGTAGCTAGGGCAGGTGATTTTTATGAGGAAAGACAGATTCTCAAATAAAAAGGAAAAAAAGAAGAAGAAAATGTTCAGGTTGCATGCCATCAGTCATCAGAGATCTGAGGTTTTCAAAAACAAAAGTTCACATCCAGTATGAGCTTGCACATCATTTGTTGGTATAAAGAGGAGAAATCAATTTCAAGGATTAGAATCTGCACATGAATGTCTACATGCCTGCCCTACGGCATGACAGATATTTTGAAAACCTAAAAGTATCAAGTACACTAAGAGTCAGACAATCAGCAAAGTATGCTCCAATATGCTTTAAAAGTCTTCTCTAATACCTCACTCTAATTTTTCTCTTAGATCCTCTGCACAAAATCTGCCTTTGACTAATCTTCTACTATATTCTCTTTACATCAATTTGATTTATCTATACTTCGACACACACTTCCTTCACATTCCACAAACTCCCTTTTACATTTGCATGTCTCTTGTTGAGAGATACATCTCTTTGAATAGCTATGTCTTTTCAAAACAATCGTGGCTCTTCCTTGTGTGTTTGTATGATGATCATCACATAACACACTTAATTATGTCCCCTTCTAAAATCTTTTTGCAACTAGACTGATATTATCTTTTTAAATCTATTCATCCATCTTTTCCTACTCATCTTTTTTTATACATTCCATATATCTTATTTTGTCACATGAAAGGATGCATCTTTTAGAAGAGAGATATCTTCGTAAAAGGACATATCCTTTTGTTAAACCCAAATCTTATCTTCATTCTAATCAAGTGCAGTGTTTTATTTCATGTGATATTTCAATGAGAAGCTTGCCTTCTTTATGTCCCACATATCTCTTATTAATACATGGTTGGAAGCTTTATTAAAAGACATAATGTGCCTCTTCATAACATCAATTTGTCCTTGGTATAGATGCAACAAATTAAAGGGTCAAGACAATTTAAATTGTTTTATTGTTTAATATTCTTTAATCCTTAATTTCATATGCTGTCACCATAATTAAGTATAACTTGATCTTTAACATAAATTGCTTCATCTTAACAAGGTCAGTTGTTGCTCTTACATAATAACTAGATGCTTTGTTTCATAAATACATCTTTTGTCTAATAAAGGAGTTGCTGCTCTTACATAATAATTAGATGCTTCTTTTCATAAATACATCTTTTGTCTGATACATCTTTTGTCAGCAACTGTTGACCAACCGCCGACCCCTAAACACTTACTAAAAAATACTAATTTTCCCGACAACAAAGAGGTGGGCTGCAAATGAGAGAGTGTGGTAGCGGCCAGATTGAAGAAGAGAAGAATTGGCCAATAAGGTGTGGCTTTTCAGAGAGAGGGTGAAGAGTCGTGTGTGTAGAGAGCATGGAGAGACTAGGGTAATTTTGTTATGTAGAGTGAGAGGCTGTGAGAGGCCAAGTTCGTAATATTTATACATGCAAATTTGTTTATGTTTCTTAGGTGCAATCAAAGTAAATTTGTGAACAGAGAGTCTTTGTTATGTTTGGATGTTCATTTTGATGAGGTTTGAGTAACAAGAGGTTTCTGTCTTGCATTAGATGATTGCATTTTCCTTGGTTGATTTTCGTTAATGATCAAAGGGCACATTTCAAGTGTTTTGAGGGTCATTTGAACATCAATTCATTGAATATCAGTCCTACTTTAAGAGCAAATCTACAGCAGAAGAAGAGCAGATTTATGAAATGAATTCAGAATTTCAGACATTTTGGAGCAGAATTTTTGTGAAGATATGTTTCGGATTTAAGAGCACTCATTTTAGATTCTATTGCTGATCTAAGTAATGACATTTTGCAGATTTTTGGATGTTGTGAGCAGTTATTGAAGGCGACTTATGAGCAGATCCAAATATTTTATTATGATGCCTTCTATTTTGTAAGATTGGGAGGTTGGTGCTTCTCATTCAAAGAGATCGGCATCTCTTGCTGAGTTGGTGGTCAGTGGATGGGATTGGCGTCTCCTATGGGTTGGTGCTTACAAAGCTTGTAAGGAGATATTTATAAAAGCAATATTTTGCCATGGTTTTCTCCTGCAAGGGTTTCCAAATAAAATAGTGTGTGCATCTTGTGTTCATTGCTGGATCTTACTTGTGATTATTGCTCTGTGATTGCTAAAGTTTAAATAATTGAATTTTTTTTGCATATTGATTCACCCCCTGCCCCCCCGCTCCTCTCAGTATAAGTGCTTGTATTTTCTTCACTAAACACATCAAGGTTCAATTCCTTTAAATCCACGATCATGACCAACAAAAAAATATTCGTCTCTAGTATCGTTCCATTTAAGAGCAATGTGTTGACATCTTACTAAATATTTTGCAGCGGTGTAGTTCAAAGCTTTTCAGGCTTTGTAGATTTGTCCTCTTGAGAAAAATTAATAAGGGAGAGATTGTTTGAATACTATATTAGTATTGTATAATAATTCCAAATCATTGTAAAATTACGTCATGGTATAAATATGTCAATAATAGTAATTATGACTATTATTATTAACATAAGGTGATTGGTTGGGTAGTCAGTTGATTTCCTCAAACGATTATTGTACACATATATATTTTCCTCACAACAATAAATTGCTCATTTATTCTTATTCATGTTGCAAACCCCATTATAGGGCACAAGTTGTACCAAATGAAAGTAGAAGTAGATGTTTGCACTCGGAAAAGGGGAAACCATTGCAAATACCATTACTTGGGGTAGTCTCAGTGGATAAGAATGTAGGCTTATGGTGCACGAATGTACTAGATTATCATTAACCAAAGGGTGCTTTTTCTTTAGTGTAGGTAGGTAAAATGATGTAAATGCTTTATTTTTCTTTTAGAGGCATTGAGCTTTATTTGGTTTTGAATGGTCTCTAGTTATGATTGAGTGAAGAAGGAACCTTTTGTGTAGTACATGGACTGATAGGTAACAATCACATAAATGCATGCAAACTTTTTCATTGCGTTTGATGTAATGTCCCGTTTTAGGAACAATTTAATATAACCACAAAATGTAATGCTCTAATGCCACTTGTAATGTCCCTCATTGAACAATATATGAATTATAGGACAATTAATGTCTGATTGTTACAATAAACTTATGTATTTGGAAATAAGAATGCAATTATATTATAAATGATAATGATCAAGACACTGGCTGTCTCTAATTTATACAATTAAGATTATGCTTAAGTGAATTGATATCAATTTGCACTAAGTGCACAATTACTTGCTGTTTCAAATAAGACAATATAAATATGCAATGGACTAGAAGTTGATTTTGCCAATGGCAATATGAATGGCTTTTTTGATTTGGAATATATAGTATGCGCAATTGGTTTCTGCTGTATCAGATCTGGAAATGATATTATGCAAGGTATATTGTGCTGTGTCTGATGTGAATAATCCTTGACTTCATGCACATGATATTTGGCGTTCGGCCTGCTCACTTTGAGCTCTTTCAAACTGGAATAAGAAACAATATAAAAACAAAATCGATCATAGAAAATGACCAATTTGATTGGTCTTATATATCCCCAAAACTGAAAGCATAGCATCCTTTGGTAACAAGAAGACACCTCCCTTCATTATCGCACTTCTTCATGATTACTAATTACATTAATAACAAATGCTAACTGCTGTATACAGATCGCACCTTTTCATTATCATCCTAATCGCTTAAGGCTTCTTACTAAATTGGTATCTTTAATCAATATTAGTAATGCTCTTCTTATTGTGTAGTAATTGACTTTGAGTAATATCGATTAGGTTGATAGCAATCTCCTTAATTAATTTTTGGTTGAGTATAAGATAGTCACTAACTCCTGACAGATACATGTGGTTGTGTCAGAAACTTCTTACATATAATTCCTTCCATTGTTAAGACGGTTCATGTTGGAGTATTCCAAGTTGCTGTTTGTTTAGGGAGATCACGTAGTCTGTGTAGCCTTCAATATGTGTATCTCATCCATTAATCGTTCCTATATCCAAATGGCTATGTCTTCTTATAGCACAGGATAGTTGCTGATTATATTAGACCAAACCCCTGCTGTGGCAAATAGCTATCTTGTCATCTCAATATTAGTCGTTGTCCATGTTGTAAGGGATGTCGATAACTCCATGCTCCAACAATGATTTCAATGATAGTCCATTTATTATTTTGTCTCAAATTGGTGAATCACTATGCCAGTGGTACTTAGGATGATACTTGCGGTAGACGTGTTCAGCGTATCTAGCCTCCACATGGATTACCTTTGCTGAGGTAGTCTCCATTAAGTTGCTTTTGTCCTTTAACTGATAATCACTAATTTCATGAAGTGATGGTGAATCTTTCATACTGACTTTCGTATGTTTGTTCCTTTTAATAATAAGTTTAAACTTACCTAATCGTTTATCTTTCAGGTTCTGGATTGGGGCATTACATTTGAGGTACTATGATATAACCATTGTTGCATGGAGATGCATCTCTTACATCTTGGGGTGGGTGTTGGGGGTTGGGATGCATTTCCTATTTTGGAAATGGGTACAAAGTGGTCTTAAAATGTAGGAAACATCTCACTAACATTTCATTCTGTCCCCCCCTGGAAAATGCCCTAAATTAATAAAAAAATGAAAAACAAAAAAAAGATCTTCCAAAATTTGTTGCACAATATTATTTTTGTCATTGTTTGCAATACAATTTTACATTTCTATTTTGTGATATTATTTTACAATGTGTTTACTTGCTATTGTGATTTGGACAACAAAATTTGTTTCTATTCCTACCCTAACACTCACACTTGTGCCTTTGTGTGGCTGCATTTTATGTAAAGAAAATAAATTTTTATGTCCTTGATAGGTGCATGAAATTGTGTATGCATTCTGTGTACTTCTAAAAATAAATGGAAATCTACTAACAAATTGGAAATATACAAGCTTAGGGCTTCTGCTAAGCAACTTCCCCATTTAGGCAAAATGTCTTTGAATTTGGCAGGAACTGTGGTTCCTCTAGTGACATCTTTTGTCCTTGATAGTTAGTATTTTTCTCATGCTGGCTAGGAATTCGACCTCTATTTGCCAGGTTAGGATAAATACAAATGTAATGTTTTCCTGGTAGCTGACTATTTTGTTAGTACTTCTTGGTTTTGGTGAGTTGCTTTGATTAGTTGAAAGCTGTTCCAACAGATTTGACTGAACCAGCAATCGTTGGCTCCCTCTTTTTAAGTTTATCAGTTTTAGATACAGAGATTCTGATCCTTGGCTGATCACCTCTGTTTAAATCTGTGCAAAGAACTTCATATGAATAAAGCAATACATTTGCTATTCAATCTCATATGCATTGTATTTTTTTTTTCATTTATGCAAGTATTAGTCTTATTAGGTAAAGGAGTAAACAGATACAATCTCCCATAGAATGACAATGTCACAATAGGCTACACTAGAGGCACGACAAATACTAGTACAGGGACAGTTCCCTGCAGTTTCTAACTATTATCCATGTCTATGTGCTTTGTTATCTAAACATTTTTTCTGGTATGCAGGCTAAAGTGAATTTATTTTGAAATGCTTTGGCTCCTAAAATTTATTTTGCAGTTACTATCATCAATTTCTGCCTCTTTGGTAATGACAACTGTGATGGCAATGATAATCCTAAAGTGATGTTTTTGTAACTAGTTTGTTTGCATAAAATGATAAAGATATATAATTTCTCTTTATTAAAAAAATAAAAGAAAATATTGAAGAATGATTATAATTATATGAGGCTTCTTTACTAGACTTTTTAAAAGTTTTTTGTTGCCCAAATATTTCCGAGTTTACAATTTTAATTGATATACTCTAGTAACTGTTGCAGGTACAGGAAAGTCTCAGTTTTTAAAGTTTGCTTCAAAGCTTAGTCATCGTTCTGTAATAACCACTGGATTAGGGAGCACTAGTGCAGGTCTCACGGTAACTGCAGTCAAGGATGGAGGTATGTTCTTAATTAGATATATAAAATCTCACATGTTTAAAGATAGAAATGAAGTACAACTATGTGTTGTTAGGTAAGTTAATAGAAATATTGTCATTGCTGTCAAGAGCACTCAGTTGAGGATGTCAAAAGTTTGTCACTGATGTCAAAGGTGAGAAGGTGGAGTTGTCATTGATGTCAAGAAGGTGGCATAAAGAAATGAATATTACTATGATCAATGATGATATAAATCTTAAAGTACTTTCATGGAGGTTTATTAGTGATGGGAGAAAAGTATTCTATTTGCTGGTTCATCAAAGGGTACTTTGCCACGTCAATTTACAATATCGCAAGAAGCAAGAGTTGAAGCTATTCTCGAAGTCAAAGTCACAATAGCAAATGAAGATCAATGTGTCAAGGATAAAGATCAGATAAAGGAAATGATTGATCAACAATTATAAATGATCTTGAACAGCCGAATTATATGGTCATATCATAGTTGACTACAAACAAAGGAGCAATATATTAAGGTGCCGACTAAATCTGTTTTGAGGAAATAAGTTGCAATCATCATTAATTTGTTTCTAATCTATAAAGCAGCAACTTCATGAAGAAATACAGAGTCTTAGACCAGCGATGAAAGTATAAACCTTTGATATATGACTTATGACAGTGACTATATATATCTGATATATGACAGGCTTGCAATCCAGATTATGTAGAAGCAACCAGTCATTGATTAATATACATTGAATGGTCAATTATGTAAGAAGCGACTTGTATCAGAGAAAAGACATAAAGGAACAACGATTGGTCAATAAAGACAAACTGCATATCGACTAAGCAGGGATTCATTTGAGACAGTTGTGAATGGGTACAATAAGCATCAAGGTGGCAAGTTCAAAAGAGGCAATCTATTTAGCAAACACAGCAGTTAATGAGAAGCATAATTAATATGATAAAGCAAACAAATGACAGCGATTAATATCAAAGTGAAGCGCTTGAGATTATTAAAGGCAGTGGTGATTACATATTCAAAATGGTGTGATGAAAGTTATGTACAGCAACTAAGAAATAATAAGACAACAATTAATATAAGGCAGATGTAATTGTATATTTAATTTGCTAAGTTATGGTAATACAGCAATTATAATTAATGGAGCAATTGGTTATGAGAAGATACGATTTGCTAGGTGCTGGTTGATTCATAAAAGGAAGCACTAACTAATTTAACATGTGATTTATAGTTAAAAGGTGTGTATTCTTAATGGAGGATGACTTCATGATATGTGCAGCAATTAAGATAAGGATTTGTCATTTATTCTTTTGAAAAGGTGCGATCTGATTTGTCTCAAAGAGGTGTGTTCCTAACAGACATGTTTCATTTGAAGGAAAAGATATATCTCTTCAATCTGAAAGGGAATGTCTATTAGAAGTAAAGATATAAATAGAGATACGAAATGGATTTTGCGGATGTGTGTATTGAGTGTGAGGAAGACAATCAAGTATATAATATATACACCAGATTAAGAGAGAGAATTATATGAAGATCATTTCAGACTTAAGGTACACACTTTTGAGAAGAAATTGTGGATTCTTTATGACAGTTTTATAATCAGATTATAGAAGACAATATGGTAGATCTGTGTTTCAATCATCCATTGATTAAGCAACATTACTAAGGTGGGAATTTGAATGAGGGGTTGGTTCTTCTAGTGGACAAGCATTCATGAATCGAATGAGGTATTGGTTGCTCTAAAATTGTAAAGAAATTATTATATAAAGAAAGGTCATGGTTCTCTCCCATAAGGGGTTTGTTGATGTGTTTTTTATGCACATGCGAACACAGAATAAAATACCCAAGAGTATCTTATCCTCTCTTGAACAAAATCTTTCAAATGTTGAAGATTGGCTTAAGGATCACTTGAGGAGACTCCAAGGTTCATGAAGGTAGGGTCACTACGTGTGGATAAGTTCAGTTGGTCGTTGTAATTGCTATTTCATCAAGGGGCATTTATGGTTCGAAAGATTTCATGAAGTGATTTGCAGATGATATGCAATGAAGTTTCTTCCTAAGACTACTGAATGATTTGCAAAAAAAATAAATGGCAAAAGATAAGGGTTTAAAGAAGTTCTAAACTATCCTAAGAATGGATGAATGAAGAATGACACAAGTGAAACTCAACTAGTTATTGCATTGCCATACATGAACAACTCCACTAGAACTAGTGCAATCTTCTAAGGATGTTTGGAGGTTTTCAAATCATCGCCAAGCATAGATACCATTAGTTGAATGCATATCAATGATTGAGCAATAATCGAACTTAAGCAATTTCAAAGGTTCCAGTTGACCACACATGGCTAACTTACAATCAGCAAGAAAGCTAGTGGTATGGATAACGAGCTTCACAATATATCAAGTGCAACATCCCATTATTCAATCTAAATACTAAAACTAACATCAAAGGTTGACTTGAAAAGATAAAGAACCATGCAATAGGCTTCAAGGATTGAGCAAAAACACCATAACTTCAATGTTTTATTGATCCAATAGCCAAACAACAACAATTCTTCAAGTTTTTCTCTTGCCACTATTCTAGCTCTATTATTCTACTCTCTCTTCTATTCTCTTACTATTCTATTGCTATTATTAACCATTACAAATGAAATGAGTGGAGCTTATATAAGACTCCCAAATACAATGAAGGGCCGAAATCGAATGAAGATCAAGGGCCAAGATCTTGCCACCTAAACCCCAATTAGGGTTTCATACAAATGAAAACCCTATCTAGATAATCATCATCATGAAACAACCACTGAGAAAATAGCATGTGCCAACACGGAAATTGAGGGAGCATCCTCCAATAGGAAAATGGAATGCCAAGTGGGATCATAACAAACTATCTTCTATAATTTGGTTCCCTTTCTCACGCTCCTTTGTGGCATATTCGATGAATCTAGTCACCATGTCTTCTATCTCAGTCATCGGGACCTCCGGTAGAGATTTCAGTTGCTCTTCAATGTGCATGACCTCGTTGAAAGATTTGACGATGGCATCCTCCCATTCAGGTTCAAGTTCTTGAGTTTTGTTTGCCAAGACTACGAACTCAAGCATATCATTTAGCTGCTTCTTGGTGATCATACCATCAGCCCCATGGAAGATAACTCTTATTCTTTCTTCCAACTCCTTAGCCTCTATAACTGTCCCTGGATCAATCTTTCTTCCCAAAACAATCTGTGCTACTCCCACTATCTTATCATGGATTCAGTGCATATCATCCCGAACTTGACTACATCCGTTTCCAATCTCCTAAAAAATGTTCTTTGTGCGAAGTAGGCTACTCCATCGTAGAAGGATAGGTGTGGTTCCTTCTCTTCTTACTTTCTCCCTTGATAGGACCTCCCTTGGTTTTTTCCTTATTACTTGAAGCACTAGAATGATAACATCTCTAGCATGAGTAAATGCTTTGGAGGCCTCTATGAGGACATGAGTTCTCCCAAGGACCTTTATGACTGTATCAAGTATTTGTATGATGCCCTTCATGAACTTGCTTACTTTGGTATATGAATCCTCCATCCATGTATCTATCAACTTTGCTGAAATCCTCATTTTGTCCATATGATCAACTGACTCTGCGGGAAGCAAGGGAGGTGGTGTGGCTGCTGAACTTTGATGTGTTAATGGTTGTTGAAATTGCTGGACATCGTTCCTCCACACACTTATCTCCTTTCCCAATCTTCTATTCTTCTCTATTTCAGTTCTCAACATGTCATTGACTTCCTTCGATGAATCAGTTGCATCCCCTATAGCTTGCTCGGATGTGAGTGGTCCGAAATCAATGGTCTCCATATCATACTCATCCACTGTAATCTCTCCTTCATATTTCTCAACTCTTGGAGTGGCTATTTGCAGCTTTCTTGATCCCGATTCATCTCTAATCACCTTTGACATCTTCGTAGCTTTCCTCTTCTCAGTGACTTCTCGAGTTTGGCTTAGAAGAATTGCTATATCATATGTTTGTTCTTCTTCAACCACTATCACCTCTTGAGCTAATCTTTCTTTTAACCACTCCGGAATGGAAGACCTTCCTTCTTTAATTTGTGCTCCTTCGTGCATTTGCTCATCTCTAGGTGGTAAAGTAGTTTCATCCTTATCTTCTCAGCCTTCTTCTATCTCTTGAATGAGGTGAGTGAGATCTTCTTGTTCTTGAGACACTTTTTCTTTGCCTTTATCATTGTGGACTATAGATTCTGTTGATTCATTGGCTCCTTGACTCAACTCCTTTTCCATCCTTAGTTCTTTGTTTAGTCCCTATGGTGAGATTGGTAAACTCATAGATAAACAGAGATATTCCACACGTACCAATAACTCATGTAACAGGGTCATTCATGTATATAAGCATAGATAACAATTACAAAACAGATATGGCAAAATGATGATATCTTTATTGTATTCAAAATATGCCAGTACAATGCTAACTTGCCGAGGTTCCATCCATACACTATATAGACCCGGCGGTTGGCCAGGCTATCAACCGTCACAACCTACCAACTACCCAATGGGAACCTCTCGGCAACCCATACATAACAAAACATAAACATCCCAACCAACTATAAACTAACATGTGTTATTAGCCCCTAACATCAGCCCCCCCCAAAAGTAGTCGTCTTCCAGACGACTAGAACAAACAAGAGTTGGAACGACAAAACAAAAAATACTAAGACTTATGAGGGGGAGGAGGCGTCCCTGTCATGGCCGAAGAGGAAGGTTGTCATGCTCTGTGGAGCCGGAGGTTCTTCTCCGCAATCAGCTGCCGCTCGCATGCCTTTTTGACCATGTGTGTGTTGACGTGTCTGAAATCGCATTGCTGCAAACTCCATACGGCCAACGCAGAATAGAATAGCCAACTGATTATCCTATCCTCTCTTGAGATAAGGAAGTCCCTAATGCTAATTTTTTATATTCGATCAAAGGGGACAACCTCAAGGTTTCTTTTGTCAGGTCTTGACTGCGAGATCTCTCAGTGGCTTGATGTGTTTTTGCTGGAAACACAAGGGGGACTTACGTTTAACTGGCAATTTATGGGTAAGTTCGCTGGAACTTTTACGATCTCTCTATTGGATGATATCGGTTAATTTGATACTGTTTTGATAGGACTGCAGATTTTCTGAATGAAAAGGGGAAAAAGGAGGGAAGGATAAAGAGAGAGAGAGAGAGACAAACTGTAAATTCTAACTAAGATAGCAAATTCAGTGAAGCAGACAGACACCTCCAGGAAACTGGATTAAACATCACCAGCTATTTAGACACAATGTTTGCATAAATCCAGTGCAATCTTCAAAGGAGAAACTAGATTTTCATATTATCAAGTACGATATTAGAACTTCTACATTCATAGTATGTATTTGATAACCGAACTAAGCATGAAAGGGTCCAGATTAACCATGCGGAAAGAAAAGCAATCAGCCGTTCTCTAATGGTATGGACTGTAAAGATTCTATCAGATGCTTGATTGAAAAATGCTATGTAAAATAAATAGACATAACTGAAAGCTTTCTAAATTAAGTGAAGAAGGAGACCATGCACTCACAAGGAAACTTGAAAACAGTCTTAATTCATTGCGTTAATTCCTGTAAATTTCTCCAAAGCTTTCGCAACAATCCAAGAACTTCTTACAAAAAAAGGGAAAACCAGTCCCTTAAATAGGCTTCAAAAAGGATGAATGGCCTAGATTTAATCTGAACAAGTGGCCCAGATTCATCCATAAAGCAAGACTGCCCATACCCATAAATGGGAGGCAAATATCAACAACCACCCCAAAATGGGCAATAACTAACCAAAAAGGGATAATTACAACAATTTGAAATAATCCAAAAAGGTGTATCAAACAAAGCTTTACATTGGTTGACCAAAAGTCAACTGTCACCTTTTTGTGCAAAAGTGCACTTTTAAGATTTGGAGGGAAAAAAGCACTTTTGAGAAATTACTTTCTCTATTTGGGTCTCACACTCCTTTTCTAGAAATTGATCTTCGCCATGCAGGTATTCCCACCATAAATCACGACTTGCTACCCGTTCCTCGTGAACGTATTCCTGGAACTTGATACACAACTGGAAGAGCAGACTGAATGGAGGCATGGGAGGATGGCGAATTTTATATTGCATGCCCTCGAGATACTGGTCCACGTACTTTAAACCGTCCTTCTAGCTGGAGCGATTATGCTCAAAGCATAATATGTCTGAATGGAACTGACCAGCAAAACTCAAGTCCTTAGCCGAATAGGAAATCTTATCCGTCCCCAACCTTTCTTCCCAGTCCGGCTGGATTGCATTATCGGACAGGTCGTTTATCCATCCTGAAACCATTGATCGGAGGATGGTCTTACCTAGTTCTTGCATGTTTCCCATAATTGCCTCACATGCGTCACTTTCTTTGTCAATAATTTCTTTGGTGTCGTTCTTCATGGTGATGGTCCAGTACCACTCCTTGAGAACACAGATGCTATGAGGATCTAGGATGGCAGACAATGTGGGAATTTGCGCGTGTCCAGAAAAGAGCTCTCATGAGGGGAAGGATAGTGGCTGCCACCTCGTGCATATGAAGGGATTCCTTCTTTACCTCCAATATCTTGACTAGAGTGAGCTCTCGATGAAGGGCCATTTCTTTCACCTCCTTAAGGATTTGCTCTCCCTTTTTCTTGATGTCTTGTATCCATTCCTTGACAGCTTTTGCGGTGTCCCAAACTCCTTCAAATTCAATTGTGATCCTTTGCACCAACACTGTCCGGGGAATATGGGATTCGGAGGGATTGTGCAATGGCCTTAGGAGCTGATCGATGTATCCTTCGGCCTGCTCAGCACGGGCCTGATACATGTCCTTTTCCGCTGTGATCTCTTCGAGCTGCCTGAGTATATTCTGCACTGAATCCTTAAATTCTTCCTTTTCCTGCTCTTTGGTAGCTCGTCCGATGGGGACAGTTGTGATGCTATAATCTGCTAGTGTTATTTGATTTGCTGGCTTGTCTACGGGCGGGGTGGCAATATGAAGAGTGCGGTTCCTTTGTTCGTCCTTGGTCACTCTAGAATATGCCCTTGGTTTCTTCTTCCCTTTGGCTTTTGCTTGATCCATAAGCGAGAAGATATCCTCTAGATCAATGGGTGGTTTGGTGGCGGCCATGTGCTGAGCTCTGGCAATCAGCCACTCTTGAGGCACTGTTTGGGTTGATGATAGGGTGAAGTCAGCATTCTGTTCTCCTACGTTCTCAACCGACTGACCGCAGATTCGCAGCTGCCCTGCCACCGGAGGAGTGAAAGAGGTGTGAAGCTCTTTGCTTGCAGCTGAATTCTCCCCTATTTCGCTGAACAACTGCCTGACATCTTCATGTGAAGGTCGCTCTTCAGTTCTCTCGAGCTCACGAGTCTCATCTATCCTTTGTTCTCCCTCGACGGTGGAGTCATCTTTGGCTGTATGGTGGAGCAGCAACTCGTGACGGCTTTGTTGAGTAGGTTCATGCACTTTGACCCCTTGGGTGGATGGAATTTCTCCTAGTTCGGTCAACTCAAGGGCTCTTAGCTTAGTGTCTAGCACATCAGGCGCAGGAGGATCATTGGCTTCAAGTGCATCGATGTCGCTCTAGGAAGGCAGAGCAGGTATACAATCCAATTCTACAGCATCGTCTGACGAACTGGGATCTTTTGAAGATGAAGTGACCTTCGGCGTCTTTATAGGAATGTTTTCCCTCATTGTTCTTTTGGACGTCTGAGTCCCTCTGCAAGCCTTAGCCTTCTTTCTTTTCTCTGGTTTCTCAGTTCCTTCTCGGGGTGCACTAGATGTTCTTCGTCTTCTGAAGACTGAGAATTGAGGCTGCCCATCAAATGGTAAGTGAACTGGACTCCCTCATGGACTAGCCTCTCGATCTGTTGATGTAACCATTGATCTGTGTACCTTGCTGGGGCTGCCATGATTGCCTCGAAATCTGTGATTGGGTTCTGGGACCAATCGACGCCGGGCAAGAGATGCCTTACTGCTTCAAATTCTCTGACCTGGAGGCAATTCCCTGAGTCTGTGAGCTGATCTGGGACCCGACGGTGTTCAAAGAGTCGCATCTGTTGCACACTCAGCCTAGAATATTCCCGTCGCCTGACATCGTAGTCATCAGAGCAATTCTTCGATTAGTCTTCAACAGACTCCTTTGCTTTGTACCTTCGACCATAGGCTCTTTTTGCCAAATTATCATGATCGAAGTACCTTCTTGGAAAATGGTCCTGTAGGCCATAAGAGGCCAGCTCTGCAAGGGACTCCTCTGCTAGGGTAGGGGTCTTCAAATGGACATCATGGCTGCCTATGATCATAGGAAATGTGAATCCAGCCTGCTTGCTTTCTCGGAGTAAGATGCCGGCCGGGCGTGACTGCCTTGCAACCTCCATAAGAATTACTTTGTCGGTTGGATACCGTGGAAGTTCGAGGGGAGCACCATCGAAGCCAGCTATTCGGATGTAGGAAAACCTTGGGAACTGAATGGACCAGGCTCCATACCTCTGCACTAAAGTAGTAGCTTGCTCCGAGAGCCTTATGTGTAACCCTCCCTGCATTAGCCTGACCAGGCGCATTGTGAAGGCATCATTGACGTGTTCATACTGACCAACTGCATAAGCCGGGCTATTCTTTTCCCTCTGAGCTATATCTTGGTAGTGCAGTTGGGGGTAACAATCATAGACTTTCACCTGACCGGGCCCATTCCCGATTTCACCTTTCGTTATCAATCCTGGCAGTGGCTGGTTCTTGGCGAACATATAGACCAAATAAGAGGTCATGGTGAAGTACTTATTCGTTTCGAGCTCAATCAGCTGAGTGTGGATGTTATCGCTTATGATCTGGGCCCAATCAAACTTAGACTTCCCGGGTAAGACTTGCTCTGTAAAATAGAACATCCACTCTTCAAAGTAGCTGGACTTCGGAAGTCCCATGATTCGGCTGAGTAAGGTGACCATATCCCCATGTTCATTATGAAAATCACTCCTGGGGGTCTTTTTTCACAATTCTGGTGCTTGAAGGCCTTTTCTCCTTGAACCATTCTTTGTTGATCAGTGCCTTGCATCGGGCTGGATTCATATCATATGCCCCTTGTGCTTCGTCTATGGTTGTAGCTGTGGGATTGTTTGGAAAGGGGATGTCAAATGCATCACCAATGGCCTCAGGAGAGAAATCGGCAATAGTCATATTCTCTAGGAGCACTAGTCTGGAATTTGGTTCATAATGCTGGGCAACCTCCACTACTAATTCATAGTTCTGTATTGCTGCAGGAAAACCTGCCGCTTGGGCGATGCCACTTTCCACCATCTGCCTAGGCCTGCCATATGTGTTGGGTGAGAAGACCCGATTCCTGAAGTCCTGAATATCGATATGGCCAAGGTCAGTATCACCAATGTTGTCCCAGACGCTTTGAACTTTCGACTCCCTCAATCCTCCCCTCTGATATTGATACTTCATCTTTTCAACCTTACGCTAGATATCTGATTTGGATGCTCGTGAGGTTTCGGCTGCAGCGGGCGTTTTCGATGATTCCACTGCCGATTTAGGCATTTATCCTGCACAGTCGGACGCGGATTACGAGGTGATACAAGAAAAGTAATGCCGGTTAGATAGCAAAACGCTCCAGCCTGCCGGGATTAATTTAAAGTTTAGTTTGGACATGGAGCAATATTTCTAGCTAACAGCTTGATCAATTTTTACCATAGCATATTCATGAAGATTTCTGACTGCGCATTTATACTTATCATTTCTAGATTTTGGATTAATTTTCAATAGAGGCAAAGCATGGAAATTTTCCTAGGTTTGAAAAGAGATGCAATTTTTGGTGAAGCCTTAGGAGCGAATTCTAAATTTTTGAGTGCTTTGAACAACATTTTATGAGCAAAAGAGATGCAGATTTCAAGAGTTCAAGCATTGTGATCAAATTTCACGCATTTGTCTATTCGATTTACACATTTTTCAAATGATCATATGCAACAAAGCGTACTTACTTGATGGGAGCTGATGGCGAGAGATTACCCAACCTTGTCGCATGAAATGAACGGACGATCCTACAAAGTTTGAATTCCAACGGTTATCTCTTTGTCTTAAATTTTCGCGGTTGCTGGACAAAAGAGAATTTATCGTTTTTAAATGGTTTTTTTTTTTTTTGGGTAATTGGCAATCTGAATTTAAATGATCAGGAGGGAGTGTTAATGCAGCGTTTTACCTTCTTATTTTCGGACCTCGAAGGGTTTTCAAATTTTGAACTGCGTTTTCCTCCTTGCAAGTTTCGCAAATTTCGCGTTTTATATTTCGCGATTTGCAAGCCTCTGGCAAATTTCGGAGCTTGGAGCCTGAGGAAAACTTCGGACTTGACACTTCCTTGTTCTCAAACTTCAGAGGATTGACACCTTTACGGTTTGGAAAATTCGCGATCGTACCTTGCTGGAGGTCTGGGCGCTATGGAGTGTATTTCGTGAATTTAGAGAAACTTCGGACTTGAACGTTATTTGGAAGCTTGCACTAGATGCATTTGCCACCTAAGGAAGGGTTTTGGCGATCCGAAAAAAACCTCGGAGGATTGATTGTGTTTGCCAACCTTTTAAACTATGCCACCCTTCGCGATTTTCGCGACTTCAAGAGTTTAACAGCTCGCCCGGAACTTCGGACCTGAAGGTGTTTTCGATCTTCGGAGCATTCGCCCTCCTTCGGAAATAGAAAGCTTCGGACCGGAGCGTCGGAGGATTGAATGAATTCGCAATTTTCCTTAGCAAGTTGTAACACTTGTATCTTTCTAATTTTCGCTTTCCAAGTCCGAAAAGAAGGACTTCAAGGTTTTAAACGATTTTGGGAGCTGGGAGCATCTTTCGCAATTTCCTTTTGTCTCTCATTTTGGAGCTAGGGTCCGAAAACAAGCTCTAAGTGCTTTTCGGAGTTTTAACACCTTTGGAAACATTTCGCGTTTTTCATTTTGGTCCAAAGGGTCCGAAAATATAATCGCCTAGTGATTTTCGGAGTTGGGGGCACTTTCGCGATTTTCGGACCAAGTGTGTCCCTTTTCAAATATTTTGCCCACTCTCCATATGACTTCTAGGGTCCGAAAATCTAACTGCTTAGTTATTTTCGGAGCTGGGGGCACTTTTGGTGAATTTCGGACCAAGTGCGTCCCTTTCCAAATATTTCGTGTTTTTTCCTTTTGCTCCCCAGGGTCCGAAAATGTAACTGCTTAGTGATTTTCGGAGCTGGGGGCACTTTTGGTGAATTTCGGACTAAGTGCGTCCCTTTTCAAATATTTCGTGTATTTTCCTTTTGCTCCCCAGGGTCCGAAAATATAAGTCTACGGCAGATTTCGGAGCTAGGAGTACTTTTGGAGATGTTGCTATTTCACCGCTTTTCATTTTCACGCTAAGGTCCGAAGATAGGAACTTAAGTGATTTTCGGGGGCGTCTTTGGAACACTTAGCATTTTATCTCCATTTTTAAAATTCGCTCCAAGGTCCGAAAATGGGCGTATTAAGGGTTTTCGGACTTTGAGCTACCCCTTGCGACATCTTGCATCTACACATTTTGCCCTGGGGTCCAAAAATGGACGCCCAAGTGCTTTTCAGAGTTGGAAGCACATCTGGCGAACTCTGGACTTGAACGCTTATATGTGCGTGCTCTTTACGTTTGCCATTTTTTCAAATTTCGGAGCTGGAACCATCTTTTGCAGCACTTAAAGGCTTTTGCATTATTTTCGGACCAAATGGGAAGCATCAGACTTTGAAATTTTCGCTCCAGGGTCCGAAATTCGACCCCCTGGGCGATTTTGGCAAGATTAACTTAGTGAAATTCTGACCCCTTCGGGCTTCGGGGTCCGAAATTCGCCCCTTAGGCAATTTTGAAAACTTGCGCGAAACGTCGGACCTCAGACTAGCCTTTTGCTAGATTCCACTAATTTGGATTTAGGAGGCTTCAAAATTCTAAGGCATTTTGGCCAGGCAATTTGATCGTTCATCAGCATGCAAAAATCATCTGTTATTCAAATCTTATAAACATCGCGGCGACAAACCTTATGCAGTCTACTTCACAGCTGTTGTGCAAAAAACGACGACTTTGGTCTTCGTGTGACCTTTAGGCGCACTGTTCTTGCTTGGCGGGATTCGCCAATTCCTACTACCTTACGCCTACCCAAGGCGATTCTCAAAACTTCGAACAAAACTCTTGGCGTTCACGCCCAAGAGCTGGACTAGCCGGAAAGATTCATCTTCACGCCCAAGAGTTGGACTAGCCGGAAAGATTCATCGGCTCATTACTCTAACACCAATCACTTTACGGATCAGTCACGGACTCGCTCAAAGAGACGCGAGAAACTCTGCGCGAAACTCAGCAGGGCAACGACGGAAAGCTCAAAACAGGAAGGGGGACCCTGGCGGCGACAGGGAGTGTGTGCAACGCACAACAATGTGCAACCTCCAATAGTTTCTTGTCCTTCTGCTCCATTTGTAGAGTTAAGTCAGCCACCTTTGTTGCAAGTGCTTGTGCTTCCTTCTCCTGCCTGCTTCAACGGGCTTCATAAGTGGCCACCTTCGTCTCCAACTCAACCCTCAAGTTCTTCTCTACTGTGGCCAACTGCGCACGCTTTTCCCCTTCTCCAATTTCTCGACGTACAACTGTTGTGTCTGTTGCTCTATCTTGCTTTGTCTCATCTGCAGGTAGACATCTCGGAAGAACCCCTCCATACTACGCAAGTTAGCTCCCAAGGTGCCAACTCCCTCCACCAATCGCACGTGCTTCCACTCCTGCACCATCGTCGGCGTACCACTATCGGGCCACCCCCGCTGCTCAAAGTGGTGTGCAAACTCCTCACATCCCGAAGCCATGAAGTGCAAGAGCTTCTCAGCGTCAACTGAGTTGCTGGCATCCATCTGTCCAGTCAACTGTGCCATACCTCAGGCTATGTCTGATATCCCTTGTAACTCCCTAAAGAACCGCTGTAGGGAACTTGCTAGATCGGTAGGGTCTACATCAATGATGCTCTGGTCAGGTCCACTTTCCCCTATCTCCCTCTCCTGCTCCTCTGCGGACATCATCTTGTCCTGAACCTGATCTATGATAGGAGCGGCCCTATGCTGTGTCTCGCCTTGGCCAACTGCCATTTGGTGGGGTGAAGCCGAAGTGGGGAGGTGAGGTGCAAGTGCAAACTATCCGAGCCACCCGTCCAAGGATGCATCTATATCCTCGTCAACCAGTGTGTCCAACACCGCCAACTCTTCCTAGCCATCCCCTCCTTTCGTGTTTGCCATCATTACGTCCACGAACTCCTTCCCTCTTGGGGGTGTCGTACTGCCCTCAACCGCTACGGTCACCTCCTTCGTACTAGTACCTACCTCTTGTACGACCACCTCCTGGCTCTCAATACTCTACACAGTGTCCATTTCCCTGGCATGTTGCACGTTCATCCCTGCCATCGTATGGTCCACCACTATTGTGCTGCCTAAGTCTCCACTCGTACGGTCTGGAGGTACGACTTGTGGTTCTAGTACAACTAGGCCTATCTGCGGCAGCAACACCCACCTTTGTGTTGGAGGCTCCCCTTCGTCAACTTTCCTAAACAACACTCCTACTAGTCTCACGCCGCCTACCAGGCTAGCCACTGTGAGTGCTTCCTTAGGTACCAAGTGCGCGAAAGGAGGTAATTTGGGGGGTGTAAATTTCACCCGAGTGCTTCTCCACTGTGCTCGCAATCCTCCATGCTCCAGTTGCTCTTCTTCCTCCTCTTCCTGTTGCTCTGATTTCGCTTCCTCTTCTTCTGTGATGTTGTGTGGTGCCATGCGGAATCCTTCATCTCCACTCTTCTGTTCCTCTGTTTCCTCGGCCTCCTCATTTGAGTCTTCATGCTGCTATCTTCTTCCACTTCGACTGCTACTTCCAGCTTCCTCCTCTTCGCTGGTTGTATGGCATCACCAAGAGTGTCTGGATTAACATAATAGTACATGGATGGTTTGTTGGGTCCCACCCTAACACATGGGTCAAAAGTACCTCACATCTCTGAAGGTACTTGTGTATGTACTGCATCCAGAAATAGACTAATGGCGGGGTGGCACATATAGAATGTTTTATGCTCCAGTTTGAGGAAATCATGAATCCTCTCAGATAAGAGTTGCCCCTAGCTATAAACTTTACCACACTTGATGCCATTCATTAGTCCTATCATCCAAATGGCTATATCAGATGCGCGGTTGGACCCTGTGAGTCAACTTTTCACCAAGTCCACGAACATCCTACACTCCCCGGGTGCAATGAAAGCAAGCTTCAGTCCCCTACTATCAGACTAGACACTCTTCCATTGTTCTTCCGTCAGGTCATCCCTACACACCTAGTCCAGCAACCATTTCTTTTTCTCCTTGGTGAGCTTCTTGGCTGGTTTTGCTGCAGATGCTCTCATATCGGGTATACCAAATACCCTCTTGAAGTCCTCAGCCTTGAAGGAAACCCTTACTGTGCAGCCCTAGAACTGGATAATGGAGGCTCTCTCATGGCGGTTGTATCTAGACACCATAGTACGGAGCACAGGTTCGAAATCCTTAATATTAAATGTCATCATCTAAATGGTGTGATCCACTTGTGCTTTTCAAAGAGAATCTTTTATCTCATGGTCTAAAGGGTTTTCCTCCCACCAAGTACGACATTTACTACCGATCACACTTTCAAATGCCACATTTTTTGCAGTAATTCCTTTCGGTTCCTTTTGTACTTTTGGCCTGATTTTCACCTTCTTGTTGGTGTTGCTAGGCTCTGTAGCTGTCATGGTGGCACTATGATTGTCGTGTTACTTTTTCCGTTTGTCTTTTCCTGCTTCCTGGCCGTTATTATAACAGTCTGAGTTGGCTGCGCGACTGGGGTTCCCCCAGCTAGTACGCACCATCGTACCAATTTCCCTACCAAGCTTGCACGTGGTACTTTTTGACCATACAACTCCTTCAATTTGTGCGAACTCTGTCCATAGCTCCGTATGGATGGCATGAATTCCTGCACTGATGCCTTCCAAGTTTTTATGCAACTAGACCCTGCGTGTACGAACGTCGTACGATCTTGTCTCTTCCCCTATTGATATCCGTACGTGATTGTACGACTTACTTATCTTTTTGCCGCGCAATGTTGCCTGAACTATTCTGTCGTATGGTATGACCCCCGTAGAGGTTTCCTATCTCATTTGTTGTACAATGTATGGTATGTCCCTCTTACGATTTTCAAATCTTGCTCGCCGTACACCATACGGGATGTCTTCCATGCGATTTGCCTGCCTTGTTCGCCGTACACTGTAGGGAACAGAGTGCACACCGTACGGAACAAGGTGCTGAGCAGAGTGCACATTGTACAAAACAGAGTGTTGCAGATCGTACGACGTACGGGCTTCTTCGATTGTTGGTTGTACTCCGTTTGGACTAGACTTCTCCTCTCCGCCTACCTTGTCCATACGTGACAGTCGTATGAATGTTTTCGATGATCCGGTACCTTCACTTCTCGATTTTCCTCCTTCATCGATTCTGCTTTCACTGACTTGATTCTGCCTGTGTGTTGTGTAAAAATGGGCTCCTCTGGGGTTTTTATAATCACTTGCTCTTTCTAGGGTTAGGGTTAGGCATTAGTACTTTATTAGGTTTTAATAAAATAATCGCCTTCTTATTAAATGTATTTTTCCCTTACTTCCATCACTTTTGCCTTACATTTTAATTTTTTAATACTTGCTAACCATGTCCTTTCTATTTTTCCCATATACTTTTCTTTTTCAACTAATTTTTCCCATATACCTTCAACTTACTCAAGTATCCCGGGGTCCATTTCCATCGTTCAGTTCGCCCTTTTTGATCTACAGGATAGCTTATCGCCTTTTCAAACACTTCTAAATGATCTTTTTGCCCCCTTAGTTTCCTCTTCGATGTATGGATACTTGATTTTTTCCTTGCTTTTCCCTTGCCATTTGTTCTGATTTCCTTCCACCTTTTATTTGGTCCTTGATCAGCATCCTCATCTTCTATGTTCCTCTTCAGTCTTGAAGGGTTGTCTTGAAGCCTTAACTTAATCTCCGAATCATGCAACCACATACATACGTGCAACATCATCCTGTAGCATTCTTTTGCACAACACGTCCCCGCGTACTCCATATCCCAAATCTTGTCCACCAACGGAGCAGGTCCCACTCCCTTTTATCGCTTGTCGACGTACCGGCTTGCATACTGCTGGTACCATGTTACCCTTTCTCCATTCACCTTCGGGCGTCCTGCGGGGTTAGGTATCACTCGATATAATGAATTTGGTTCGGCTTCCAATTCACCTAGCTGCGAGGCTATGATGAACAAGTCTTTTGTTTTCAGCACCATCTTCAAACAGGGACCTAATGTTGCCCCGTACTCCTCTAGGTCAATTTCTTCATCCAAGTCTGTAGGTTCTCCTTCCTCATTTGCAATTTCAGCTTTCCTCTTGGCTTCCGCTTCTTCATCGATATCATATGCTACATACCCCTCTCGAAGACCTTCATATGGAGCCCTCTTCCTCCAATGACCTGAAATCCGTACCCACATAGTCGAGTCCCCAAAATACGCATTTGTCAGGTGTTTATGGATCCTCGGAACCGCAACACCTTCCACTTGCTTCGGCACAAGTCGTTCTTCCATGAATGTGAGCGGTTTGGCCCAATCTTCATCCCATTGATAGGGCTCTCCTGTAACCATTGGGTCTTCTTCCACTTCCCTACTTTTCTTGATGGTCCAATCTCCTTTTGTACCATATCCCAACATGTTGATCGTTATCACAGGTTTGTTTCGTTCTCAGTAGACTTTTAGTTTCAAACCATTCATTGGGTCCGTGATAGGTTTGTTGTCCAAGGTGGATAGCTTTACTGCTCTGTTCTTCCCGACCTCCCTGATCTTATAGGGTCCGAGCCAACGAACTTTAAACTTCCTTGGTCGCAGTTCGTTACGGCCGTTATACTATAAAACCAACTACCCTGGCCGGAAGTTGACCCGTCATAGGTGCTTGTCATGCCAGAAATTTCGCCGCCGTTGCGCTACCTTCGTTGCCCATTGTGCCATTACCATCCGTTCATCCAATTTCACCAAGTTGTCAAGCCTTGCACTTAGACTCTCTTCATCACCAAGTCTATTGTCCACCACCACCCGCACGCTTGGTACGGTGTACTCCGCAGGTACCACAGCCTCCTCCTTGTACATGAGCTGGAACGGGGTATGCCCTGTAGTGACCTTGTATGTTGTGCGGTTAGCCCACAGTACCGTCGACGACCTTTCTTCCCAATCTTCCTGCTCCACCCCGCATGACTTATAGATTATTGACACCAATACCTTGTTGGTTTCCTTTGCTTATTCGTTCGCTCGGGGGTAGTACGAGCTAGAAAGATTGTGGAAAATTTTAAATTGAACGGTCATGGTACGAATTACGTGGTTGACAAAATGCACTCCCCTATCACTTGTGATTTGAAGGGGTATCCTATACCTGGTGACAATTTGTTCATACAAGAACCGTGTCGTACTAAGAGCAGTGTTATTTGGTAGGGCTCTCGCTTCTGCCCACTTAGTGAGGTATTCCGTAGCGACCATAATATATTTGCACCTATGCATACTGCTTGGCTTCAAGGGTCCCACAAAATCCAGACCCCAGCTTTCAAATAGCTCTTGCGGCTGGGAGGGAAAGAGGGGCATTAAGTCCTGCTTGAGTGGTTTCCCCGCACGTTGGCAAGTATCACACTTGACCACCCACTCCTGGGCATCGGTGCGTAGAGTTGGCCACCATAGATCGGCCAGAAGTACTTTCCGCGCGGTTGCATCTGGTCCCATGTGTCCCCTTGCTAATCCGTCATGTGCTTCCTTCAAGACATTGGGGATTTCCTCCTCCATGACACATCTCAAGATTTGATCAGGTCCCATTTTGTACAAAAGACCATTGCTCAATTGGAAGGTCTTACTCTTCAATGCTAGCTTCCGCCGTTCGCCCGGTGGCATCTCCTATGGAAATGTGGAAGTAGAGAGGTACTGGCCGATCTTCTTGTACCACGATGGTAGTACTGCAATCTGAAACAAGTGCGCATCCTGAAAGTCGTCGTTTACCCCTTCGACTGGCTCCCTTGATCTGATCCGTGACAGTTGATTGGTTATCACATGGGACTTTCCTGTTCGTGCAATAATGGTGAAGGTGAATTCTTGCAACAGCAGCAACCATCTACTTATCCGACCCTGGATGATCGGTTTATTTACCAAGTACATTAATGCCTGGTGGTCTATGTAAAACGTGAACGGGGTCACCAGCAGGTAGTGGCGAAACTTTTGAACGACATACACCATCCCGAGTGCCTCCCTCTCCGTTGTACTGTAGTTTCGTTCAGCCCTGAACAAAAGTCAGTTGGTGAAGAAGACGAGGTGATCCAATCCCTGCATTCCCACTTGTGCGAGGGTGGCACCAATGGAAAAGTTGGAGGCATCAACGTGTACGTGAAACTCTTTATTCCAATCCGGGTACACCAGGATTGGTGCACTCACCAGTCGCTCTTTCAGTTCCCTAAAGGCTCCTTCCTTCTTCGTACCCCATAGACAAGGCTCCCCCTTCCTTGTCAACTTTTTCAGGGGCCAGGAAACTTGCACAAAGCCTTTGACAAATCTTCGGTAGTAGCCAACGTGGCCTAGGAATGACTTCACCTCTGTTACATTCATCGGGCTCTTCATATTGATAATCACCCCTATCTTGTCCGGGTCTATCTTTAGTCCTTTGAAAACAATGTGGCCAAGGAGCTTTCCTTGCAGCACCATGAACCTGCACTTCTTCGGGTTGAGAGGTAGCTTGGCTCTTCGACACCTCTCCATACATTCTCCAAGTGCCTTTAGATGAGTATCCTGGTCACTAAAAATAGACCAGTCATTCAAGAATGCCTTGAAATTCCCTACTGACATTTTGTCAAAGATGCGTAAAATTATTCTCTGGAAGGTTGTCGGTGCATACATAGCCCGAAGGACATGCGATTGTAGGAGTACACGCCATCTTCCACCATGAAGGTAGTCTTTAGCTTATCTTCGTCAGCAATACTTATCTGGTTGTACCCAGATAACCCATCCAGAAACGTGTATATCTTGTGCCCAGCTACTTCTTCCAAGATGTTGTCCGTGAACAGGATTGGAAAGCGATCTTTGATTGTTATTGCGTTTTGACACCTGAAATCAACATAGTTATCTGGGTGGCCTCCTTCTTGAGTGAAATAACGATTGGGGACACCCAGCCGCTTGTCTCTACCTTGAATATGATCCCGGCCTGCAACATTTGTTGATTTCCTCATTCACTTTGGCAGTGTAGTTCTTGTTCATCGGGTACGACCTCCTCCGTATGGGTTGGGCTCTTGGTATGAGGGGTATGCGGTGTACGCACAACTCCGGAGGTATCCTCTTCATGTCTTTGTACGTTTAGGTGAAGACATCCTTGTACTCAAGGAATATCCTGAAAGCCGCCGCCTTTAGTACGGGGTTCCAATGATCCCCTACGAGTATCACCTTCGGGTCCTCGTCCTTGCCTAGATTGACTCTTTTTATATTGGTTTCCTTGTACTTGATAGTTTTATCCCGTTCGAACCAGTGTATCATCCACCCGTGCCACCCCTTCCTGGTACCTACCCTACTCCGGAGGGAATGAAAGCTCTTCTTCCGTACTACCACTTGATTCCCCAATCCTGCATATCTTCAACATGTGGTACTCCGTATGGAATACCTCGTAGTCCTCCATCTGCCAATGGAAGAGTCCAGCCAATGAACTAGTTTCATCTTCAGAGCATCCGTCCAATTCTTGCACTCCCTCCTCGTTGGGTTCCATCCCTCCTCTGCCTCCTTCGGAATCCCACTCCCATTCGTTTGAGTCATCCGAGTCGGAGTCGAATGATACAAGCTCTTCGCTGACGGCCTAGTTCCTCAAGTCAATCACATACTTATGGCCCTTGCTCTTGATTGAGAGTGTATTCTTTTTCCAGTTATGATTGGCTTTAGCCATGATCAACCATCCCCTTCCGAGGAGGGCATTGTATGCTTTCCTCTCTAGTGGAATGACCACGAAGTCCAGAAAGAATTTTTGCGTACCAACCACCACTTTTTGTGCCACGAGAGTCCCGAGGGGCTTGATGCCGTGTTGATCTACACCGATAAGGTGGAATGTTGGTGGCTAGAGGGTCGGCTTGCCAAGACCTTTCCATGTTTCTTCCGGTAGTATGTTGACGCCGGACCCGCCATCCACAATGGTGTTTGTGAGCTTTTGCCCCATTATCTCCATCTCCACCATGACAGGTTTCCGTCCAATGCTTACTGTGAGCAACATAGGGTCTATGGCATTCTTACCAGGTCCCGTCACTGGAACCGTACTAGATGGTTTTGTTGTCATTCGATGTTCTTGGTCGGCAGTGGTGTCACCAATTGCATTTGTCAAGGTCATCCTCAACTACGACATGGTTTGTAGGAGGTCAAATACCCGCAGGGGTATAGTGGTCTGTAACATCTACTTAATGATAGTTTTTTCCGGTCTCGACCGAAGTGGAGTACTGGCAGCCGGTTGCGAGGCCCTCCGTTCTTCTACCAGCGCACGTTCAATGTCTGCCCTGGCCTCCTAGAGTCTTTCCCTCTCCGTGCGAGGGTCGGGGTACGTGGCTTTCTTACTTTGCAATCTTGTGATTGCCAGTACACCTCCCTCCGGTTCCTTTACCTCCAACATATTCACCCCGTTTTGCTTTGGACACTTTGTGTTCTCGTGATTTTCTGGACCGCACCATTTAGACAACAAACTCCTTGCACTATCTCCATTTTGACATTCCCACGCAAAGTGACCCCATTCGTTACATTTCCGGCATTGAATCATGGGTCGTCCTTTTGCGTCGTATTGAATTTTACTCCTCGGCGTGTTATTGTTGGACCTGTTGTTACCCCGCCGGTAGTTTTGGTACCCTCCACGAGAGGCGTCCGAGTTTGCTGCCAGCTTTGGAGGTGTGGTTGGCGGTGTGCCTTGGTCGGGTTGGGTGAAGAGCACTTGGGTGCTCTGTGCTTTCAAGTTGTATGTGCATTCCTTGATGGAATGCCCCATTACTTGGCAGATGTCACAGAAAGCTTTTCGAGGGCAACTCCCCTTAGTGTGCCCTTCTCTCTTACAGTTGGTGTACCACAATTCCTTTCCCTCTTTGCCATTTTCTTTGTCAACCTTCAGTTCTTTCATTATTCTTATCATATCCCTTTGGAGTTCTTGTACGGTCTTAGATTCGCCATCGCTGTCTTCATCCATACTATCACCATCACTCACCCGACGCTTTCCTCAGGATGTTTTATTTTCACTTTCAATATCCATCGCACGATTGTATGCTTCGTCATATGAGGGCAGAGGGAGCACCTTCATCTTCCGTCTAAGGGACGGTACGAGCCCTTCGACAAACCATCTCTTCTTTAGGCCATTAGCCGGTTGGTTCTCCATTTTGTTCAGTAGTTCCCTCAGCCTTCTATTGTAAGCCCACACACTTTCACTTTTTCCCTGCTTGGTATTGTAAATTTCCGCCACGATCTCAATGTCATCACGTAGGAGTTTGAACTCCTCCTAGGTTTTCTTCAAGTTGTTCCATGATGTTCTATACTGGGCATCCAAATCCGTATACCAGTCAATTGCTATTCCTCGCAGGGTGGTCGAAAATGCCTTCAACCAGTAATCCTGGTCGTCTTGGCCGTTTGCCTCCCAGATGGTTACGCATGTCTTGCAATGTCGTACGGGGTCCTCTGACCCGTCGCCCATGAACTTTGGAAGCGTTTGTTTCTCTGGGGTGTGTGCCATTGTCTTCATCTGGAGGGTTTTGTGTAACCCCTTGAAATTATTATATGCCTGGAAGGTACCGTTTGCGTTCGACTGGTTTGGACCGTATTGCTCCTTCCACGAGCCTTCTCCGCGTCCACCCCTATCCTTTGCAGTTTGCTCACCCTCACTCCTATAGTCCCTCCTTCCCGAGGTTTCTGGGTCTGACCCTCCTATTTTGTTTTCCTCCGTCAAGGACAGATTCCTTATGCCAAACAATGTCGTTTCAAAAATATTGGCGATCTCTTCGTGCAGATCTTGTACCGCCTCCTCTCCCTGTTTAGAGTACTCTGATGGATTGCCCTGCGACTCGGCTCTGAAGTTTTCACTCGATGTCGAGTATGGGGCCTGGTCGGCAAGATCCTCCTCCGCTATGTCTAGAAGTGGCAAGTTCCTAGCGACCTCCTCTAACTCTTTCCACGTACACGGTCTCTATCTCTCCCAACTACGACTCCGACTCACACTTTGGCTCCTACTACGTCTCTCCGAACTCGCTGAGTCAACAACTTCCCTCAGCCATCGTCTCCGCTCGGCCTGTTCTTTTATGTAGAGCGATCTCCGTACGATTCCCTCGTCTACTCCTTCGGTGGTAGTGGTACGTCTGTCTTTGTTTGGCCATAGGGGCATTAATTGCTAGGGGTAGGGCGTCAGCTCGTATCCCTTTCCTCTTCCTCCCTACAGTTCCACTCTTCGTACCTTTGTAGTACTTGTTGCTGACGAAGTTCCCGTGCAGTTTCCTCCCTTCGGTCTTGGAGTGCAATCAGATTTTTGGCGAGCACCCTTGGAATGCTCCCGAGCAGATCAAAGACGGGAGTGTTGACGGTGAGTTCACCACGTACCTTGCCTTCAGAGACGACTCTCTCCTGAGCCTCCCTCTCCACATACTGCGTGAGCGACACGTCCCACAACTCTACCAAGTCTACCGTCAACTGATCCTCTCGTGCCTCTTCCTCGGTTCTTTCTTCGTGTGTGTCACTGTCTACGACAGTCAATTGTTGGTTGAATGGCCGGCCCATTAATTCCTTCCGCCTGTAGCCATTGTTATCTCCAGGTTCGTACTGGTAACGCGCCAAAATGTTTAGTCCCTATGATGAGCTTGGTAAACTCACAGATAAACAGAGATATTCCACACGTACCAATAATTCATGTAACAGGGTCATTCACGTATAATAAACATAGATAACAATTACAAAACAGATATGGCAGAATGATGATATCTTTATTGTATTCAAAATATGCCAGTACAATGCTAACTTGCCGAGGTTACATCCATACACTATATAGACCCTACGGTTGGCTAGGCTGCCAACTGTCACAACCTACCAACTAGCAACTACCCGAGAGGAACCTCTCGGCAACCAATACATAACAAAACATAAACATCCCAACCAACTATAAACTAACATTTGTTATTAGCCCCTAACATTCTTCATGTCTGGAAGAAGGATGACTCGCACTTGATTTATGCTTCTTCCTTGCAGGTTCCTTTTCATCATGATCTTCCTTTCTCTTTGATCCTCTTGAATGAGATGGTTGAGGTGCACTCCCACTTGCACTAGCTTCATCTTCATCATTAGTTCTTTCATCTTCTAAGTGGAATGTCGGTGCTATATTCTGCTCTTTCAACTTTTGGTGTTGTACATTATCCATATGCGAGTGTACTCCAAGACTGGCTTCATTAACTCCTTCAAATCATCAATCTCCATGTCTGCCCATTTGAATTTGATCTCTTTGTCTTCTTTGGTGCATGTTGCTTGAAGGTATTTGCCACCATCTTGAACCTGGTCGGCTACATGAAACAACTTGCCTTCCTTGATAAAATCGAGGGATAGCCTGGAATACATCTTCTTTTTTACCTCCATATCTTTTTGAACATTCATCTAATAATCTTCAAGATGCCACCGATGTCTATTCTTTCTTCCCAAAACTTCCTTCATAGTGCCATATGGATCAAAGCAATCTCTAGTTGTGAATAGCTTGAATGAATGTAGTGCTAATTCTTGTTCGGCGTCTTCAGCTGCATGAATGGATGGGCATGATTCAATAGAATCTCCAAGTGTGATAGGAAAAGAAACACCGGCTCCATGCTTATGTCTATATGCCTTGATGTATGCCAATAACTGTCTCACCACCTCGAGTAGTACCACTCTATTCGTTGGGTAGTGCGGCAACATGTAGGGAGGAACTGGAGATCCTTGAACTCTAATGTAGGTAAACTTCGAGAACTGGATAAATGACACAATATGTTGTTTTACCAATGCCTGCGCTTCTGGGGAGAGTCTTTGTTGTGATCCACCTCGAAACTGCCTCATGATATGCATAGTGAATGCATCATTCACCCTCCTGTAGTGTTGTTTTGGTGGATGCTTAAGCTATGGATAACAATCATACTCTTTGATCTCTCCAGGTCTCCTTCCAACTATGCCTATGTACATGAGTCCCAGATACTCAAAATTTCTTGCCATGGAGTATATGGCGTAGGAGCTCATATAGAACGTTCTGGTGCGCATTAGCCTCCTTAATTGCTTATCAATGTTGTTGCTAATGAGTCTTGCCTAATTGATCGTCTTCTTTTCACGGGTAGCAGTCTCAATGAAGTAGAACATCCACCCCTCAAAGTATGAAGCCTTAGGTGCACTAACCAATCAATGGAGTAAGCTGATGAAGTCTCTATATTCATCATTGAAGTCTATCATGTGCAGTCTATCAGGCCATCTGCTTCTTCCTTCTCTACTCTTCTTCAAACAAAAATTGTCAATGATCTTTGCACAATCATCTGGATCACTGTCATAAGCTGATTTAGCTCCTTCCAAGCTTATGTAGATCATATCTTTGGGCTTGGGTAGATGGAATGTCTCGCTGATTGCTATCTCTGAGAGATATGCGAGCACTATCCCATCCTTCGCCACAATTCTCCTTGAGTCAGAGTCATAGTGTTGAGCACACTCTACAATGAACTCATAGCATTGCACTGCGGGAGGAAAGCCGGCTGCATTTATGATTCCACTTTCGATCATCTTCTTGGCTGTGGCTGTAGGTTCATTGATGTATGATGGGTGGCGGAACTTCTTGGTGTCGGACTTCCCGAGATTAGTGTCTCCTGCTTTGCTCCAATTCGACGTGATTCTGCTTTCGAATGCACTCCCCTTCATATCTTCCTTGATGAGCGCTTGGTGGGAGAGAGTCTTGTTTGGTTTGGAAGTTGCCATCTTTCACCTATGAGAGATGTGCAAGTTAGAATAATGGCAAAGCCTATTCACTTAACTACAAAATGAATTTTGCATTTTAAATGTGAAATTGATTACTAATTAAGACTGATTTATTCATTATATGCCTTAGGAAGGTCTGATTTACTTCAAGAAAATGACTACCAGTCTCAAATCAAATCTGCTCCTGACTTTACATCAGTCTAAATAATGCACTTACTTCTGATCTTAGAACTTTAACTCCAAAATCTAATTAATGAAGGGACTGCTAATGTTCAAGGGTTCGCTGTATTTTCTTGATCTTCTGCTGCTGAAGGATGAAATTCGCTACAGATTGCCTAAATTCACCTTGCTAATGATTTAATTCACCTTTGTGAAGAAGATGTTGCTGATCTACACTTAAAATTTGCTGACTGCTGATGAAGTTCGCTACAGATTGCCTGCTGATGAAATTCGCTCAAGAGAGAAGGAATGAATTGTTTGATTTGATGTTAAAATGATTATTTCAATCTTACTTTATAGGGGACCAAGGTGAGAAGTTGTGCCCTTTCCTATGAAGGCTGACTTTGTCAAATTAAAACAAAATAATAAATTACCTTTGGCCGACCTACATCTGTTAATTTCAAATTTGTTTTGGACGCTCAAGTCATGCATTAGTTAATTTCGCTCCATTTTGTCAACTCATGAAGTGCATTTTATGTGGAATTCGCTCCCAATGACCAACTCATGAAGCTCGCTTTTCTATCTTGAATCGTGAAGTTCAGCTTTGTATGAAATCCGCTCCTCTTTCTTGATTCATGAAGTTCGCTCCCAACCTTGAAGACATGAAGTTACTCCAAATGTGAAATTCGCTCCAATTCTCTAACTCATGAAGTGCATTTTGTATAAAGTTCGCTCCAAAAGGCTGAGTTATGAAGTTCGCTCTTAACCTTGAATTCATGAAGCAGGAATTTCGCTCCTCTTGCTCAACTCATGAAGTGGTTTGCACATGAAGTCTTATTTCAATCGCCTTACTTGCTAAGCTTGCTTGTCTTTTCCAAACATGAAATTCGCTCCAAATCGCTCAAACCTTAAGTTCGCCCCGATTCCTTAACTTACAAATGTGAAGTTCGCTCCAATACTCCAACTCATGAAGTTGCTCCAAGTGTGAAATTTGCTCCAAATTGTGAAATCAAGAAGTTCGCTTAAAGAACCCGACTCATGAAGTATGTTATTCGCTCCAATATGCAAAGTCATGAAGCTCGCTTGCAACTTGC
Source organism: Cryptomeria japonica (assembly GCF_030272615.1). Classification (NCBI taxonomy): domain Eukaryota; kingdom Viridiplantae; phylum Streptophyta; class Pinopsida; order Cupressales; family Cupressaceae; genus Cryptomeria; species Cryptomeria japonica. The sequence goes on from NC_081414.1 coordinate 7,483,779, forward strand.
AACTCATGAAGTTTTGTTCTCAAATTCGCTTCATTCTTGTATTCCCAACTTCACTCATGAAGGCTTGAAGATGTATTTCGTTCTAACCTCCTTATTCATGAATTTCGCTCCGAAAGTCCAACTCATGAAGTAGGAATTTCGCTCCAAAAGCTCAAGTCATGAAGTTCGCTCTTGAGTGTTTGATCATGAATTAGGTGCTTTTTAAATTTCCCTCATTCTTCCATTTTCATCGTGAAGAAGTTCGCTCCAACTCTCTCAAGCATGAAGTTTGCTCCAAAACATGAACTCATGAAGTTCGGTTGTGAATGCTTGAACATGAAGTGAGTGATTCCTCCATCTCTTTATCTTTCCATTTCGCTCGTGAAGCCTTGAAGGTGAAATTCGCTCCAATACCCCAACTCATGAAGTTCGCTCCAAAAGTGCAACTCATGAAGTTGGAAATTCACTCCAAAAGGTGAACTCATGAAATTGGAAATTTGCTCCAAAAGTGCAACTCATGAAGTAGGAATTTCGCTCCAAAAGTGCAACCCATGAAGTAATTGTTCTTAAATCCTTCATTTCATTCCTTTATTGCCAACCTAATTTTATGAATGCTTGAAAGTGAAATTCGCTGCAATCTCCTCATTCATGAAGTTCACTCCATACCCTTCAAACATGAAGTTCGCTCCAATCTCCTCATTCATGAAGTTAACACCAAAAGGTGAACTCATGAAGTTCACTTCAAGTTGTGAAATCATGAAGTTAAAACCTAGAGAAGACTTAGAGATGAGGCAGATTACAAATGAGCTTATTGATCATTTCATTGCACAAGAGTTCAATCCTTGGAATAACTCATTCAACGCTCAAACTCATACTTACACCTATTATCAAACAATAGACTCAAGAAAAAATCCGCTCATCTATCACTCAACATGAAGTGCGGTTTTGAAGCTTGGAGACTAAGGTGATTTGACATCTTAAAATTGCTCATGTGCACATCACCTTGATTCATTCTCTCCCTTCAAGCTTGTGAGATGAAGACTTTTGGAAACAACTTCAACCAAAGAAAATTAAGACAAAAGGAGCTTACCTACAACCTTGAACTCTTGGATTGTCGCTACTAGCAATTTTATTCAACTCTTTAGCTAGACTCCTAATGAACTTACTCATTTCACCTGCAAAAACAAGAGAGAGGCTAGACTAAGAGGCTAGGACTCAAAAAAAACGGGGGTCCTGTTGATGTGTATTTTACGCACATAACAATACAGAATAAATTACCAAGATAATTTACCCTCTTGAACAAAATCACCTCAGATGCTAAGAATGAGATCAACTAAAATGATTCCAAGGTTTTTATATGTCAGGTCTTGACGAGTGGGTAACTCAATGGTCGATGTGAATTGTTGTGTTTCACTTGGGGACTTACGAAAATGTGTGGATTATCATGAATGATGCGGAATAGGTGTGCTGACAACTTAAGATTTATCAATACGGCTCTGGATTTACTCCTTACTAAAAAATGGGCAAAAGGAATAGGGTTCAGAAAATCTATTCTAAACCTAAAAATGTAGGAAATGATGAATGGATTTAGTGGAATCAAACCAAGCAAGGTCTCACAATCAGGTATTGACACAAGCTTAGTGCAATCGTCTATGGTATACTTAAAGATTTTCAGGCTATCACCATCAAACGTTGACACCATCCAAGTTGATGCTTGTCAAAGGACGAGTAATAGTTGAACTTATGCTTACTTAAATTCCAGTTGACCACACAAGGCACACTTACCAGCGGCAAGAGGCTAGTGGTATGGATTAAGGATTCCACACAAATATATTCAACAAATCTTTCACTCAATCTAACATACATGAAAATAAATTCTAATCTAAACTTCTAATCTAACTTGGAGGAATTGAGAACCATGAATGCAAAGACAACATTTGAAGAGCAAAATCACCAACAATTGAACAATGATTATGATTCAAATAGTTGCAGCATATACCAACAATTCTACAAAAACTCTCCCTTACAAATGAGAGACAAGGAGGTATATATAGAGTCTCTTACAAAATGGATGGCCAAGATTGATACAAGATCAACGACCGAGATCATGCCAACAAAACCCTAGAATTGCCCTAATTAGGGTTACATAAAAAATTGTGCCACCAACATATGGCCCAATGAAAAGATACCTAGTCATCAAGTAGGGAATCTTCTAGAAGATTCCTCCCTGCATCTCTCTCTCTCCTAGCATACTCCAAGAATCTAGCCAATACTAAATCTAACTCCTCCATGGAAATGCTAGGCAAGGTATCCTGTTGTAAATCAATCACGTCCAGTGAATCCAAGCAAGCATTCAAAGTATTCTCCTATTCTCGGATGAGCTTCTGCGAGCTATGAACATGAATCAACAAAGAGACCAAATCATCTATCTGACTCTTCTTCAAAGAGTTCAACCGACAAAAATATATAAATTTCATCTTGTCTCTTAATTCAGCTAAGTGTAAACCACTAGCATCACTAACATCAACACCCAATAATTCCCCAAGCAAGGCAAGGATCTTCATCGGAATGTCCTGAATTAATCCTTCCATCTCCATACAACTCGACTGGGCGTTCTCATAAGTTGATTTCTTCATGGCTAGTGAACAATACCAGCCATGGAAATCGTATCTGTCTCCACTGTGCACAATGTTCTCACTGACCAAGGTGGAATTAGGAATCTTCTTCAAAGCCTGGAGGTGTGTAATAGTCCTCTCTTGGATAGGCCGGAATTCTTCCCAAACTCCCTCCAAATATTGGATTCTGAATACGAGCCATGTTGTCCTATCATATGCATGGACAAACTAAGTGAGGAAATCATCTGCCTGCTTTCTTGTGCCCTCAATCCACTTTTCCACCTCCGAGTGTGTACCTCTCGCTACCTCACAGTGTGAATGTATTCCATGGTCAACTGCAATAGGGGAAGTAAGGGTGGGATTTCCACGCCTTGTCCTTGCAATATACTCTCTGAGTCTAATATTCTCTTCTCTGTACCTTTCTTTCTCCTCAACCTCTCTGTCTAACCTTGCATTAATTGCCTTGAGGTTTTCACCAACCTAATCAAATTCTTGTTTTCTGGATGTACGACCAAGGGCAACTGAAGTGATCTGGAAATCCATAGGGATAGCCATGTTCGCTGTCACGCATGCAATAGGAACAACAACCTGCGCAATCTGCATTCCTGTCTCATCTCTAGCTATGTGCGACAAAATCTCCGCTCTCTTGGGCTCCTTCTCCTTAGCACTCCTAGCTAGGTAGTCATCAATACCGTCAATAGGCTGTACCTCTATCATTTGTTTACTTTTCTCCATACTTCTCATCAGCCATTCAGGGATAGCGGCCATCTCCATACCATCATCGAGACATATTTCTCGATCAAGTCCTCTCAATGCCGAGATAACATCATCATTATCATCAAGACTATTCTTGGTCCAATCATATACCTCATTTCCCAAACTAACTTCCAAAAGGACAGTAGGGGATTCCGGCTGATCATTATTCTCATCAGGAGGTGCAGATGTCGCTGTGGCATGGAACTCCTGAATATTCTGTGGTAGTATCACTGTGTTGGAACACTGCTGAGTCTCCATGTTTTGTTCTGTTACTTCAATCACTTCGATTGATGAGACACTGGGAGGGGGTGAAGGAACGATAAGTGGAGGAATGATAGTCTTCTGTTTCTTCTTCACCTCCTCAATCTTCTTCCCTCTGGCCTTGACTTCTCCTGGCGTGTTCTTCCTTCTCTTGGGAGCTTGACTCTCTTTGTCTGCATGAATCGTGATATCATTGATAGTCCTGTGATCATCCTTGGAAGTAGACTCTTCCAGCTTCATCCTTTCATAAGTGAAGGGTACACCCATGTCAGCTAACTTATTCATCTGTATATCCACCCATAGGCGGGAGAAATTCAAGACCTCTCTCATCAATATATTCAGGTCAATCTCTTCTGACTCTGACCAATTAGGCAATAGGATTGCCTTCTTCATTTCGCTCTCATACTGTGGATGTGTATGATCTCTATCATCTAATACCTGATCAAGAATGAGGAAAAGTCCACACTTCCTCATGAAATCCACTGACATTCTAGACCACATTCTTCTCTTCACTGCTTGCTCGCCCATCAAGTTAGCCCAATAATCTTCTATGTCAATTTTGTGGATGAACTTCTCTCCCCTGATCCTTCCGACCTTCTTGTCTGGATCAAATCTTTCTCTCTTCTTGTATGTAGCAAATCAATAAAATGCAAGCTCCTCACTCACAGCACTGGCGACTATGGCGGACTCGCAAACCTCTGATGTCTTCCCAACTGAAATAGGGAATGTCATGGCTGTCCTGTGCTTCTCTCTTTGAATAACATCGAACTCTAGAAGCTGTCTCACCACTTCCAACAATATTATTTTGTCGGTTGGATACCTAGGAAGTCTGTAGGGTTCAGATTGAAACCCATGAATCCTAAGGTATGTGAAAGTGGGAAACTGTATATACCATGATCCATACTTTTCTATTAACTCCGTTGCCTCCTTGGACAATCTTCTGTGGATTCCGCCTTGCAGCATCCATGTGATGTACATAGTGAATGCATCATTCACTCTCTTGTAGTCTTCAATTCTATACATGCTTAGCAGGGGGTAGCACTCATGACTCTTGAATTGTCCTTGCCCATCCCGACTTCACCTTTGCATATTAATCCTTTGTATGAAACAAACTGTGCAAGCAGGTACACCAAGTAGGAAGTCATGGCGAATAACTTGGACCGCTCTACATTCCTCAACTGAAAATATAGGTTGTCACTTATAATCTTGGACCAATTTACTAGTGTTCCTCTAAGACAATCCTGGATGAAGTAGAACATCCATCCATCAAATATTTCTCCTTGCGGCATCCCCATCACTCTGTTGAGTAGGAATACCAAATCACTATATTCCTCCTTAAAATCTATGCACATGAGTGTCTTGGGAGCCTTGGAATGATGAGACCTAGGCTCAATCATCCACTCCTTGCTAATTAAATTCTTGCATACACCCATCTTCTTCGTGTATCTTTCTACATAATCCTCTTTGGTCACATACTTCATGTCTGTTCCGTGTGGAATTCCGAATACCTCTGCAATAGCATCCACAGCAAGGTAGGCGATGACAACACCCTTAGGAGTCTTAATCATTCTTGTGAGCGGATCGTAACATCGTGCACACTCCAGGATAAGCTCACTGCACTGTATGGACTGTGGAAATCCAGCGGCATGGAAAATGTCACTCTTCATAATGTTCGCATATGCTGGGGAAGGAACTTGATCTCCGACTCCGAACATCCGACGCTACATCTGGTCGAAGTCTAGGAAATGCATGTTTGTATCTGTGATCTCCTTCCATTTGGATGAAATCTTAAGTTCTGGATAAAATCCAGTCTCCAGCATCTTCAATAGTTCTTTCCTTTCCTTATATCCAGACTTTGACATCACACCTGTACGAAGCTCAAAGTTAGACTTAGGAAGATAAAAATAATGTTCTTTTAATAAAATTCCTGACTTTCTAAATATTTAGGTAATTTAAAGCATGGAGTCAAGAAAATAATCCATACACTTGATAAATTTTAGCAATTAAGTTCAAAGTGTGACAACACTAAGGCATGGAAACCTTTCATAAAATTTATTGATACCTCCTTATGCTTAGAAAATATGCAAGCTAAAATTGCGAAGGAGTATACTAGATTAATGATGACTAAGGAAAGGTGTTAAAGGTTGTGTTTTCACACAATGTATGTCTGAAAACACCTTCCGCAGTCAACAATGGAGGTCAACAATTCTGAAGACAACTTGAAAATCAAACTTTTAAAACATGTTGCAATCTCCAAAAATGTGCATAAACTCGATAAAAATCAGTTTTAATGAAGAAAATAATCATATTCAGGAATGTAAGTGTGGCTGGTAAAAAATTATTTTTTGAGGACAAGTCTAAAAATTGGATACTTCAGACTTACCAACACCTTGCAAACTAGTTAAAAATCCTTGAAAATGATGAAAAATGGCTAAGGAATCAGCTCCAAGCAAAATCACCAAAATAGTTAGGTGGCTGGAAATAAAAATTTCTGAAGACAACTACCCAACAATGGAGTTTTCAGACCTGCAAGAGCGATAAGATGGTCTGAAAATGCACAAAAAACTCCACAAGATACCTCCAAATGCAAATCGCCTAAGTTGGAATTGGCTGGGCAATAAAAACTTAAGTCTGAAAATTAATGGCAGCCATTAATGGAGGTCAAAATCTAAAGTAAACCTCAGATCTGAAGCGAATCAGCAAGCTGGAAATGTGGCACCAAACCACTCTCCAAGCAAAATCGAAATTTTCCTAGCTATGGCGCCAAAGTGAAATTCTGAAAATGTTGTTAATGGCAGCCCGGATCTGCAGCAATGGAGGTCTGGAACAACAAGCAAAAAATGGAGGAAAATATCACCCAAGTCTCCAAACACAAAATCGCCACTTTTCACCAAAAATTGTCAAATTTAGAAAAATCGCCAAACTTAGCAAAAATCCAAATTCTGGAAATGGTCTTTAATGGCAGCAAATTGGAATAGATCAGCAAGCTGGAAAAAATAGAGGAGGAAAGAATCCTCAACCCAACACTTCACTTAATCACTTGCTAAAATTCACCCAACTTGGAGAAAAAATCGCCTTTCATGGAGAGACCTAGCAGAAATAATAATAAAATAATGTTAAGGCTCCTCTCTTATACTTTCTTTCACCTCTCACTTTCACCACACAAGCAATGTGGGATAAAACACTTATATATATACTTGCTTGGTAAAAACCTAACTTGCTTCTAGAAGGTTAAAATATTAAATGATTATTGCAAATTATTAAATTTTGCTTTTAAAATATTAAATAATTGTTAATCATTATTTAAAAGCAATTAAATGGGGCTTATTTATGAAAATATTGCAATTTAAATCAAAATTAAGCCTCAAGGGGAAAATCGACTTGGGTTGGGATTGAAAAATCCCTTAAAAAATCATTAAAATTGCCAAAAATTCCCCGTAAGGGAAAATCGATCCTAGCTTGGATAAAAATCCATGCATCACTTCATCAAAAATGCACACAAAACTCCCCAGGGGAAAATCGATGGCAGTTTGGATTGAAAAATCCACAATCCGAAGTCACTTAACTTGGAAAAACACTCCTTGGTAGAATTTCGACCTCAGTTTGGATGAAAATCCAGACTCAAAACTCTTCAAAATGCTCCTAGTGGAAAATCGACCTCTGTCTGGATGAAAATGCGGAAAAAAATCCTTACAAAATGCTCTCAGGGGAAAATCGACCTTTGCCTGGATGAAAATCCAGACAAAAATCCGCACTTAGTTGTCACTAAAATCCTGGTGGAAAATCGATCCAGGCATGGAATTATCCTCAACGTTGTCCGCACTTTAGTCGGCACTCCAGTCCGCACTCCTGGTGGAAAATTGATGGCAGTCTGGATAAATCCTGACACTTAGCCAAATTTTAACACTTCCAGGGGAAAATCGAATTGGGTATGGATAAATAGTGGGGGAAAATAGTAGCCAGTATGGATTTCAGGGGAAACCCATGTGTAGTGTGAATTTTGAGTGGGGGAATGGGTTGGGTAGTCTGGAATGTGAGGGGAAAAGCACTTCTAGCATGGAATTTGACCCTCTAACCCTTGGAATATGGATTCCTCATAGGATTTTATCATTTTAACCACTCAAAATCACTTAGAAACATTAAATTTAGACTGGACTTAGGCAAATTTTCCAAAAAATATGAGCGAAATGCTAGGAAAATATCGGAATAAAGTGCGAAATCAATTTAAATAATACCTTAGGAGCGAGAAAACAACTCCAAAAGCTCTATGAATACATTGGCACATTAAAATCACTGATGCGCGTGTTTAAAAACACGTTAACGCTCAATAGGTTAACACTTAGCAAAAACTTGGGATCATTAAAATATCAACGTTTGCAACTTGATCCTATAACTTCAAAAACCCTAGACAGCACTAGGAATGATCAAAACTCTGAGACTCGGGCACGGAAAAATGCAAAATTGCCCACTAAGCAGCCAAAACCCTAACCTAACAACGCAGAAAGTCGGCAAAGAGGGGGTCCCCATTAGCAATGGGGCGATGTGTGAAAAGGTCACAACAGGTCCCCGTTAGCAATGGGGCGATGTGTGAAAAGGTCACAACAGGTCCCCATTTTGATGGGGTGATGTGTGAAATGGTCACAACAGGGTTCAATGTAAATGTCATGTTATTGTGTTCTTTGCATGTGTGTGATCAGTACTATTCGATTGATAAAGTTTAAATTGGTAAAAAACGTTGTTGTACTTATTTACTCCCCCCCTCTCGTCTCTTAGTATAACCATGTTCTCAACATACGCAATACCTATTGTGTTGTAAAAACACATGCCCCATTGGAAATGGGGACCCCCACTTTTTTGCTCCTTAGGTTAGTAGTTTTCTTAGTTTTAGTTTGCCAATAATTTTGTAGTCTTTTAGCCTTTGTTTGTGAGAGGGTTTTGTTTTGTCTTGCCAGTCCGAGAATGCAGTTGATCAATCCTTGGAATGAGTTAGAGTGCGAAATTCAATCCTTGGATAGGTATGTTCAAGTCAAGAATTCCAAGTCTAGGATATGGACTGAATGTGCAATCCACCATCTGGCCTAGGAAAGTTCCTTGCTTGAGATTGGAAATGTGTAATTGTTCCAGGGAAAGAAAATAGAAGTTTTCCAAATTTAAGACCAAGGGTGTGATCAAGTCATGAATTCAAGTTTCACGTCCAGAATCCATGAACAAATGTCAAGATTGAAAATTAAGGGTGAGAATGTAAAAGTGTTAAAAAATTGTCAATGTTGTCAATGTTGCACAATGTTGTCGAAATTGGTAAAAATGCAAGAAATGTTGCAAAAAGTTGTCAAGAAAATTGAGATTTTGGAAATTCTAAGTGTCGAAAGATGATGAAAAAATTCTAGAATATGATACCTGTTGAAATATTTGTCATTGATGTCGAGGAATAAGTTGCAGATCATTGGATAAGATTATCCACATTGAACAGGTTGCAGACCCGATCCATATAGGCAAAGCCCTCATCCACGTTGAAGACCCATTGTTGCCATTTTTATTCTCCTTGAATGATCTATATAACAAGAAATATCACATTCAGTCTCTTGGAAGCTATCTATAATGTCAAACATTGTGGGAGTCTAGATGTTGCTGATAAAAATAAAGAAGACAAGACTAATGTCTTTGCCTGTGATATCAACCCTGCCATGTGACAGTTGAAATACCAGGGACAATAACTTATAAACCAATCTTGAGGATCATAGTTGCTAATTATATGCATGGAGTGATGAAGACAGCAATCTCCTTGTTATTTCATCAACAGAATACTTTAAAAATATTGAGGAGATATGCAACCAGATATCGTGGACATATGACAGACCCAGATGTTTAGCATAAAACAGACATCATGGATATATGCCAGCCAAATTGTAATGATGTTATGACAAGTGCCAAATGGATATATTAGTCGATATCTAGTTATTATTTCATTAAGACAGTTAACAAACATTAGCAAAAGGTGCAAAGGAAAGTTATCATAATCAGTCATTAAATGGTGATTTATTATTAACATTGATCAACACTCATTGCCACCCGTCTTAAGAAAAATGAAGACCGATTCAAGACAAACATATTCAGAACAAATAGATCATTCAAGGAGGTGCGAATACTTTGAAGGAAAGCGATTAGTTCTTGAAAGATATAACCGATCATTGGAATATGTCTATTTGTTGGAGAGACATGTTCTTTAAAGAGAAATGCAATTCTTGGTACACATAAATATAGAAATCGAAGAGGAGTTGTAATTGTGTAGTGGCGTAAGAAAAGAAAAAGGAGTTGGTTTATTCAAACACCACATATATTAAATTGTGTGGAAATGGCGAAAGGATGTTGATCATGACGTATAAGTGAAATACATATCAAGTGCATACATGAATTCAAGGAGAGGAAGAGTCTTATGAAGATAAGATCAGACTTAGTAAAGAGATTCTAAGAATTGAAAGTTGTGGCCATATCATTGGGTGACTTATGATTAAGTCACAACAGATTTGAAAAGAAAATATTGCAGATATATGAAGGACTGTATGTGCAGATCTATGAAGGGTTTTTGAGCAGGTGTGATCAGATTATCAGAATTATTAAAAGGAGATTATAACAGATTGGAGAAGAAAATTATATCAGAATTCAAGAGTAGAGGTTGGTGCGTAATCATAGGTGAAGCTAGTGCTTCATATCCAGGAGGTTGGTGCCTCGTTTCAGAAGTGGAGTTGGTGCTTGTTGTCAGTTGTTAGCATAAATTACCTATTGTTATGTTTGATAATATTTGTTATCCGACAAGGTATATTAATTAATTGTATTGAGTGGGTTGTCAGTCTCGGGTAGTTATGTGTCGGTTGGTTGACAGTTGTGTACCTTTCGGCAACCGTCGAGTCCTTTAAATATGTCGTGTATTGTCAAGGAAGTGGCATGGTATTGTCGGATCTATTGTAATCCTTGGCCGACCATCTTTGGTCTCTTCTCTATAATAATTGAATGTGCGAATAAAGATATATTTTACTGCTGTGTCTGGTATGCATTGTCATGTACATTATTATTTCCTGTATTTATTTTTCCAGTTGTAACGGTAAACATTTTGGTGCCGTTGCCTTAAAAGAAATTGGGTCAGCCTTGAGTGATTCATGTCCGTAGATCCCATCAAAGGTGAGAAGAGGCCACAGGGTGGTCAAGACCAAGCAATTAGGTGATCTGCCGACCCTCGGTCGGAGGGAGCACAGAGACGAGTTGAAGCCTGGAAGTACTCAGAGTGTTGGGATGCTGGAGGTGGACGTGTAGAGGACGCGCGCGTGTTTGAGAGTGCAAGGAAAGCATCGGAACGTAGCAGTCGAAACAGTTCACTCAGGTTCGACACACTTGGAAGTACTCGAAGTGTTGGGGACGCTGAAGGTGGACGTGTAGAGAACGCTTGCGTGGCCAAGAGTGCAGGGAAAGCACCAGAACGTAGCGGTCGAAACGGTCCACCCAGGTTCGGCACACAAGGCGAATACACACGTACCTTCCGAGTGAAAGCAATGTTGAACACCCAGCAGAAGCAGAAATTGCCGAAGTTCACGAGAGACGTGTCAGAGGACCCGATATGACATTGCAAAACATGCATAACCATTTGGGAGGCAAATGGCCAAGATGACAGGGACTACTGGTTGAAGGCATTTCCCGCCACCCTTCGGGGGATCGCCATTGACTAGTACACAAACCTCGACGCCCAGCACAAGACGAGATGGAGTGATCTGAAGAGGGTGTTCCAGGAGGAATTCAAACTCTTGAGGGATGATAATGAGATCGTGGTCGAAATCTATAATACTAAGCAAGGGAAAAATGAGAGAGTACACGCTTAAGAAGTGTGGCCGAAAGAATTGTTGAAAAAGATGGAAAACCAACCAGCTGACCGGTTGAAGAAGAGGTGGTTCACGAAGGGATTGATACCTTTACTGCACAAGAAGATGAAAGTAGTGCCTCCGTCCTCATACGCCGATGCGTACAATCGAGCGATGGACATCGAGAGTGAAAATAAAACCTCCTCTCGAGAGAAGAGGAAGACCGATGATGATGAGAGCACCGAAGGTAGCAGTGATGAAGAATCCAAAACCGTACGAGCCCTTCGACGGGATATGTTGAGAATGATGAAAGAATTGAAGGCAAAGAGAGGAACCGACAATGAAGGTAATGAACTATGGTGTATTGAGTGCAAAAGGGAGGGGCAAACAAAAGGTAATTGTGCTAGAAATATGTTGTGTGAAATTTACCAAGTGCTGGGGCATTCAATCAAGGAGTGCCTGTACAATTTGAAGATGAGAAGTACGCAAGTACTCTTCACACAGGGAGAATCCAGCCCATCGAAATCATAGAATGTATTGCCAAGTGGTTAAGGAAATCAACAAGGGCGAAACCAAATATAGTACGACTCCAGAGGACGTCCTATCATACAATGCCGACAATGTAGTGAATGGGGACACTTTGCAAGAAACTGCCATAACAAGAAAGACAACATACAATTATTGTGCAAATGGTGTGGACCAGGTGATCATGAAGACACCAACTGCCCTAATCAGAAGGGTATTAATATGTTGGACATGGAGGAACAAGAGGATGTAGTTTTGGCAATCAAAAGAGCACAAACAAAGAAGGCGATGTATTCAAACTCTGGTACGGAAAAGGAACAAGCCGAAGTAGAACAAGTGTTGGCGAAGGAACAAGTAACTTCTAATGGAACTGCAAGTATGTCATTCCGGGAGTCAGAGAAGAACATAGTCAGGCAGGTGCTACAAACAATCGTACCCATCAAGGTGGCAGACCTTCTTCAAACTATGCCGCAACTGAGAATGGCAATTGCCAATATAGTCAGTGACGACACAGTCATCCAAAAACAATGTAAGCCACACGAGAAGGAACTGACGGGAAAACCATTAGTCGAAGGGAATGAGTCCTGTGATCCAATGTTGTTGATGGTGAGCATCGGGAGGAAGTCAACGGTCGTCAAGATGGAAATAATGGGGAAGAAGTTGACAAACACCATTGTCGATGGAGGCTCAGGAGTAAATGTACCGCCAGAAGACACATGGAAATGTCTGGGGAAGTCGAAGCTTTGGCCACCAACCTTCCACTTGGTTGGTGTCGACCAATACGACATCCAGCCGTTGGGAACATTGATGGCACAAAAAGTAATGATTGGGACATAACAATTTTTCTTGGACTTTGTAGTCATCCGGTTACAGAAGAAGGCGTACGATGCACTCCTCAGGAGGGGATGGTTGATTACTGCCAAGGCGAATCATAATTGGAAGCGAAACACAATCTCGATCGAGAGTGATAGGAGAAAGCACATTATTGACTTGAGGAACCAGGTAGTGAGTGAAGAAATGGCACCCTCGGACTTTGAGTCTGAGGGTGGAGAGTTAGGTATGGACAGAGGGAGGAAAGGCATGAAACCCAACGATGAAGCGGTCCTCAAACTGGAAGATTGCTTTGAGGATGAGACGAGTTCACTTAATGGATTATTTCATTGGCAGATGGAGGATTATGAAGTCTTCCACCCCGACTGTAACATGCTACAGATTGGTGAAATTGAGGAAGTGCAAAGTCCAACAGGCTTGAAGGAATTCTATGGGGTTAGGCCATATGAGAAGGAGAAAAAAAGTTGCAGGAATAATGAAGCACATCATTTGTATGCTATAGGGGGGTTGTATGAGAGAAGGCTGTACAAGTTGAACGCACATCATCCGTACAACAAATCCGTACGGAATTTGGAAGCACACCGTTTACCTTAAAAGGATTCGTACGCCCTGTGGAATACTACCCAAGAAGAGTTTCGTACCACAAATCCATGCAGAGGTGAAATTCAAAAAAGCCACAAGAACAAACCATACATTGGCAGGGTTCGGGGTTGGACGAAGGGAATAAGGCTCAACCCATACGACGGAGTTCGTATGGAAGGAGACACGAAGGCAAGTAAAGACCAAGACAACATCACATCAAACTGCGAGGAGGGAATCACCGTACATAAATCAAACCACCATGAGGGAATCACCATTGTACGACCACCTCCTTGCCACGTACATCACCTCAGAACCGTACTTCCAACTTATTGACGCGTCTAAAGTCACGGATACTTACGACTTCATTCGGCCAACGCAGAATAGAAATACTAAGAATCCTATCCTCTTGAGATAAGGAAATCCCTAATGCTGTGTGAATTTGATCAATGGGGATGACCTCAATGTTTTGGTTGTCAGGTCTTGATTGCAGGATAGCTTAGCAGTTTGATGTGTTTTGCTGGAAACACAAAGGGGACTTAAGGTTAGATGGAATTGGTTTGGAACGGGTTCCCTAAAGTTCATTAGTCCTATATCATCTAATTTTGCCTCTGATTGATACTATTTCAGCTTGACTGTATGGTTTCTCTCTGATAAAAAGGAAAAAAGGAAGGGAAAAGAGAGAAAATATCTAATTAATCTACGTAAGATAGCATATTCAGGAAAATAGACAAAAACCTTAAAAAACTAGATTTAACATTATCAGCTAATAAAGCACAATGTTGTAAAATCTAGTGCAGTCTTCGCAGGGAGTTGGATTTTCGTGCTACTAAACATAAATACAGAATTTGACATCCATTCATTTGATGTTTAACAACCGAACTAAGCACATAAATGGGTTCAAACTAACCATGCAGGGGGGAATGGCAATCAACCAATCCTTAATGGTATGAACACCAACGTTTCTATCAAATATTATCCCAAAAAATACTATTTGAAAGCAAAATACATAACAAGAATATTAAATGGTGAAGAAGGAGACCATGCACTCAAAGAAATAAGACAGCTTTAATTTTAATTAATTCTGCATAAATTTCGCCAGAGTTTCAGCAACAATCTTAGACTTCCTTCTTTACAAAGAGGAACTAATTCTGTTATATAGATTTCCAAAAACGGATGAATGGCCAAGATTTAAACTTAAGTGGGCCAGATTCATCCTACATCAAAACTACCCATACCCATAAGTGGGAGGCAAAATATCAACAACAACAAAAGGAGAAACAATAACTACCCAAAAAGGTAATTAATAACTACCAAAAAGCTGCTCCAAAAAGTGCACATGCACGGAGCTCAAGATTTACAACTGTTTTGACAGTTAGAAATGAACTTTATGGCTAAAAAGTGTTTTTTAAGATTTTAAAAGAAATTTGCGCTTTATGAAAGCACTTTCTCCTTTTCTGTTGTAGACCCTTTTTCCAGAAATTTATCCTCGCCGTGCAAATACTCCTTCCAAAGGTCCCGACTTGCCGCACGTTTTGCTCGAACATAGTCTTGAAATCTGATGCATAGCTGGAACAACAGCATGCTTGGAGGCATAGGAGGATGGCGTATTTTATATTGCATACCCTCCAAGTAGCAATCTATATGCTTTAACCCATCCTTCCAGTCAGACCCATGAGCTTCAAAACATAAAATGTCTGAATGCAATCCACTAGCAAACTCTAGGTCCTCCGTGGAGTATGCGACCTTATCAATTCTCAATCTATCCTCCCAATCTGGTTGTACTTGGTAATCGGACAAACTATTTTTCCAGCCTAGAACCATTGATTGGAGTATCCCTTCCACCAAGATCCCTCATGTCCTTCAAAATTTCCTCGCATGTCTCCTACTCTTTATTAATGGTGCCTTTTGTGTCATTCTTCATGTTGGCAGTCCAGTACCATTCTTTAAAAATGCTGATGCCATAAGGATCCAGGATGGCGGACAATGTGGGAATCTGCGTGTGGGTCCTGAAAAGAGCCCTCATGAGGGGGAGAACTGTATCAACCACCTCATGAACCCAGAGACATTCCCTCTTTACCTCAAACAATTTGACCAGAATGGTCTCTCAATGGTGGGCCATTTCCTTTACATCTTTAATGATCCGCTCTCCCTTTTCCTTAATGTCTCGAATCCATTCCTTGACAGCTTTGGTGGTATCACGTACTCCTTAAAAATCTGTTGTAGTCCTTTGCGCCAATGCCAATGGGGGAACATGGGATTCAGGGGCATGTTGCAATGGTTTTAGCAGGTGATCAATATACTTCTCAGCTTGGTCAACACGAACTCGGTACATGTTTCTCTCAGTAGTCATTTTGTCAAGTTGCCTGAGCATATTCTGCATGGAGTCCTTGAACTCTTCCCTTTCATTCTCTTTGGTGGCTCGCCCTATCGGGACGATTGTAATGCTATAATCAGCCAATGCAATTTGATCTGTTTTCTTATCGATAGGTGCGGTAGCAATATGGATGGTGCAATTCCTCTACTCATTCTTGGAGATCCGGGAGTAGGTCTTGGGCTTCTTCTTGCCTTTGGATTTTGTTTCCCCTATGCGAGAGAAGATATCCTCCAAGTTGATAGGTGGCTTGGTAGCTGCCTTCCGTTGTGCACGAGCAACTAACCATTCTAGAGGAATGGTTTGTCCGGATGTTATGGCCAAATTCCCACTTTGCTCCTTAGAGGTTTCAACTGGCCCATTGCCTATCTGCAATTGATTTGTCGTAGAAGGAACAGATGCAGTATCCAGCCCTTTACTTATAGCCGAGTTCTCCCCCACCTCACTGAACAACTATCGGGTGTCCCCTTGTGATGGTTGCTCTTCAGTTCTATCGGGCTCGTGGGTCTCATCCGCCTTGCGTTCTTCTTCGATGATGGTGTCTTCTTTGCCGGCGCTATTCAATTGTAATTCATGTCGACTCCCCTGGGTGAGTTCATGCTTATCAACCTCTTGATTAGGAGGAATTTCTCCTTCCTTAACTTGATTTCCAGGTTCACTAGAACCAATGATCCTGACCTCTGTATCTAGCTCATCTTGTGCTGGAGGATTATTAGCCTCGAATGCATCAACATCGCTCTGGGAAGGCGAAGCAGGTATATAGTCAAGCTCAACTACGTCATCTTCCGAACTGGGGTCTTTGGATGACAAACTGACCTCAAGCCTTCTAATAGGGATCTTTTCCCTTCTAGTTCTTTTTGATGCCCGAGTCCCTCTATTAGCTCTAGCCTTCTTCCTCTTCTTTCTGGGCTTCTGTTGTGCGAATCGCACACCCATCCCCGTCTTGGACAGGGACCCCCAATTTGTGCCTTTCTGTCCTGCCCTGAAATTTGGCTAAGTCTGAAATTTCCTGATCCTGAAATTTGGCTAACTCTGAAAACTGAGGAAACCTCCAAAAACTAGAATTTGCAATATAACTCCTAGAGGGCCGAAACCACTCTCAAACATCCTGAAAGTATATATGGAATATAACTTAAACTTAAATGTCATATGGAAATGTCACTTATACTTAAATGTTATATTCCATATGCTTAATTTCGGACCCAGAAGCCAAAGTTGAAAAAGTTAAAGTTGCCAAAAGTGTTTCAAGGTCAGAAATTCACTTTAACCATCATTTTTGGACCCTAGGGCCGAAATTTCTAAATATGACGAAATCGCAAAAAGTGTTTCAAGGTCCGAAAAACACTTTAAGTGTCCATTTTCGGACCCTGGGGCGAAATGTTAAAAAACGCGATTTTGCAAAAGCGCCTCCAGGTCCGAAATCACTTAAGTCCCTCTTTTCGGACCCTTGGAAGAAAATAAAGAAAGCGCGAAGTTTTTAAAACGGACGCTTCAGGTCCGAAAACCCGAAATATTTATTTTCGAACCCCTGGGTTTAAAAGCGCGAAATATAAAAGGACGCACTAGGTCCGAAAACTGGCGAAAGCGCTTCAAGCCCCGAAAAACACTTAAACGCTCAATTTCGGACCCTACCTCCGAAGTTCATTTTAAAATCGCGAAATTTCCAAACTCGCTTTCAGGTCCGAAATATGGGTAAATTCGCCAAAGACGTTTAACATCCGAAGGTCCGAAGTTCACTTATATCGCAAAGGTGGTTTAGCTCCGAAAATGAGAGTTCGCCAAAAACGTGAAAAGCTCTGAAAATACACTTAAGTGTCCATTTTTGGACCCTAGGGGCGAAATGTTTGAAAATCGCAATTTTGCGAAATATATGTAAGCTCCGAATTTGCAAAGAACGCCAAAAGGTCCGAAGTTTTTGCAAATTTCAAAAGATGCCCTCCGTTCTTCGAAATTTACCAGAAAGCATGAGAGTTAGAGTTTTAAAATCTGCAGAAGCTCTCCAAACCTCCAAAATCGCGCCATAAACCCATTTAAAACGTCCAAGACTCCAAAGGTAAAATACGCAGAAGTAATCGACCAAGGATCAGATTTCACAATCGAGGAGAAGGAGAAGCATTTTCAAGATACATCCCGCAAAGAGCTTCTCAAGCCAGACGTCGTAATTAAATTCAATGTTTGTTAAAATTAAATTATTTCATTTTTTCAAATTAATTTAATGAAATGAAATTGGTTGATTGATCGCAGGACGTCATTGAAGAACCAGGAGAAAAACCTGAAACGCAAATCAAGGAAGGATCGCAATCCAAAGCCAGGTGCTAAAGATTGGAAAAGAGAGGATGCAGGAGCGCAAGAGCAACCGAGCATTGGGAACCGTGCCGTTGAACAAAGATGAAGTCCACCGGCGAAATTGGAGGCAAAAGGCAAAAGAACACTCTGAATGCTGCAAGTTTATGCATTCTCGAGAAAAGGCACACAGTTGGATTTAAGTCCAGAAATTCAGTTTTAAAGCTGAAATTGCTTTATTGTAAACTGCCTATGGGTCCCGTGCAAGATATTTTTGTGGATAACTATTCCCAACCAGCAAGAAAATCGGATAAACTTGAATTAAAGCCAAAAAGTGGCAGGCAGTTGAGATAGTTGCTGGTTGGATAACTGAGAATTAATTCGGCATTGGTCAAGGCTGTCAACTTCTGGAAGACAGATCAGGACCCTTGGATGCAGTCCATCCTGGCCTCTGATTCAAAGTTGTAATATCTATAAAAGGCGGAGGCCTTTCTTCTGTAAAAGGTTAGATTGTTAGAGATTGAGAGATTGTTAGATAGTGAGATGGTTAGATAGTTAGATTTTAGAGTTAGAATAGGTTAGATCTTAGCAGTAGCATAGAGATGCTGCAGAAATTGTTGTAATAGGCAGTTGAAATCAATATATAAACATTGATTTGGTGTTTATTGTCTTGTTTTCATCCTGTTTGCATGGTTTCTTTCAGCATTTTAGATAGATCTTTCTATTTTGGGTGTGCAGGTATTTGATAGATTCGGGCTCATACCACTGAGGATATGTTGATTGTGTATCCTTTTGTGTGGTTAACCTGAGCCTTCAATTGTGCTTAGTTCAATTGCAAGTGTCCATTTGAGCTGCGCCAGAATTGGGTGCTTAGCCGTGCGTCTCCAATCTGAAAATCTTCCAAGTTCCTTTGAAGATTGCACCATTCCTGCAAGGTTGTGAGCCATTCTGGCCAAGCAGGAATTGGTTATGTTGAATCCGTCTACCCGCATACCCGTGTTGTTAGTTTTAGATCTCCTAACCCTTTCCTTTTGCTCTTTATTGCATAATTCGAGAATCACAGCAGACTAGCTTGTCGCCAGTCAAACGTAAGTCCCCCTTGTGTTTCCAGCATAAACACATCA
Organism: Cryptomeria japonica; assembly: GCF_030272615.1. NCBI lineage: Eukaryota > Viridiplantae > Streptophyta > Pinopsida > Cupressales > Cupressaceae > Cryptomeria > Cryptomeria japonica. The sequence continues at coordinate 7,502,953 of NC_081414.1, forward strand.
GGCCACTAAGAGATCCCGCAGTCAAGACCTGACAAAAGAAACCTTGAGGTAGTCTCCTTTGATCAAACTTAGAAAACAGCATTAGAGACTTCCTTATCTCAAGAGAGAGTAGGATAATCAGTCGGCTATTCTATTCTGCGTTGGCCGTATGGAGTTTGCAGCAATGCGATTTCGTCCACGTCAACAGCTTCTCAACCTCTTCCTTCGGTGCACTTGAGGTTCCCTCATCTTCCAAAGACTGGGAATTGAGACTGCCCATCATATGGTATGTAAATTGGATTCCTTCATGGGTTAGTCTCTCAATCTACTGGGATAACCAGTGATCGGTATACCTTCCTGGACCTGCCATAACTGCCTCAAAATCAGTACTCGGATCCTGAGACCAATCAATTCCCGCCAAGAGGTACTTTACTACCTCAAACTCTTGGACCTGCAAGCAATTTCCCGAATCTGTCACCTGATCTGGGACTCGACGGTATTCATAAAGTCGCATCTGCTGCACACTTAGCCTTGAATATTCACGCCGTCGGACCTCATAGTCATCAGAACAATTTCTCCAATAGTCCTCAATCGATGCCTTTGTTCTGTAGCGCCTGCCATAGGCTCTTTTTGCCAAATTGTCATGATCAAAACATTTCCTTGGGAAATGTTCCTGCAGGCCATAAGATGCTAATTCAGCAAGTGACTCATCAGCTTGTACTGAATTCTTGAAATGGACATCGAGGGCACCCAAAATCATAAGGAAGGTGAATCCGGACTGCTTCTTATCTTTGAGTAAGCTGGTCGCTAGATGTGCCTACCTTGCAACTTCCAGAAGGAGTATTTTATTTGTTGGATAGCATGGAAGTCGGAACGGAGCTCCCTCAAAGTCGGCTATTCTAATTCAGGTGAACCTAGGGAATTGAATAAACCAAGCACCGTACTTTTGTACCAAAATGGTAGCTTGCTCTGAGAGCCTTATGTGCGATCCCCCTTGCATCAACCTGACTAGGCGCATTGTAAAGGCGTCATTGACACGCTCATATTGACCAATTTCATAAGTAGTGTTGTTCTTTTCCCTTTGAGCTATGTCATAGTAATGTAGTTGAGGATAGCAGTCGTACACCTTTACCTGATTAGGCCCATTCCCGATTTCACCCTTCTTGATTAATCCTGTCAGCAGCTGGTGTCGGGCGAACATATAGACCAAGTAGGAGGTCATGGTGAAGTACTTCTTTTCTTCAAGTTCGACCAGCTGGGTATGGATATTATCACTGATGATCTGGGCCTAGTCAAACTTGGATTTTCCGGCAAAGACCTGTTCCATAAAGTAGAACATCCACTCTTCAAAAAAGTTTGACTGAGGGAGTCCCATAACCCAGCTGAGTAAGGTGACCATATCACCATGTTTGTTATGAAAGTCACTTTTGGGGGTCTTTTTTACTGATTCTAATACTCGGAGGCCTTCTCTCCCTATACCATTCTTCGTTTATCAATGTCCTGCATTTAGCAGGATTCATGTCGTAAGCAACTTGTGCTTCATCTATGGTTGCAGCAATGGGATGTCAAATGCATCCCCAATGGCCTCAGGTGTGAAATCAGCTAGCACCATATTTTCTAGAATCACTAATCTAGTCTCTGGCTGATAATGTCGGGCAGCCTCAACTACTAGCTCATAATTCTACACGGATGGAGAGAAACCTGCCGCCTAAGCGATACCACTTTCCATCATCCGCTTGGGCTTGCCATATGCGTGAGGAGAAAATACCCAGTCTCTGAAGTCCTGAATGTCTATGTGGCCCAAATCAGTATCACCTATGTTTTCCCACATCCTTTGGACTTTTGACTCCCTCAGTCCTCCTCTTTGGTACTGGTAATTCATCTTCTTGTCTTTACAGGGAATCTCAGATTTAGAGTCCCGAGATGTTCCAGTTGCACCAAGCGTCTTTGAGGATTCTACCACAGATCTAGGCATTTATCCTGCACAACTGGACGCGGATTACGAGACAAGATGAAGGAAACAAATAGGTTAGTGAAAATAGAGGATGATGTTAGGACATAAGGATCAATGGGAAAACTGAAAATTTGAAGAAAGTATGATGCTTCAACAAAAAAGCCTGATTAATTTGGAAGTGAACTGCTGTTAAGTTCTTTGTTTAGAATGTGCTACTTGGCTGCGGTCCAGGGCTCTGGTGTTCAATGATTACCAATTTTGCATTCGAAGTCTTAAGTTCAGTTTTTTTTTTTAAATGTTCAAAATTTTCTCTAAGTCTGAATTTTGTCTTGCAAGGCTAATTTTTGGCAGGTTCGCCTCTGCACCATGTTTAATGTTTCAAATAGACGACCAATTTTGCATAAATAATGATTTGAAGGAAAAAATTGAATCATACCTGGCGAATTGCCTAATTGATGAGCGAACTTCAGAGACTTGGGTGGTTTCGCAAAATGTTGCCCTCTTGCCTTTTTCCTCTTGCACGATATTGGATTGCAAGGAAATGCAAACTTGTTGAGGTAAAATGCCTACCACGCGAATTCGGACTGGGAAGGCGAAATGAAAAAATGCAAACTCTGTGATTACCGAAACGTTCTTCCCTATGCCTTACGCGATACTGGACTATACTTGCCGGTTTTCGAATTGGAGGCACTCTTCGCAAGCTTGTTTAAAAAAAACACCCAATTGAAAAACCGCGACACTCCCAATTTCGGGGCAAAACAAGCTTTTGCAAACTTTCAACCTTCAACGCCTTCCTCCTGATTTGCGATTTCAGACTAGGAAGACTGAAAAGGTAGGCAAGGTTTAAAACTTATAGCGCCCTTAACCAAAATATCGCGACTCATGATTTTCGGCATTTTCGGAATGTTTTAGAGTTCAAGAAGTCTTTACCTACCTTCGCGATTTTACCACTGGCAATTTCAAGCTACAAGGCAGTTTTGCAAACCCTATGAAAAAGACGCCTTCCTTTTTATTTGCGATTTCGAGTTGTCTTGCCGATTTTCGGGCCATAAGACGCTTTGAAAAGTTTTAAATATTAATGCCCTCACTTGGATTTGGCGAAAATCAGGATAAATAGCGATTTTGCAAGGTTTTCTTAGTTTTGACGTTTTAACTTGGTTTGGTGAACTTCAGCCAAAATGTGTGTTTTACAAGCTTTTGTAATTTTAACGTTTTCACTTAGGCCCCTAAAAATCGGCCTAAATGGCAATTTTGAAAGCTTTTGAGTTTTGATGTTTTACCTTTGGTTCTCGAAAATCGGCCCAAAGGACACTTTTGAAAACTCTTTTAAGTTTTGATTTCACCTTTGCTCAGCAAACTTCGAGCGACTTGGGTCTTTTGCAAAGTTTTGAAAAAATCACACTTAGACGTTTTTACCTTGGTTTGGCGAACTTCGGGCCACATGTGTGTTTTAAAAAGGTTTTATTATTTTCACCTTACCCTTTGGCCCTCGAAAATTGGCCAACTTGGGTGTTTTGAAAAGGTTTTGAAACTTAGACGCTTTGCTTCCATTTGGTGAAAATCAGGCTCTTGAGGAATTTTACAAACTCTTGAAACTTACGGGTTTTCCTCCATTTGGCGAAATTCGGCCTCCTGAGGAATTTTGCAAGGTTCTGGAATTGGCACTCTTGCGTACCTAGTAGACTCTTAGGCTTTAAATTAGGTTTCCCTTGGATTGATTTTGGGTATTCAAAATGCGAAACTCTCCTCATAGAACTTCCCAGGCCATGCGACTTAAAATCCAAACACGCCCTTTCTTTTAACGACCACAAAGCCTATTGCTTCACCACTTCCTGGATCCCAACAAAAGGGACGACGGACAAAAATCAAAATTCGAACCTCAGCAGGACGAAGGCTGAAAACCAAAGAGGGGAACCTTGTCAGTGACAGGGAGTGTGTGCAAGGCACAACACAACTGCACGACATAATTGTGTAATAATTGTACGGACTTCATGACGGTCATTGCTTTGTATTGTACGACTTTCAGCTCATTCCATACGACATGGCAAGTTCATTCATCTCGTACGGTATCACAGGTGCATTCCTTCTATATGGTACCTAGTGCATCGTTCCCTACTACCAACGCACATTTCGAAGTTCCAAGCGGTTATTGTCATACGTCAATTCCATCACGTAAGAACAAATCATATTGCCCACACCGTACGGAGGATACTTCATCTCGTATGGATAAAGCCTATTGTTGACACCGTACAGCCAGAGCATTTCTTTCGCATCGTACGACAGTGGTTGCATCCTGTACGGGAACACCAATCAGCCGTACATCATCAACCCCAACTTGTGTGTGGAGTTCTCATCGTGTCATATATGGTACAATCCTCTCAATGCCATCGTTCCGTACAACAAAGTGGTTTCTTCACGACATGTTGCAGATGTTGGTTAAAGCTCTTTTTTGGCTTCATCAGCATTGTTTTTGGCGTCTTAAAAAATTGCGAAAATCTTGTGTGCCATGGAGTTCCATGTGGTTTTGAAGGTTGCAATCATGTGCCCCTTGACCCCGCTGGGGGCGCTGCCCCCAAACCCCCATTTGATTTGGCAGGTACACTACAAGTTGGGGTTGCCCAGTCGAAGTCGTTGTCTGTTGTTAGTCTTCCGAAATATTACTTGATGTTCGCTTGTTGTCTAGAAGACGACTTTTTCTTTTGGGGGGGATGATGTCGGCATAAATTGCCTATTGTTATGTTTGATAATATTTGTTATCTGACAAGGTATTAATTAATTGTATCAAGTGGGTTGTCAGTCTCAGGTAGTTATGTGTCGGTTGGTTGATGGTTGTGTACCTCTCGGCAACCGCCGGGTCCTTTAAATATGTTGTGTACCGTCAAGGAGGTGGCATGATATTGTCGGATCTATTGTAATCCTTGGCCGACTATCGTTGGTCTCTTCTCTGTAATAATTGAATGTGCGAATAAATATATATTTTGCTGTCGTGTCTGGTATGCATTGTCATGTACATTATTATTTCTTGTATTTAATTTACCTGTTGTAACGGTAAATAGTGCTCACAAACCAAGTTGAGGTTGGTGCCTACAAACATTGTAAAAGAACTATTATATAAAAGCAATAATTTTATGTGTTTTTTCCCATATTGGGTTTCCACGTAAAAATTGTGTTCTTATTTGCATATGTTATTGGATAAATATTTGAAGTAAAGTGAGTATATCTAATCAAGTTAAAAAGATTAAAATTCATTAATATACTGATTCAGCCGCCCCCCACCCCACCCCTCCCGCCCCTCTCAATATATTTGTGTGCTCTTCAATACCAAGACAAGGAAAATTCCTTGTGAAGGTCGGATTTTCCGACCTTGACAGGATAGGGAATAAGGAAAATTTTATGAAAGTCCTTGTCTAGAATGTGGAAATTCAAAATTGGAATAAAAAATCCAAAGTTGAAGTATGGAATGCAAAGTTCAAATGTTAAAATCCTTGTTGGATCCTTAGTTAATTCATGGATTTCCCTTAGCATCTTTACAAGCGTTCATCCTAGTCCTTGTCCACATGCTAGATGCACTCACATTTTTGTCCTTGAACAACATGAAATTGTGCCCTTTAACTTGGAAATTCCTTGACAATCTCTCAATTGTGCTTTCAACCTTCCTTGCACAAGTGAAAATTCCACTTTTCTTGTCCGTGGACACCTTGCATTTCAGCCTTTGCTAGTCCTTGCCAAGCGTGGAAATCCGCCCTTCATTTGTCCTTGTCAATATGGAATTAGCACCCATTATGGAATTAGTGTCAAGGTTGCATTTCATTTAAAAGAATATCCATGTCAATGATGAATTCATGCCCTAGTAATCATTGGCTACCCCTCACTAGCGCTTGGAATTCCGTAACAATCCTTGTTTAGCGCTCACAACTCTGGAACTAATCCTTGACCACATGTTGATTGCATTCTCTAGTCTGAAACTATAGGTCACATGAGTCCTATATTTCGAAACTCCTCTTTTCTAGCACCTAGGTTGTCCATAACATACTTGGAAATGCGCTCTTGTTTGTCTAGGACCACATGCAAATCCCACTCAAGGAGAGTTTAAGTCAAGGTTGGCTGGTATAGTAAGTAAAATGTGTGGAAGAAACAGAAAAATAAACCTTGTTTAGATCGGCTTCATTGGGGGAATTTGCTATTTGTAAGGTGTGGCATACATATGAGAAGATCAGAACGTCATTCAAGACAGAAAATTTGCTGGAAATCTCTGCCTACAGCAGATTTCTGCTTAGAAATGCAGAGCACATGTTGTGTTTTGAATGAAGCGCCCTAACCTTATATTTATAAGTGTTCAAAACAAGATGAAATATGAAATCAAGTTTCAAAGCTGGCCAACCTGATTAAAAATGAGGGAAAATTTATGTTTTTAAAAAACAAAAACAAGGGATTTGAAGACAGCCGACTTGGTAAAGGCTGATTCGAATTGTAAATGCAAGCATTTTAACAACTAGGTCGGCCTTATTGAGACGATGAAATTCCTAAAGTGCGGCACATATAAATGAGAGTTCAGATGCATAATTTTCAACAAACAATTGACTTCATATTAGTGTGAGTGAAGAGCCGACCTAGGGCTGCAAACTACATCAGATTTGCAACGAATTTTATAACAGATTAAAGGCAGATTTCAGCTGAATCAAGAGCAGATTTGAAGAGTGAATTTTTTAACCAGACCTAGAGGGGTGCAAATAGGTGAATTAAATCTGACCTGAAACTTGATTTTACAAGGGATAAGTGCTTTACAAGTTATTGATGATGCAAAGCCTTAAACTTACACTTTAGTTTTACATTTCATTGATTCATGGCATTTCTTCTTTTTCAGATTATACATAAAGGAACAATTGGAAGAAATCAAGTGCAAGGAAGTGAATGGAAAATGGATGCAAGGACACAACAAGAAAGAGGACTAGAACAATATGTTTCAAGAGAAACGGATGAAGAAACTTGGGTGACAACAAGAAGATCAAGGTCTAAGTCCAAGTCATGCGAGGAAGAAGATCAAGATAAGAAGACATCCAAGGAGTGATTGCAAGCATCAAGTCATGCAAGGGAACGAGTGGGAGCTCTATAAGAAAGATTCTACAACGAGCATGGTATCAGAGCCAGGTCCAGGCTAGGAGCCCCAAGCGGATGAAGAAACTTGGATGACAACAAGAAAATCAAGGTCTAAGTCCAAATCATGCGAGTAAGAAGATCAAGATAAGAAGACATCCAAGGAGTGATTGCAAGCATCAAGTCATGCAAGGGAACGAGTGGGAGCTCTATAAGAAAGATTCTACAACGAGCATGGTATCAAAGCCAGGTCCAGGCTAGGAGCCCCAAGCACACGAGAGGTGTGGCTTAAGGGGGGTGTTGGTGTTGGAAATAAGCCACACCCAGACCGACGAACAACTTTAGACTTCAATTGGAAAATCAATACATATGTTATCTAGCATCTACATAGGGCTCATAAATTTTGCATTCGAGTGTGACACAAACACATGAAAGCCGAAATGCACACAAAGAGAGAAAGAAAGGATAGTGTTTAGAAATCATCCCTTATTTCTTACAGCATAGTTCTTTTGCAGTTATTAGTAGATATGTATTTCTTCTAAATTATAGTCAAGTTAGTCTTCATAACTCAAAAGTTTCCAACATCATGGTAGTACTTGAATCATGGGGTATCCACTAGAAGAAGAACTCTTCGATTGGTCGCTAGCACTAAAATCTAGTCCACTAGAAGGCCATGCAAAATTGAAGACAAATTGACTCATTGTGTTGATAACTGCTACAGGCTCTACAAAAATTGCTAGAATTGTGATTAATAGAGGCGTCTCTGCTATTGCCAATTTGTCCCCAAAAAAATTGCCCCCTTTTTGGTTTATTTGATCAGTTGAGAAAAATGGCAAAAAATAAAGATTTGTGATGAATTGGGGAAGAAATTGGTGAGCTCCAATTTTGATAATTTTTTTAAGAAAAAAAGATCTCTTCGTATTAGGTAGAAATCAAAGTGTACATATTCGACTATGACAGACCGGAAAGCTATTTGGTCTTTGCATGTATGGAGTTTATTAAATTCTAAATATAATTACAAAATGATTTGATCTAATAGTGTACTATGGTGTTTGGACAGTTTTAAAATGATTTGCCATTGCAGATGGTTGTTATAGGATTTACCTGTGTAATGTTTTTTTGGTAGTATTGATATGGGTTTGACAAATCTTTTCTGGATACCTTAGTTTATTTTTGCCTAATGTTTGAGTGAGCTACCTCATTTATCATCAGGGTAATGTGATTGGTAATTGACATTTGTGAGAGAGAAGTGGTCAGTATACATAATAATATATGGCCAGCAATATTCAAATGATATGCTGGTCAGGGGAACAGTGAAGTGATTGTTATGAGCTCAATAATTCTTCTTACAATAATATCAAAGATTAATATAATAATGATCTGCCCTTAAGAATATATCAGGGGGCAATATGAAATTGGTCTTCTGCTCAAATATTGTTAAATTTCTAGAGAAATCCATACAAGGTTTCTATCATCTCCTAAAAACATAAAAAATAAACTAAGACATTGGAAGTACATCAACTTAAATATTATCATTTCTTCCAGCTAAAACCAGGAATCCTAATTTTGTAAAAATGTGGATGATATGTTTGTGGACTTTAGTATTCTACAATGAGAATAATTGCCAAGAATGGTTGATAATTCATGTCACCTTAACAATATTGGCAGAAATTTCTTGTTTCCATATGTTATTTGGCTAGAAAGAATGGTTTGAGTGTGCATTTTCTTAAATCAATTAGTACAAATTTAATTTATTGTTTGGTTGAATTTTTCTATTGCTTATGCACCTCAATTACAGAGTTTAATAAGTGGAGTTAGGGTGGAGGTGAAAAGAGGTGCATTAAGAGTTACAGTTTTATTCATTTATTTCAGATTGACTAGTCACTTATGAGAGAAATTAGTCTTCTTTTCAGAATTGATTTTTCTTTAATTGATTTTGTATCTTATTCCCTTAATCAACATTTTACAAATTAGATTGGTCATGTACTCATGTTCTTTTGCAATTTCAAAGTTCGACCTTTATTGATGTGAGACTTTACAGGTGAATGGATGCTGGAAGCAGGAGCACTTGTTTTGGCTGATGGTGGCCTTTGTTGCATTGACGAATTTGATAGGTATGCTTAGGATTTTTTTTCTTTGTGTAAGGTTATAGTTATTGTATTTTAGAAGAAAAATCTAATACTATGTTACCAGGTCCCTCAACAGCACCTCCCTTCTCCTCCCCACCTATTGATATGGGTCAAGTATAGTTCTCCCTGGGTTACACAACTTGTTATTTTGTCTTTACTCTAGTTTTGCATCTAACTATATGTCTGCCTCCCTTAATTCTGTCTTAATGTGGTTAGAATCATGTTTCAAGATCTTCTTTAGTCTAATAGAGTAGGAACTATAGCTCATCAACTCAACAAACTGAATTTTAATGAATTTGGTTATCCAGTGTAGATCTCATAGCTTCTTGGATGACCAATAACAATCTAAGCACGTGATATCTCCACCTCTTTAGAAAGTTTATAGTTTTTATTGATGTTAGTACTCACACCTATATATGTTTTGCTGACACATTTTGGTGTCCATCCCTTCTAAGTTTTTGACATAACTAAACGTAGGTTCAGATTCATTACCCTTTCTCTGGGAAATATAGACAGCAAGAGAATATCTACATAAGCATCAACATTCTAAAGAATGACGTTCAAAAAAGCATTACTCTTTTTCCTTTGTTACCTGGGGACCCACCTGCATACGGGAGATGTTATGGGAATGTGGGGATGTGCCCCAAGACTCCCCTAAACCCCATATCACACAGAAAATGTAATGCCCCCACTTTGAAATACAATTTAATGATAAATGATAATAATAAAATTAAAATTAAAATATAAAAGAATACAATTAAATATAATTAAATTTTAATTAAGTTAATGAATGGTCAAAGACATGAAATGAAAAGTTGTGACTCCCTCAAACATGAGATATAAAGGGGAGAAGAGAACCTCATTTGAGGGGAATTTGGGGAATCAGAATTGCAGATCTGAATGTGAAAGGTTGTTCAAATGATCTATGCATTAAAATAGTAAGGATTCAATTTTGGCAATGGTGGAGAAATCCTTCATGGTGATCACCGTTGCACTCTTAACTATATGAATTTGCATTTCAAAGGATTTGCTTATGGCGTCAGCAGTGTCAACAGTTTGTCCATCCTCCTTCATATATTTCACCCCTATGCATTTCAGATCATTAAGCATGTTTTGCACCAATTCAGACAATTCTCGCCCAAGTTTTACAAATTCCTCATAGCCTTGTTTTATTACAGAATTTCTCCATTCGATGTTCTTGCAGATGTATAGAATATATTTCTCCATTCGATGTTCATGCAGATGTATAGAATATTGTCATCAAATCCTTGTAAAGGCTTCTCTGCAAGGAACTTCATTACACCATGCCTTTGAATTTCTTCCATGTCGGCTAGTGTTCGGGCCCATTTGGCTTATTTGTTCTTCCAGGTTGTGATTTCTTTTCCCAACTCTCGGATGACTTTAGCAGCATCATCATACACCTTGCTCAAATGCCAAATATATTATGTTCCCTCTTTCCTGATCGTATCCAACCATTCAAGGAACACCCCATGCACCATTTTCTTCCTTTATACTTCTATGAGCAATTTCTGATTGCTAGGGGATTTAGGGTCGAAGAGTGTTGGTTGTGCAGACAGTGGTTGGGGATCTAGTCCATGGATTGCGTCAATGTATTCTGCCATTTGTTTTAAGGCTTCTTTTAGTTCCTTTTTGACTTCTCATCCTTCCAAGTCCTGGTTATGATCTTTTTCACTGAAGCTTCAAGATGAAGAACATCCGTGGCCCAAGAAGCAGTACCAATATTCACCTTTTCAACGGTAAAATCCTAGGCTGTAGGATTCTTTGTTTTCTCATTTGTCAATGGGCGTGCTATCTCCGCAGTCCAATTCCCACTGTCAGCATCAAAATCAATTTTTGAAATATTTTCAGCTTCTTCACTTTGGGAGTTTTCCCCAAGCACTTGCTCACCATGTCTTCCAGCGGAACCGAAACTCAAACTACATTCCTTTTCTTGATTAAATGGCTAGGTCCCCTCTCCTTGACAATGATCCCATCTTCGACTAATTTTGCAACCACTTAAACTCATTCGCACATTAGTAGGTCAACCTTCAAAAATCATTATCATCACATATACATAGTCTAAATCATCATCAATTTATCTTGTTAACATTACAACATCATTGCAATCTAATTAAATCACTTTAAAATTAAGCATATCATTATTCTAATTTACTTAATCCATTCAAATTAATTGATTAAATATCTAACTCAATTTTTTATGAATTATTTAAATAAGATGAATAATGGGATGTGACACTGGCCAAAGTGAATTTGATGTTGGCAGTGGTGAAGTGTAATGTACCTGAACCGTTCAGCTCACAAACCCCCCCTCGGCAAAATGCGAAGACCACAAAAAGGGCGTATGGTGGTGTTTGTGCCAACCGTACGTTGAGGTTTGTGCCAAGCCGTACAGTGAGGTTGGTACCAAGCCGTACGATGAGAGGTTGGTGCCAAGTCGTACGGTATGTACAGCCCCTCTGTCTGCGCAATGGATTTGGACGCCCAAACTACTTTCCTTCGGCTGCGTTCAACTCCACAAATATTTAATAATGCGTAGTGCCAGATATACCATATAATCAGATTAACACAATTTGGCACGAAATGAACACCAGACATGCAAGTAGAAATTCAGACTCAGTAATGATAGCACTTCAGATTACAATAATCTTGGACTGAGGGCAGAGCAGAGTAGGGTGAGGAGTAACTCCCACTGAAACTGCAGATGCCAAGTAGGGAGGATCTTCCACCTCCGGAATGGCTGACAACAGAACTCCAACTGGAATTCGCACATACAAAGAAAATACCAAATTCACTCCTACCTACAACAATGACTAACTCAGCCATATATATGGGCTCTAGGAAGTTTCTCGAAGGGTGACAAACGGCCCGACACCAAAAAGTTTATAACTAATATATTAATAAAAAGGGCCCAAAATATATTATTAAATACGGGGCCGTACAAGAAATTATTTATATTGACTATTTAATTATATCGGGGACATTATAGTCCTCCCGGCCCAAAAATTGCTTGCCCTCAAGAAATTGCAGACTCCGATGCTCCTCGATCCGTTCACTCTCCCAGATGATGTCATCATGTCTGAAGATTGCCTCCATTCGTCTGGCCGAAATTTCCCTCCCGCCACCATTGGACATTCCTCCTAGTACCACCTTCTTGTCATCCACTTCGAATGAGAATTCCATCTTCTTGAAGCTTTGTGTGTACTGGTCGAGGGTCTCCATCCATTGAATGCCCAAGATGACATCTGTATCATCCAAATCAATTACGAAGAAATCATTTGTCACTGTGTAGTTCCCCATGGTGATGTTGAGTTGTGGAACCAGATGAGTACATGACAATAGATTTCCTCCCGCCACCTTGACTTCGAACCCTTCATGCTCCTTTGTATGCAAACCCCTCCTGGTGATGAGTGATGAGTTGATAGAGTTGAGAGTAGCCCCACTGTCCAACATGACTATGACCCGTTGCCCTAGGAGTGTAACGCAAACCCGAAACACACTGCATTTTGGAGTGCTAGTCAAAGCGGCAATGGCACCTCCCCTACGGACCAGTGTAAAAATTCTCCCTACATGATCTATGTTTTCCTTAGCCTTCCCCGTGCTTTGTTAACCATCTTCCTCATTCTCTTCTTTGCTGTCGGACACCACTTCAATGCTTAAGCATTGGTGCCCTGGTTCCCACAGCTCCTTGCAGGTAAAGTAGAGTTTCCTTCTCCTGAGTTCTTGTCTTGTGGCTTCATCTAATGATGGCTTCTTCGGGGCTAGGGGTGGTTTGTCATGCGAGTAACTCTCGGAGGAAGAAGATGAGGTCGCCATGTCACATGCCTTCTTAATCGCTTCAGAGAGTGTGTTGGGGTTGAACCCTTTCACCCAACCCTTCAGTGGTTCCATCAACCTGTCCATGAATAAGACCACCAATCTCCTCTCCGAGATATCTCTTACCAACATGGATAGTCTCTAGAATTCTATAATGTAACTGTCCACCGGTCCAGATTGCTTCAGTTGAGCCACTCTTTGAAATTGAGTTTAGGATCTCTTCTGTCAAAACGGTCTATAAGCCTCTCTGTGAATTCGGCATATGAAGTTATCTGATCGTGGCCGAGGGTGACCATTCCATGATGCCACCATTCGTGAGCGACTCTTTCCAGGTGAAGTGCAGCAAATTTGATAGCCACATCTTCAGGCATCGGGTTAAGTTGGAAATAGGTATCTGCTTTTTGTACCCAAGCTCGTGCCGAGGTTGCAACGATCCCATCAAAAGGTGAAAATTATTCTTACCAACTTTCCGTTTGATATCATTGTTATAGTAGCCATAGTAGCCAGGACTTCTGCCACCTGAGTATTTCATCCGGAGCTCGACATAATCCTTGAAGGATATGTCTCCCTCGAGGTTTGCATCCCTCCAATCTTGATTCAACTGTGCTTGCAAGTCCTGGAAAGTGGGCTCTTGCTCCCTACGCGGTGCTTCAGTTCTCTGGGGAAAAGTTGGCATCAGCGGTCGGGAATTTGAACACTGTGGGTTTGACCTTCCAATGATTGAATTATCGCTCTCTCCATTTGTTTTTTCCCGATGCCAATTGACGCAATGTATCTTCCATGAGTTTTTGTCATTGTTCCCCTCTAATCATTGTTTCGTTGAGCCGAGCTTGGCTTTTGGTTAGCTCCCTTAATAGTGCCATGACTTCCTTGGCAGGATTCTGTGGTTCCCCAATTCTATCGGCAGAACGGTACCTCCTTTTGGTGTACACCTGCATCCACTACCCGACAAGCTGGCAAGATCACTAGCTTTGATACCACTGTAATGTACCTAAACTGTTCAGCTCACAAACCCCCCCTTGGCAAAATGCAAAGACCACAAAAAAGGCGTACGGTGGTGTTTGTGCCAAGCCATACGGTGAGGTTGGTACCAAGTCGTACGGTGAGAGGTTGGTGCCAAGTCGTACGGTATGTATAGCCCCTTCGTCCGCGCAATGCATTTGCACGTCGAAACTACTTTCCTTCAGTCGCGTTCAACTCCACAAATATTTTATAATGCATAGTGCTAGATATACCATACAATCAGATTAACACAATTTGGCACGGAATGAACATCAGACATGCAAGTAGAAATTCAGACTCAGTAATGATAGCACTTCAAATTATAATAATCTTGGACTGAGGGCAAAGCAGAGTAGGGTGAGGAGTTACTCCCACCGAAACTGTGGATGCCAAGTAGGGAGGATCTTCCACCTCCGAAATGGCTGACAACAAAACTCCAACTGAAATTCCGCATACAAACAAAATACCAAATTCACACCTACCTACAACAATGACTAACTCAGACATATATATGGGCTCCAGGAAGTTTCCCAAAGGGTTACAAACGAGCCGACACCAAAAAGTTTATAACTAACTAATTAATAAAAAGGGCCCGAAATATATTATTAAATACGGGGCAGTACAATAAATTATTTAAGTTGACTATTTAATCATATCGGGGACATTACATGAAGATTCCATGTTATTCTTGAGGCAATACTTGACGATGTCTTCATTATGTCCATCCCACTCACAAATGAACTAGTCATCTGCCTTTATGATGGCTTTCAAACACGGTCCATTCTTTTCCTAGTACGTGTCAAGATCAATCTCCTCCTTTGGGTTGTCTTTAGGTTTCACATCCGGTGCAGCTTGGTCCTCTTTCATCTTTGTTGGTTGAAAATTTTGTAAACTTGGGAAGGCATGCAAAATTATAATTTCAGCCATAGCGTGTGAGTTAAAAACTCTCCTAATTTTAAGGGAAAGCTCCCCCTTCCTACTATTACAAACTAACTATAACATACAAACACTAATCTAACTTGGGTGGGACAACATCCTTTTCTCTTTTTTTAGAAAAGAAATTGCAGCTAAAGTAACAAATATAGAAATCTAAGAAATTTCAAGAACAACAAAGATGCTCATATGAAAGGAAGCAAAGTTTCGATGAAAGTGCAAAGTCTTCCATCACTTCCCTGGGACGAGAATATAGAAGCAAAGCTCAAAGTCTTCACTTGTCTACTGTCTTATCTACCTTTTAAGATGATTATTATGATAACAATGTACAACTTACAACAGGTCAAAGTCTGTTGATATGGTGCACTTCTAGACTATTATAAATAGGAACAACTACAAGCACAAAGTCTTGTAACCTCACTCTATTATGAACACTTAACTACGCTAACTTAATCCTCGATATTTGCAGCACAAAGTCTACAAGAAATTAGACCAAAGCTCTTTCCAACAACCTCACTAGAATCTCAAGTATATGCAAAAAAGTATATCACTATGACATAAGAACACAATGGATATATGAACAAGGGTTCAACACAAAGTCTAAAATTCAAATGTCTTCTTTATATTTCTTGAGAATCCAATTTACAAGTATAAAACACAAAGTATTTATCATTGTAAATTTCTACAGAGTTTTCTTGCTTGCCAAAAAGATAAAAATTACATAGAGCACCCTCCAATATATATAGGAGAGGGGCTAAGAGCAAAAAGTGGGAGAAGTCCAACTAACTAAATCTTATTCCACAACTAACTATAACTAATTATGACTTATTCCAAATTACAATCCTTTTGTATTTCAACTTATAATTTGTTTACATGTAATTACAAGTTACAAGATTACAAGTAATGACACTACCTGTAATTACATGTTTGAAACTACATGTAATTTGTCAAAAGGAAAATACATAAAACAAAAACATGATTTAAGTGTTGGGAGACACTTCTTGTTCTTCTCTATTCCTGGCCATGAAAGCTTGAAACTTGCTAATTGATTCATGCAATTCATCAGGATTTGGACTTGTTGTATTCCTTGCAACAACAACAATTTTGATGATGACATCGAAGTATCTCACCATTGCCACTCTATGCTCTTCAAGAACAGTTTGCATCTTATCAAGGAAAGCTTTGCAATTCACAAATTTGTTGATTGAACCCAATGTAATTTGTTCAGATTCAAGTTCCTAATGAAGCTTTGACACCAACTCAGAAAGTATCACATTCTCAATAAGTGACTCTTCATCTTGACTTACCATCTTGCAAGACATTTTCCCAAAATTGGAGATATTATCTTGCTCCACTTCAGTACTCATTTCTAGAGCAGCTTCAATATCTTTAATCAAGTCCTTGACAACTAATGACGTATCGTTCATAAGCTCCTCAAACTCAATATACCTTTCTCTATTTGGTATCACAGTGTTGTTGCACAGGATTTCCAACTTCACTTGACCCATTTCATGCCAAATTTTCAAATCTTTCTCTATAGATTCCAGACTTTGCTTAAAAGCTTCTAAAGTCTAGTTCAATTTCATCTTTGTTGTCCTTACATTGCCTAACACCAGTAAGCCTTTCTTCACCACTTGAGTACTTTGATCTGCCAATTGATCTACCCAAGAATCAATAGCTTTGGCCTTTTGAGTAGCTTTTTCAACTTGTTTGATGGACTCTTAAGAAGTGGAGGAAGTCAAGGGATCAAGCTTTTCTGAAGAATTAGTCATCTTTTGGATCACTGAGATGAGTTGTGCAGTTTCCTCCTTGAGCTTATCTCTCTTTGCTAGAAGCTCATCATAACTCTAAACCAATGAGGCTATTGAGTCCTAAGCATCATGCATCATTTTGGCATGTGTATGCTCTCCTAGTTCCACTCTCGTGAACCTGTAGTTAGATAGCTAGATTTCTCCTTGTGGTTTATCTATAAGAGGCCCTGCCATCTTTGCATACTTCATCTTATTACTGTCCACAACCACTCGCAAAACTGTTTTGGCTTTTTTGGCAGCCTTTGGCTTGGATTTCCTAAGTTGCTAAACGTCAAACACATCAGGAGAAATCACCTGCTTTTTCCTCTTTGGTGTGATTGTGATGCAATCAAGGTAGGGAGATCCAATAAAGGACAGCCCATCCTTACAGCCTAACACAAACACCATGCAAAAATATAACGGTAATCAGTAACACAATGCCAGAAATAGCAGAAAGAACAACCAGTAACAACACAGAATACATAATTGGTAAACAATATGAACAATTCTTATTACAGTCTTAAGAATTACACGTGCTACATGCTGGATCGCGGTCCAGGATACAAACAATGCTTACAACACATATATTAGATCTGCAGATCATCTGCACAACAAATTGGCCTTCGGGAACAATCTGTTGATTCTACCCTAATCCGGACCTCGGCCCTTCCGGCCTCAGTCCATTGGACCAGAATCTCGTTGGTTCTACATCTTTGCTCAATCTCTAAACTTTGTCTTCTATCTTCTATCTTTTGTCTCCTCAAATGATTCGCAAACTTCCATTTATACCGTCCACAAATAATAACAACTCGATCAAGTCGGCCCAAAGACCAACCGGTTCATGAAACGTGTAACGGTAACATGTCGGCTCAAATCAGTAAGAACAACTCCAAAGCATGAAACGATGCGCGGACCTTCGGAAATACTGGCCAAGGCCCAAAACAACATCTCCAACGATCCACAAGTCACAAAGATCAACCACAACCCGATCCAACTTCGCACAACACAGTGTTAGACTAACCAGTAAGAACATATCAATCGGGCCAATACCGGAATCGATAACTCATCGGGATTAAATCCAAATGCCATGAAACTTGAACACGACAAAGACAATGAACACAAGGGAATAAACCCAAAACCACAACACTAAACATGAAGAAATGCCATGATCTCAAGCAATTCCACTGCAAACTGCTCAACCGGTAAGAACCACATCGGTGCTCTTGCATCAGATTGAACTCAACCATGGGGGCAAATCTAATGAGCTTACATCAGTAACAACAATTGCAGTTTGTGTGGAAATAGGCTCTACCTGTACTATAGTTGTCATTCTATGGGAAGCCTCAGTCTAGACAGCAACAAGTTTTTGTTCAAATGGCAAATCATGGCTAGCTTCAATCATGAACTTATCGAAGCTTACAACAGAGGTGTCTATCTCAAGAAGTGACATACTTGAGAGGACAACATATGAAGGGTTTGTATCAAAAACATTCTCCAAGTTGTCATGTGAAGCATCCATAGGTATATTTGTTGCTGATGATGTCACAATGGTACAAATAGACGCACTTGGCACAATAGTACCAATGTGAAATGTAGAAAAGGAATCCACTTTTGTTTCTATTGGAGACGTAGGGACATCCAAAGACAATTGGGGAATGGCCATATGAGGAGAATCTGAGTTAAAAGTATATTTTGGAGCATTCTCCTCATGTGGTTCACCTCTGGGTCAATGACCTGAATTTGCACTTTAGACTTCTCTTTTCCTTTCAGCGATACCTCTTCTAGAGGAATAACCAAGACCCTACTGACTTTCAGCTTGATTCTAGTACTGGAGGAAGAAGCACCCTCTTTGGATTTGACTCTCACCTCAGACTTACGCCCAACTAGTCTTGTTGAATCATCTTTTGCCCCAACCTTAATCTTTATGGTTTTAACATTATTGTTTTTCAACCAAGCATTGGTGTTGGCAAGGATGGGCTGAAATCTATCAAAGATTGAGATGCATTCCTTTTGCGACCATTGGACAGATGGAAGAGGAGCTTCAGCGACCCTTTGTTCTATATACTCTGGGTCAAGTGTTTTCCCGTCATCTACCATGCCTTTTGGAATGTTGGTTAGATCCAGATCTACAATTTGCTCAAAGGTAAGCCTGATGTAGTCCATCTTCCTGATGTCTTCTTGTATAGGAAGATCAATCCAAATATCCTCAAGGCGATGAAAACATGAGTGAAGGCTCTCTTGATTTTATCCCTTGATAATCAAAATCTTTTCTCGCCTTGAACTTGTTCAACTTGATTTTCTAACGTTTTGTCTCCATTGCCTTGGCTTTTGCTGAAGTTGTCAAGGAATATCGGCCAATCTGCAGTGAATTATGTGAGGATATTTTGATCCCTAACTTATATTGAGCTAACTAGTCTGCATGAACTATCATCAACTATCTAGCCAACTCCATCAAGATGATCTTGTTGTCATGTCCCCTCCTTGATCGTTATATATAGCATAAATGAAACAATTATTATTATTAATTAATATAATTACCAAACAAATAATTATTTGAAATTTATTTATTTATAAACTATTATTATTCAATAATATTTATTAATAATAATATTTTGAAATATTCGAATGGAAATAAATTAATATTATATTATAGACGTGATTTATATATATAAAAAATAAATTATAAACATGATTTACATATTCTTAATTTATATATTTAAAAGAAAGAGGCACGAGTTGTGGTGATAATAAGCTAAGAAACGTAACATTAATACCATTAATCATTGTTAAGATCTATTTATTTTATTGACTAGACAAATGACTAATTAGATAATAATTCCAATAGAAGAGTTGTCGGGTGGTTATGAAGAAGTGCCTCTATAATAAGAAGAGAGGGCTTTTCAAAGAAGTGTGACTCTTGAGAGTTGGAAGTATAAAAGAAGTCTCCAACATTGCAACGAGGGAGGAAAAAATACTTTCATTCTTTATTTTTCATAATTATTTATCGACTGTGTTATATATCCTTATTACAGTTTAGAAGAACAGAAGGAGGGTAGGCCGAAGGCCCAATATCGTGTGTATGAAGCCCAGGATTATTCACATTAGACACAACACTGCATATCCTATATAATATCGTTTATTTCGGACATAGCATCATCCCTTTATCTATAAGGGATAAGTAATCTCATTCATAGTATATATATCAGACATTAGGGGAGACATTAAGGAATATATTATTAAAAGGCAGCAATATAAAAGGTTTAATATATCAAAATCGCAGCTTCGATAACAACGTATATGGTTCGTATTAAGCCTGATAGACCATGAAAGACACTAATCCCTGCTGTCAAAACGGATTCAGTAATACTTATCATTGGGTGGTTATGATATCAATCGATTCCTTAATGTCCTAAGGTTGTGTGAGGAGGCATGAGAACAGATCCGAACTGTATTAAGCTACAGGTGGTAGCATCCTTGACCGTGATGGTATACATGGGAATATATTTTTTTATATATGAAGTTTGATAATGTTTCTATGCATAATTTAATATTAATAGAAATATTAACATAGAGTGCAATATAAGGATACCAAGTAACATGACAGTGGCAGACCAGATCTGACATGCGTCAAATGTCAGATTTGTCTGCCATTACCTGCCAGTAAACATATTACTAACTAGGATTGTTTTAAGTGGTTATAGTATTAGTAAATTATATAAAAGAATATTAGCTAATACATAAACAATTGGCAATATTACTTAATTTATATATTTATATATATATATATATATATACTCAAATCAGAGTACGGAAAAAAATAAGGATTGTAAATATAGATATGGATAATAATAAATATAAAAATACTTTTAGAAATTAGTAATAATTCATATAATTAGTAATTAATAAATATGTAAAGGATTTATGAATGGATCAGAGTAAGATTAATTATTTAGTATGGTAAGATAGCAAATACTTGATAGACTAAAGAAAGATAGAACATCTTAGATTTGATTCATGTTAAGAGAGTCTTGACACTTAACCAAGTTACTTTAAGTCATAAGTAGTTTGAAAATAGATTAATTATGGTTAAAAGCGATCAAACCCTAGTAGGTGACATTACAAGTGGTATCAGAGCAACTTTCTTGCCATCCTGCTGGAGTCAGTCAATGCATAGAAAAGGAAGAAAGGGGATACGCATGAGTCCCAAGGAAAGGTAAATGACCACCCATATTATTTTTTGGTATATGTTCTAATCCGCACTTATATGGAATATAGTATTGTTTATTTCTTATATCCAATTATGGATCTGCTCAAATTTAACATTTGTCATTTGGCATTTATAGGTTGCAAGGATATATGAATATGTAACTTAGAAACTTATTTACCTTTAATTGTTTAAATGCAAAACTTATTATTATATCTTTACTGTAACTGTAACAGTTCCAATTTATGTGTTACGATATTGTTATAACTTGTTCCTAGTCGAATTCATATAAAATATATTGAAAGTATTAACTGCACCTTCGTTGAGTGTATTCCATAATAGCATTCTCATACGATATGATATATATAGGAGGTTTCTGGTTTCTTCCGATTAGTGGAGGAATTATATAAACTTAAGTTACAGTCTATTCTTTGTTTCAAATTAAGTTGTTTCAGACTGTTGAGGATTTCCCTCAAGAATAAATAAATTAGAAGAACTAATTAATACAAAATTCTTGTAAAATAAATTAAATAAACCATTAAAACAAGGAACTGGACTAACTGATACAACACTAATAAACCTAATGAATATGAACTATTATAATTGCCTTTCCTTGGAGAGGGGATCTGTAGGGGGTCGATTGCCCACCCAAATATACCACCTACTGTGTGAGAATGAACCAGTAGGCCAGGAGAGCAAGTGACTGCTCCTGGGTTTGGGTCTGGCCATGATGAACCACCCTTACCATCCACTATCTTTCTAGGAAAGGTGAAGAGCTAATTAAGAAATCTAACTGTACTATATGAAAGCACTTTTTCCTTTTCCGCTATAGACCCTTTCTCTAGAAATTCATCCTCGGCGCGCAAATATTCTATCCAGAGGTCCTGACTTGCCACACGTTCTACCCGAACATAGTCTTGAAATCTAATGCATAGCTGGAACAGCACCATGAATTGAGGCATAGGAGGATGGCGTATTTTATATTGCATACCCTCCAAATGGCGATCTACATGCTTCAAACCCATCCTTCCAGTTGGACTGATGAGCCTCAAAACATAAAATGTCTGAATGCAATCCACTGGCAAACTCCAGGTCCTCCGTGAAGTATGTGACCTTATCCATTCTCAATCTATCTTCCCGGTCCGGCTGCACCAGGTCATCGGACAAACTATTTTTCCAGCCCAAAACCATTGATCAGAGGATCCTTCCACCGAGGTCCCTCATGTCTTTCAAGATTTCCTCGCATTTCGCCTGCTCTTTATTAATGGTATCTTTTGTTTCATTCTTCATGATGGTGATCCAGTACCATTCTTTAAAGACGCCGATGTCATAGGGATCCAGGATAGCGGACAATGTGGGAATCTGCACGTGGGTCTAGAAAAGAGCCCTCATGAGGGGAAGAGTTGTACCAACCACCTCATGAACCCTGAGACATTCCCTCTTTACCTCGAGCAATTTGACCAGAATGGTCTCTCGGTGGTGGGCTATCTCCTTTACATCTTCAATGATCCGCTCTCCCTTTTCCTTAATGTCTTGAATCCATTCCTTGACAGCCTTGGCGGTATCCCATACTCCTTCAAACTTTGTTGTAGTCCTTTGTGCCAATGTTGATGGGGGAACATCGGATTCAAGGGCGTGTTGCAATGGTTTTAGCAGGTGATCAATATACCCCTCAGCCTTCTCAACACAAACTCAATTCATGTTTCTCTCAACAGTTATCTCGTTGAGTTGCCTGAGCATATTTTGCACAGAGTCCTTGAACTCCTCCCTTTCTTGTTCTTTGGTGGCTCACCCTATTGGGACGATTGTAATGCTATAATCAGCCAACGCAATTTGATCTACTTGCTTATCGACAGGCGGGGTAGCGATATGGATGGTGCAGTTCCTCTGCTCATCCTTGGTGATTCGGGAGTAGGTCTTAGGCTTTTTCTTCCCTTTGGACTTTGTCTCCCTTATGCGAGATAAAATATCCTCCAAGTCGATAGGTGGCTTGGTGGCTGCCTTCTGCTATGCACGAGCAACTAACCAGTCTTGAGGTATGGTCTGCCCGGATGTTATGGCCAAATTTCCACTCTGCTCCTTAGAGGTTTCGGCTGGTTCACTGCATATCTGCAATTGATTTGTCATAGAAGGAGCAGATGTAGTATCCAGCCCTTTACTTATAGCTAAGTTCTCTCCTACCTCATTGAACAACTGTCGAGTATCCCCATGTGATGTTTGCTCCTCAGTTTTGTCAGGCTCGTGGGTCTCATCCGCCTTTTGTTCTCCTTTGACGGTGGTGTCATCTTTGTCGGCGCTATTCAATTGTAATTCATGCCGACTCCCTTGGGTGAGTTCATGCATATCGGCCTCTTGATTAGGCGGAATTTCTCCCTCGGCTTGATTTCTAGGTTCACTAGAACCAATGATCCTTACCTCTATATCTAGCTCATCTTGTGACGGAGGATTATTAGCCTCGAATGCATCAACATCGCTCTGGGAGGGCGGAGCAGGTATATATTCAAGTTCAACTACATCATCCTCGGAACTGGGGTCCTTGGATGACGAACTAACCTCTGGCCTTCTAATAGGGATCTTTTCCCATATAGTCCTTTTTTGACGTCTGAGTCCCTCTATTAGCTCTGGCTTTCTTCCTCTTTCTGGGTTTCTCAACCTCTTCTTTCGATGCACTCGAGGTTCCCTCATCTTCTGAGGACTGGGAATCGAGACCACCCATCATATGGTATGTGAATTGAATTCCTTCATGGGTTAGTCTCTCAATTTGCCGGTGTAATCAATGATCGGTGTACCTTCCTAGAGCTGCCATAACTGCCTCAAAATCAGTAATCGGATCTTGAGACCAATCAATGCCCGGCAAGAGGTACTTTACTGCCTCAAACTCCTGAACCTGCAAGCAATTGCCAGAATCTATCACTTGATCCGGGACCTGACAATATTCATAAAGTCGCATCTACTGCACACTTAACCTTGAATATTCACGCCATCGAACCTCATAGTCATCAGAACAATTCTTCCAATAGTCCTCAATTGATTCCTTTGCTCTATAGTGCTTGCTATAGGCTCTTTTTGCCAAATTGTCATGATCAAAACATTTCCTTGGGAAATGTTCCTGTAGGCCATACGATGCTAACTCGGCAAGTGACTCATCAACTTGCACTGAATTCATGAAATGCACATCAAGGTTACCCAAAATCATAGGGAAGGTGAATCCGAACTGTTTCTTATCTCTGAGTAAGCTGCCCGCTAGATGTGCTTGCCTTGCAACTTCCATAAGAATTACTTTGTCTGTTGGATAGCGTAGAAGTCGGAACGGAGCTCCCTCAAAGCCGACTATCCAGATATAAGAGAACCTAGGGAATTGAATAAATCAGACACCGTACTTTTGTACCAAAATGGTAGCCTACTCTGAGAGCCTTATGTACAATCCCCCTTGCATCAACCTGACTAGGCGCATTGTGAAGGCGTCATTGACATGCTCATATTGACCAATTGCATAAGCAGGATTGTTCTTTTCCCTCTGAGTTGTGTCATAGTAATGTAGTTGAGGATAGCAGTCGTACACCTTTACCAGATTGGGCCCGTTCCTGATTTCACCCTTCTTGATTAATCCCGTCAGTGACTGGTGTCGGGCGAACATATAAACTAGGTAAGAGGTCATGGTGAAGCACTTCTTTTCCTCAAGTTCGACCAGTTGTGTATCAATATTATCACTGATGATTTGAGCCCAGTTTAACTTGGATTTCCCGGCAAAGACCTACTCCGTAAAGTAGAACATCCACTCTTCAAAAAAGTTAGATTGAGGGAGTCCCATAACCCGGCTAAGCAAGGTGACCATATCACCATGCTCGTTGTGAAAGTCACTTTTGGGGGTCTTTTTCCCGATTCTAATACTCGGAGGCCTTCTCTCCTTATACCATTCTTCGTTTATCAATGTCCTGCATTTAGCAGGGTTCATGTCATATGCAACTTGTGCTTCATCTATGGTTGTTGCAATGGGGTTATCTGGGAATGGGATGTCAAATGCATTGCCAATGGCCTGAGGTGTGAAGTCAGCTAGCACCATATTTTCTAGAACTACTAATCTGGTCTCTGGCTGATAATGTCGGGCAGCCTCAACTACTACTAGCTCATAATCCTGCACTGATGGGGGAAATCCTGTTGCCTGGGCTATACCACTTTCCATCATCCGCCTAGGCTTGCCATAGGCATTAGGAGAATATACCCAGTCTCTGAAGTCCTGAATGTCTATGTGGCCCAAGTCAGTATCGCCTATGTTTTCCCATATGCTTTGGACTTTTGACTCCCTCAGTCCTCCTCTCTGGTACTAGTACTGGTACTTCATCTTCTCGCCTTTGCGGGGAATGTCTGATTTAGAAACCCGAGATGTTCCGGCTCCACCAGGCGTCTTTGAGGATTCTACCACAGATTTAGACATTATCCTGCACAACCGGACGCGGATTACGAGACGAGATGAAGGAAACAAACAAGTTAGTCAAAATAGAGGATGATGTTAGCATGTTAGGATCAACGGGAAAACTGAAATTTGAAGAAAGTACGATGCTTCAGCAAAGGAGCTTGATTAATTTGGAAATGAAATGTTATTAAGCTCTTCGTTTAAAATTTGCTACTTGGCTGCGGTTTAGGGCTTGGGTGTTCAATGATTGCTAATTTTGCACTCAAAGTCTTAAGTTTAGTTTTCAAAAAAAAGTTCAAAATTTCCTAAGTCTGAATTTTGCATTCCTAGGTTAATTTTCCTGACAGACTCTGCTTTAAATGCTTTGCTTGATGCCTTCCAAAAAGAAGATTGTGGTCTACAAAAATTCACCATTTGATTAATTTTTTATTATCTGCTTAAACACATTGACCAGTCTTGCATTTATTTTAAATGATTTCAAAGGAGATAAAGCGAGCTTACCTGGCAAACAAGGTGTCTATCCTACAATCTCCCCAAACTTCGGGTTAGAAGGGCTTTGTGCAAATTCAGCCTACAAGGTCGTTCTGAAAACTTTGAAAAAGCCTTTCCTTTTATCGCAATTTTCACTCCTTGGCGATTTTCGGAACAAAAGAGAGTTTTGCAAACTCTTGAAAACGCCTTACCTTCAACTCACGCGATTCTCAGATTGCCCAATTTTCGGGCTGGAGGAAACACATGTAAACCCTAAGACACTGCCTAGGCTTTATTTCGCGACTTCCCCTACCTTTATTATCGTCGCCATTTGATTTTTGGCCTATCGGGATTTCACGACTTCAGAAGGAAATGCGCAAGTTTCCCGCAGATGGTTTCAAACACTCCCTTCTTCTTTAACGCATTTGGTATTTTCGATTTCGGCCTTTAACCCTATTTCACGAAAATGGTCCTTTCTTCCAATTTCGTCTTGTGTGGTGTTTGCAAACTCGATTTAGTGATGCCCTACCTTATGTATTGCGCGATTCTCCTAATTTCGGGGTGAAGAGTCCTCTTGCAAACGTTAAAGTTTAACACTTCATCATTTTGGCGATTTTCAGGTTGGGGGCGATTTTGGAAAGGTTTACCGTTATAACACTTTTATAAATTTCGCACTTGTGAAATTCGGCCAAATAGACAATTTTGAAAACTTTTATCAAGTTTAACGTTTTACCCTTGTGCCCCGAAAATCGGGTCAAATGGCACTTTTGCAAACTTCGTTTAAGTTTTGCATTCTAACTATATGTGGCGAAAATCGGCCTAAAAAGGCCTTTTCAAAAACTTTATAAAGTTTGTGTTTCTCTTGTTTGCCCAATTTCGGGCTAAATGACATTTTGCAAACTTTTAACATTATCCCTTTTTAACCTTTCTGTCGAAAATCGGCCCAAATCGAGCTTTTGCAAATTTTTTACACATTTGACATTTTACCTCTATTCGCCGAATTTCGGCCTAAATCGAGCTTTTGCAAACTTTTAACATTTTACATTTTACCTCTATTTGGCGAAAAAATGGCCCAAAGGGCACTTTTTGCAAAGGTTCTATATTATAACGTTTTATTCACCTTTCCTGAAATTCGGCCCATAAGGCCATTTTGAAAAGGTCTTCTATTTTCAACGATTTTCGAAACAAAGGGGCCTTTTGAAAAGGTTTTCAGTTTGCAATTTCCACCCTTGCAATTTCGGGCTACAAGGCGAAATTTTTAAAATGGTTGAGTTCTAACGCTTTAACACTTTAACGCACTTTTTAAAATGGTCATTCCGCAAGGTTTTGAAACTTAGGTGTTTACTTCATCTAGCAGATTCTCAGGCTTACGTTGTAACCAGATCTCTTTTGTTTTGATTTTGGGCATTCAAAAATTTGAGACTCTTCGTGCAGGACAAAAGCTGAAAACTCAAAGAGGGGGACCCTGTAGGCAACAGGGAGTGTGTGCAACGCACAACAGTATGCCAACAAAAAAATATTTTCACCAGTGACCTGATAAATGGTGAAAGGTTCACGTCAAAGAGTATCGAATTTTCCATGCATACCCTTTGGTTCTCTCCTTTTGTCCCGAAGTAGAACACAATCACCAACTTGAAATTCTCTTTGCTTTGTCTTTTTATCAAAGAGAACCTTGACTTGCTTCTGATGTTCAACAATCCGGTCTACCACTTGTGTTTGTTGTTCTTCTAACTGAGATTCTTCTAACTGAGAAAGAAACATTATTTTCTTATCTAAGGCATTTTCAAATGTCTTATCTTCAATTGCCTTAGCCAGCTTTAAAGTGAGAAGCTCTAAAGTAATAGGTATTTCTCCATTCATCCCATAGAGTAGCTGAAATGGTGACATGCCAATAGCTCTTTTGGGGGTAATTCCTTCTACCCATAAAGCATCATATAGAGCCTTATGCCAAGATCTTTGATTTTCTTCCATAAGTTAATGTATCATTGTAACCAAATTTTTATTACTTGATTCTACCTAACCATTACCTTGAGGATATGCCAAGGTAATACCATAATCAAAACAAAACTGGGTTACCTCTTGAGAAGAAAAGGTTGTTGCATTATTTGACACATTTTTATGTGGGACACCAAATCTGGAAATTATATTCTCCTTGTGAAATCTACATACCACTTTTGAAGTAGCATATTTTACCGGAATGGCCTTTACCTACTGTTGACGTGTCTAAAGTCGTATTGCTGCAAACTCCGTACGGCCAACGCAAAATAGAATGTACTCGCTGAGTATCCTATCCTCTCTTGAGATAAGGAAATCTCTAATGCTATTTCTTACGTTTGATCAAAGGGGACAACCTCAAGGTTTCGTTTGTCAGGTCTTGACTGCGGGATTACTCAGTGGTTTGATGTGTTTTTGCTGGAAACACAAGGGGACTTACGGTAAAATAGGCAATTGCTGGATGAGTTCCCTAGAACTTTAATAGTCTCGTTTATCGAATGGTTTCAGTTGGGTTGATACTGTTTTCAGCAAGACTGCGGATTCTCTTTGATAAAAAAAAGGAAAAAGAGGGATAGGGAGGGAGAGATACAGAAAATCTAAGCTATTTAACTAGGATAGCATATTCAGAAAATAGACAGACACCTCCAAATAACTAGATTAAGCATTACCAGCCATTTAAGCACAATACTTGCATCAATCTAGTGCGATCTTCAAGGGAAAATTGAGTTTTCATGCTACTAAATACAACATCAGAACTTTAACATTCATTCAGTGAGTATTCAATAACTAATTTAAGCATATGAAAGGTTCAGATTAACCATGCAGAAGGAAAGACAATCAGTCATCCCCTAATGGTATGAATAGCGAGGATTCTATCGGATGTTTATCTGAAAAATGCTATATAAAGGAAAGAAACATAACTGAAAATTCTAAATTAATGAAGAAGGAGACCATGCACTCACAAGGAAACTTGAAACAGTCTTAACTTTGCATTAAATCCTGTAAATTTCGCCAGAGCTTCAACAACAATCCATGAACTTCTTACAAAATGAGGGAAAACCAGTCCCTTAAATAGGCTTCAAAAATGGATGAATGGCCAAGATCTAATCTAAACAAGAGGCCCAAATTCATCCTTACAAAAGAGTACCCATACCCATAAATGGAGGGTAAATATCAGCAACTACCCCAAAGGAAGTAATAACTACCCAAAAAGGTAATTAAAACTTATCCAAAATAATCCAAAAGTGCACATACATAAAGTTTACATTTATAGTTGACTTGGAAGTCAAATATGACCCTTTGGCCAAAAAGTGCACTTTTCAAAATTAAAAAGGAAAAAACACTTTAGGAGAGCACTTTTTCTTTTTCAGCTTCACATCCCTTTTCCAAGAATTCATCCTCACCATGCAAATATTCTTGCCAAAGGTCCTGACCTGGTGCACGTTCTTTATGAACATATTCTTGGAACCTGATGCATAATTGGAAAAGCAAACTGAATGGAGGCATAGGAGGATGATGAATTTTATACTGCATGCCTTCAAGGTATTGGTCTACGTGCTTCAAACCATCCTTCCAACTGGAACGATTACGCTCGAAGCACAACATGTCTGAATGGAACTGACCAACAAAACTCAGGTCCTTGGCGGAATAGGTGATCCTATCCATCCCCAGTCTTTCTTCCCAGTCCGGCTGTATCACATCATCTGACAGGTCATTTTGGCATCTTGAGACCATTGATTGGAGGATCGTCTTGCCGAGTTCTTGCATGCCTCTCAGAATTGCCTCGCATGCGTCGTTTTCTCTATCAATGATTTCTATTGTGTCATTCTTCATAGTAATAGTCCAGTACCATTCTTTGAAAATGCCGATACCATGGGGGTGCAAGATGTCGAAGAGTGTGGGGATCTGTGCCTGGGTCCAAAAGAGAGCTCTTACGAGGGGAAGAGTTGTGGCAGCCACTTCATGCATTCTGAGGGATTCCCTTTTTACCTCTAATAGCTTGACCAGGGTGGTCTCTCGATGGTGGGCCATTTCTTTTACTTCTTCAAGGATTCGTTCTCCCCTCCCTTTGATGCCTTGTATCCATTCCTTGACTGCCCTTGCAGTATCCCGTACTCCTTCAAATTCCGTTGTGGTTCTTTGTGCCAATGCCATTGGGGGAATGTGGGATTCGGAAGCATTGTGTAATGGTCTCAAGAGTTGATCAATGTATCCCTCGGCCTGCTCAGCACGAGCTCGATACATGTCCTTTTCAGCTGTTATTTCTTCAAGTTGCCTGAGTATGTTCTGCACTAAATCTTTGAATTCCTCCTTTTCCTATTCCTTAGTGGCTCATCCGATGGGGACAGTCGTGATGCTATAATCTGCCAATGTAATCTGATCTGCTAGCTTGTCTACAAGCGGGGGTGGCGATGTGAAGAGTATGGTTTCTTTGCTCATCCTTGGTTATTCTGGAATATGCCTTGGGTTTTTTCTTCTCCTTGGCTTTAGCTTGGTCTATGCGTGAGAAGATGTCCTCCAAATCGATGGGTGGCTTGGTGGCGGCCTTGCACTGAGCTCGGGCAATTAACCATTCTTGAGGTACAGTCTGGGATGATGCTATGGTCAAATTTGCTCTCTGTTCTTTGATGTTCTCAACCGTCTTATCACAAATTTGCAGTTGTTCCGTTACCGGAGGAGTGGAGGAGGTGTCAAGTTCTTTGCTCGCAACAAAGTTTTCTCCCACTCCACTGAACAATTGTCTAGTGCCTTCGTGTGATGGTTGCTCTTCAGTCCTTTCAAGCTCTCGGGTCTCCTCTGTCCTTTGCTCTCCTTCAACGGTAGAGTCATCTTTGGTAGTATCATGGAGCAACAATTCATGGCGGCTCTGTTGGGTGGGTTCATGCAATTCAATCCCCTGAATGGATGGAATCTCCCCTTCCTCAATTTGGTTACCCGGCTCGGCTGATTCAATGGCTCTTAGCTCGACGTTTAGCATGTCGGGTGCGGGAGGGTCATCAACTCCAAATGCATCAATATCACTCTGGGAAGGCGGAGCAGGTATATAATCTAATTCTACTACATCATCGGACGAACTAGGGTCCTTTGACAATGAAGTGACCTTTGGTCTCCTAATGGGAATCTTTTCCCTTCTTGTTCGGATATCCGAGTTCCTCTATTGGCCTTAGCCTTCTTCCTCTTCTCGGGCTTTTCAATCTCTTCCTTAGGTGCACTGGAAGTTCCCTCATCTTCGGAGGACTGAGAATCAAGGCTACCCATTAAGTGGTAAGTGAATTGGACTCCTTCATGAATTAGTCGCTCAATCTGCTGATGCAACCATTGATCTGTATATCTTTCTGGGGCTGCCATAACTGCCTCAAAATCAGTGATTGGGTCTTGCGACCAATCAACGCCTGGCAAAAGATGCTTACTGCCTCAAATTCCCAGACTTGCAAACAATTCCCTGAATCTGTGAGTTGATCAGGGACCCGACGGTATTCAAAGAGTCGCATTTGCTACACACTCAGCCTAGAATATTCGCGCCTACGGACCTAGTCATCAGAGCAATTTTTCCAATAATCTTCAACTGATTCTTTTGTTCTGTATCGCTTGCCATAGGCTCTCCTTGCCAGATTGTCGTGATCAAAGCATTTCCTTGGAAAATGCTCCTATAGGCGATAGGAGGCTAGCTCTGCAAAGGATTCCTTCGCTTGAGATGGGGTCTTTAGATGGACATCCTGGTTGCCTATAATCATGGGGAATGCGAATCCAACCTGCTTCTGTCCCTGAGTAAGCTGCCTGTCGGATGCGACTGCCTTGCGACCTCCATAAGAACTATCTTGTCGGTTGGGTACCGTGGAAGCCGGAGAGGGGCACCATCAAAGCCAGCTATCCGGATGTAGGAGAACCTTGGGAACTGGATGAACCAGGCTCCGTATCTTTGTACTAGAATAGTAGCTTGCTTTGAGAGCCTTATGTGTAATCCTCCCTGCATTAGCCTGACCAGGTGCATTGTGAAGGCGTCATTGACGGGCTCATATTGACCAACTGCATAGGTCGAGCTGTTCTTTTCTCTTTGAGCTATATCCTGATAATGTAGCTGTGGGTAACAATCATATACTTTTACCTGATCAGGCCTATTCCCAATTTCACCTTTCATTATTAAACCTGGCAGTGGCTGGTTCCTGGCGAACATGTAGACCAAATAGGGGGTCATAGTGAAGTACTTCTTTGTCTCAAGTTCTATCAGCTGAGTGTGCATGTTGTCGCTTATGATCTAGGCCCAGTCAAACTTGGATTTCCCAGCGAAAACCTGCTCTGTGAAGTAAAACATCCATTCTTCAAAGTAGTTGGATTGGGGAAGTCCCATAATCCTGCTGAGCAATGTGACCATGTCCCCATGCTCGTTGTGAAAGTCGCTTCTAGGGGTCTTTTTCCCAATCCTGATGCTTGGAGGTCTTCTCTCCTTGTACCACTCTTCATTCATTAGTGTTTCACACCTGGCAGGATTCATATCATACACCCCTTGCGCTTCGCCAATAGTTGTTGCTATAGGATTGTTTGGGAAGGGAATGTCAAATGCGTCACCAATGGCCTCAGGAGTGAAGTTAGCAAGGACCATGTCCTCGAGGAGTACCAATCTGGAACTTGGCTAGTAATGTCGGGCAGCCTCTACTACTAACTCATAGTTTTGCACTGTTGGAGGAAATCCCGCCGCTTGGGCGATGCCACTTGCCATCATCTGTCTAGGCCTGCCGTAGGCATTAGAGGAGAAGACTCGGTTCCTAAAATTGTGGATATCAATATGGCCCAGATCAGTATCACCGACACTGTCCCAGACACTTTAAACTTTTGACTCCCTCAGTCCCCCTCTTTAATATTGATACTTCATCCTTTCGACTTTGCGAGGGATATTTGATTTGGATGCTCGCGATGTCTCGGCTGTAGCAGGCGTCTTTGATGATTCTACCGCCGATTTAGGCATTTATCCTGCACAGCCGGACGTGGATTACAAGGCGGCATAAAAGAAGTAAAGTGGGCTAGATAAAGAATATTCCAGCATACAAGGATCAATTCAAAAAAAACCAAATTGAAAGAACAGCATGATGTCATTAGCTAAAAGCTTGATTGATTTAAACATAAATATTTATGAAGCTTTTCGATTGCGGATTTACACTTAGGCATTAATTTCAAAATGGACAAAGCCTGAGAAATTTTCCTAAGTCTGAAAATGCATTTTCTGGTTAATTCCGAGACTTTGTTTTCAATTGCTTTGCATGACGTCTTTTAAGCGGAAAAAGATTCGATTTTCAAGACTTAAGCATTTTAATCAATTTTTCGCACACACATCTATCCAATTTGCAAATATTTTAAACGACTGCGAGAGGCGAAGCACACTTCCCTGGTGAAAATGAATGGTGAGAATTTGCACAATTTGCCTTGCAAGAATGAATTCCAACTTTCGGGTGGGGAAGCCTGCGATTTGAATTTTACGGTTAACTCCTTATTCAAATTTTCACGCCTATGTTTTGAAAAGAACTTGCAATTTTTATTCAGACTTAGCAATTTTATCACCTTGGTGATTTTGGCGGTTTATTTCAATGTGATTTTACCTTGCGTGTTTTTTCTTTACGGCTTCAAACTTGGGCGATTTATTTCAGCGATTTTTAGCAAATTACTTAACCTTCGACACTTCTCCGCAATTGTTACGGGTTCAAGGCGCTTGAAAGGGGGTTTGGAGAGTTTTTAGAAATCGCGGTGAACTTGGGCGTTTTATTGCTCTCTACGAGGTATGAAAACCCTTTGACTTTCAATAATTAAAGAAGAATCACGGCAATACCTTTGACTGGCGAATTTCAAAGAGTGAGACGCCTTTGCAAGCTTGCAGCCCTCTAGAAATTACAGTTTCAACCCCATGCAAGGCTTCGGTCAATGGAGAATGGAATCGGCGAGACACACTCACTGCGCGATATGCTTAATAACGCGAACCTTGGCAAACCTCGGGGTTTTTCCTCTTTCGTCAAGCTTTACTTTCACCTGTTCCTCCTCAATCGCGATTTTCGACGATTGGGAGAGGTTTGAAAATCGCGATTTCCTCCGGTAGGCAAACTTCGGATTTTCGCGTTCTATCCCCTACTGCTCTAATTTCGGAGAATGGTGGGTCTTTGCCAATTTCGGCATTCCAAAGGGTTTTGCCAACTTCGATCTTTACTTTCCCCACACCTTTCCTCCGAATTGCGATTTTCGGCGATTGGGAGGAGTTTAAAACTTTAAACTTTTCGTATTCATCCCTCACAAGGCGATTTTTGGCATTTCCTCTTACCTTGCAACTTCGGACTTTTGGGGTTTTGAAAATTTCGTAATTTAAGTTTCTTTTGAGAATTTCGGCCCTTTTGGGCATTTTGCCAACTTTGCTCTTTCTAACATTTCGACTTAAAGGTCCGAAATTCAGCCCTTTTGGGCATTTTGCCAACTTTTCACTTTTTAACATTTCAACGTAAAGGTCCGAAATTCGGCCCTTTTGGGCATTTTGCCAACTTTGCTATTTTACTGCGTTTTTACTAAAAGGTGTGAGTTTCAGCACTTGGGTGAGTTTAAGGCTTTCGCCCCTCCTTTACCTTTCGGCTAGCGAAAATTGTCATTCATACAAATCCTGCAAACCTCTAAAACATCATGTAATCCCTCTCATTATTCTTATTCGAGAATCGGCATCTTTGGGTCCTCATGCGACCTTCAGATGCTTTATCCTTTACTTGACGGATTTTGCCAGCCTCTATCATCCCACGCCCATCCAAGGCGATTTTACAAGCTTGAACAATCTCTTGGAATTCATGCCTGAGGGCTCGACTGACCTCATGGAATCACAGGCTCCTTCGTTCAACATCATCATCTTATGGACTGATCGCGGGCTCGCTCAAAAGGACACAAGACACTTTGCGCAGAACTCAACAGGGCTAAGACGGAAAAGGCCCTCAAAAAGAAAGGGGACCCTGTCAACGACAAGGAACGTGTGCAACGCACAACACCTACTTGGTGAAGTTGTCAGTTGCAATAAGAACATAAATGTGACCTGCACTTGAGGGGTCAATGACACCAATGAAATCAATTCCCCATTGCCTGAAAGACTCTTCAATCACAATTGGTTTCAGAGGCAATGCTGCAAGTTTCTTCTTACCTACAAATTGTTGACACTGCACACACTTACGCACCCATCTGTAAGCATCTTGGAAGAGCGTTGACCAACAATACTTTGCTCTCAGAATCTTGTGAGCAATAACTGGTGCAAAGAAATGCCCTCCACATGCCAAATTATGAAAAGGTTCTAATAATCTGACTTGTTGTGCCTTATCAACACAGTGCATGAATGTACCATCAATAGCTCGTTTATACAAACCTCTGTCCCAAAGAACAAAGTTTGCAGCTTTGAACTTTATATTTCTCTTTTCTTTGAATGACAAACAAGTTGGACATTCACCATAAGTCAGAAAATAGGCTATGTTTGAATACCATTCATCAATTGTACTAAAGAACAATACTCTTGGAAGATCTTTTGAAACATCTTGTTCTTGTCCCTTCGGATTGTTCTCAGCATTGAGTTGACAAAGTCCTTTCCCATGAACAAGCTTCGTAGGCTTGATCTCCAAATCATATTCTTGGATTTTAGCAATCCAATTGTCTCTCTTTGTACCAAAATCTTGTTGAGTTAAAGTGGATTTGATTGTTGTATCGGGAACTAGAACCAAGGTGTGGGAATTTAAAATATAGAACCTGAAATACTTTACTGCCTTCACAACAACATAAGCATTCTTTTCCATTGGGGAATATTTGAGTTCATGAGACTTCTATGGACAGCTCATGAAAGCAATGGGGGATTCAATCCCCTCTGTATTTTTCTGCATTAAGATCGCAAACATTGTATGCTCAGAGGCATAGCTATACATGATGAAATCCTTTGTATAGTCTAGGCAGACCAACACAAGTGTGTGAGCTATTGCCTCCTTAATTTCGCTAAATGCAGCTTTTTCCCTCTGGACTCCACCGGAAAGTAGTTTTACCTTTCATCATATCAAAACTTTGAAACCTCATCAATATGCAGATATAATTCCCAAATCCTACAAATTCAAAAAGAATCTCAGCATGGAGATCATTTGACTTGACCACCGTGTACTTTGTTTCTCTTTCTGACACCAACTTCTACACAACACCCTTAACAGGTATTCTTGCTTCGGTCGTGTCCATGTTGAGCTCACATCCCACATCTTCACAGAAGTTACGACCAAGTAACATTCCATAAGAAGTAGGAACATCCGCAACTAGGATAGTCTTCTTTATTTTCTTGTCAAAGAAAGCTGCAAATGTGAACTGTGCACCTTTTATTTGCCGAATCAAACGCATTTGTTTATTTACCATGGAATAACAATTACCAAAAGTTTTGGTCAAGGTAAATCCTAGAGCATGAGGTACCTTGGTTGGCATAACATTATCGAAAGCTCCAGAGTCTAGAACAATTACTCAACTTAAAACCATCGATCAATAGGGAAATATAAAAAGGTTTTGTCTTTCCTGGGATCAATGATGGAATGGTTACCAAGTTATTAGGTACATTCCTGGGCTTTGGAACAATAGGGGTATTTTCAGCAATAGGACGAGTGTCCTTGCTCTAAACAAACTTGACCAGCCTATCAAATTGGTGTGGATTAGCTTGAAGGTACTCGACTTCAGACATCTAAATTTTAATCTTCCTAGTATGGTCAATAATATCAAAAGCTTGAAAAGAACCAGCTATGGAAGAAGGGACACTTTCAAATTGAGGCTTGTGATTAGACACACTGGGCTTCAGATCATTAGAAGAAACAATAGGAGGGTCTTTACTACTTGATTTTTTTGTTGCATCCTTAGGAAGGGTAAGCAGGGGTGTTCCTCCTTTGGCAATAGTGACAGGCAATTGGAAGTCACCCATCGTCTTTGTTGCTTCTTATTGAGCTAACCGCGTCTGGGAACATGTCATCACAACATATGCTTGACTATGAATTCCTTCAGTTGTTGATGAGTAATCACAACAATGCCTTCAACATACTCCCTTACAAGTCTCTCTTCAACCTGTTTCCTACCTGCCTAGGCCTCTTTTGGCATGAACCTTTTCTTTGTTATCATTGGGGGTCTTCCTCCAATGTTTGGTCCCTTCCTATTGTCTAGTTTCCTTTGGCCGCATAGCACAACATGTTGATCTCCACAATAGGTGCTCTTCTCTCTTGGTATACTTTTAGTTTTGATTTGTTGATAGATTCTTGTATCAACATGTCGTCCAAAGTTGCCAACTTAATTGCTCCATTCTCCCCAACTTCTCTAACTTTATAGGGTCCCAACCAACGAACTTTGAACTTCCTTGGTTAATCTCGTTAGGACTATTATACTACAAAACTAAGTGCCTTGGCTAGAAGTTCATTCTCTAGAGATGTTTGTCATGCCAGTACTTTCGTCATTGTTGCATGGTTTTGGTTGCCCACTATGCCATTACCCTTTGTTCGTCCAACTTGTTTAGGGTGAAGTGTCATTGCTTCAAGCCCTTGGTGTCACCAAGACAATTCTTGCTAGTAATTCTCAAGCAAGGAACCATGTACACGGTGGGGACCACTTTTTCTTGCCCGTATGGCAATGGAAACGGTGTGTGCCCTGTCGTCACCTTGTATGTCTTACAATAGGCCAATAGTACGACTGGCATGCTCATGTTTCAACCTTATTTGTCACTTTAAAGCATAGTTTGCAAACTCTACGAGTAGTCTCCAAGTTGTCAAGTACTCTCTCTTCTTTTTGCTCTACGAGTTTTTACAAGTTTAAATTGTGAGTTTTTATAGACATAGGAAAAACTTAGGTAATATCACCTACGCGGGTTAAACAGCAATTAAAACATGTTTTTCACACCCTTTTTTTTGCTATAAAACCATGCATTTTCTCTTTTGAGATGTCAATTTTTAATTCAATACATTTTGTAATTGAATTTTGCAAAAAAAATATGTTTTTTTAAGAAATTTTAATTTTTAGTACTTTCAAAGTTGCCAAGTACTCTCCAAGTTCGAGTCTACGAACTATGCTTTAAAGTGATTGAACATAACACAAAACGTGCAACCATGCCCTTTGAAAGACATTATTGTCACTTTCATGTGTAGAATAATTTGTATTCATCTATCCCTCTTTGGCATGCTATCAATTGGCTTGTTCCACTCAAGCTTGCCTCCACACGTCCTCTAACATGGCAAATATTCCTCGAGCATTTGCTCTAGAAGTAGTTGCCACCGATTTAAAGCCCTAGTCATTTCACAATCAGTTGGATAGGTTTAAGAATCAGATCAAAAACACATGACATCCTTCTAGTTGTTTTCATACATTACTTTGGACAACCTATCAGCACAACCTTAAGAATGAAAACCATAGTCTAGACAAGGACAAGTATCAAAGATGTAACTACAACACTCAACTTTTATAGGCAACAAATTAACACATGAACTCAACAAATTATATAAGAACGATTTCAACATAAACTTTTGTAGTGGTGTAAGGACTCGGACTCGGCTCGGACTTGGCAAGGCCGAATCGGACTCGGACTCGGCTGGACTCAGGAAAGTGAAAAACTCAAGAAATTTAGAGATTTTTAAAGATTTAAAACTTGTTTCATGCACCCTTTATTGAATACACCTTAAAGACACAATAACATCATCAAACTTGGCTCATTTGATTACATACACAAGTATACATCAATCACATAAGCATAAATGCAAATTGTAGCTAAAGGAAATAACAAACAT
Source organism: Cryptomeria japonica (assembly GCF_030272615.1). Classification (NCBI taxonomy): domain Eukaryota; kingdom Viridiplantae; phylum Streptophyta; class Pinopsida; order Cupressales; family Cupressaceae; genus Cryptomeria; species Cryptomeria japonica. The sequence continues at coordinate 7,541,533 of NC_081414.1, forward strand.
AAATATATAAATATCGTCAAACGTATACAATATTACAAAAGTCATGGAATAAAAAATCCATGTCATCATACGATCATCATCAAATGTTCCACACAAATACCAAAGGTAAATACAACTACAAGCCTATGGCTCATAGGAGCGTGCACACTCTCGCCCTGGCCCCCTGTGAAGGTGTTTAAGGTAGGTCCTGGATGATTCAGCAGCCATAGTCCCTCCCCGTGACACCATGCCATGCTCGCCAACATCAGGAACAGCTGTGTCACTCTCAGTATCTCCTGTCTTTGCTCATGCTCTCTGCTCCTCCTCTGCCATGGCTACAGCCTCAGCCTCTATATCTGCCTGGTCGATCCAATCAATGTCACCATCACTAAAGACAGCCCCAAGATTCGCAGGATCTGTCTGACTCTCATTGGCCCACTCTGCTTCAAGATCAACCTCATCTAGAATGATAGGTGAGATGTCAACTAATGCATTCTTTCTCATTCTCAGGCAGAGGTTGTAGTGAATAAAGACGAGATCATTCATCTTCTTCACAGATAATCTATTGCGCCTCTTGGAGTATATGTGCTCAAACATACTTCAATTACGCTCACAACCTGATGCACTGCATGGTTGGCTCAAGATGCAAATGGCCAACTTCTGAATATTTGATGTCGTTGGGCCAAAAAAGCTCCACCAATGATCTGAGTTTGAAATGAGAAAAATAAATAAAATCAGTCTCACTCATGAACTCATTTAACAAGTTACAATATACAATAAAACTAAAATTAAGCCTTACAATTTATTTTTACTTGGCATCATAGTTGTCCTACCGTCTTTGGCGACAGGACAAGAGAAGGTCTCCCCTTGTGCATATGAGAACAACTGTAGCTCTTGAATAAGCTCTATCTAAGTAGTACCAGCAGGTCCCATCTTCTCCATGATTGAGTATAGCCCATTAAAGACCTCCACATCAGCCTTGAAAGAAGGGATAAAATGGAATGCCGGATTCAGATAATAGGCTGCTGCATGGATGGGCCTATGAAGCTGACGATGCCATCTCCTATCAATGATCTCCTAAATGGGACCACACTTGCTCTCATCTCCTCCATAGACGGATTTGATGCCCTCCTTCGCCCTATTCATGCCCTCATATATATAGCCCATTGCAGGCTTTTCTCCATCCGCAACTCGCAACAAAACCACCAAGGGCTTAACAAACTGCAAAATTGAAAATATTGTGTAATTTAGAAAAATGAGCAAATAAGATAATACATATAATAAGTTATAAAACACAAAGTTAAATTGTAGAATTTATAAAAAATTTACCTTCACTATCTCATCATAAGGGACCCAAAAGTCTCGCTCATCAAAAATGCAGTCTGCCATGTCTTTCCCTGCAGGGGTGGCAGCATAGGATGAGGAAGACCACTCCTCACCAACAATCATACGTCTCAAGGCCGACTTAGAGCTAAGCACGGACTGCAATGTGATGAAGTTTGTGGCAAATCTTGTGATTCCTGGACGATGCAATTCCTTATGCTCTGTGTATTGTCTCATAAGAGCCAACACCCATGAATGATTATATACAAATTTGCACACATTTCTTGCCCTTTCTACACATCTCTTGACCCATGGGAGTTTTCCAATATCCTCCAACATGAGGTCAATGCAATGGGTAGCACATGGAGTCCAAACTATAGATGGGTGCCTCTCCATCAATAGTCTACCTGCAGCAACATAATTTGTTGCATTGTAAATTGTAATTAATGGAGGTACAAACTACAAAATAGTAATTAATTTGCAAACAAAATTAGTTTGTAATCAAAAGTTTACCCGCAGCAACATAATTTGCTGCATTGTCGGTCACCACCTGTACCACGTTCTCCTCACCCACCTCATCAATCACGTCCTCTATCTGCTCACATGGGTAGGTGGTATTCTTGCAATGGGCAGAGGCATCAATGGACTTGATGAAAACAGTGCCCTTGAAATAAAAAAATAAAGCTAGGTCAATGATCATTCAATAAACCATTAGATAAAAAATAAAAAATTAAAGACTATATGAAACTAAAATTAATCAATCACCTAAAGAAGAAACAAGAAAATTAAGGAGAGTTCTATTTCTCCTATCCATCCAACCATCAGTCATGATGGTGCAACCTTTAGTGCTCCATATCTGGTGTTGTTCATCTAAATCCTTCTTCACATCATTCACCAATTGAGACAAAATGGGTCCCCTCAAATCATTCTCAGTAGGGGCTTTGAACCCCGCCCCACATATGGTAAGGGCATCAACCATTTCTTGCCAATAAGGAGACCTGTCACAAATACATCCAATGAGATAAGTTTAGTATAAAAATTAAAACAATCAAACATAAAAGTTATAAAACATTCACCTGGCTGTAAAGAATGGAATATGGCCGTAGGTCCAAAACCTGCCAATTGCCATTTTAGCAGCATCATGGACCTCCTTGTTCCAACCCATGCCCTCAAGCGACTATTGGGACCTAGGAGTAGTGCGAGGCACAAAGAAGGTATCCAACCTAGATTTATGAATCCTAGGTCCAATGCTAACACTCCCCCTACAACTACTAGTGCTAGGAGCATGAGAAGTGGCAGTGGCACTGCCACTTACAGAAGTAGAAGCGGAAGCACCAGCAGTAGCAAACTGAGTGGGTCGATATGAAGGCAAGGAAGAAGGGCCTCCAACACAACCTAATTGTGTCCCTCTTCTTAGAGTTGCCGCTCGATCCTCCTTTTGTTTCTTTTTCCTTTCAATTTCCTCAACCATTACATAACAATCACGTACGGCCTCAGGGAGTGCTTTTAGGCATGGTTCGGCATCATGTCCACGCACACCAGAAATATGGTATCACGCACACCAAAAATATGGTATTTCAGTCTATATATACCTCCATGGAATATTGTTTTGCAAAATGTACATTTTGTTTGCCCCTTTCCTTGCCCTGGAAAATCCTCATGATATTTCCAAGCAGGGTCCTTTCTAATGGGGGGTCGAGAAGCTGAAGTAGACATTGTAGGATAGTTTTGTGAAACTTGAAGTTGAGGCAAATAATAAAGTGAAGTTTGCTGCAATAAAACATTACAAATACAAAATGAAATTAATACATACATTCAAAAAAACTCAGGTAGGTTTTGTAAAAAAAATTGTAGGGTTTGTCAAACCCTACTTTTAAAAAAAACAAATTTACAAACCCTACATACAACCCTGCATAGTACAATTACATACTACATGCTACATACAAAGTTACAAACATACAAAAGATTTAGGAAGAAAATGTAAAACTTTCAAAATAAATGAATAGAAAATGGAATTTTTGCGTACAAGAAACAAAAAAATCTTCAAAAAAACAATCTTACCTCTTACAACAAGCTTGAAATGAGCTGCAAACTCTTCCTATCCAACTCTTGATGCACCAAATCCAAACACAATGCAGCCCCAATGTGATAAATTGAAGAAAACTTGAGCTTCCTCCTTGCTGGTTTTTCTTCTATGCACCCTTGTTTTTCTTCCCAACTCACTTTACTCCTCCTATTTTTGCAAGTGAATGAAATGAAGTTCACTTTTAGGGGTTAGAGATAACTAAACAAAAAAAACGGACTTGAAAAATCTATTGAAAATGTTTATTTTTTTGTCTTTCTCTATGCTAGACGCCGACCGAGTTTGAGGCTCGGGACTCGTCGAGTTTGGCGAGTTTTTGCCAAACTCACCAACTCAGAGAGTTGCTCGCCAGACTCGGTCGAGCCCGAGTCCGAGCTCCAGAGACTCGGCGAGCATGTCTCGAACTCGGACTCACCGAGTTTGGCGATTTTGGGGCGGTTTTCTAATCTTTGGGTGTAATACACCTATGCCTCAATGGGCTAAGAATCAATATTTTTAGGGAGTCCTTGCTAGTTTGCATTAACAACTAAAGTTAGCTGTCTTTCATATTATAAAACATCATAGAGAAAGCATAATAACTTTTTTGTAACCTATAATACATGACTGACACTTATACTAGCTATTAATTACACTAAAATTATTGCATCATAACAAAAAGTTATTCGAATAAGAAATACCATTGCATAATGACTATGACCAATATAAAAATCTAGTGTAAATTCATTTCTATCTTGTTCATAAATTTGTGCCCTACACTTTTGTGATGTTTCTTTAAAAATTCAGCATAGCAAAGTGCTATCAAACTACTCTAAAGCTGTAACATCCAAATATGTGTTTGTCTGTCACTTTCACTTATATTCATGTAAAATAATATTGTAATTTTTTTTTTGTAGCATAAGGGAACCAGATAGAGCAACCATTCACGAAGCAATGGAGCAACAAACTATAAGTGTGGCTAAGGTATTAGGTTCTCTTTCAATATTCATTTAGAAGGTGTTTATGAAACCATTATTAGTTTTATTTTATATTTATTTGGTTTTTGAAATAGTTGCTATTGTCTTTGCTTGACTAAACTATATGTAAAATTGGTTTGATTTCTTTCTCTTCTTCACAGTCATTATATTTTAAATGATCTCAAGCTGGAGACTTAGTTGACCAATGTAATTAGAGCAATCGGGATGCCCCAAAGAGAAGGGTACCACCCATTCTTTGTAGAGAAAACCACGTGTGAGATTTGGTATCTAACATGTGCAGATCTTTTAGCTTTTTTCCCTTGGCATCTTCATCTCCAAACATGATGAGAATCAACCAGCTCTAATCACACTTTGGCCACTACAAGCAACCTCTTTATCCTTTCAATTTTGTCTTTCTATTTGATTAATGCATGTGGAAGCCTTTTGCATCAATTCTACAAGAACACAACAAAAACATAGACGGACAAGATCAAGTTCAAAACACAACTCAAGCCAGATGAATGTTCTTTCTGATATTTATATTGACATAAATGTATGAATGCATGTGCTTTACGCTGTAGTTTGTTAGGGATTTATTTGATTGTGATGATATTTAGCTAATAATTCATTATGTTGAATTCTATGGTTCGCATGTGATTTTCATTAAATTCTTCATTTATTTTGAGATATATGGTTGCTTGTATGCTTATTTTGGCAAGATAGGCAGTGGATTAACAATTAATGGTGGATAATTGTGCTAGGCTGGGCTTGTCACAACTCTCAACACCAGAACTACCGTATTTGGTGTCACTAATCCAAAGGGACAGTACGATCCTTATCGATGTATCCACCTTACTGTATATCTTTATTTGAATTTTCTTTTCTTTTCTTTTGATACAGAATACATCTCAAGTTCAGGAAATCATTTCAAACAAATTTTTCTTTACTGGCTGAAAGGAATGCAAATACCACTTCTAACATAAAATATCAGTCATTTCTGTTGGTGTTCTTTTCGAAACAATTTACTAATGCCTGTTCCTTCTTATCTCCAGCACTTTCTGTTAATACCAGCCTTTCTAGTCCACTTCTCAGCAGATTTGATATAATTTTAGTTCTATTGGATACAAAGAAGCCAGACTGGGACAAAATTGTATCATCACATATATTATCTGAGGTAGCCAGGATATATTATATTCTATAAGTGTAATATATGAAATGAATGCATTTTGACTAGACTGTAGCAGAGTGTATTTCTAGTGAAGTCCTGTTTATATTTTTTTATAGAGACATTTATTTAGATTACATATATTATCTGTGTGGACACATATTATCTGATTTGTCACTGTTCTCTGTTATATCCAGCATGAACAGAAGGAGAAAGTTAGTGCAAATGATGACTTAAGGGGGTTGTGGACCTTGCTTATGTTAAGAAGGTACAGATGGAATATAAAATTCTGTATTACGACTTTAAAATTTAAACGTACTGTTTTTTTCAGTCAGAATATCCCAATAGTAATATAGTAATGCATACTTTACTATCAGTAAAACAGTATAGCTTATTATTTTATGACCCATATGGAAATATTATAAGGTTCTGTGTAATTATAGTACCTGGAACTGTTCATTGTAGAGTTGAGAATTTTGGATCTTCTATGATTGCTTACATTGTGTTTATCCGTTGGGTTATGGGGAGAAAAATGATTCCATAGGAAGCTTGCTCATAAATTCTTATTCTTAATAATACTAGTATAGAGATCATAAATACATCTGGGTTGGCACTATTTTATTTATGCAAGAGTTATTTTAGTTTACTCAGAATTATTTAATTTACTACATGGATACATAAATTTTACTTTTTATTTAAGAATTATTATTGATATTAATGTTTTTGAAGCTATTTTACTTTTGTATGTAAATTTGACTCTTACTTTTGAAAAAGTCACTATTCATTATCTTGAAAATTCTTTTGCTTGTTTGAGAAGTGTAGTAAATATTTTGTTTAACTTTTAAACTTATGTTTATTATTAAATATTGATTATTTGACATGTAAATTGCTGTCAAACTTAGTTAAGGAGGCTTTTATGTACACACTTAACAACATTGGACTCCTTGCTGCCACTGTACAATGCCTCAGCATAATTAGATGATGTGAAGGCTAGTGGTCACATTTAGCTTCTAGTTAGGTACCAATAGATTAACACTAATAATCATAAATATAGAAAAGGACTATAAATTAATATAACCAAAAGCAAGCGTTGAAGCTTCAAAATATACATTGAACAATGATTAATTGTAAATGGAATTAATACTCAATGTTTTTTCTTGCTAATAAGAAACACTTTGTTAAATGGATCAGAAAATTTGCTTCTGGTGGAACCTTGAATCTAGGTTTTGTTGAGTCTTCACTTAATGAAATTAATTCGACCCAAACTGTATTTGTATTGTGTTTATTGTGATCTTTATGCCAATTTCTTGTTTTGACTTACATCCATGTTCTTCTTGTGGTCATAATTTTATTTACTGCTCGATAAAAAACATCATATGTGGTGTGTAGGATTCACCTACTTGCCAGTCGAATAAGAAAGGGAAGTTATTTTATCTTTTTCTCTTTTTGACTTTTTGCCTAATTTCACTTTTTTATCCAGGAGTTGCCAGGATAGTTGTCGCTTTGTATTCTTCTGTCCCATTGACCTCTTTCTCTTCATTTCTTAATTTTAAAATAATTTCCCTTTCTTGTTTTTCCCTCTTTTCTTAAATTCATTTCTCGAGTATAAGATACCCAGCTTGTGGCATTAGACCACTAAGGTGCAAAACTACTGAGCAACACAAATGATAAAAAGAAAAAAGTATTCCTTAATATACTCATCCTTTGTGAATCTTGCTGCTTGTGAGAATCATGAAGCGGATCTTTTGGCCAAGTTGTGTTTTATTTTTAAATGAAAATAAATGGGTTGTTTTATCTTTAATATTTTGTCCATTAGAAACATCTGTCGCAAAATGAATTCCTTCAAAATATATCGTTTCAGGTACATCCACTTTGTAAAGGGGAATTTCCGTCCAGTCTTAACGAAGCAGGCAGAAAGAGTGATTTCAAGTTATTATCAACTGCAGCGGAGATCAGCAACACAGAATGCTGGTGTAGTATTTGTGTTTTAATAAGTTTCTTTTTGTTATTTTGGTAACCTCTACGCCATTTATTGAACTGTCTCACCTGTGTGTAGCAAGGACAACTATTCGTATGCTTGAGAGCTTGATTAGATTAGCACAAGGTATAATCAATATTTTCTTTCTATTCTCATAATGCATATTCAAGATTGTAGATATACCCACAGTTATATTCTTGTTGCAGCACATGCCAGACTCATGTTCAGGGATGAAGTAACCCGACTGGATGCCATTTCTGCAATTATATGTGTTGAATCATCTATGACAACGTCTGCCATACTTGACAATGTTGGCAATGTGCTTCATTCCAGTTTCACAGAAAACCCTGATGAAGAATGTATCCTGCCAAGAACATAATTCATTTAGAAGTGTGGTAGTTCGCATTATTATAATTTGCAGCTTTTCTTAACAAGAATATAGATGCAAAACAGGAAAAACTTATTCTTGAAAAGCTGAATCTTGTGGATAATACTTTTGACAACCAAAATGGATCTGATGGCATCGCAAAGAATGTTGAAGCTTCAAATCATCAAAGAGTAAATAATAATCAGCCTGTCAATGGAACAAACAGTTGCAATGGCAAGTCAAACCTGCGACCATGCAGTTATGGGGATGCACACACAAATCTGGGAAAAAGTCATCGGGAAACCAGGGTTGACTGAACCTAACATTTGTGTAAATAATGCTGTTCGCATGGTTTAATGATTACTTTGGTCATTTCTATTGATAAAGATACATAACCAATGTTATATTTAGATTATGTAGCTAACCTTTAGTGGCTCTGTGATTTAACTAGATAATTCTTTAACTTTGTAAAATGTATTATATAATCTGTCATTTGTAAGGAAAGAGGGCTTCCAGGTTACGGTGCTTCCTGAAATACTGGAAAGCTGTTCGGGTACAATATACAGCATCAAGTTCTCTACAGTTCTAGATGACTTTCACACATGCTTGTGCAAGTTGCTATAAAATGGCGTAATTTTTTTCCTGCAATATGCTTATTTTTCCTTGGAATTAGCTTAAACAAAATTTTGATTCTCATTATTCCCTCGTACAGATGTAGGAAGCTGAATTTGTGAAAGTGTTTTTTTAACCATTATTACCCATTTCCCACTTGTTAAATCAATATCAGTTCAATTTGTTCAACAGCCTGTTTTAACATAGGATTTGTTAGAGGAAGCTAATTTGATTGCTGGATTTCTATTTCCCACTTGTGTACATGAGAAAGAACTTCTAGGAAAATTTTCTCATTTCTTTGCATCAATGTTAATGTCACACTCTATGAACCATCATAAGGATGAAAGTAAATATTATCAAATTGAGAAAGCTGAATTTGTGAAAGTGTTTTTTTTAGACAATTATTGTCCATTTCCCACTTGTTAAATCAGTATAATTTTAATTTGTTCAAAAGCTTGTTTTAACATAGGATTTGGTTAGTGGATGTCTATTAATTCTAGGAAAACTGTCTCATTTGCATCAGCATTAAATCACACTCCATGAACCAGCATGCGGAATAAAGTAAATATCATCAGATTGTAGGTGTTGTACAGTATAGAGAACCCAAGAGAACAATTAGATGGTAAGGAAAATTTACAAATAAAACCTCAAACATATATCAGGCAAAGAGATTAATAATTTCATTAATTCCTAAAAAATCTAGTATGATGTACTCAAATAACTATCTGGTTATGAAGGTGACAAAGTGAGAAGTTTTCTCTGTATAAACATTTCATATTTTTTATTTTAAAAAAAGCACACAATGAAGTAAATAATAGGGAGAGATGAAAGCGACAAAAACGTGAAGGGATGGTGTCAATGGTGTGGGGACTTGTTTAAGCAAGGGAGTCTAGTGAAGGCGTTGGTGATGGTGATACCAAGGAGGACGTTGTGGGTTCTTGCATTTAGTCTAGTCTTATCTCTCCTTACGCCAGAGGTGTCTTCTTCCATTCTTTCTATTGTGGACATCATGAGGGTTCTTATGGTTGGCATGTGCAAGTAGAGTGAGTCCACCTTTGTTGTGTTGACCCCTTGGGGGTAGATTTTGGTTGATGGACTAAAAGAGTTCCTTGTTGCTATGTGTGGTTGTGCTCTTGGGGTAGGCTTCTTGTTTGATGAGGAGATGGATGTTGTGGTTTTTGTTGAGGATGATGAGGTTTGGCTTGATACCTAGGAAGTTGAGTATAAATATGAGTTTCTATTGGACATCTTGCTTGAATCTAGACTAGCAAAAAAAGCCTTGGAGAAGGATTGGTCTTTGCCCTCCTTTGACTTTGGTCTTCGACGAGGCTTCTTACTGTTTGGTTGTTTTCTGCATTGGAGGGTGGTTGGGTCTCATTCTAAATTTGATGGTGATAACTAATGGGCAAGCCCTAATTTGGGCTAGTTGGCTTTTGTCTCTAAAGATGCCTTTGGATCTCCTCATTTGTTGATTAATGGTGTTGGTAGTCCTTAGCCCTATGTTGTAGTCCAACATGTTTCTAGTGACAAGGAGGGCATTGGTTCTTCTTTTCTCATGAACCATGTCATATTTCTTCCAAGAATGGGGTATTGCAAATAGTTCACCCTAGCTCTTCCCCCTTGTCTTGACTCTTGTTGTTGATGAGTGCATTGTGGATGTTGTGCTTTCTTTGTTGGTTAATGGTGTTGGTAATCATCTACCTTGTGTTGTAACATGTTTTTAGTGACAAGGAGGGCATTGGTTCACCTATCACAGGCCATGTCCTATTCCTTTTAGGAATGAGGTGTTTCCTTTGAAGGGGTTGCATATAGTTCACCTTTCTTCTTCCCCCCTTGTCTCAACCCCTATTACTAATGAGTGCATCATGGATGTTGTTCTTTCACTTGATCTTGATGTGGGCTACAACATAGAGTTATCTCCTCAAGTGGAAGCTCACATTCCTTTTGTTGTTACTCAATGAGTGCTCTCTTCTCGCAATAAAGGGACTCCCAAGGCTATGAAGGTCATCATTTCTATGCATCCTTTACACTTTGTTCTCTATCTTCACAATGAGTGGACTAATAGAACTTCTAAGTTGCAATCTTCTCTCATTGGGAGATTTTTGGGTCACAAACCAAATATAGATTTTATTTGTAGGTGGGCATTTGACATATGGTTTAGCTTAGATTTGTTGAGTGTGAAGGTTTTGATGAACAAATTCCTTTTATTCTCCCTCAAATCATCCAAGGGATGCTCTTGTGTTCTTCAAGGAGGTCCCTAGTCTTTTGGTAAGGTCTTTCTTCATTTACAAAGTTGCGTTGTTGATTTTGATGTTAGGAAGATTAAGTTGGTTCCTATCTAGGTTCGTCTCCCAAAATTCCCTTTGGTTCTTTTAGCCAATTTATATTCAAAGATGATGTAATAAAAGCGAGTGAGCCTTCTTTTTGTGAGATTTTGTCTATCAAAGGTACTAAATTCTGCTCTGAGCTTGGTGTCTAGTAGAAGAAAATTCATTAAGAGCCCTCTCGATTGTATCACTTCCATTTTATTGGGCATTCCTCTTTGATGTGTCAAGGTAATCGTGATTTGGTGTACAATGTTGAGACAATGTTGGATAGTAGTGCATATATATTCTTTGGTATGGTTTTAGGTTCGATTTGTAAGGTACAAGTTGTTGAATGCTTAGAGAATAATCATTGTAACTCCCTTAAAAGGGATGGTGTTGAAACATGCTAGGAGTGATCATTTTGCTAAGGTTGGTGTTTTTAGCTCGATCAAGAGAGAACTTGATTCAATTGAGTTATATCATGTGAACAATGGAAAGACTTTCACTCCCATCCTACCCATCTCTTGAGGGCTTGGATTAAGTTTGGTTTCAAACCTCCTTGACTCTTCTAGTTTACTTTCCTTTGGTTGTTTGCAACCATGTTCTTTTGTTGGTTTTCCTTTTGTTTATTGTGGTCTCTATCTCACAACTTGTGAGATTATGTTGGTTTGTCTTTTTGGTTGTTTTTCTTTTAGCGGTTCATTGTTTCACCTCTATGGCTTATATGTAATGGGTTTAGACTCTTCTCACTTTATCTAATCAAAACAAAGCAACAAGCTTTAAGAGATTTTTAAATGAACTTAGCAACGAAGAAAATTATTATCTATACTTTAAAGAGATATTTTGATGAAGTTTGAAATGACAGTATTGGGAAGAGTAGTAGGATGGTGCAAATCAGGGTGATGTCTCTTTGGGTGTTGTTGAGGATGAATTATTGATTCATCTATTAGGTAAGTTTTCCTCAAAAAATTATAATAGTTTTGTTTGTGGGGTATGATTGTAGAATGTTTGGCCTTGATTAGTTTCACAATCTCTTGCTTTAGCTACACTTAGACTTTGTAGTGTTAACATATGGGGTTTTCTTGAATGCAAGGAGCAAGTGCACAAGGGAAATGACAAGGATGATGGAAATGATGGTGATGCCTTTTTGGTGTCGTTCAAGATGAATTCAATGAAAACATTGTCTCATTGACGTCAAAGGTATTTGTTCCTGATGTCAAACAAGTATGGATAAGATTGTTAGAGCATACTAAAAATATATTGACAAGATTATTATCAATCTAAGAGTTTTGAAGTGATTGGAGTGATATATTTAAGATTTATAAAAGCTCTAGCTGATTTTATAACATGATAGGACAGCAATAGAAAACCATCAAGCGATGATTATAATTTGTCATTGATATTGGCCAATACGACCAATCAAATTGTGATGGCAAAGAATAAAAAGGAGCATTGATTTCGTTAAGAACATAATGAAAGTCCTTGTGAACATTCGACTTATATAGCATTGATCCATAATACATAGTAATAAACTATATTTGCAAGAGTGATTCATTAGTAATACACAACAATTACAAGTAAAAGGTGGTGACTTATTAAAGGAAAAGTGATTAGATAATAAGCTGTGATTACAAGGAAAAGATAGTGACTTGTTAAGGAACCAATTTGTTTAAAACAAAAGTAGCAAAAGCAAAGGGTGTGACTTGATTTAGCAACAATGTGCAATTTAAATTAATGAAAAGAGATATTAACAAGAGGTGTGATTAAGTTTGAAAAAGGTGCAAATTGTTACAATAATACAATGGGTTGATTGGGACAAACAAGAAGCAACAAACAACAACGATTTATTAAGAGGTAAAAACGTTATTAAGTGTGATTCCTTAAAAGGTATGGTTGGCTGATTTATTAAGACCATGCAACAACTATACTAATGAAGAATGACAACTTTGTGATGCTAAGATTAATCAAGTGACCTCTTTGGTTAATAATGATAAATAGAGATTAAGAAGAGACATTAATCAATAAACAAAATACATCAATTAGCATGGGGAAAGTTGTGATTTGATCAAAGAGATATGTATGTTTTCCAAGAGTTATGTTTGACTAATGTTTATTCAATCAAAAGATGTGATTAGTATTCAAAAAGAAAAGTTAGAAGCTACTCCAAGTAGTTTGCTTAAGCAATACAATTTATATTAAGGATGTTGGTTGATTCAAATATAAATGATTGTTAGTAGTGAATAATATTACTAACCAGCATTGGAAATTAAATTAGGAGATGTGACTTTGTAAAGGTTTGTTAAAGAAATTATTTTATCTAAGAGATACGATTATTAGAAAGAAGTAATCGTGTTTTAAAGAAGCGTGCTTGGAGAAGGCTTATCTCTTGAGAATCATTGTGTCTTTCAAAGAAAGTAACATTCTTTGAAAGAAATGTGAAGATATAAATATGAGTGTTTGTGAATGGTGTAGATTATGCATTGTGGAGAAGTAAAAGATATATAAGGCAAATGAGTAGTGTGTTGTGTCAGTGAAATGTCTTGCCTTTAAGATTTATCTCCAAGGGTATTGGTTTGCTACATGGAGCAGCATGTAAAAAGGTTGGAAGTTCAAATTGCTTCTCTAAAGAAAGACTTAAAGGAAACTACTACACAATTAAACACTAGTCTCAAGTTTGAAAAGAGCTCTGAAATCCTAGATGACATCATTAATGGACTAAAGTCACAATCAAATAAAACATGACTTAGCTATGAAAATCAATTATTCAATGGATTTTCAAAAGAGACTCTTAAGAAGGCAAATGAGGGAAAGATAAAAAGCCTTGAAGACACTATCAAAAGCCTTATCAAGAACAAAGGTAGCAAGAAGACAGACACTTCTCCTAAAGAAAATAAGGACAATTTAAAGAAGCCCTTTCCTTGAAAACAAGCACATACTTTGGAAGTATGTATTGTTGTGGTTGTCATTGATGTCATGCTTGTTATTCTGGATAGTTGTTGGTCTGGAATGTCTGTGGTGCAAAGATATCTTGTTGTGTTGGTGTTGCAGTTGTTCTATTGGTTGTTTCGGAAGTGTTTGGGTACGGTATGTGTTGTTGTTGATGTTGTTATCTTCTTTGGTTATGTTTTTGGTATAATGGATGAGTTGGTTTTGTGGTCTGGAAATATCTTTTTGTTTTCTAGATGTTGAAGCATTATTCATACCTAGTTGTGATATTCTATGTTAAACCTATATTTGTATCCGGATATGATTTGTGGACAATTATTTGATATGTTATGCATCTCACCGTAGCATGTGGAGATCTGGATAAGAGTTATTTGCATTCGAGGATATGTTTTGACTATTAATTGCTTGTATGGATGTGTTTTGTGTTAGTATGATGTTAGTTTTGTTCCGATGATTGCGGATCGGTGGATTTATCGTTCGAAGATGTGTTTTAGTCCTGTCTTTCTCTTGGAATGGATCAGTGTGTGTTTTTGGTCCAAAAGGTTTTTTTTTTTCAGGCCAACTTGGTTCAAGCTTGATGATCTATCTTGTATATAAAGGATGTATGTGATTAAGCTGTATGAATGAGAACGTGTGGAAGAGGGAGGAAGTATGTGATGTGAAGATAGTCAGAGAAATTTGGTGAAGAACAGAGAAGAAGAGTTGTGATTGAATGATATGTGAGTTGTTTGAGACTGTGGTAGAGATATGAGACAAAGTGTTGACAGTTGTGGTCTAAGTTGTGTGAGTTGATGTTGGTCGCTTAATGCAGAGTTCAAGCACGACTTCATGATCAAGAGATCCTTCTTTTCAAATCATTTTTGTATCTTGCCATGTTGCAGCTAGCTTCAGGTTTGCAAGTCCTCTTTTTGTATCTTGCCCCAAGAGCAATTAGCCTTGATCTGCGAGTATGGAGCAGTTTGCTCATTCGTTGTAATCTGATATACATAGTGGATATATTTTGTGGGCAAGTGCTCATCGTGGTTTTTCCTTTTTTTGGTTTTCCATGTAGAAAATCTTGATTTTCATGTGTTGTGTTTGTGTTGATGATTAATTGTTTATGAGTTGCATTAGTTTTTGTTTAAGATTGATTCACCCCCTCTTAGTCCTTCTTTGGGTTCAACAATTGGTATCAAAGCAAGGTTCCTCTTGAGTAAACTTAACCTCTTGAGGTAGATCCGGTATCGTGCAGGATGTGCATTACAAGGTTTTGATCTTTGATGGTAAAAACTTTCCATACTGGAAGAATAGAATGGAATCACATTTGGAGACATTGCAAAATGGGATATGGGGAAATCATTCAAACTGGATATACACCTCCGCAAGGTGGTCCTCAAACTCTGAATGAGATAAAGTTGAAGGAGACTAATGTAAAAACTAGAGTTATAATTCTTAGTTGTATAAGTGACTCGGTATTTAGAAGAGTAAAAGGATTGAAAGAAGCTAAAGTTGTGTGGAACAAGCTATGTTTGGCATTTGAAGGAGATTCGAAGACAAAACGGGCTAGGTTGATGAATTTGAACCAAAAGCGTGAATATCTGAGAATGCTTGAAGATGAAGGTGTTGATAACTATATTCATAGTGGCTAATCTTGTTGATGGTATTAGAGCTGCTAGTGGACATTTGGATGAATGTGATGTTGTTCAGAAAATCTTGTTGACCCTACTGAAACCCTATAAAGCAACGAGGTATGTCATTTGTTGGGAAAATGGTGTCTCAAGCTTGCATTTACATAAGGTTACTATTTATAGAAGTTTTAATTTGGGCATGAAGTGGTTCAAAATTTTCCCCAAAGCTTTGGATTGGCTAGACAAACATGACGGAAAATTTTAACTAGATTTGAAGATATTAAAGTTTATGTTTTTGAAGGTTGCGATGAAAGGTTTAAATTTAATTTTGAGGACTTTATAGGCTCCAAAACATCTTGAAATATGGGCATAAGCAGTGTAGTGAGTTACAAGGTGATATAACACTTCATGAGTTTTTCGATGCTTCAAATGGTTTGTCAATCGGACACCAGGTTCACAAGTTAGGGCCTCTGAAAATTTGGTCTCCTAAAATAGGAAATATAAAAATGCATCAAACACATAAATGAGTTGTAAAAAGGAGGAATACGTGTTGATGTGTGTTTTGACATATCTAGGGCATCCAGATTGGAGATAAGGTGGTTCCACTTTATTGGGTGGTTTTAGCCCATGGTTTTGTAATATCGTTTGATAGTTTCATATATTGTATCTCCTATATATGAGGTTCATGAGATAGAGGTTGTGTGTAAGAGTCTTATGGCTATTGAGTTACCTTTGAATCTCTAGTTGGTGCTACTCCTGTGATAAGCTTGCTCTGCAAGTATATTGTAATCTATTATTGATTCCTGAATAATATATTGGGCGGCTTTTGGAGTGTGGGTTTTTCCTCCCGAAAGAGTTTTCCCCACATAAATCAATGTGTCGTGGTATGCATGCTATTTATGTTTATTTATGTTAAGTTTCTGTAATTGTTTTAACAATCTATAAAAAAAATTCTCAAGGTTAGTGTAGGAAGTTGTTCTGCTACGTAACTTCCTTAGAAGTGGTATCAACGTCTGATCACCTTTGGTTCAATTGCAGGTTGTTGGGTTTTTTGAACTAATCTAGATTTGAGTCGGAGCTTGTGTTGAAGATACTTTTTGATCTTGTTGTAGGAATTATCAGATGGCGAGTTCATCAAGGAAAATAGAGGTGGAAAACATTTTCAGAAGTAATTTTGAGATGTGGAAGTTGAAGATGGAGGATTTGCTAATAGATTGAGATCTATGAGATTTTGTTGATGCGAATGTCTCAAGACCTGAGTTCAGATCCTACTACAATTGCTCAGTATGATGTTATGGACCATAAAGCCAAGGATCTAATCAGATTGTGCTTGGCAGACTCTGTTCTAATCAATGTCCATGAAGAGACCTCTACAAAGAAGTTAAGGACTAATTTTAATGAAATGTATCAAGCAAAATCTTTATTGAATCGGATTTTCTTAAGGAAGAAATTGTATTCCTTAAGAATGGAAGAGGGTGGATGGATTACAGACCACCTGGAAGAATTTAATATGTTGGTGGCTCAATTAGTGTTTGTTGGTGTCAAGATGGATGAGGAGGAGAAACGTCAGATCTTGCTTTGTTCTTTGCCTGATTCGTGGGATTCTCTTGTTATGGCTATCGGTAGTACTTCTGTTGTTTTTAAGTCTGAAGATATAGCGGGTGTCTTTCTTGGTGAAGAGATGCAGATGAAGGTATCCATCAGTTTGAAATAAGCCCTAACTATTCGTGGAATACCTAAGGAAAAATGCAATAAAAATGAGAAGTGTAATAAATCCAAGTCCAGAGGAAGATCAAAATCTCCCGGAAAGTCCAAAGTCATTTGTTGGAATTGTGGTAAATTAGGACACATTCATAAGGACTGCAAAGAAGAAAAGAAGAAGTTTGACTCTAATTTTGAGTCCAAGAAGGAAGATGGTGATGCTTTCATTGCTGCTTTGGCTACTCATACAGGTACTGATGCATGGTTAATTGACTTAGGTGCATCTTTTCATATAACTTCCAATAGAGATTGATTTTCTGAATATGAAGAATTTAATGGAGGTAAGGTGTACTTGGACAATGATTCACATTTAGATATTTTTGGTCATGGTAAAGTTAGAATCGGGTTTCTTGATGGTAGTGTTGCATATCCTTGAACTAAAACAAAATTTATTACCCATTAGAAAACTGATAGATGCAGGTGTGCAGGTAGTCTTTTCTTATGGAGGATGTAAAATGGTTAAGGGTGCTATGGTGATTGCTTTGGCACTTTGTATAAGCTAGAGGCATACATTGTTGAGTGTAATAGCATTTTTGTAAAACGTAAATCTGTGGATACTTCGTTGGAAGATTTGAGGGTGTCACCTTCAGCAGATGGACATGGATTTTGGGCACCTAAGGGTACTCTTTCTTCTGAAGAAAATTTACATGTAGAGAAGACTATGTTATGGCATTAGAGGCTTGGCCACATTGGAGAAAAAGGTCTAAGGACCTTGAAAAATTAAAAACTTGTCAAAGGTTTGAATGATTGTAATCTTGATTTTGATTTCTGTGAGCATTGCATTTATGAAAAACAAAATCACGTTCATTTTTACTCGAGTTCTCATAAATCTTGTGATGTTTTGGATCTTATTCATTCTGATGTGTTTAGTCCTATAGATGTTCCTTCTATTGGAAAATCCACATATTATGTTTCATTTATTGGAGATTTTAGTAGGACATGGGTATACTTTCTAAAGTGTAAATATGAAGTTTTCGGTCGTTTTAAAGAATTTAAAGCAATGGTTGAATTGTAGATTGGAAAGAAAATTAAATGTTTGAGGACTGATAATGATGGTTAATTTTTCTCTAATGATTTTGATAGCTTCTATAAAGATTGTGGCATGAATAGACAGAAGACAACTTTGTATTCTCCACATCACAATGGAGTCGCAGAAAGAATGAACAAGACACTGATTGAGAAGGCTAGGAGTATGTTGAGTGGTGCTGACCTAGAACAAAATTTTTGGGTTGAAGTTGTTGTCATTGCTTGCTACCTGATTAACAGGTCACAAGCCTTCATTGAGACATCTAAGACTTTTTGGTTTTTGAGGCTTATGAACGTGCCAAAGGAGAAGCAAACAAAGTTGGAGAACAGGGTTGTGAAATGTATCTTCATCAAATACAGTTATAGTGTCAAAGGATACAATCTTTGGGACCTTGTTGCACAAAAGGTGATACATAGTAGAAGTGTTATTTTTAGAGAAACTAAATCCCCTTCTGTTACATTGTAGCACGGGGGGCTTCACTTAGTGAACCTAGGTTATATCACATGCATTCATGGCATACTAAAGATTCCCTCTATTTTCAAAAAATATTGCCCTAAACTCCTTTTTTTTCACCCCCTCTCAATACATAGTTTGAATTTAAAACCCCCCTATTTTCATCAAATATTGCATTTTTTCATAGCCCGAATTAAAACCCCCCTATTTTCACCAGATAAGCAATATATTAAGCTCATTTTTTGGGATATTAAACCCCCCAATATGAATGTGTGTGATATAATATTGCCTAGCCAGTGAAGCCCATGTGCATTGTAGTCAAAACAAACTAAACAATAAGATGTGATTCAATTTCCTTATACGCTTAAAGATTTGAATTGAGACCCCTAGATAGGCAAGAAATTGAGGAGAGCTCATCTAGGTCTAAATCTTCAGAAGAGGAGGAAAAACATCCAACTCAACTTGTTTGAAGGTCTACAAAACATAGACAACCACCTGAAAGGTATTCACCTAATGATTGGAGATGTATTTTTTCTTTGAATACCAATGTGGATGAACCTAGATCTGTAGAAGAGACATTAGGTATGAATGATGCAGAATCTTGGAAGATTGCTATGAAAGAAGAAATTGCAGCTTTGAAAAAGAATGATACACAATATTTTGTACCATTGATTGAAGGATGGAAACATGTTGGTTATAAATGGTGTTCATGAAAAAGATTGGTTCAAATGGAGGTATTGAGAAGTATAAAGTAAGGTCAGTTGCGAAAGGCTACTCTCAAGTTGAGGGTGTTGATTATGGTGAGCTATTTTCTCCTAGTAAAATAATAAGATGCAGCTTATGATTTAGAGGTTGAGCAAATGGATGTGAAAACTGCATTCCTTCATGGTAATTTGGAGGAGGATATTTATATGACACAACCAAAGCACTATGTGGTAAAAGGTAAAATTAATTTGGTCTTAAAATTAAAGAAATATTTGTATGGCCTCAAACAAAGTCCTAAGATGTCGTACTAGAAATTTGATACATATTTGTTGAGTTTGAGATTTGAGCATTCGAAATCATATCACTATGTTTATCATAAATTCGATGGTGATCATTTCCTATATATTGTGTTATATGTAGATGAATATGTTATTCATTGGTAAAGGGAAAGGCATGATTTCAGAACTAAAGTGTCAACTCGTTGCTAAATTTGAAATAAAAGATCTTGCTGCAGTAAAACACATGCTTGGGATGGAGATCAGAAGAGATAGAGTGAATAGAAAGCTATGGCTAGGTCAAAATAAGTAAGTGAATTCAATTTTATAGAGGTTCAACATGCGAGATTGTAGACCATTATGTGTTTCTTTTACAGTTGGAACAAAATTATTTGTTTCAGATTGTCCTACATCTCCATCAAAGATAAAAGACATGACCAAAGTGCCTTACTAGAGTGCAGTGGAGTTTGATGTATGTTACGGTTTGTACTAGACTAGACATTGTCCAAGAGTTCATTAGGATTGAATTAAAAGAGTCTTCAAATATTTGAAAGGTACCTCAAAGTATTATTTGTGTTATCATGGCAATTTGGTATGAGACATGATTTTCCTTGATATTCATGGTTATGTGGATTCAGACTGGGTAGGTGGTATTGATAACAAAAGATCCACATGTGCTTATGTGTTTACTTTATTTGGTGGTGCAATTAGTTGGATGAGTAAGTGAAAATATATGGTTGTTTTTTCCACTATGGAAGCAAAGTATATGGAAGCTACTCATGCTTTTAAAGAAGTCATTTGGCTTAAAATACTATGTTCAAATATTGGAATAAAACAAGGTGCAGTGATAGGTTATTATGACAGTCAAAGTGTGATCTGCCTAGCTAAGAACTTGTTGTTTCATGCCCATAGCACATTGATGTTTAGTACCAATTTGTCAGACATATGGTCGAAGATGGTAGGGTGAAGCTAGTTAAGGTAGAGACTTTGATGAATGTTCCATATTTTTGAACTAAGGTTGTGAGCACAAAGAAGTTCAAATGGTGTTTGGATTCTATCGGCCTCATGGCCCTAGCAATTAATTTATTGTGTAGATACGTCATTTTCTCTTTCAAAGTGTTCGACAAGTGGGAGAATGTTGAGAAAATGGTGTCTCAGCCTTACATTTACATAAGGTTAGTATTTATAGTAATTTTTCATTTAGACATGAATTAGTTCAAAAAAATTCCCAAAGCTTCAAATTGGCTAGACAAGCATGTCGACAAATTTTCAATGCAAGATCATAACTAGATTTGAAGATATTGAAGTTTTTGTTTTTTAAGGTTGCAATGAAAGGTTTAAATTTTATTTTGAGGACTTTAGAGGCTCTAAAATGTCTTGAAATATGGACGTAATCAGTGTAGCGGGTTACGATGTGATAGAGCACTTCGCGAGCTTTCTGGCAGTTTAAACAATTCCTTAATCAGACACCTGATTCACAAGTTATGGCCTCCAAAAGTTTGGTCTTCTGAAATAGGAAATATAAAAAATGCATCGGACACATAAATGAGCTATAAAAGGGAGGAACATGTGTTGATGTGTGTTTTGACACATCATAGAGCATCTAGATTGGAAATAAGGTCAGTTTCATTTTATTGGGTGGTTTTAGCCCATGTTTTTGTAATACCGTTTAACGGTTTCATGTATTGTATCTCCAATATATGAGTTGTGTGAGATAGAGGTTGTGTAAGAGTCTAATGGCTATCAAGTTACCCCTAAATATCTAGTTGGTGATACTCCTATGATAAGCTTTCTTTGCAAATATATTGCAATCTATGATTGATTCCTGAATAATATATTTGGCAACTTTTGGAGTGTGGGGCTTTTCTCCTGAAAGGGGTTTCCCCACGTAAATCATTATGTTGTGGTATGCATGTTATTTATGTTTATTTATATTAAGTTTCTATAACTATTGTAACGATCTATAAAAAAAAATTGCATTACCCTCCTCTCAAGGTTAGTGTAGGAAGTTGTTTTGCTACTTAACTTCCTTACACCATTCAAGAAATCAATTACTTGAGCAAGTATACTATTGATCAATTAACCAATACCTTAGCAGCCTTTGAAAGTTCAGAAATGGAGAAAGAGAAAAGAGAAAAGAAAGAAGTACCATTTAATGTTTCAAGACATGGTAATTCAGAATGCAGTGGAGATTTGGATGAAGCTAAAGAAAGCTTTGTGAGAAGACTGTAGCAAGGCACTAGAAAGTATAAAGTTAAGTTACCTTTGAAATGTTTTCCTTATGGTAGAATTGGATATTATGCTTCTCGTTGCACTTATAGAGAAGATTATAAGAGACCGGATGATGATGAGAAGAGAAATAAAACTAGGAAGCGCAACTTTAAGAGAAGAGAGAATAAGGGCTTATGTTCTATAGAGGAACATACATTTGAAGATGAGATTAATGATGACTCGAATGAAAAATCTTTATTTTTAACAATTGAAGAAAATGATAATGCTGCGGAGAAACCAGAAGAAGAGAAGACAATCAAGACTGTATGGCATGCTAAGATAGAACTGAATACATGGATTATTGACTTCGGATGTTCAAATCATATGACTGGTGATAGAGATAGGTTTATCAGTCTCAAGAAATATGGTGGTGGATCAGTGAAATTTGTCAGCGAAGATGGTATAGCTATTTGAAGTATTGGAAGTGTTTCTATTGATAGTAAATATAAAATTGGTGATGTTTTTAATGTTGAAGGATTAAGACATAGTATGTTAAGTGTTAGTTAGATGTGTAGAAAAGGTTATGAAGTTTTGTTCAGTAGCACCAGATGTGTGATCAAAAAATAGAAGACTGGTAAAAGAGTTGCAAAAGGAGTTAGAATGTCTTCTAGCACAGAAGGTGGAGATTGTTCCAGTGATTCCAAAGAAGACAAGTAATCTGGAAGAGAGCAAGGAAAAGGAATCAATTGAAGAAGAAGACTCAATAAAATTTCTTGCTAAGTATGTCCAGAAGCATCATTCAAAAAATTAAATAATTAGAGACAAACAAAAGGTGTGCAAACAAGAAGGAAGATTGCAAAATCTCAAGAATAAGCCAATTACCGTTTAATATCAATGACTAAGCCAAAGGCTTATGAAGAAGCGAGTAAAGATGAGAGTTGGGTAAAAGCAATGGAAGAAGAACTAAATTAGCTATTGAAAAACAAGACTTGGGAACTGGTACCTAGACCATTGGACAAGAATGTGATGGGGGTGTTTAGAAACAAGCTAAATGAGCAAGGACAAGTTACAAGGAATAAAGAAAGGATGGTATGTAAAGGTTATTCTCAGGTGGAAGGCATAGACTTTGGAGAAACTTTCACTCTGGTAGCAAGGATGGAAGCTATATGTATGTTTCTTGCATTTTCTGCTTACAAGAACTTTAGAGTTTATCAAATGGATGTCAAATTAGAATTTTTGAATGGAGATCTAGAAGAAGAGGTATACATTGAGCAATTAGATGGGTTTAGACTGATAGAAGATCCAAAGAAGTATAGGTCAATGATTGGTGGATTGTTGTATTTGACTGTTTCCAGATCAGATATCATGTTGGTTGTTTGTCTAGTAGCTAGGTTTCAAGCAAATCTGAAGGTGACACATGTGCAAGCTGTGAAAAGAATTTTCAGATATTTGAAAGGTACTATGGATTTTGGACTTTGGTACAAAAAAGGTGGATATTTTATGCTGAAAACTTATATTGATGCAGATTGGGATGGAAGTGTTGATTACCAAAAGAGTACTAGAGGTGGTGCTTTCTTTTTAGGAAACAGTTTGGTCTATTGGTTCAGTAAGAAAAGGGATTCGATTTCCCTATCTAATGTTGAAGTAGAGTATATTGCAACAACATCTTGTTGTACTCAAGTAACATGGATGAGACAGACTCTTAAAGATATCAAGGTAACATACATGATGAACAAAACATGTGATAGGTACCTATTGTAACAATACTCACCTAAATAAATCCATCTGATCCAAGCCTTCTACTACCTTGATACATAGTTCAAAAGTACCCATCAACCCACTTATTAACAATCTTTGTTCGTCCATTTGTCTATGGGTGATAGTTAGTGCTAGGAGTGAGTTTAGTGCCACTCAATCTAAAAAGTTCTTGCCAGAATAGACTCAAGAACTTAATGTCCCAATCGATGACTATGTTCTTAGGTATCCCATTAATCCTAAACACCTCCTGGAAGAACAAGTCTATCACCTGTGATGTTGTGTTGATATATGTAATAGCAAAGAAATGAACATATTTCATCAACTTGTCCACCACCACATAAATACAATCTCGGCCTTGCACCTTGGGTAAGCCTATAATAAAATCCATCGAAATGCTCTCCCATTTCCTATTAGGAATGGGTAAAGGCTATAGTAATCCAGCTAGAGGAGTATGCTCATCTTTATTCTGCTAGTAAAATGGACATTCTCTAGCATATCTTTGCACATCATCCTTAAACCCTCTCCAAGTAAACATCTCATGAATCTGCCTATATGTTTTGAAGAACCCAAGATGTCCAGCCATAGGTGCATTGTGGATTGTCCTCAAGATAGTACCTTTGATGTGAGACAAAGGTACCAAATAAATCATATCCTTGTACAGGATAAGATCATTAACCACCACATATTTATCATCATGTATAGAACCCTCAATCAAATTTGTAGCTCACTGATCCTTAGCATATTCAGCTATTATCTTTTCTCTCCTATCTATTGAAATCTCAACTAAGGAACATACATGCGGTCTCCTGGAAAGTATATCAACCACTACGTTATTTTTCCCCTTTACACATTCTATGTCAAAATCGTATGCCTGTAGTTTGGTGATCCCCTTCTGTTGCCTATCATTAAGATCTCTCGGATTCATAAAATGTTTTATATTGTTATGGTTTGTTTTAATCACACATTTACCTTCAACCAGATAAGACATGAATTTTTCCAATGCATGCATTATGGTCAGCATCTCCCTATCATATATATAATATCTCTTCTCTACTCCCCTTAGTTTTTTTCCTCTCAAAAGCAATGGGAAGCTTTTCCTGCATTAAGACTACACCTACCCCATCTCCAGATGAATCACACTAAATCTCAAATGGCCTGGAGAAATATGGAAGTTCTAGCATTGGGAAAGATGGCATCAATTGTTTCAAGTGCTCAAAACACTTCTGAGTTGTCTTTGTCCATACAAAGGCTCCCTTCCTGGCCAAATCCATAAGTGGAGCTGATATCTATGAAAACCCCTTCACAAACCTCCTGTAGAATCCACATAGTCTAAAGAACCCCTTGAGCTAGGTAAGATTTGTATGAGTAGGCCATTCAACTATAGCTCTGATTTTATACGGGTCCACCCTCACTCCATCTACGCTAATGATGTGTCCAAGGTACAACAACTTTGTCATGTTAAATTCACATTTAGATTCTTTTCCATAAAGGGACTCACTCTCAAGAATGCTCAATACCTCCTCCAAGTGTTACAAATGGTCCTCCCATGTCCTATTGTATATCAATATGTCATCAAAAAATATAAGCACAAACTTCCGCAGCTATCTCCGAAAGACCTGGTTCATGCAGCTCTAGAAAGCAGTTGGTGCATTGGTTAGCCTAAATGGCATAACCAAGAACTCAGAGTGCCCAAAGTGACATCTGAATGTTCTTTTTTCGATGTCCTCTACTCTCATCTTGATCTGATGATACCTAGATCTCAAGTCTATCTTCGAGAAATAACAAGCTTTGTGCAACTCATCAATCAACTCATCTATCCTAGGAATGGGATATCTGTTCTTTATGGTTTTCTTATTAAGTGCTCTATAGTCAATGCACATCTGCATTGTCCCATCCTTCTTCTTCACTAACACCATTGTCGAAGCAAATGGACTTTTGCTTTTCCTAATATGTTCCATTTCCAACAAATCCTTTATCTCTTTCTCAATCTCATCCTTATGCACCTTAGGATGATGATAGGGGGTGGTAATCATGGGTTTCGCTCCCTCCAGTTCAATCGTGTGTTCTATTTCTCTCTTTGGAGGAACACCTCGTGGAATACTTCCAAACACCTTTGTATGTTTAGATATGATCTCTTGAATGTTTGGATGGTACTCCTTAAGGAACTGCTCTATAACTGTAGGTATGATCATACATTATGCTGCCCACTCCACCTGGTCATGTCTAAACAAATGTCTCGTCCTCTTAAGTGAAACTACACTAAGCCCCCCATCTGATAATCCTCTGAGAACCACTTTTCGACCCTTGAAATCCACTAGAGATCTTATCCATGTCATGCCCAGGTTGATATCATAATCTCCCATATCAATAACATAGAACTTGTCTACTATGTCATAGTCTTCCATCTACATATAAAGATCAGGAATCATCCAAGTACTGAGAATCTTGTGTCCACTAGCTACCATCACTTTGAACCCCTCATGCTCCTTTGTCTGAAGTCCTCGCTTTTGCATGAAGCTTTCATCAATGAAATTGTGGGTGGCTCATGTGTCTATCGATGAAACCACTCTCTGCCCCTATATCACTCCTCTTACCTTGAATTTTATTGACGGTTAAGTTCTGGCAAGTCGTGCAATGGTCTTATCTTCTCCAACCTCCTCTACCGTAGTATCTTCTTCATCACTACTTTCTGAATCTGAATTTTGTTCTAAGTCTTTTGAAGCTAATTCTTCAGCAGAAAAATACTCTAATTGTTTTTCCTTTGCTTTAATAGTACACTTGTGTGAAGGGTCCCATGGCTCTCTGCAATGAAAACAAAGTTTCTTTCTTCTGATCTCATTCAACTGATCATTGTCAAGTTTCCTTGTATTGTTGGGAAAATGGTATTGTACACCTTGCATAATAATGTTTCATTGTTGTATTATTTTATTATTGTGTGAGGTGGACACGGAATTATATTGTAGTATCATATTGTATTGTTGCACCTAGGAGAACCTAGCACCTAGATGGATGTGCAACATGTAGAGATTCCCTTGGAATATTCTTGTAACCACTTGATGAGTTGTATTGACACATTGGTATTATTATTATATTGTATTTATTTAATATTGGGGATTGTAATTGTGATGAAGTACCCAATATTAAATGTGGGTCAAGGGTAGGTAGGAAAAATATTATATTTTATTGTCACATGGTTTTGGGCATGTTGTTTGATGTAATACCACTTGGTGGTTTTGTGGGAGCTTGTGTTTATAAAAGCAACCACAAGGGTAGTTTTTTGGGTTGGTCAATTAGCCAAGTTAGCATTTGTGGAGGTTGGAAGCATGGCATGGGATGTGTGGATTCATGCTTGTTCACATGGAATGTTTGTTGATGGAGTGTTATGGTTGGGTTTCAGAAGCTTTCCATAGTTGTATTGTAATGAACCCATTGTTGAATAATACATGGTGGATGATGCTTTTGGAGGCTGGGTTTTTCCCTCATGAGGTTTTTCCCAAGGTATATCTTGTGTCACATTTTCATGGGTATGTTGTCTATTCTTTGCATGTGGATTCTATTTGTTGATTTGATTAAGATCTCAATTGGGTTATGTGGAAATTATTATAAAGTTGGCTACAAGTTTCCTTTCATGTATCTGTCCATGGTGGGTGTAAATCACTCTATTTCTTGTCCTTTTCTTTGTTCTGTGGAAAGTTCTTAGACTGAAATTGGCTTTTTGAACTAGAAGACTCCATGTCCCTGGCCTCCTATAGTATAGGTGGATTGAGGGCCTTAATCCACCCTCTCAATGGATTAGCCAACCCATCCATGAAAAGCACCATGAGCCTCTTATGTGATATATTTGTAGCTTATACCAAGAGTCTCTAAAAATTTGAGATATAGCTCTATAGTGGTCCCCATTGTTTCAACTGTGTCAACTCCTTGAAATGTAGTTCTAGATCCTTCCTATCAAATCTCTCTATCAATCGTTCTATAAACTCAACATAGGAAGTGATTTGATCATGTCCCATAGTCACCATGCCATGGTGCCACCAATCCTGTGCAACTCCATCAAGGTGTATAGCGGCATATTTAATGGTTTCTTCTTTAGGCATAGGATTAAGCTGAAGGTAAGTATCCACCTTTTGACCCCAAGCTCGTGTTGTAGTCTTACCAGAAGCATCAAAATATGGTAGAGACAACTTCCCTACTTTCTTTGGTAACTCAAAGTTTTGGTTCTTGTCTCCTGCACGAGGCATGTGTCTCATCCTCACATCAATGTAATCTCATAGAGATATAGCTTCCTGAAAGTCAGGTCCTCCACTCTCCCAATCTCTTCTGAATTGATCATGTAAGTCGATGATCTGAGGCTCATTCACAAGTTGTGTTGGTGCCCTAGGTGGGAAGGTAGGTAGAAGCAGTTTAGAGCTCACCGTTCTAATGGGTTGAGCTACATGACCAAAGTTGTCATCCACATTTCCTCCTATGTTACCCACATTTCCATTTTGTCCACCATTATTACCTTCATTGTTTCCACCATTTTGTCCATTATTACTCCCATTCTGATTATTGCAACCACTATTTGCACAATTGTTTCCGCCACCCAAATTATTCACATTAATACCCATCTAGCGAGCTATCATCTATGTCAGTAAATCGAAACATTGATTCTATTGCAGTTCTCTTTGCGATGCTAGTTGTTGTCCTTGAACTAGTGTTTCCAATAACTATATAAATCTCTCCTCATCTGGATCCCTTCTTTCACCCATATTATCAATATTTTGTTCTCGTATAACTCCTTGTTCTTTTGGACTTGTATTAAGTGTTGCTCTATTTATTCGTATGTTGTAATGGTGGGTGAAGGGTTGTTGATCATAACCGTAAATGTCATTTTTTTTTCATATTATACCCTCAAGATGGCAGGATACACTTCTCTGATACCACTGTAAGATGCCCCCTTATTGACCTTTGATTTTTTTTGTCTTCCCACTCACTATAATTTTGTCAAATAGTTTGCTTGCAAGTTGTTCACTAATTTGGTTTATTCTAAGTTTGCAATTGCTTGTTTGACTGAGTTTGTAGTTGTTTGGACAAGGTATAGGTAGCATTGGAAAATTCAATACAACACGGAATTTTCTATATTGCAACAATAGGAACCAAATTTATATGTAATGTTTAATCAACATTGATTCCAAAACTAAAAATAGTAATAATATTATGATTTATCAATTAAGAATAACGATAACAAGGGTTTGCATACCAAATCGCTGCTCTGGAATACAATATTGATCAATGTTATAACAACAGCCTCATTTTTACATTAAAAAAACCCTTCCTTTGGCCACGTACAGCAATATCTATTGATGGTACGACCTCCTAGCTGTAGGTACAACACTCCTAATGTAGGTATGATAACCTTAAGTCTTCTACAACCCCACACAACTCAATTCAAATGCACTTTGGAAAACTTCAGCACCTAATTAATAACTCATACTTGTACAACAATGGTTCTTCAATATGTATGGTAGATTGGGTAGTGTTTCCAGTAATATGGCAGCCCTATAAGGAGTTCTGGGTATGTATGGCAGCCCCTCTTAATCAGGATAATCACAACAAATACTCAACGTAACTTTCCCAATGTTGGTCAGCAATGTCATCGAATCTCTACCACTGATATTGCAAATCAATGCACAAGATTGGCAATGACTTAATGAAATAGCATCGATCACATAACTGATTTTACCTTGAAGCTATAACAAGATCCTCCTGATTGTATCTTCCAACAACGAAGAGAATATCTGTGAAGAGGGATTTCGTCCTCCAAGCCCTTGAAGATTAACTATCCAAACAATTTCATAAATTACTTATTCAACTCAGTATGTTGAAAGTGAGCTCTTCAATCCACTTTATAACTTCTTCATAAGAGCCCACTCACTTGTCTTGTCAATGTGAGATAATAAAACACTTTATTTAGATTTTATCCCTCTTAATGTGTGCAATGTACCTTTTAAAATGAAAAAGGGACATTTAATATCTATGATTTAGTCCTTACTACTTTATTATCCTAATATGGTCATTTATTAAATAAAGTTAAATATTTAAATTTAACTTTATAACTTGCTTTAAAAAATAAATATTTAATGACTATAAATGTATGCCAACCTCTCGAATATCAACCATGAAATCTCTAGCACCCACTAAAGCTCTGGATCACTCTAAAGTGACTTACTATAAATAGTAAGCCAAAATTGCATCGAATCACCTTAAAATGACCTACAACTGAAAATACCGAGGCAAAATTCCTCCAAGATCTCTTATGAGTCCTAGTTAGCCTAGGGGACCATGAGAAAATAGGCTAACGACAAATCATGAACTAACTAGCTAGAAATGAGACATTACAAGATCCTTTTTTTCAAATCATTTTTTGTATCTTGCTATGTTGCAGTTAGCTTCAGGTTTGGAAGTCCTCGTTTTGTATCTTGCCTCAAGAGTAGTTAGCCTTGTTTTGCAAGTCCAAAGTAGTGAGCTCATTCATTGTAATCCGATATACATAGTGAATATATTGTGTGGGCAAGTGCTCATTGTGGTTTTTCCCTATTTGGGTTTTCCACATAGAAAATCTTGGTGTTCATGTGTTGTGTCTATGTTGATGATTAATTGTCTATGAGCTTCATTAACTTTTGTTTAAAACTAATTCACCCCCCCTCTCAGTCTTACCTTGGGTTCAACACATACATCCAAGATCAAGAATTCTTTATATGGTTATTGTTATTCATGTAATCATTTTGGGTGTAGAACAAAGGACTACAAAACACATATGAGATACGATTATGGCTGGAACAAAAGGCCTTATGGACTCTCAAATAGGGATCACAATACATATGCTTCTTTAAGTAATTATAACTCATAAATTCCTTTAGTGAATTATAATAGTATATTCTACAAATGTAATAACTATGGACATATAGCACGACATTGTAGATGTGTTTTGTGAAAGCACCTAGAGAGAGCAAGATGAAGGATACAATGAACAAACAAAAAGGAAGACCTACTAAGGTATGGAGAAGGAAACAAGAGAAATATAATGAGAAGAATAAAAAGGATGAATCTATGATTATGTATTATGCACATCAAGCACAAATTAGAGGAAAAACATGAATTTTGGGGGAGCTTATCATTGCACTATTTATTTTGTAGAAAAGATAACTTAAAAATAAAGACAAAATGAGAACTATATTGTAGTAGCAATGGAAGAATTTATAATTATAATATGGTAGTAGCAAACTAAATATTACCAGGTTACATATAATGAAGAGAAGGATCTAACCAATGTCAAGATGATAGAGATCCTAGAAGGCTTAAGACAATAAGAAAGTTTTTCAAAAGTTTGATATGAGGATGAGAACAATCTTTAAAGAAGTGTTCTTAACTTTTTATTTGACAATTATGTGTTGGCAAATGGAAAAGAAATTGACAGTGGAAAGTTGGATGATTATGGTAATGATCAACTTCCCATTAAAGGAGTTTCTATTGATGTAATGATGTCATAGAATACATGGATGAAAGTATGATGAGCAACCCTTCACCATTAATGTGAAAGAAATAAAGTTACAACAAGGGAGAGCTAAAGGAATAATAAGAATGATGGCATTGGTGTCAAAAGGAAGAACTATGAAAGGAACCTTCAAAAGAAACCTAAGCAAGAAAAGGAGCAAACTGCATCAAGGATCAAGAGAGAAAGTGTCAAAGATCCCAAATTTGAGAGCAAATATGAGAAGAAGCATATTCCTAATTTTTGAGAGTCATAGAGGAAGCATGTGACCTAATAAAATCAAGATAGAAAGGATCAAGAAATAGAGAAAGACAAGTACTGTAGAAAGGGGAAACATTAGAGAATCTTCGTCAAGGGGAGAAGTATATTCCTATTGCATTTGATGTGAATATACAATTTGATGTTTCTCATGACCCATTAGTGGGCAAAAATTTTATAAACATCCCTTTTCCATTGATGTCAAAGGGGGAGAGATATAAAAAGAAGGGAAGTTAGAGAAAGAGAATTATGTTAACATCAATGATAAAGGGGGAGATTGTCGGAAATATTGTCACTGATGTCAAAGGGATTCTCTCTTGTCATTGATGTGAAACAAATATGGACAAGATTGTTAGAGCATAGTGAAAGCATATTGACAAGACTATTATTAGTCTAAGATTCTTGAAGTAATCAAGGAGTGATATATTTAAGATTCAAAAAAGCTCTGGCCTATTTCATAACATGATATAGCCATAGCAAACCATGAAAAAACGATTATATTTCATCATTGATACTGGTCGATTTGTTTAAAAAAAGGCATGAAAGAAGAGTGACTAATTAGATTGTGATGGCAAAGAATAAAGAGAAGCGTTGATTTTATAAAGATCATATTAAAAATACTTAATGAACAAAAGACTTAAATAACATTGATCCATAATACATAGTAATTTAGAGAGATAGATAGGAAGAAAGATAGAGATATAGAGTTAGAGAGATAGATAGGAAGAAAGATAGGGATATAGAATTAGAGAGAGATATGGGTAGCGAGAGGGAGATATATATATATATATATATATATATATATATATATATATATATATATATATATATATATATATATATATATATATATATAGAGAGAGAGAGAGAGAGAGAGAGAGAGAGAGAGAGAGAGAGTCTCACAAAATTAACTGATTTAAATAAGATAGAGATGAGGAGAGGGAGGGAGAGATAGAGATATATTGTAACTAAAAGAGAGATAGATAAAGATATGGGAGGAGAAAAGGAGAAATAGGTAGATATAAAGAGATATATAGGGGGTAGAGAGAGAGAGAGAGAGAGAGCATACACAAATGTGCACGTAACCTATATGTAGATCATTTTTTTATTAAAAATTATTCTCTATTAAATTTTCATTGTTTGATTATGTGAATTAATTGAGCTTGCTTATGGAGATAGTAGGTGGCTTGATTTTTATGATTTGATTTAAATATTTAGATGTAATTTTGTAAATCTTTTGAGTGAATTTAATAGTGTTTCAATGTAATATTTAATTTTTTAGCATAATATCATTTGATTTTTAATTGTTTTTTTTAGTATTATAAATCTATATTATAGCTATCTTTAGTTTGTCAATCTAGGAACATAAAAATATATTGGATGCCTAATTTACAACTGCCTTTTAGAGTAGTATTAAAATTTCACTTCTCATATGTGGCATTTGATTCATTTAAAAAAAATTCACATAAAAAATAAATAATTAACAAAATGTAATTGAAAATTGAGATTTCAAAGACAACATTAAATAATAAATCAAAATGGTCTTTTATGGCATATGTAAAAAAGAGAGTAGTAATTAGGACAATGTATTGCATCAACCATTATGTGTTGGTTAGAAGTGGTTGCATCTGTATACACCTAAAAATTGGCTATGAGCAATTAAATAAATATTTTATATTTATTTAATATTTATTCTTCTATTAAATAGTTAATTCGAAAAGATTAATTAATTTAATTCATTTTCATATCTTTCTATTAATTAATTCATTATCCTATTCTTCTGAATTAATTAAATATCCAATATTTAATTATCGTATTCCTCTAATTAATTAAATATCTAATATTTAATTATTCCTCTAACCAAGTTAATTAAATATCTAATATTTAATTATCTTCTCCAAACAATTAAATATCCAATATTTAATATTATTCTCCTATCCTATAGTCTCAAATATTAAATAATTCTCAAAATTATTTAATCCCTTTTCCAACTCACCCTCCATCTCCACTTCATCTTCCCTTTGCCAACTCATCAAACATGTGGCTAAAGAAATTAATATTCCTTAAATATTAATTCATGATTTATCTTCAACTTCCAAAATTAATGAAAATTGTGTACGTACACATATTTCATAACCATTTCCTATATTCTCTCCAACACCCCCTGCATCTTAGGAAGGACTTGAGTCCACTTGTCCTACCATGCCTAAATTTCCTCCAACCATCCCTAGATTCCCTTAGTCAGCAACCCAGTCAAGGTGAGATGAGTGACACTTGTCTTCTCCTTCCCCCTTTCTCTCAACCTTCACCTTTTCTCATAGCCATTCAAATTTGTAGATCTGATCGTGACCGTTGATCTAAGCCACATCATCTAATCCTCTCAAAGTGTATAAAATCAAGAGCTTCAGTTGAGAGGAAGTTAGTCTTCAAAAATAGTCTTCAAGCCAATCTTATGCATCTGTGAGTTTTTGAAGCAAATAGCAAATATCATTTTAGCAATATAATCATATAGTATTATCATTTTAGCATAATCATGTAGCTTTGCATATCATACTATCAGTTAACTACAAGTTATCAGTCCATTCTTCATATGCCATCTTGGAAGCCAACAGTGCATTGTCTGAGAGCACACCATCTGCAACCAGGAACAGTGGAGTTAGGACACCATGAGACATAAATCATGAAGGTAAAATAATATTTTATTTTAATATGTAGTTTCATTGGTGGACTTTGGATTTCCTGTATGCATTTCCATTGTATTTTGTGAAACTAACTTATTACAGGTAACATTCTGAGGATGAAATTCAAGCTCACACAGCATCAACCCTACAAAACATGTTGTACAAGTTTGATAGCATAAATAAGTGTGGGGAGATTACAGGGATGAATCAATAGGAGGAAAAAAAGGTAGAACATAAATGAATTTTAACATTACATAATTAATTATATAACAATATATGTTTTATATGTTTTTACTACAATATGAATTTTGATTTGTACAAATAATCATGGCACAAGCTAAGGTGAAACATATCAGGGGTTTGTGTTGTCATCAAAATAGGATGAAGACAAGGTAGACAATCACAAACAATTTTGCACTAATGAAGGGAAGTTAAAAATGAGTAAATTGAGATACGTTGGAGTTAACCATATTATTTATATAACATAGAAATGATGACCCTAAATTGCATTTCATGATGATTGAAGTTCAATAACATTGTGATGTTTTGAAAAGTAGGTTTTAGATTGTAATTAGAGTTGTTGAATACTCTCTTTCCTACCCGATATGGATACAATATTCCCAAATAGAAGATGAATAAAATATTTAGATGTATTTGTATACAAGCCCATGCTTGGGCCATATCCAATATATATGGATACAGTACCAAGTGCCATTTATGGTTATAAAAAAACATTCAAAGATTGCAAAACAGAGAAATCACAACTCAATCAAGTCATAAAGTATAATCAAATCTGACCCAATGGAAGCATGCATAGATTGCAAAAGCCAAGCATATTACTATTACTATTAATTATATGGTTTATTGCTTCACATAGGTTATAGTGTTGAAATCATCATTTATGGATCATTTTGTAATTAATAAAAAAAATAGTGTTGATAATTCTAAGCATCTTTTGCTTTTATGATTAAACTAAATTTGGCTTCTATGTGTTAAAATTTTGTAATGAACAAAATTAATTAAGAATCTAATATCAATGAATTAATGACAAAACTATAAATAAAAATGATGCCATTCTATTATAAATTTAATTGATGATGAATGAGCTATTTAGCCACAATACAATGAGTAAGATGCAGTTATATAGACCACTTGGATGAATGAGTTAGAATGACACATATTCAAGAGGTTGTGAGTTACTTTTCAATCAAAAGTTGAGTTAACTCAGTCAAGTGAAATAGACACTTGGATGAATGAGTGGCAATGACACATATTCAAGAAGTCATGAATTACTTTTCAATCAAAAGTCGAGTTAACTCAGTCGGGTGAAACGGAAGGGGCAATTCCATCAATCAAGAATTGATAAACAGTGGTGGCACTTGATGACCTCAAGTCAAGGATAACATATCTTTATTAATTATCGTGAAGCAACCCATATTTTTGGCGAAACAAAACCCTCCAGTTATGGTTTGATGGATGCACATACCCTGTTCCATAGCTCAAAAAAACCCTCCAGTTATGGTTTGATGGATGTCCATACCCTGTTCCATAGCTCCAATTTTGGCACAGGCATGGAGGATGTTGGCAAACGTTGTGGAATTTGGCTTTACTCCTTGATGCAGAGATTCTTGGAGTAGATCCAAATCACCTAGTTGTCTTTGTTGCTCTCACCAACCCTCTAACTCCTCAAGCCCATCCAATGGTACTTGGTAAGGATTCTGCTAGTTAGACCTTCAAGGCCTAATCCAATTTGGCTTGCCTCCAAGGTATAGCCACTGATCTTTAACAATCAACACTTCCTATTGAGGATTCCACCTCAATCCCTAACACCACTGCCAAGTGCTCCAACAACCTCTGCAAGGATCTTTGATCTCAAACTGGTTCCAAGGGTGTAGAATGAAGTTACACAATGTCTTTGATGAATTTTAGGGTTTTTATCACCTTTAAATCCATCGCTAATCCTTTCCAAGGTTTCTTTGGCTATACAGGCTCCAAACAAGCCTAATGTAATTAGCCCTCCTATTGCGGTTTTCAGGGCTTAGTTTCACATCTACCCACACAAGGCCACAAATAAATTACAATTATGAGCACCATTTTTAGAGTTACATACAATATTGCAAAATGGCATCTAGGTTCTCCGTACACATGGAGTATCCAAAACTGTCCCATTCTCAAGGGTTTTAGGCCTACCCGGGTGACTTGCAAGTATAGCTTTTGAAAGCTTCACCAGTCAAAACCTCTATGAAAACCAATCAAGGATTATTTAAGGGCATTCAACTTTGTCTCTACCAACCCATGTGTGCTATGAAAACCATGTGTCAACTTTGGCTCTACCAATCCATGTGTGCTCTGAAAACACACATTTTCTGCTATCCTAGTCTCACCAACTCCTAGTTGTGAGCCTAGGGTATCATTGTAAAATCAACACAAAGGTATGAAAAGCCACAAATCCTACTCTAAACATATTTAAATACTCTAACCTATCATTCCACTGGATTTCAACTGGTGCCATCAGTGGGTGCTCAGGTTAGAGCCATTTCTTGCTTAAACCCTAGCTTACAAGGGTTTTGCACCTAGTCACGGAGAATGGATTGAATCTCTACAACCAGACACAATCAAACTTGCTAATCTACCTTGTTGGAAAGTAGACTCACCAAGCTCTCATGCCTTGCAATTAGATTCTTCTGACAAGTCCGTAC
The DNA here is from genome assembly GCF_030272615.1 of Cryptomeria japonica. Lineage (NCBI taxonomy): Eukaryota > Viridiplantae > Streptophyta > Pinopsida > Cupressales > Cupressaceae > Cryptomeria > Cryptomeria japonica. The sequence continues at coordinate 7,578,211 of NC_081414.1, forward strand.
TGGACCGTACAACACAGCAAAAACAAAGAAAACAGTCAAAAACGTTGGCAAACAAGATTTTTTCTTACAACCAAAACTTGTTTTTCATTCCAAGATCTTTCAACCTGTACAATGACGTTGTCCTTGGCTTTTAACATCATCATTCAGTTGGTTAGAACCAACTTCTTCACCGCCAACAACTAAAGTGCAACTTTTGCAATTGTTGCAAAAAGCTGCTTAGCATTTTTACATCTTTTTTATTCTTAGGATGCAACCTTGCACTCAAGTGCACTCCAAGGCTCAAAAAGACCCTCAATGCATCTTAGGAGACCTAAAACAATACATTACACCCTATTACATGATGACTCTATTCTTAGAGTAGTGCACCTGTGAACAACATCAGCATTACATCTTTTTAGGATATCAACATCCTGAACACAACAAAAGCTTGGACAACTCAACCATGACTTCATGGAGTCCCAAATGGTTGGTCCACTTATTACAACATAAAAACCCACATAAAAGACTTAGAAAAATACAAAAAAATTGCATGGAGTGATAGGTGCCCTGCACCATACTCCCCTGGGACAAAGAACTCAAGTCCCTTGAGTTAAGAGGTCTGCAGTTTCCACACCATGCTGAAGTATATATGATTCTGACATCCACATAGCATTTGATTCAAGTAACCCTGCCCACTTTACAAGACGATGTTTGTATACCCATTTCCTTGTCTTCTTTACTACCTTGGTGTCCAAGATACTTTCCAACTTGACCGGTTGGCTTGGTGGCAAATCTCTCACCCAATCTTCACTACCCTATGATGAAGTGTCTAACTGATGTGTTTGTGATTCTCCCTTGTATGGATAGAGATTACATACATTAAAGATATGAGAGATACTCAAGATGGGAGGGAGTTCAACTTCATATGCATTCTGACCATATTTATGCACCACCTTGAGAGGCCCAATCTTCTTCATCAATAGCTTAGTAGGTTGCCCTTTCGGAAGTCTCTCCTTCCTTATGTATGCTAGGACCAAATCTCCAATCTTAAATTGCACATTCCTTCTTGTTTTATCAGCATTCATCTTATACTTCTCGGACTTTTGTTGTAAGGTATGTCTTACCTTATCATGCACTTCTTTGATTCCTTTTGCAAAATTCTCACCTTGTGCACTCTTAGGTGTCATAGAACTGAGATCCCTGAGTTCTAGTATGCCCATAGGATGAAAACCATACACTATTTCAAATGGACTTTTACCTATACTTTGGTTAACTGAGTCATTGTATGCATATTATGCATGACCGATGACCAAATCCCAAGTCTGCCCATGTTGTTTGGTGAGACATCTCAGTATATTACCCAAGGATCTATTGACTACCTCTGTCTGACCATCTGATTGAGGATGGTAGGCAGATGAAAAAGATAGTTTTATGCCCAACTTTCTCCAAAGTGTCCTCCAAAAGTGGCTTAAGAACTTTACATCTCTATCACTGACTATGATGATTAGAAGGCCATGAATTCTAACTATCTCTTTGAAGAAGAGTCATGCAATATAGGTGGCATCATTGATGCTCTTGCAAGGTATAAAATGTGTCATTTTGTTGAACCTATTGTAAAGCGGAAAAATCGAACCCTAGTTGTTCTCCCCTCCCCAACTCCAAGGAGAGAGAAGGGAGGTCACTAGGGTTGATGGTTTTCACTTAGGGGAGACTTTACATTCAAAAGAGGGGTTGAAACCCACAAGATCCAATCCCACACAATGCAGGATTGGATTCTAAATGAGTTTCAAGGGTTGAGACATCAAGGATACCCTCTTTTGTAAAGAATGCAGATAGAAAGATTGAACTAGGAGTACACGTAAAGTAAGAAAGATTCGCTTATAAACAGAGATAGGGATACGGGATGAAGCTGCGGACCTGGAATTAGTAGTAAAATGTCGAGACAGTGCTGTTCTGCAAATTTGAGCGAAAGTTGACAGGACGATGGCGCCCGGCGTGCACACGGTCCTCCGAAAAATCCGCGAAACGAAGGGGGACCTGTTCGTCTCTGCACAAGGATTCCAGATCTTCAATTACAGCCGCGTACCTGCAACCTACACACAAAAAAGAGAGGATGATTGGGGGGTTAGGGATTAGGGGTTTGCCTTTAGGTCAAACCCCGGTTTTGGAATTAACCAAGAAATGAGAATGTTGTAAATGTAAATGTTTGTAATGTAAACAAGTACTGATACCTTGTTGTAAGAATGTTTGTATTCTTACATGCGAAGGTGTAATGTATGTTGTATGTTGTATGTTGTAAGTGATCTCCTCTTCAATGGTTGAATCCTTGTCTTGAATGCAACACTTAGCCTTGAATGGAGACTTAGAATGCTCAATTGCTTGAAGGAATGCTTGAATGTTTGAATATCGCTTCTGCGTCTTGCCCTTACTTATTTCCTTCCCCCCTTTTTAGGAGAGGAAAATTAGTTTATATACTTGTCAATTAGGGTTGAGAGACTCATTTTTCCGACCTTAGGCCGACCAGGAAACATTATTTCCCGAATTGCAAACTTAAAGACCCGATGCCCAAAAGAGACCGGGCCCAAAATAGGGCCAGGGACCAGGGCGTTGGGCGCCATGGTCCTGGGGGACCAGGGCGCTGGGCGCCATGGTCCTGGGGGACCAGGGCACTGGGCGCCATGGTCCCACCTCTCGGGACAGCAGGGTGCAAGGAGGGATCATGCCAAGGTGCAGAAAAATGCAGTTTTTGGTGTCACAAGCAGGTTTCAGGGTCTCCATTCAAGTTCAATGTTGCGTCGCCATCGTGAAGACCCAAATGCAGTTGAAATTGCAAGTGTCACAATTTTAGGACGCTGCACCTATCAACCATTACATACACATTGTCAAATCCCCTTGGAATTCTTGGTAAGCCTAACACAAAATCCATGCTTAAACATTCCCAAGCCCTCTAAGGTATGACCAAAGGTTGGTATAGACTTACATTACTTGATGAACCTTTTTCTCTTTGGCAGATTGCACATTGTTCTACAAACCTTCTCACTTCTGATTGCAACTTGGGCCAATGGTAAAAACTACTAACTTGCTCCATAGTTTTATCTATGCCAAAATGACCTCCTAGACCTCCTTGGTGCTTTTCTTGTATAATGTTTTGTCTCATAGAACATTGGGGAATGCAAAAAAGGGGTCCCTTGAACAACAAACCCTCTTGTATCATATACTCTAAATAAGAAACATGTGAGGTGTTAGAAAAATCAAAACAAACAGCATATATCTCAGCAAAGTCTTTATCATCCTTGTAGAGGTCTTTTAACTCAGTCAATCCCACACTATGCAATTGTATCTCCTGCATAGTCATGACTCTCCTACTTAATGCATCAGCTACCTTGTTTGCAGTGCCCTTTTGTGCTTGATAGTGAAGTTGTAAGATTGTAAGTATTCAGCCCACTTTAGGTGCCTTTGATTCAATTTCTCTTACCTATTAAGGAAACTAAGGGCATGGTTGTCAATGTAAACTACAAACTCTTTGGATAGTAAGTAATGACGCCACTTCTTCAATGCTTGCACCATAGCATAAAACTCCAAATCATATGTGGAGTATGTTTGCTTGGCTTCATTCAATTTTTCTAAAAAGAATGCTATGGGATGACCTTCTTGACTCAAAACGGCCCCTATTGCCCTTTGGCTAGCATCACACTCTATTATAAACAACTAACTGAAATTAGGCAATCTAAGGATTGGCAACTTTGTTATCTTAGCTTTCAACAATTCAAATCCCTTATTGGCTTCCTTTGTCCACTTAAATTGACATTTAATCCCTCATTTAATGGTGTTGAGTATAGGAGCACAAACATGGCTAAAGTTTCTCACAAACTTCCTATAAAAAGATGTCATTCCATGGAAACATCTAACATCACTTATGCCCCTAGGTATAGGCCAATTAAGTATTGCTTCTACTTTACTTAGATCCATCTTTAAACAACCTTGTGAAATGACAAAACCAAGGTAAACTAACTCTATTTTCAAGAACTCGCATTTTTCAAGGTTGATTTTGAGTTGAGCCTCCTTCAACTTCAAGACCATCTCCAAGTGCTTAAGATGTTCCTCCTTGGACCTACTAAAGACGAAAATGTCATCAAGATACACAATAACAAATTTGCTAATAAACTCAACTAAGACTTCATTCGTGAGCCTTTGAAAGGTACTAGGTGCATTGGTGAGGCCAAAAGGCATCACCAACCACTCATATAGGTCTGCATTGGTTCTAAATATTGTCTTTCATTCATCACCAGGTCTAATTCTTATCTAATGATAACCAGATTTCAAGTCTACCTTTGTGAAGTAGCATGCTCCACCTAGATTGTCCAATAGGTCCTCTATCCTTGGCATGGGAAATCGGTATCTTATAGTGATCTTATTAATTGCTCTTGAGTCAGTATACATCCTCCATTTTCCTCATTTTTTAGGCACTAGAATAGTGGGAACAACACAAGGACTCAAACTCTTTTTAATAAACCCTTTGTCTAAGAGTTCTTGCACTTGTTTGGCAATCTCCTCATTTGGGCTAGGTGTCATTTTATAAGCAGCTTTGTTAGGCAGATTTGCCCCTGGTATCAAGTCTATTTGGTGATTAACATCCTTCATTGGAGGCAAGGAATTAGGCATATCATCTCCTATAACTTCTGCATATTGCTTTCGTAAACCTTGCACTTCTTGAGGCACTTCACTCATTGGATCTGCCTTAGCTTCATCTTTAGACTTGAGCATTGTAGCATAGCCCTAATTACCTTCTGTAGTCACATAAATCTGTCCACTTAATTAAATGAATATTTAGTATTTATTTGATTATTTAACCATCAATTAATAATTAATTAAATTAATATTTAATTAATTCATCTTAACCCTCTTCTCCTATTAATTAAATAAATTATTCAATTTATTTGATTTAATTCACTTAACCAAATTCAGACCATTAATTAAATAAATAAATCATATTTATTTAATTAAATATTCTCTCACATTTAAATAAATTAATATTTATTTAAATCCCCCAAAATCCCACCTCTCACATTTAAATAAATCATTTATTTAAATCACCTTTATCCTCCACCCACTTGTATTTTCCTACAAAAGCAAGTTGCACAATTGTTTTAAATAAATAATTTATTTAAAACACCTTTATCCTCCACCCACTTGTATTTTCCTACAAAAGCAAGTTGCACAACTATTTTAAATAAATTATTTATTTAAAATCCTATTTATCCTCACCCACTTGAAACCTTTAATGGTTTCCCTTAAAGTCTTCAAACTTGATGGCTTTAAAGTCTTCAAACTTAATGGTTTCCTTCTATAGTCTTCTTAAGCCTTTAATGGTTTCCCTTAAAGTCTTCAAAACTTGATGGCTTTAAAGTTTTCAAACTTGATGGCTTCCTTCCCTTAAAGTCTTCTTAAGACTTTAATTGCTTCCCTTAAAGTCTTCAAGCCTTTAATGGTTTCCCTCAAAGTCTTCAAGCATTTTAATGTTTTATCTTCCTTTTTCTCATTTAAATAAATTAATATTTATTTGAATATTTATCCAAATGCAAATTACACCATTTAATTGAAATAAATGATTTTATTTTAATTGAAAATACCAAAATTTCTCCCACTTGCATTTTCCTACAAAATCCACTTGCATGCCTAAACCCCTTCTAGAATTTTCTAATCACTTCTAAATAACCTAACCCCTTCTCTAAACTTTGTCACATTCCTAAGCAAAAGGGAAGTCACTTCTCAAACCCTCAAAGTCTTTTATAACCATTAAAGGCTTTCAACCTTCAACCACTAAATGGCTCAAAGTCTTTGATAACCATTGAAGGCTTTCAACCTTCAACCACTTAATCCCCAAAGTCTCCAATAACCATTAATGGTTACCTCAAACCCTCCCACATGGTTAAAACATTTGTTTTGACTCAACCTCTACCCAACCCAAAGGTCTCATCAGACCATTAATGCTTTGACCATGATTATCTCTTAAACATTTGCACAAAGGTTTATCCTTGGATTAACTCTTAATCCAGTGGGTAATCTTAATTTGGACTTGACCCTTAGCCTCTAGATAACCATGAGGTCTTCTCAGGCCTTTAATGCCTCCAACCTCTTCTCTCAACCCAATCCTATATTGACACTTGTCACCATTTTATTGGTGCCAATTATGCACATGGATCCCCAACTTTCAAACTTGGCCCTTGATTAAACCATTCAATCTTAACCTTTCATTTCCCCATTTCTTCTACAAATAGAACCCTTCTCCTCAAGAAAAGGAGAAGCATTAGAGTATTGTTGTTATACTGGCATTAGCATAGAGCTTTCTCATAGCATCACTATCTACACTTGCATAGCATTTGCTTATCATATTCAACCATCTTGAATCTCCATATGGCATCCATGGATAGTGCTAAAAGCTGAGAGCTACACTCATTTGGGACTTGGAGAGGAGAGGAACAAGGGAGGAGCAACTATGAGCATCTTGATTAGCTATTTTATTCTATGTTTATATGCTTTCTATTTCATGCTTAATATCTCTCTTGATATGTTTGTTTAGGATAATCTTTTGTTGCTAACACTAACGTTTGTTTCTTGTGCTCTTGTGTGTGTTGCCATCAAACAGATTTTCTAATCCTTTTTGCAGAGCATCATTTGGTGAACCCGACGTGAATCAAACACGCAAAGATCAACTTTTTTTTTTTTTAACCAATAACATGTTTGAATGTTGAAAATGTCACACAGGTTGCACTTTTGACATTGTTTTGGCGCGTTTGACATTGTTTTGGTGCTATTCACCTTGTTTCAGCGCTTTTGCCTTCTTTGTCTTTCCCTTTCTTTTAGCGCGTTTGTGTTAAATAGCGCCTCTGTTCAAACGCAGACTAGCGCTATTGTAACAGAACGTTGTACAAATCACCTTGTAACCAAAAAAAAAAAATAAGGCTTGTAGAAGCCCACCAAAACATGCGGATTTTTCTAACTAATTGTCTTTTATGCAGGGGAAGGAGTTAGTTTAAATGCTTTAAAAGTTTCTTTTTTACTTTCTTTCAACAAAAGTTGGTTAAAAAGAATCCATTTTTCCTTCTTGCACAAGTTAAAATAAACCTCACATTTTATTTTAGAGTGCATAAAATGAACCTCAAACTTGTTTTTGGTGCTTAAAAAGAAAATTCATCTTTCTTTATTGCAAAGTAAAAAAAACAACAAACTTCAAAATTTTGCTTTCATTGCAAGTTAGGGATACATTTTGTTTTGGTGCTTAAAATCAACAAAACAAATTTCCTTTCTTACATCAAACTTAAAAATCACAAGCCACACTTCAATTTTTGGGCAAATAAAAAGAACAATCCACTTGTTTTGATTTTTGCAAAAATAAATTTTACTTCAAGCAAACGTGTTTTTCATTAAGTTGACCAGGATTTCCGAATTCTAGGTTACAAAACATATTGCCTTTGAAGTTAAAAAGAACACCATGGCTGTTGGAGCAACATCTCCAAATAGTTAGATCACATTTGTAATGGTGGATTAAAAAGAACAAGTGTCTTTCGTACTTGGCACACTTGTGCAAAAAGTCAGTCGAGTGGTCCTACCTCTAACACACACTATCCTCTCCCTTGGCTTTCGTGGTCCTAGGTGCAAGAGAAAAGTGTTAGTAACACTCAAAATTTTATCTTTTTAAGAGAGGCCTGCCAAGGGATCGATACTCTTGGGAATGACCTCGAGCGGTAAATCCTTCGAGCTGCTATAGAAATCAGGTGAGAGCGAAAGTTGTAGCCTTGGGTATAGTTGTTCCTACAGTGTAACTGGCCGAAAGGACAAATGGGCCCCACCACCAGTTACAAGGCTCTTAAGTGAGTCACTGCAGAATGAACTTATGTCCAAAAACATCGAACATGACTAAACACCTTTAAGTAGTAGCCCACCCGTTCTATTGATTGAGGATATTTGCGATATAATTTAGTGCAAGAGCATAGATGGTTTTGCTCCCAAGATACTCACCATACATATTTCCTTGAGTAGAAACATAGCTTTTTGAAAAGTCACTTGTGGCTTGATAAAAGTGGTGACTCCCCCATCATAGGGATCATCTATTTGTTATGCTCATGCAAGACTTAGTATATCACATCCTTACCTGCCACGACGGGATTCATAAGGTATGTAGTACCAAAGTCGAAGAAATATCAAGATGTGGGCTAAATTTATCACAACTGGCCATTTGACCTTAGGGATAAAAAGTGTTTGAAATGTGTTCGTTTTAAAAACCAAGTGCAAATTGAGCCGACTTCAGGCTTTGGAAATACACCTTAAAATACATCTAAAAGAAGGGTCATATACAAGTCCAAAGATTGGGTTGATCTAGACCCATACTCATTTGTGCCTTTGAGGCAACATTTTGGTGTTTGTGTGCTTGCTTTGTTTTCTTGTCAAAGAAACATCAAATCAGAAAATCAATCCCAAAAACAAAGTATTCATCCAACCAAACATCTTTCAAAAACAACCAAAAGCATCAAAAACAAAGTGCAAACAACAAAAGAGTCAAAAATTTTATGACCATTCTTCACATCTTGCGAAAGAAGAAGCGTCATCAAAATATCAACTTGAAAAGAAGACAATTAAGCTCAAAGGCTTTGATCAAACGAAGGAAATTCTTCTATATCAATAGACAAATCTTTGTCTCCCATAGAGTTTTCTTGCGTCACATGTGTCTCTATCTTCAAGGCAAAACAAACGAATTTGATTCCGAATCATTGAACCGCAGAGCTTTTATGCAATATAGAGCTCTGAGTTATCACAAAAACCAAGGAGGAAAGATTAATCCCAACTTCTTCCCAAACGTCTGTATCACATACAACACAGCTCGAGAAATACCACCAACACCCGAAAGGGAAAAGATAGAGTTTGTCCCATTTATAACACAAAGTTTTTATTGAAGTTGAAAACATTTTCATCCATCATCTCACTCATACATCATCACTTCATCATCAATCCATCCCAACTCTCAAAACATTAAGAGGTTCTTGTCCCAAGTTCTCTTTTAGATATTGCTTGAAATCAAACACATCACATCACTTTTTAGATTGTTTCTACATCTAGGATAAGCTCATCCTAAGAGACACATCTGCGCAGGTTAAAACTAGTTCATGAGTGAATCCTCTCATTACTAGGTAGTTAAATCTGTAACACATCTCAGATTTCTCTACACCTTATCACATCAAAACTTATCAAACAAACAAGCAATTCAAAGAAGGAATTTTGGTTACATCCACCTTAAAAGTGCTAGAGATCCACGTGCAACACAATTCACCAACCATCAACCTTTCATTTCATCAAAAACTCATCATTATTTTCACACAACTTCAACAACAGCTTGCAAGCAAAATGGCTCAAACCCGATCATAGTCAAGGCAACGAGAAATAGAAAGGGAAGAAGAAGAAGAGGAAAATCTCAATGAATTTCAAGAAGCACTTGGAGGAAATGCAGATGACGAAAACCCAAGTACTCCCACTCCTGCAACAATAGAAAGGGCTCAGCATAACCCTCTCTTTGACAGACTTTTTGACGAAATACTCAAGAGCAATGCGGATGCTCACTTCTTAAGACTCGCTCAAGAAGGAGCAAAACTCCCCTCTGACTTTGATCTTGCCCAATTAAGACAAGCATCAGAAAGACAAAGTCGCCATGAAGAGGAAAGAGGTAGAGATCCCATCAGATATAACATTCCTCGAGGTAACCCACCACCTCCTCCTCCAAATGAAATGGAGATGTTGCGGCAACAAGTCGAGAATCTCGCCCAACAGCTTCATAGTGGTGTCAAGATTAACCAATTCTCACTCAATGACATTTGTCCCTATCCTTTTGATAGGAATCTTTACATGCCACCATTTCCACAAGGATTCGAAACACCCAAATTTGAAAAATATAGAGGAAAGGGAGATCCTCGTGATCATGTCAGAGAATTTCATTCCGCTTGTCTTGAAGTGGCATATGAAGACACATACCTAATGCGCCTTTTTCCCCAAAGCTTGGGAGGAACAACCACATCATGGTTTTCCTGACTACCAGGTGGCATTAGAACATTTGAGGAACTCATCCAGAAGTTTCTAGCTCATTACTCTCATAACATTGAACGCGACATTACCATGGCTGATCTGTGCAACACTAAACAAAAACCAAGTGAACTATTCTCAGTATTCCTGCAACGATGGCGTCAAATGTCTAACAGACGTTCTCTTCAATTACCTGAACGAGAACTAGTGGAAATATTCATTTCCAACTTAAACGAAGAAATGGAATTTCACCTGGATGTCAAAGACACAGACTCTTTTAATGATATGATCACCAAGGGTTTGAAATGTGAAAGGGCACTTATCAAGAAAGGACTCATCAAAATCTTTAATGAACCAAAAGATGGTCCTCGCCCATGCTTCAATAGTGATAAACCAAGCTTCTGGAATAAAAACAAGAATATCGTCAATGATGGGGTTGTGGATGCTAGGACTATACAAAATGCACAACCTGTGGTTCGGTTTGCAGGACAGAATCCTCCACCTCAGAACAACACAAATGGTCCTACAAATCAAGGTCGCATCACATCTCACGATGAACCAAGACCTCCTCAGCAAAAACAAAAATGCACATACACTCCCTTAGGGGAACCCATTGAAACAGTATTGCGACAACTCATTTCTCAAAATTTGGTCACTCTGCCTAAGCTATCAAACTATGAGCCTCAGGTCAAACCAGCATGGTGGAGAGATACTGAACACTGTGAATTCCATCAAGGGAGAGGACACAAGACAAGTAATTGTCACCGATTGAAAGATCTCATTCAGGATCTTATTGATCGAGGAGAAATTGAAATTGAAGGACATGACCCAAAAACAACAAATAATGATCATCTGATGTTCAAAAATCCACTTCCATCACAAGATCAAAGGGATCCTTCCACTTCCAGACGAGGCACTGATACCACTGATTATACACAGGCTGCGTATAATTACACTGTAAATCATCTGTATGATGCCAATGAACAAGTTGCAACTATAACCTTCAAAAATCCCAACTCAAATTACAATGTTGTTACGTGTCGCGGCAAAGTTACCATCAAGGCAGCTCCACAAGGCACCACCTCCATCCCAAAGCAGTACAATCTTGTGGAACAATTAGACAAAACACCTGCGCTTATATCCATTTTAGAGCTTTTGCGTCTATCGCCATCTCATAAAACTATCTTGGATCAAGCACTCCAAGAGGCGTCAGTCCCTGCAAACTTGAATACAGACCAATTTCAAGCAATGGTTGGAAGTCTAAAGTCATCACCTTGTCTCACTTTTTCCGAAAGTGACAACTCTTCCTTCCAGCAACCTCATAACGCTTCGCTACACATTGAAGGCTTTATCAACCAGCAGAGGATCAAGCGAGTCTTGATCGATAATGGAGCAAGCCTGAATATTTGTACACTACAGTTGGTCACAGCATTGGGATATGCAGTAGAATCAGTGGATCCTCGTAAGAAGATCACAATCAAAGCCTATGACGATGCAGAGCGTTCATCCAAAGGAGCTGTGGTACTACCAATCCGAGTGGGCCCCGTGGTAAAGCACATCATTTGTCAGGTTCTGGACCTTCCTCTGCCATACAATCTATTGTTAGGAAGACCTTGGATACATGCCATGCAAGCCGTTCCATCTACCTACCATCAATGTATCAAGTTCCCACATAACGGTGTAGAGATCACAATTCTGGGTGACGCAAATCCCTTTGCATATTGCCATAATATCAACCATCAACCAGAGATTACCGTTCCTAATAATAGAGAAGCCATTTCCTCCACATCATATATAAGTCCCACCTCTCTTGCCCGTTCAAACACCATTATACCCAAGCAAGAAAAGCTTAAGATGAAGATAGCAGAGGAAGGTCCTGGGGAATACAACTTGAGTCAACTCTTTTGTGTGGGACAAATACCCACTTCTCCTAGAACTCATGGTAAACCACAGCAGGTACTCCAGCAACCACTAAACATACCAGCATGTGCTTTGACACCTTTCGTTCTTGGAAAGAGTCAAGAGGAAGAAACACAAGATGAGGACCTGGCGGAATGGATCTATAAAGATCCCATCACCACTGATAAACCACGAGTTACACTTCCTATAGAACAGTATGGCAAAGGTCTCCTCATTATGCAAAGAATGGGCTATGATGGTCAAAGTGCTTTGGGATATTGCAAACAAGGACGACATGAACCCCTGCTGCCGAAATTCAAGCCCAAAGGTAATACAGGCCTCGGCTTTGAAAAAGAGATCTTTCCTAAACTCAAGTCAAAGGAAAACCCAGCAAACCATTTTGTCCACCTACTGCAAAGCGGGCACCTTTCATAATCAAAGCACCCTCAAGCACCATCCCAACTGCCCCATCGAGGCTCAAAACCCCAACACAACTATCACCAATGCCACTCATCCCATCAAACGAACTCGTCATATCATCAGTCGCACCATTAGTAGCAGTAACTGTATCAGCACCCGCAGCAGCATCTATAACACCAGGAGTCCCAGCAGAAGCAACGGAATCAATATTACCAATACTCCCTATAACAGATTCCTTGATCCCCCTCAATCGCCCTGCCACACCGATCATTACAAAGGTACATCAACCAATCACACCTACAGTATTTAACTCAAAAGACATCCCAGTATGGTATAGTAATCGGATGCTGGAAAGTGATTCAGAGACCGACTCACATGAATGGGAATTTGATTCGGTACAACTTAACACTTCAGATGAGGAAGACACATCATCACCTCCACCACGCAAAGATATCCCTGTTTACGGAGAAGCACAGATAAAGACCACTTGGGTTCCTGAGCTGGAAACGTCTTCCACAGACCCTACGTTTCATCTTACGCCTGATTCTGACAGGGAGAGTACCATTAACGACCTTCACCATAATGTCTTAACCCTCACTGATACATCTAATGCACTTAACCTAATCGATGAAGTAATGTCCATTATCCACCCTGAACTCATCGAATGGAACCAACCAAATCCCCCATGTCTTGACTTCTTCCAAAACGATGAGGCTATAATTGACTTTTTGGAATTAAGGGATAACCTACCAAGCGGGGATCACAAAGCTGGATTCGCCATTGAACTTAATAGCGCAGCATACTTCAGGGCGGATGCCAAACCTTTCAGCTACAAAAATATAACAATAAAACATGGATCTTCTAGTGAAAACCACACTGTGGCACTGTTTGATCCAACAAAAGTAAAAAGAAAGAGCGTATCCAATGGTGAAAACCTCTCTGAGGTGCCTGAGGATGAAGGGTTTGACATTCTCCCTGATAGTACACAACAGAAACGATCAACGATTCTCATCGAGGAAACCAAAGAATACAATGTGGGGACTCCTGAAAATCCTCATCTCATACATCTGGCATCTCTTCTCACTCCAGAGGAATAGCCTAAATTTATAGAGGTCTTCCAGAAGCGTCAGATCAACTTTGCATGGTCATATGCAGACATGCCTGGGCTTGATCCTGATTTAGTCATGCATCACCTCACTGTCGCAGAAGGAGCCAAACCTGTCAAGCAGAAGCTTCGTAAGATGCATCCCCAGATTGCAGTGCTAGTCAAAATAGAACTCAAGAAACTCCTAGATGTTGGTTTCATTAGACCAATTGATTATGCAGAATGGATCTCCAATATTGTGCCTGTCGGCAAACCAAAAGGGGGCAGCCGCATTTGTACTGACTTCAGAGATCTGAATAAGGCCTGTCCTAAGGATGACTTCCCCCTTCCAAATATCGACATCATAGTGGATCTGATAGCAGGACATGCCATGCTTTCACTCATGGATGGCTTTTCAGGATACAATCAGATAAAGATCGCACCAGAAGATCAACATAAGACAGCCTTCACATGTCCATGGGGCACATATTGCTGGAATGTAATGCCTTTCGGCCTCAAGAATGCAGGAGCAACCTATCAAAGAGCAATGACCACCATCTTCCATGACATGATGCATACCATGATGGAAGATTATGTGGATGACTTACTAGCAAAATCACTCACCAGAAAAGGACATCTCCACATCTTAGATAAAATCTTTGATAGACTGGAACAATACCATGTTCGGCTCAACCCAAAGAAATGTGTCTTTGGAGTGACCTCCGGGAAGCTTCTAGGATACATTGTCTCAAGCAAAGGTATTGAGGTCGACCTAGCAAAGGTAAAAGCAATCATGGACATGCCACCACCAAAGAATATCAGTCAGCTAAGGACATTACAAGGGCGACTTCAATCCATCTGAAGATTCATTGCACAATTGGCCGATAAGTGTCACCCATTTACACATCTGCTACACAAGAACATCCGCTTTCAGTGGGATGCCCGATGCTAGCAAGCATTTCAGACACTTAAAAACTATCTCATGAATCCACCATTGTTGATCCCACCAGATCCAAGTAGATCGTTGTTACTCTATATCTCAACAACCAGTACAGCATTGGGTGTACTACTGGCACAACATAATGCAGAAGGAAAAGAGTGTGTTGTTTACTACATCTCTCGCACACTGGTGGGCTATGAACTCAATTACACGCCTATTGAGCGAGCTTACCTAGCAGTGATCATAGTAGCCACAAAATTGAAGCACTATCTGTTGACACACAAGGTACAACTCATTGCAAAGATTGATCCACTCAAGTATTTACTCAGCAAAACAGCATTAACAGGTCGCTTGGCCAAATGGGTGATGATTCTAAGTGAATTTGACATCGAGTACGTAGACCGTAAAGCTATCAAAGGTCAGGTTATTGCAGATCAGTTGGCCGATGCACCACTCACAGGCGATCATCCTCTTATTTCCAATTTTCCAGACGAAGAGATATTCATGATCACAACAACACAACCATGGAAACTCTACTTTGATGGGTCATACACTAGGCATGGCTCGGGGGCAGGCATTTTGTTTATCACGCCCCAAGGTGACAGTATCCCGAAGTCTTACAGGCTCGCATTTCCATGCACAAACAACATAGCAGAGTATGAGGCCTTGATCACAGAACTCAGGGTAGCCGTACAATGGAAATTACAAGAACTACAAGTATATGGTGACTCACAACTAGTCATTCGACAAGCAACCGATGAATATCAGACTAAAGATGATAAACTCATGCCATATAAGCAAATGGTAGATAGTCTAAAGACATCATTTACTACTATCACTTTTGAGCAGATACCAAGAGATCAGAATCGAGCTGCTGACGCCATGGCTACCATCGCATCTCTCCTAGATCTTCCACAAAATTCAACACGCTACGAATTCTTGGTCGAACAGCTTTGGATCCCCGCTTATGATATCCCTAAATCTGAAACGATATGTCGCCTTGTCGGTTCCGAATCCCCATGGTATGGTGAGTTCTACACCTATCTCCGAGATCATACCCTTCCTCCCAACCAATCGAATAACCAACGAAAAACCTTCATTCGCCAAACTGCTCGATATACCATTATTGCCGACACCCTATACCGACGCGGTCTTGATGGTACTCTCCTTCGATGTCTGGAACAAGATGAGATAACAAAGGCTTTGGAAGAGGTACATGAAGGGATTTGCGGGACTCATTCAAGTGATCCATCACTCGCCAAGAAACTCCTGCGAGCTGGATATTATTGGCCATCTATAGAAAAAGATTCCTACTACTTTGTCAGGAAGTGCAAGAAATGCCAAGTTCATGGCGACCTGATACATGCACCAGCTCAGGAACTGCAACCAATCACGACACCATGGCCTTTCTGTCAATGGGGCCTTGACCTTGTGGGTAAAATCCATCCATCTTCATCCAATGGCCACAAATTCATTATTACCGCCACTGAATATTTCACAAAGTGGATCGAAGCTGTTCCACTTACCTAAGTCACCGGCAAGCAGATCGCCTCATTCATCCTCAACTACATCATCTGTCGGTATGGTGTGCCCATGTCCATCATCACAGATAACGGTCTCCCTTTCAAAAATCAGGATGTCCGTGAACTTTGTGAGAAATTTCATATTCAACACCGCTTTTCCACCCCCTATTACCCACAAGGCAATGGTCGGGCCGAAGCATCCAATAAAAACATATTAAGAATCCTCAAAAAGACAGTCAATGATGCCGGCCGTGATTGGCATGTTCAACTAAATCCAGCGCTATGGGCATATCGAACTAGCATTCGAACCCCTACAGGTGCAACTCCTTATTCATTGGTCTATGGTGCAGAAGCTATCTTGCCTATTGAGGTCGAGATACCGTCACTACGGGTTTCCTTGCACAATCTCATTGATGATGAAGCTTACAGAGTCTCACGTCTTCAGGACTTAGAGTTACTTGATGAGAAACGACAAGCTGCATACAATCACCTCAAAGCCTATCAGCAGCACATGAGCAGAAGCTACAATCACCGAGTTAGACCTTGTACATTTGAGGTAGGTGATCTTGTTCTACGAGAGAATCCTTGCAACCAACCAAACAGAGAACATCAGGGCAAGTTTGAATCAAACTGGCTGGGCCCATATGTTGTCACTGTTGTGTTCGGGTCCGGGGCATATCAATTGGCTATATCAAAAGGAGAACCGCTTGCAGATCCAATCAACAGCATGCACCTAAAACGGTTTTATACCTAAGGTGTATAGAGCATCAGGCTCCCCTACATACCAGAAAATATCAAAAACATTTCAAAAAAAAAAAAATGTCCTGAAGAAAATACAAAAACATTCAAAAAAGTAAAGAAAAATCATGCATCCAAACGGTGAACAACCACTCCGGTGGCACCTTGGGTAAGTACAATGGTGAAAACCTGGCAAACAGGCGCCACTCATAAAGGCTATGGCTCCATTGTCTTTCAGACTTGTTGCGATCACATCTACTTCATACATACATCCATCCATCCAAAACCATGGCTTGTTATTCCTCTGCAATTATGATAGTACTCCATACATCTTGCATCCCGCTTTTTCATAGTCATGTCTAAAATTGGGGGCAATGCCTTTAACCTATTGATGGAAGTGGATTCTACATTGTCTTATGATTCATTAAGTTCTTCATTCAAAGCAATCGTCAAAAATCCAAAAACATTCAAAAAAAAATATCTCGCAAAAATCCAAAAACATTCAAAAATGTCTCAACAAAAATACCAAAAACATTCAAAACAATTCAAAATCCAGAAACATCGACAAAACCATTGAAAAATCACACAAAAACATGGCAACACCTTGTACATACCCATCCATGCAGATACCAAAATAAACATTGACAAACTACTCACACAATGACCATTTACCAATCAACCACACAATCAACATCAACAATCAAACTGTCTTCAACAAGGATGCATCCTTCCTTACCAAAACAAAGACAAAAGTGACGTTTTCTTTGACAAGAAAATTATGTTAAGCTATCAAATACTTGGTTGATTTGTGAGTACAATCGTTCGTTTATCTATATCAGGATCTTGCAGCATTGTTTTGTATCGTTTGCGCATTATTTTCGATGAAGTTCTGGGGCATGTACTAATGGTGTCTACGTGGGAAGTTCACTAGGCTACGTGATCTTATGCCAAATGCAATCATAGATCACTACGGCTTGCTGACTACAGCGTATACCTCGACCATATGAGCATGAACCATTACCAAGGATCCTTATTCTTTATTCTTTATGTATATACTGTTTGTTTGCAGGTACATTGCTCTTTCTTTGGTTCCTCCTACCTCATCCAAACTGGATAAAGGTTTTATCTCTTAGTACGGTATGCACTTTTCTCAGGATATGATCAGCCTAAGATCAAGGAGGACGATCCAAGTCATGCATGAAAGGAGATAATCCTTGTCTGTTCCGCAAGCAATACTCAGGTCAACTTGATCCATTATATCAAGTTGCTTGTATTAACTTTCTATATAAAATCCATGTAAGGAATACTCCGGTCATCTTGAATCATTATGTCAAGATGCTTGTATTCTCTTCCAACATTTTAAAGCTCAATGATGAAAATAGAGCACTATGGATCGTCATCTCATCTCATCTGTATATATTGCATTTCGTTGCATTCCACCCATCCATACATTCATAATAGTTGCATATCATCCATACATAGTCATAATAATGCATACTCTATTTTCCTCTTCTTCCATAGGAATGAGTCATAGGTTTTCCATTTCTTCTATCTAACATTGAACCCCCCCCCTCACCCTCCCCATCTCGATAATCAGCATCACATACCCTACATCATTTCTCAATCAACCCAATCAAGCCACGTTCATCACCATCCATCTCTAGATAGGAGGGATTGTGTTTCCTATGCTAAGTCATCCAATAAGCCAAGCAAGTTACTCTCTCTGCACAGGTACCTCGACTGACACACACCTAGACTATCAACAGATACTCTGATCAAGTATCTTCGGGTCTCAACAGGTAATCTATTATGGTAATCCTAGACTACATCGGGCATTTATCATAATGACCTAGTCTCAACGGAGCTGCTATGATTCACCACAATCATCCATCCCACGCACACACTATCAATTGATCAACCAATCAAACACAATCCAATGGACAATTACATCAATTGTCTAAGTCTCAACGAGTATTTTGCTTCAGATACCTTGACTTCATCGGGCAATTATATCAATTGTCTAAGTCACATCAGGTCACTTTGATTCACTTACTCAGACTTTATCATGTCCAAGCGACCAACTGACATCAACTGTCACGCTTTGACTTGACTAGGGCAATTAAACCGATTGCACTAGATTGTCCAACCAATTTTGATCAATTGTATAGCATCAATCCAAACCCCACACTATATCTGCTATGTATCTCTTGCATGACCTCAGGGTACTCGCTGGCTTGTTGTTTCTTCATATTCACTCCATTTTCTCTCATTCTTTCATCATTAGTTCTAATTTCTTCTATTCTACATCCCCTCCACTTTTCATTCTTTTTCGAGAGACCGCCCGATTTTTCAAAAAAAAAATTTGGCCCATCTCTCGAGGGGGCATACCACCCATTAAATTTACATTTTATGGGGCATTTCTTCACACCTATTTTTCTTTCTTTGAAACGACGCGATAAACCGCACCGTCTCAAAGAGGGGCAAATGTAGTCACATAAATCTGTCCACTTAATTAAATGAATATTTAGTATTTATTTGATTATTTAACCATCAATTAATAATTAATTAAATTAATATTTAATTAATTCATCTTAACCCTCTTCTCCTATTAATTAAATAAATTATTCAATTTATTTGATTTAATTCACTTAACCAAATTCAGACCATTAATTAAATAAATAAATCATATTTATTTAATTAAATATTCTCTCACATTTAAATAAATTAATATTTATTTAAATCCCCCAAAATCCCACCTCTCACATTTAAATAAATCATTTATTTAAATCACATTTATCCTCCACCCACTTGTATTTTCCTACAAAAGCAAGTTGCACAATTATTTTAAATAAATAATTTATTTAAAACACCTTTATCCTCCACCCACTTGTATTTTCCTACAAAAGCAAGTTGCACAACTATTTTAAATAAATTATTTATTTATTTAAAATCCTATTTATCCTCACCCACTTGAAACCTTTAATGGTTTCCCTTAAAGTCTTCAAACTTGATGGCTTTAAAGTCTTCAAACTCAATGGTTTCCTTCTATAGTCTTCTTAAGCCTTTAATGGTTTCCCTTAAAGTCTTCAAAACTTGATGGCTTTAAAGTTTTCAAACTTGATGGCTTCCTTCCCTTAAAGTCTTCTTAAGACTTTAATTGCTTCCCTTAAAGTCTTCAAACCTTTAATGGTTTCCCTCAAAGTCTTCAAGCATTTTAATGCTTTATCTTCCTTTTTCTCATTTAAATAAATTAATATTTATTTGAATATTTATCCAAATGCAAATTACACCATTTAATTGAAATAAATGATTTTATTTTAATTGAAAATACCAAAATTTCTCCCACTTGCATTTTCCTACAAAATCCACTTGCATGCCTAAACCCCTTCTAGAATTTTCTAATCACTTCTAAATAACCTAACCCCTTCTCTAAACTTTGTCACATTCCTAAGCAAAAGGGAAGTCACTTCTCAAACCCTCAAAGTCTTTGATAACCATTAAAGGCTTTCAACCTTCAACCACTAAATGGCTCAAAGTCTTTGATAACCATTGAAGGCTTTCAACCTTCAACCACTTAATCCCCAAAGTCTCCAATAACCATTAATGGTTACCTCAAACCCTCCCACATGGTTAAAACATTTGTTTTGACTCAACCTCTACCCAACCCAAAGGTCTCATCAGGCCATTAATGTTTTGACCATGATTATCTCTTAAACATTTGCACAAAGGTTTATCCTTGGATTAACTCTTAATCCAGTGGGTAATCTTAATTTGGACTTGACCCTTAGCCTCTAGATAACCATGAGGTCTTCTCAAGCCTTTAATGCCTCCAACCTCTTCTCTCAACCCAATCCTATGTTGACACTTGTCACCATTTTATTGGTGCCAATTGTGCACATGGATCCCCAACTTTCAAACTTGGCCCTTGATTAAACCATTCAATCTTAACCCTTCATTTCCCCATTTCTTCTATAAATAGAACCCTTCTCCTCAAGCAAAGGAGAAGCATTGGAGTATTGTTGTTATACTGGCATTAGCATAGAGCTTTCTCATAGCATCACTATCTACACTTGCATAGCATTTGCTTATCATATTCAACCATCTTGAATCTCCATATGGCATCCATGGATAGTGCTAAAAGCTGAGAGCTACACTCATTTGGGACTTGGAGAGGAGAGGAACAAGGGAGGAGCAACTATGAGCATCTTGATTAGCTATTTTATTCTATGTTTATATGCTTTCTATTTCATGCTTAATATTTCTCTTGATATGCCTGTTTAGGATAATCTTTTGTTGCTAACACTAACGTTTGTTTCTTGTGCTCTTGTGTGTGTTGCCATCAAACAGATTTTCTAATCCTTTTTGCAGAGCATCACCTTCTTGTTTTAACACTTTAAGGAACTTTTTGCCACTCAGCAACATAACACTTGACCCTACTTGTTTTTCCTACTTTAGATCAGGTAATGGATCCATTTGATACTTCTTACCATTCTTGGTGATGAGATAACTATTCTTTTCTCCATCATGACAGGCTTTTATATCATATTATCATGGACGACCCAAGAGCAGATGACAGGCATCCATAGGCAAGATGTCACATAGAAGTTTGTCTTTGTATTCACCAATTTCAAAGTCCACCCATTCTTGCTCATTAACTAAGACATGTTGACCCCGGTTGAGCCATGATACCTTATAGGGAGTGAGATGAGGCAATCTTTTCAGTTTGAGCTTATCCACCATTTCAACTGAGACAATGTTCTCTGTGGAACCTGAACCCACAATCACCTTACAAATTTTGCCATGTGACTTACAAGTGGTCCTAAATAGATTTTTCCTCTGTGGTGGCTCTTGAGCTTGGGGTATCTTTAGCATTGTTCTTCTCATCATCAAATTTTCTCCATCAGTCATTGGCCCTGCCTTACTGATTGAAGAGGTCACACTTTGAGTATCCTCCTCTTGCACTAACTGAGTCTGATGCAGAGGATGGAGGATCTGGTTGCAATCTTGCAAACTAAAGTATAATATGGACCCAAACCCCAACACTCCTATGGTGTTTCAAATGCTCAAAGTGTCTCAATAGGCTCAAAACTTGTCTTCACCTTAATCAGGTGTTTCCTCCACCTCCACATACATCAAATAACTTCAACTAACATGTCTCTAAGGTTTTCAAACCCTCAATTCATCAACTGATACAAACTCAAATCTAGCCCTTCACTAAGCCTAGTCTCCTAGTAGTCGGCTGGACTGTTTTTAGCTCTTTTCACACACATTTCACAAAACACCAACCAATGTTATGACTGATTTAGATACCCAATATCAACCTTTATCAACACCCAAAATATTGCCTATGATTGTTTTGGCACAAAGTCTTCAAAAAACTGATGTCCCTAGTCACCGTGAGGGTTAATTAGGTCACTTTTGTGAAGGAAGTACCCTCCAAACTCACTTCCAAACTTAACCCTTCTGTACACTCTCTTGTTATGGTCTTAATCCAAGGATTTTTCAGGTTTTAAGTCTTGGTTGCACTCCTAAATACCCAAACTCCAAAAACCTCACTAAATCCACCTTATAACTAGGGCTTTCTCAAAATCCCACTTCCAGTCACTTCTGAGGCTCAAACAAAGTTCAAACACCTTCACAATGGTGTGTCTAGACACTTTAATGCATAAAATACCCCCCTGTTCAATCAGATTCTCTGCTGCTACACTCTAGCCTTCATTTTCACACATTTTCAGTCATTTTTCTTCAACTTTCATGCAACTTTCATGGTGTACACCTGCACTCTTCACTCCTTCCTATTAATCAAAGGTTAAGAAATTATTGTACATGTTAGTAGGCATCCACCCTATGAAAATCAGACCTTTACATTCATAGGATGGATCCATACATGCTTGGAAACTCACAAAATTAGTGAGAAATCACTGGTTTTCCTGGGACAGTCAGCAATAAAACAAAAATGATATCTTTTCAGAACTTCAAAATGTGATAGTCATGTAAAAAACAGTCTATGGAGTCCCTAAAACATAATAATATCAGCCCCTTCACTTAGCAATGCAAGAAAAACATGAAAACACAAGATTTTGACAACAAATAAAGAGGTTTTTTATTGATTTTCTGGAACAGTCCATACAAATCCGTACCAACATCATCCAACCACACAAAAATGACATAAGAGACTTTATAAGTCCTTCCCCAACCAACTCCAACCAATCCCCAACTGATTAGAATGATTAAAGTGCTTAAACAAGTCATAATCTACTTTCCCTCCAAAACTAGAACTAACCGTTGGAAGTCCAATTTTTGAATTTAAACTTCATTTTTAATGCTTCAATCAACTAAAACCTATCAAATCAATGGGTTTTAATCATGATATGATCATTTAAAGTATATTAGACCCTTATTCAACCTATCTAGACTCCTAGGCATCATTAACCCAATTACATAGCATTTTGGTCCTAGGGCCTTTATCAGGACCTTTAGGACTTTTACACATTACATATGATTTATTGCTTTCAAAAGCCATTATTGGCTCTAAAACTCTCCTATCAACTTGATTTGCTTCATAAAACCTTCCTGGTATCTTCATTGTCTTCATGGTTTTGTAGGTTGGCCTGGGTGCTCCTGCACCAGAGTCCTTCTTTTACCCATCTATGAGCTTGTTGAACTTAAAGCTTTTCCCGAGCACCTACTCATGGTATGTCCAACTTGGTTGCAGTGGTAACACCTATCGTTGAAGACTGTATTTCCTCTCCCTGAGCTTCAAAACCTGCCCCTAAAATTGCTTCTCCCTCTAAAGGATCCTCTATATGTTCCTCTTTGTGAGTCCCCACTTCCTTCTTGGTTTTGATGTTCTTCATTTCTTGAAGCACTTTGCCCTCTGCCAAAGGTTCCTCTACCTATGAATTTCTTACCACCTCTATGCTTCTGATTTTGTTCACTTCTCCTTTTGATCTTTTTCTCTGCCCTTAATGCCAACTAAAAACACTTGTGAATAGTGTCTGGTGTGAGGATGTTTATTTCATCTTGTATGTTTTGTCTAACACCATTCATGTATCTGGCCAATTTCTCCATTTCATTCTCATGTTTCCTAGCCCTCAAACTTAGTTTGTGGAATTCCTCAGTGTATGCATTGACATCTAGTTCCCTTTGTTTCAAATTTTGCAGTCTCTTGTGGATTTGAACTTCATAATCTCCTAGTAGGAATTGAGTTTTCATCCTTATCTTCATACGCTCCCATGAAGTTATCTTTTTCTTACCTACTTGTACCCTTTCTTCTTGCATCGAGTTCCACCAAACCATCCCCTCAATCTTGACTTGGCTACTTTTACTCTTTTCTTCTCTTTTACCCTTATCTTTTTCTGGTAGGAATTGAGTTTTCATCCTTATCTTCATACGCTCCCATGAAGTTATCTTTTTCTTACCTACTTGTACCCTTTCTTCTTGCATCGGGTTCCACCAAACCATCCCCTCAATCTTGACTTGGCTACTTTTACTCTTTTCTCCTCTTCTACCTCCTTATAATCAAAATTATTATTCAATGCTTCTATCCAATCTAATAGCTCCTCTCCATTGAGATTTCCTCCATAGGTGGGTAGTCCATCCAAATTATCCTTGGAGATGGATTTGACTGCATCCAAGAACAGTTTTTGGTCTTGAGACATTGCTACTGTTGTCTGGTCCTCCTCATCTTCCACTTCTCCATCTGTTTTATCTCCCCATTTTGTCTTAACCTTCCCCTTCTCCTTTTTTAGCATCTCAGGTCCCTTTAGTTTCTTCTTGATCCTTCAATCCTCTAGCATCTTTGTCACCATCTGTCGGATGGCTTCTGGAGTCATTGCCTTTGGAGGCATTGAACTTGCTTTTGATTCTTCACAATCTGACATACACCACTATTTCAAAGGGTGGCTCTAATACCACTCTGATGCAAAGATTCTTGGAGTAGATCCAAATCACCTAGTTGTCTTTGGTACTCTCACCAACCCTCTAACTCCTCAAACCCATCCAATGGTACTTGGTAAGGGTTCTGCTAGTTAGACCTTCAAGGCCTAATCCACTTTGGTTTGCCTCCAAGGTATAGCCACTAATCTTTAACAATCAACACTTCCTATTGAGGATTCCACCTCAATCACTAACACCACTTCCAAGTGCTCCAACAACCTCTGCAAAAATCTTTGATCTCAAACTAGTTCCAAGGGTGTAAAATAAAGTTACACAATGTCTTTGATGACTTTTAGGGGTTTGATCACCTTTAAACCCATCGCCAAGCCTTTCCAAGGTTTCTTTGGCTATACTGGCTCCAAACAAGCCTAATGCAATTAGCCCTCCTATTGTGGTTTTTAGGGCTTAGTTTCACATCCACCCACACAAGGCCACAAATAAATTACATTTATGAGCACCCTTTTCAGAATTACATACAATTGTGCAAAATGGCATCTGGGTTCTCCATACACATGGGGTATCCAAAACTATCATATTTTCAAGGGTTTTAGGCCTACCCAGGTGACTTGCAAACATGGCTTTGGAAAGCTTCACCAGTCAAAATCTCTGCAAAAACCAATTAAAGATTCTTTAAGGGCATTCAAAGGGGTCTCCAACCATGTGTCAACTTTGGCTCTACCAATCCATGTGTGCTCTGAAAACGCACATCTTATGTTGTCCTAGTCTCACCAACTCCTAGCTATGAGCCTAGGGTATCATTGTAAAATCCACACAAAGGTCTGCAAAGCCACAAATCCTACTCTAAACATATTTAGACCCTAACCTAGCATTCCACTAGATTTCAACTGTTGCCATCAATGGGTGCTCAGGTTAGAGTCATTTCTTGCTTAAACCCTAGCTTACAAGGGTTTTGCACCTAGTCACAAAGAATGGATTGAATCTCTGCAACCAGACATAATCAAACTTGCTAATCTACCTTGTTGGAAAGTAGACTCACCAAGCTCTCATGCCCTACAATTAGATTCTTCTAACAAATTCGTATTGGACCGTACAACACAACAAAAACAAAAAAAACAATCAAAAACAATGGCAAACAAGATTTTTCGTTACATCCAAAACTTGTTTTTCATTCCAAGATCTTCCAACCTGTACAATGACGTTGTCCTTGGCTTTTAACATCGTCATTCAATTGGTTTAAACCAACTTCTTCACCGCCAACAACTAAAAGTGCAACTTTTGCAATTGTTGCAAAAAGTTGCTTAGCATTTTTACATCTTTTTTATTCTAAGGATGCAACCTTGCACTCAAGTGCACTGCAAGGCTCAAAAAGGCCCTCAATGCATCTTAGGAGACCTAAAACAATACATTACACCCTATTACATGATGACTTTATTCTTAAAGTAATGCCCATGTAAACAACATCGACATTACATTTTTTTAGGATATCAACATCTTGAACACAACAAAAGCTTGGACAACTCAACCATGACTTCATGGAGTCCCAAATGGTTGGCCCACTTATTACAAACATAAAAACCCACATAAAACACTTAGAACAAAACAAAAATATTGCATGGAGTGATAGGTAAACTTTATTGCACCACTCCTGCCAATTGCATTTGCTTGAAAGTTTCTAAAGCCTTCATATTGTGCGATCATGGCATTTCAGTAGACCACTTTTCTTTCACACATTTTGTCAAACAGTTGAGTTCCTTGTCGATGCTTCCACATTGCAAAAATTTCTACCACAGCATTTCCAAATATAATTTTAACCAAAGCCCTCCTTCCATTTTGCTTTGATGGATGTCCATACCCTGTTCCAAAGCTCCCATTTTGGTACAGGCAGGAAACATGCCGGTGAAAGTTGTGGCTTTACCCTGCCAAATGCATTTCCTTGAAAGTCTCTAACGCCTTTTCAACAATCCATTTTTGCACAACCTGCAGTTCATGAGAACAATTTCTTGCACGCATTATGTGAAACAAGTTACGCACCTTGTCTATGCTTCCACATTTTGCATAAATGTCTACCATTGCTTTAAGAAAACCTGTCGTTAAAGATTTTTATTACAATGAGATGAACAAAAACCCATATCCTGTGCACCTGATTTGAGATGCTTTCAGATTTCTGCAATGATAAATAACAGTGATTCAGAAACAGCTGACAGAGCCCGAAAAATCTTATAATACAAAAGCTCCAATATTTGGGCTTCGTACGACTACGAAATACCTAAGTACTTTGAGGCAAGCACGAAAAAGCACTTGGAATTGTGCAGTAAGTAAAAATATTCAAATGATCCAGATCCGGCCAACAAAGCCTAAAGTTTTTGAATGGAGAATGCTCACCTTGACCGACCGACATCAGCTGTAGTAGTCAAATTTTTAACTATATCCAACATGAAAACCTAAATGAACCAGAAAACCTATTGGGATGTGAACTCAACGGTCACATGACTTTTTGCTCCCTCAACTCTTTCATTCATATTTGAATATGAATGTATAAATATGTGCAGTCCAGTGTTTTTGTTTTTGTTTTTTTTTAAGATATCAGTTAATATTTCTCCACTGGAAAATGGAAGGAAAAATGCTTCACTACCGTGATTCACGGGAATCGAACCCGGGCCCAGCCGCAGAGAACAATTCTCGGTTCAAACCAGAAAAGTTAAGTGCATACGACCACACGCTAAAGCACTGCGAGACAATTTGTTTCTAAACTATCTTCGGACCCTTCCAAATTGGCCTCCGCACTGAATCCTCTAATTGGGCATTGTGATACAGGCCTCACACAGGCTCGAGAAGAAAACAAAGAAATGGTTTGTAGAGCATCGAGAGAGAGTATTGAACGTAACTCTCCGGAGGCAGATTTGATACGATTTGTACAGCTCTGAGATTTGATGTGAAATCAAATCCGATTTAATTCGAAGATCGCACTTCATATTTTGAAGATCTCGTTTGATTTCAAAGTGCAATGTATTCCCCATGCCTGAAAACCAGCGTTGTTTAACGATAACTTGTAAACATTTGAGTGGCGTGAGACAGGTACTTTATAGACTATTGGCTAATAAAAATGCCGAACAAAATATCTGGCACGAAAAAAAATGACAAATTGACATAAATGATGGACAAAGTGACCAACAGGACGGTGCAATTATCATCGACCATACATTCATTTGTTTCGAAAGTCGGACAATCAATGAGGAGGAAGAATCGACGGAGGAAGTGGCTTGGATCGTCTTGCATTGATTTTAATGGATTTTAAACCATCGATTTTCAAATCTAGCTTGTGCATTTCAAATAAGAGACGCCTTGGCATATGAGTAGTGTGTTGTCTGAGTGAAATGTCTTCCTTTGAAGATTTATCTTCAAGGGTATCGGATTGCAACATCAAGCAGCATGTGATGTATTTATCATTGCAAAGTATACACATACACTAGGGAAAAGCATCATTAGTTGAGCATGTACCAATTGTTGTGAGGGTTGTTGATACCTTTTGTTCCAAAAATTGAACAAATAAAACTTATTGTTTGAGACATAAAATATCAATTTTTGTTAGGAAATGTACCAATAGTAGTTAGGAAATGTACTAATATTGTAAAAAGTAACCAATCAGGTCAACTGCACAATTATTGGGGCCTCTTTTGCATGCCTATTGGTCTCATTTTGCGGGGGGACTGTTTTGGACACCTTGGAAAAAAGCATGCTGATGTGGCACCATACTTGATGATGATGTGGTGTTGAAAGCTTAGTTATAAGCAGGGGACTTGCCAAGTAAGCTATTGTAAAAAATTGGGAGTGATTTGATATTTCCACGTAGGATTTTGAGAAGCGCGAATTTAGGGTGCTCAACTCCTGGTGCTCTTCCCCTAGCCAGTTTATTTATTGTAATAAGATGGCCAATATGCCTATATAGAAATGAAGCGCATTGGAGGGAATAGGGGAGAGGGACCAGTAGTTGTACGGGGTCCAATAGTCGTTATAGCAATTGTGCATATAATATCCAGTCTTGCCACATATTTATACTTTATGTTGCAAATAAATAATCCACATGTAAATTAAAAAAATGTCAAATGTTATCAAAATGGACCAATACTTGAACATAAAAGAACCTATAAATGTTATATAAAAAAGGCATAAATACATTAATTAACAAGTGAAATAGATCATTTTTTGTTTCAAATAAAATATCATAGCTATCCACTATAAGTGTCATTTATAAAATAAGATACTCACTTAAACAAGTGCTCTTATCATAGTGAAAAAATATTATTCTTATGTGTACAACTATTAGGGTAGCAATGTATATGTATTTGAGTATTTCATATTTGTAATTTGTCTTATCACAAATATAAAAGGTGAACAAAATAAATACCTTGTTTTTATCCATGAAATGTGAGGGATTGTCTAAATATTTAAGTGTTCAACAATTGGTCCCTTTGTGGTCATATAAGTTTTATTTTATATCATAATATGTTGTTTTTGTGTTCAACTATTGGTCCTTTGGTGTTGGATATAAAAGTTAGAGATAACACACATTTATGATTACTAATAGGTACTTGGTCCATTTAAGTTTCATATAAGTTATATTTTACATAAAAATACGATATAATATTAATTACAAATGATATTTTTTTATTCAACAACTAGGGATTTTTTAAATTAAGTTTTGGTCGAATATTTAAAAAGTCATTTTTTTGATACTTCACACTAGACGTGTTATTTTGATGACTTGCATGATGAGTCACGCCTTCAAACCTTAGTTGTAGATAGTTAAGTGTCCATATTACATTTCTATAAAAAATCGGAGGTCTTGCGATATTCCATGTGACGGCTACATGTTGACGAAGTTAGCCCTAACGACTACTGGTCCCTCTCCCCTACATTAGCAGATTTTTGAAGGATTTATGTGAAAATAATTATGAAGAATAATGAGTAGATTTATGAGAGTTATGAGCATATTGTTGAAGATGTCATAGTTTTTTTATGATCAGTTTATAGCAATTTTGAATACATCAAATTGAAGAAAATAGTTATAATTGTTGTGAAGAAAATTTGAATGAGAGGTTGGTGCCTCTAATGGGTTAATGCTCACGAAATGAATGAGGGGTTGGTGTCTCTAGTGGGAAAGTTCTCACGAATTAAACAAAGGATTGGTACCTCTAACTTAGGTTGAGCCTATGAAATGTTTAAGAAATAATTATATAAGCAAGTAATTTGTCATGGTTTTCTCTCATAAGGGTTTTCACGTACATCTTGTGTTCTATTTTTGTTGCATGATAGTTAGATCTTATGTGAATGATAATGTGCAATGGATATGTTTATGAGATTAAGCTATATGTTTATGGTATTAAGTTGAAAAAGTAAAAGTTTGTTGTTATAATGATTCACACCCCCCTCCCCTTGCCCCCTATCAATATAATCATGTGCGCTTCGATTGGTATCAGAGTCGGTTCCTTCGAAAAAGTCTAACCACTTGAAGGTAGATGAAGAGAGCACATATGGCAAAGAAAAAAGGAAAAAATGTAAAAAGAAATACCAAGAAGGGTATTGATAATAAAGCACCAAAAGCAAGAACACCCTTGAAAATAAAAGATCAATTCTTCGAAAGAGAAACTTATTCTGTGTGTAATGAAGAGATGAATGTAGAAGAGAATTCAAAACAATATGATGAGAATGAACTCTACCACGCCATAAATGAGATTGAAAAACTTAGAAGGAAGAACTAGAAACTAGAGCTACATCTTCAAGAGAACTTTGAATCCAATAGGGTGTTAGTAGAAACTCTTGATGAATCCAAAAAGAATAATCAGATTTCTAAAATCTCAAATTGAATAAAGGAAAAGAATTGAACAAGAAATAAGAACCCAATTGAAATTCAAGGAAGAAAATTGTGAAAGGTTAGAAGTTGAGATTACTTCTTTAAAGGACTTTCAAGAAACTACTGTTGAATTAAACACTAACCTCAAGTTTGAAAAGAGATCTAAAATTCTAGACAAGATCATTAATGGACAAAAGTCACCATCAAATAAAACAAGAATTGCATGTTTCAAAAGAGACTCCTAAGAAGACAAATGAGGGAAAGACAAAAAGCCTTGAAGGCACTATGAAAAGCCTCATCAAGAACGAAGATAGCAAGAAGATAAAAACTTCTTTTAAAGTAAACAAGGACAATTTTAAGAAGTTGTTTCCTCTTAAGCAAGCGCATACATCTAAGATCAATAATTCTTTCTATGGTTATTGTTATTCATGTAATCATTTTGGGCCTAGAACAAGGGACTGCATAACACATATGAGATATGATTATGGTTGGAACAAAAGACCTTATGGATTCTCAAATAGAGATCACAATACATATTCTACTTTAAGGAATTATAACTCATATATTCCTTTAGTGAATTATAATATTGTATGCTACAAATTTAATAACTATAGACATGTAGCGTGACATTGTAGATGTGATTTTGTGAAACCACCTAAAGATTACAAGACGAAGGATGCCATGAACAAACAAAAAGAAAGACCTACTAAGGTATGGAGAAGGAAACAAGAGTAAGATAATGAGAAGAATAAAAAGGATGAATCTGTGATTATGCATTATGCACTTCATGCACAAATTTGAGGAAAAGTGTGAATTTAGGGTGAGCTTACAATTGCGCTATTTATTTTGTGGAAAAGACAACACAAAAATGAAGATAGAATGAGAACTATATTTTAGCAACAATGGAAGAATTTATGATTATGATATGGTAGTAGAAAACTACACATTACACTTGTTACATATAATGAAGAGAATGAGAATCAATGTCAAGATAATAGAGAGCCTAGAAGGCCTAAGACAATGAGAGAGTTTTTCAAAATTTTGATAAGAGGATGAGAATAATCCAAAGAAGTGTGCTTGTATATCTATTTGAAAATCATGTGGTGTTAAAAGCGAAAGAAATTCATAGTGGAAATTTGGATGATTGTACTTGTGTTCAGCTTCATATTAAAGGAGTTCTTATTGATGTAATGATGTTATAGAAGACATGGATGAAATTATGATGAGCATCACTTCACCATTAATACCAAAGAAACAAATTTACAACAAGAGAGATTTATAGGAATAAGAAGAATAATGGAATTCATTTGAAAAGGAAGAATTATGAAAGGAACTTTCAAAAGAAACTGAAGAAGTTGAGAAATACAACTTCAGAGATCCCAAGAACACCTGCAAGCAAAATACTTGTCACAAGAGAAGAATGGAGGCAAAAAAGTAATAATGGCTCTGAAGAAAAAATATTATCATTCAGAGAGGGAATGAAAAAAGAAATACAATACAATCCTTATAAAAGGAGATTGTGCAACCCTAAAAGGTCTGCAACTCTATATGAGAATGTATTTAATAATTAGAATGCATAACTAAGAGAATCATAAGAAGGAATAAAAGGTGACTTAATTAAACTAATTAAGTAAAATTACCTTTTAAAGAAACTAAGCATGAAAAGGAGCAAATTGCATCAAGGATCAAGATAGTCAAAGTGTTAAAGAGCCCAAATTTGAGAGAAAATAAGAGAAGTAGAGTATTCCTATTTTTTGATAGCTATAGAGGAAGCATGTCACCCAAGAAAATTTAGGATAGAAAGGATCAAAAATAGAGAAAGATGAGTATTAAAGAAAGGGGGAACATAAGAGTTTCTCAGATAGGGAAAGAAGTATATTCTTGTTGCATTTGATGTAAATATACATTCAAATGTTTCTCATGATCCATTCATGGAAAGAAGTTTTATAGACATCCCTTTGTCATTGATGTCAAAGGAGGAGAGATATATAATAGAGAAAAGTTAGAGAGGGAGAGAGAATCATGTTACCATCAATGGTGAAGGGGGAGATTGTTGTCATTAACGTCAAACAAATATGGACAAGATTATTAGAGCATATTGAAAGTATATCGACAAGATTATTATCAATCTAAGTGTGTTGAAGCAATTGGACTGATATATTTAAGATTCATAAAATCTCTGGCCAATTTCATAACATGATAGAGCCGACTATAGAAAAAAGGTCAACTACATAGAACAATATTAGCAAATCATCAAGCAATGATTATAGTTTGTCATTGATAATAGTCGATGTGTCAAGGAATAGACATGAAAGAACAATGACTAATTAGATTGTGATGGCAAAGAATAAAGAGAAACGTTAATTTTATTGGCATGCAAATGACATGTAAATGCATGAAATATGCCATGTTTCAGCTTTTGTAGAGGTATTATTTTATTACTCCAAATAAAATAGAACCCTCGCCACTTGTCTCCAGCTAGGTTCACAATTTTTTGCATGCAAGACTTTAATGGATTTGTATTCTTGGTGTTTAGTATTTTAGAAGAACATTTATTTTACAGATGATTCTTTTCTATTATAAGATATCTCTCGGCATATTTTACATATATTTTTTAAATATAGGTATACTAGTTATGTCGAGAGGCATCTACAATAACATCAAAGTGTTTGTAAACAAAAAATCAATTTTGAAACAATTTGACATGCAAATGACGGGTAAATGCATGAAATATGTCATCTTTTGGTTTTTGTGGAGGTGTTATCTTATTACTCCAAATAAACTAGTATATCTATATTTTAAAAATATAGGTAAATTACACCAAGAGATATCTTATAATAGAAGGGAATCCGACGATTGCTACTTGATTTTATTGATTGTTATCTTTTAAATATTTTGGCACTCTTCCACTATCATTTGAATGTAACGGTTTCATAATCATTTCAGCATTCATTTTAATTCTTTATTTTGATTTATTTCATCTATGTTTTTGTGTTTTCATTGGTAATATTCACAAAAATCAGTTTTAACATGTTTTTCAATAACAGTATATGATGCTCTGCAAAAAGGATTAGAAAATCTGTTTGATGGCAACACACACAAGAGCACAAGAAACAAACGTTAGTGTTAGCAACAAAAGATTATCCTAAACAGGCATATCAAGAGAGATATTAAGCATGAAATAGAAAGCATATAAACATAAAATGAAATAGCTAATCAAGATGCTCATAGTTGCTCCTCCCTTGTTCCTCTCCTCTCCAAGTCCCAAATGAGTGTAGCTCTCAGCAGCTTTTTGCACTATGGATGCTTATGGAGGATTGAGATTTAATACTAAGCTTCAAATATGAAATGAAAAGCTAAATACTATGCTAGAGTAGATAGTGATGCTATGAAAAAGCTCTATGCTAATGCCAGTATAACAACAATACTCTAAAATGCTTCCTTTTGCTTGAGGAGAAGGGTTCTATTTATAGAAGAAATGGGGAAATGAAGGGTTAAGATTAAATGGTTTAATCAAGGGCCAAGTTTGAAAGTTGGGGATCCATGTGCACAATTGGCACCAATAAAATGGTGACAAGTGTCAACATAGGATTGGGTTGAGAGAAGAGGTTGGAGGCATTAAAGGCCTGAGAAGACCTCATGGTTATCTAGAAGATAAGGGTCAAGTCTAAATTAGGATTACCCACTGGATTAGGAGTTAATGCAAGGATAAACCTTTGTGCAAATGTTTAAGAGATAATCATGGTCAAAGCATTAAAGGCTTGATGAGACCTTTGGGTTGGGTAGAGGTTGAGTCAAAACAAATGTTTTAACCATGTGGGAGGGTTTGAGGTAACCATTAATGGTTATTGGAGACTTTGGGGATTAAGTGGTTGAGGGTTGAAAGCCTTCAATGGTTATCAAAGACTTTGAGCCATTTAGTGGTTGAAGGTTGGAAGCTTTCAAAGGTTATCCAAGACTTTGAGGGTTAATTTGTTGAACACACAAAGCATTAATTGTTTTTCAAAGACTTTGGAGTCTTTGAGAAGTGACTCCAATTTGCTTAGGAATGTGACAATATTTAGGGGATGGATTAGGCTAATTAGGAAGGGTTTAGAAGAATCTAGAAGGGGATTAGATTTTGCAAGTGGATTTGGTGGGTGAGGGAAAATAGGATTTTATTAAAATAAAAATTCATTTATTTCAATAAATGTGTGCAAGTTGTATTTGGATAAATATTCAAATAAATATTAATTTATTTAAATGAGAAAAAGGAAGATAAAGCATTAAAATGCTTGAAGACTTTGAGGGGAACCATTAAAGGCTTGAAGACTTTAAGGAAAACCATTAAAGTCTTAAGAAGACTATAGAAGGAAGCCATCAAGTTTGAAGACTTTAAAGCCATCAAGTTTGACTACTTTAAGGGAAACCATTAAAGGTTTCAAGTGGGTGAGGATAAATAGGATTTTAAATAAATAATTTATTTAAAATAGTTGTGCAACTTGCTTTTGTAGGAAAATACAAGTGGGTGGAATTTTGGTATTTTCAATTAAAATAAAATCATTTATTTCAATTAAATGGTGTAATTTGCATTTGTAGGAAAATACAAGTGGGTGGAGGATAAAGGTGATTTAAATAAATTATTTATTTAAAATAATTGTGCAACTTGCATTTGTAGGAAAATGCAAGTGGGTGGAGGATAAAGGTGATTTAAATAAATGATTTATTTATTTAAATGTGAGAGGTGGGATTTTGGGGGTTTTAAATAAATATTAATTTATTTAAATGTGAGAGAAGATTTAATTAAATAAATATGATTTATTTATTTAATTAATGGTCTGAATTTGGTTAAGTGAATTAAATCAAATAAATTGAATAATTTATTTAATTAATAGGAGAAGAGGGTTAAGATGAATTAATTAAATATTAATTTAATTAATTATTAATTGATGGTTAAATAATCAAATAAATACTAACTATTCATTTAATTAAGTGGACAGATTTATGTGACTACAGTATAATTTTCCAGAATTCAAGTTTACGTTTATATCTTTATTTTCATGATACCTGACTAGTTTTGTTTGTTGACAGGTTTTCTACAGTTTCGCACTAGTTTGGTATAAATCAACATGATTTCTTTTCTCAAGTTGAAATCTAAAATCACATATTTCATAAGATAATGAAACCCACTCTTTTATATTCGATGTATATTTATATATGTATACATATATACATATATAACAAAGATCTCATATGTAACAATATAAATATAACAGAGATCTCATAATGAAATCACATACATATAAATATATTGTGTTGTGACAATAGATTGTCAGCATTTTTTAAAGCAATTCATATAGAGGTCTCATATGTAACAGAGATAAATGAAATAAGAGCAAATGAAAGAGATGTAATCTAGAAAGGTTTTCATCTTCTTCTAATTTTGCAAAATCTGAAAGTGTGTTTTCATTCAGTTTAAAGGTAAGAATCGGTTTCATGAATTTGTTCATGAGTTTTATGCATAAATATATACATATGTGTACATATATATATAAATACGTATATATTTATATATGTAAAGCTTTGAAATGTTGATCCTATCATTAGCTAAATAGAAATACATTTTGACAATCAATTATTCAAACATTCAAAGATTCCATATTTCAAACAGAGAAATATATAAATTTGTCGTAGATTTCAAATTCAACAACAATTTGTCTAACATTCAAGCATAATATGAAATGCACAAAATTGTCTACCTCAGAATTTGATTGTTGAATCTGATTGCACAAATGACTTATGGAATTATATCAATTTCCCCTTCTTCTCCTTTTTGTTTTTCTTTCCCAAATTGGCTAATCGATTTTAGAGTCTCCCCTCTTCTTTTCTGTTGAGTGTGTAAAAAAAAATAACTACGTATTCCCTCTTATGCTGAAGGCGTGGAACTTTTCCTAACATCGTGGCTTAAACTCTAAGTTTTTCTAACTGCTAACTGAAGTTTGCATTTGTTTCCAACAGCCTGGGAGAGGCACGTTGCCCTCTTTCTCGAGCTCTTAACTTATTCAAGGCAGTGGTGGCAGTTTATATTGCCAGGTAAGTGCAGTTCAGTTACAAAGTCTTCCTCTTTCAAATTGATAACCAAGTCATGACTTCCTAACTTGGCACGGTTTTCACTTCAACTAGCAGTTCGGTTTACCAAGTCTCCCAAATCGATTGTAATTTGCATTCTTTATTCGGTATATTCAATGCATGAAATATTTCCTTCATATCAACTCATTTAGTAATTAAATAACTTGAAGTTTTCAAAGCATACAATATGCAGGTCGATGTATATATATGTGTGTGTGTGTGTGTGTGTGTATGTGTGTGTGTGTGTGTGTGTGTGTGCGCGTGTGTGTGTGTATATGTGTGTATGTGTGTGTGTGTGTGTGTATGTGTATATATATATGTATGTATGTATGTATGTATGTATGTATGTGTGTGTGTATATATATGTATGTATGTATGTATGTATGTATGTATATATGTATGTATACATACATACATATATATATATGGGTTAGTGCAGGGTCATGGGAGGCCAAAAAGTGGCGATGTGAAAAAAATAGCCTTTTCCACTCGCCTAAAAACACGAAAATTCGTCAAATCAAATATCGGATAAAATCGAATATCCGGTTTTTATAGGTAAATTTTAAATTAAAAAATAAATTATATAATA
The DNA here is from genome assembly GCF_030272615.1 of Cryptomeria japonica. Lineage (NCBI taxonomy): Eukaryota > Viridiplantae > Streptophyta > Pinopsida > Cupressales > Cupressaceae > Cryptomeria > Cryptomeria japonica. The sequence goes on from NC_081414.1 coordinate 7,615,309, forward strand.
TATAATAATATATTATATAATATGTAATATGTAATATATAATATATTATTATATTACATTATATATTATATAATATATAATACGTATTATATTATATATATAATATTATATTATATATTATATAATAAATAATATAATATATAATATATTATTCTATTATTCTATATTATATAATTATATATTATATAATATATAATAATATATTATATATTATATAATACATATTGTAGTCACATAAATCTGTCCACTTAATTAAATGAATACTTAGTATTTATTTGATTATTTAACCATCAATTAATAATTAATTAAATTAATATTTAATTAATTCATCTTAACCCTATTCTCCTATTAATTAAATAAATTATTCAATTTATTTGATTTAATTCACTTAACCAAATTCATACCATTAATTAAATAAATAAATCATATTTATTTAATTAAATATTCTCTCACATTTAAATAAATTAATATTTATTTAAATCCCCCAAAATCCCACCTCTCACATTTAAATAAATTAACATTTATTTAAATCACCTTTATCCTCCACCCACTTGTATTTTCCTACAAAAGCAAGTTGCACAATTATTTTAAATAAATAATTTATTTAAATCACCTTTATCCTCCACCCACTTGTATTTTCCTACAAAAACAAGTTGCACAACTATTTTAAATAAATTATTTATTTAAAATCCTATTTATCCTCACCCACTTGAAACCTTTAATGGTTTCCCTTAAAGTATTCAAACTTGATGGCTTTAAAGTCTTCAAACTTGATGGCTTCCTTCTATAGTCTTCTTAAAGACTTTAATGGTTTTCCTTAAAGTCTTCAAGCCTTTAATGGTTTCCCTCAAAGTCTTCAAGCATTTTAAATGCTTTATCTTCTTTTTCTCATTTAAATAAATTAATATTTATTTAAATATTTATCCAAATTAAACTTACACCATTTAATTGAAATAAATGATTTTATTTTAATTGAAAATACCAAAATTTCTCCCACTTGCATTTTCCTACAAAATCCACTTGTATGCCTAAACCCCTTCTAGATTCTTCTAAACCCTTCCTAATTAGCCTAAATTCATCCCTTAAATATTGTCACATTCCTAAGCAAATTGGAGTCACTTCTCAAAGACTCCAAAGTCTTTGAAAAGCAATTAATGCTTTGTGTGTTCAACAAATTAACCCTCAAAGTCTTGGATAACCTTTGAAAGCTTCCAACCTTCAACCACTAAATGGCTCAAAGTCTTTGATAACCATTGAAGGCTTTCAACCTTCAACCACTTAATCCCCAAAGTCTCCAATAACCATTAATGGTTACCTCAAACCCTCCCACATGGTTAAAACATTTGTTTTGACTCAACCTCTACCCAACCCAAAGGTCTCATCAGGCCATTAATGCTTTGACCATGATTATCTCTTAAACATTTGCACAAAGGTTTATCCTTGGATTAACTCTTAATCTAGTGGGTAATCTTAATTTAGACTTGACCCTTGCCTTTTAGATAACCATGAGGTCTTCTCAGGCCTTTAATGCCTCCAACCTCTTCTCTCAACCCAATCCTATGTTGAAACTTGTCACCATTTTATTGGTGCCAATTGTGCACATGGATCCCCAACTTTCAATCCTAACCCTTGTTAAGATTGCTCAATCTTAACCCTTCATTTCCCTATTTCTTCTATAAATAGAACCCTTCTCCTCAAGCAAAAGGAGAAGCATTTTAGAGTATTGTTGTTATACTGGCATTAGCATAGAGCTTTTTCATAGCATCACTATCTACTCTTGCATAGTATTTGCTTATCATATTCAACCATCTTGAATCTCCATATGGCATCCATGGCTAGTGCTAAAAGCTGAGAGCTACACTCATTTGGGACTTGGAGAGGAGAGGAACAAGGGAGGAGCAACTATGAGCATCTTGATTAGCTATTTCATTCTATGTTTATATGCTTTCTATTTCATGCTTAATATCTCTCTTGATATGCCTGTTTAGGATAATCTTTTGTTGCTAACACTAACGTTTGTTTCTTGTGCTCTTGTGTGTGTTGCCATCAAACAGATTTTCTAATCCTTTTTGCAGAGCATCACATATTATATAATTTATTATTATATTACATTATATATTACATAATATATAATATTATATATTATATAATATGTTATTATATAATATGTTATATTATATTATATTATATTATATATTATATAATAAATTAATATATAATATATTATTATATTATTATATAATATGTATTATATAATATAATAATATGTTATATTATATTATATAATATAATAATATGTTATATTATATTATATAATATAATGTTTTTTTGTTTTTTTAAAAAAGGTATGTATGTATGTATGTATGTATGATTTTCTAAGACAATATAAGTGGACTGTGACAGCCCGTGAGTTATTTTTCACCCACGGGTTGCACGATTTTTTAAAATCCAATATCCAGTTGGACTCGATATCCGATTTTGTGACCCAAATTTGCAAAAAAAATCCATTAAAAGGTAGGATTTTTATTGTTTTTCATCATTTTCATTCAAATTTTTGTATTTTTTTTAATGTTTATTTTTTTTTTCATTCAAAATATGTTTTTTTTCATGAAAACTAGGTTTTTTAAAATCAAATACAAAATTGTTCAAATTTGTGAACTAAATTCAATTGTTTACATTCAATTAGGTTAAAAATGGGGGATAACAATGAAAACATTGATCAACCACAACCGCAACAACCAGACCCTCCTTTGCCAAACCCCCCCTCAATTTAGGATTTAATTGCACAAAATTTGAACCAATTGAAGGGGATTGCAGATGTCTATCATAGGATCCCTCGCTTGAACCCAATGTTTGATCCCCTCACGTCGATCATAAAGAGTATATGTAGACCCCAAAAAAACAAAACTTTCTATTAAATGGTGCACAAATGATGGTATTGTGAAAAAAAATTGGGATCGTTGGTGGATGGTTTTCAATAAACCACCCAACAACAATCTTGATGTCCCCTTCTACTTTATCAAAAAATTGTATGCTAAGTTTGTTTTAGGAAAACATGTGAACTACTTTGAAATCCAACCTTTCTAGGATGTGGGTTTAGGTATGCCCCAAAATAGACATGGGGCAGTCAGAGTAGTCCAAGGCCCATATGTTCCCCCTCCTCATGTTGATCCCCCACCTCCAGTGCAGCATCCAAATATCATCTATGAGGCGGCATCATGGACCATATCGGCTATTCACTCTTTAAGTAGCCTTTTGGTGTCTCAAGCTGAGGTAGTAGCTCAGCCTACTTTTGATGGTAGCAGTGCATCCAGTGGTGCTGACACATCCTCCTCAGCTCCACACATTTGTGTGCCCCATAGTTGTTTCATGGGTGGGCACTATGCTTGGGTCCAGTTGGACAACCTGTTGATCCTCCTGCGCACAGTGCAGATTATGAGGTGCATGAGATGCACGATGCACCAGATGTTATGACAGAGACTAGAGGATACCCTGGAGAGTCCTAGCATGCTAGAGGCAAGAAGGCACTTTCATCATACATTGATGATGTAGTGGTAAGATTTGTATTTTCACAGTTCATTCTATATTTTAAATGAATATTTATAATCTAGATAATATTAAGTACTAAATTTTATTTACATGGTCTATTTAACAATTTATGACGGAGGAGGAGTTGACACAGATCCAAGAGGGCACCTTGACAGCCATTTCATTTGGCCTTGATAGCTTTACGGCACATATATTATTGCACCTAGTCGTTTGTATTTTATTGTACATACATGCTCATCATTTATATTGGTATTAATTAGATTATGTAGTAACTTGCATGTATATCTTATTTTACTCTTGTAGGGCACAAGTAGTACGAGTGTGGGGCTATGTGATTCAGGATCTGGTAGTGCAGTTGGAGACAAGGGAAAGGTAATTGAATGCAAATGTGATTGAATGAATAGTTTAAATAACTTATAATGATTATACAAGTCTAGAAATAGATTGATAGTTTCATTTACTTGTTGTGTATATGTACAGAAAATTCTTGGCTTTGCATCCTTGTTGACTACACCCATTATACCTGAAAATGAAGAAGAAGAAGAAGAAGAAGAGATGCCTCGAGTACATGTGTGTTTATTTTATTTTTTGTTTAGTAGATATAATTCGTTATTATCAGTGACAATTATATGCTAACTTGTATCAATGTCATCTTTGTGAACATGTGTAGGTTGTGTATGAAAATATTGAAAACATACCTCCTCTATCGAAGACATCCATCAAGAGTCCTCCAAAGCCAAAGAGAAAACGTGGAGATGAGGTAAACAAGAATAGTTCAATTATAGTTCATTTTTATGTTAACTTTTTGAATGTGAGTTATATAATATAACTAATCTTAATCATGGTTTATTTTTTCTTGTGCAGGATCCTTCGGAGTCGAGCAGTGCGGTGAAGAGGATCGATTTTGATGATCCATCAGTAGCTTAGGATGTTATAGATAGTTTTGGGATGCTTACATGTCTAGTTGGCATGTATATTTTGTATATGGACATACATTCACGTATATAAACATACATTTTGTGCCAAAAATTATTCCCGTTGCCACTTTTTTTTACTGTTGCCACATTAATGGCAGTGGTAGAAATCGGATATTCGATGAAATCCAATATTCGATTTCAGTACTCATATTTGAGAGAGAGAGAGAGAGAGAGAGAGAGAGAGAGAGAGAGAGAGAGAGAGAGAGAGAGAGAGAGAGAGAGAGAGAGAGAGAGAGAGAGGGGGGAGGGGGGAGGGGAGAGAGAAAGATTAAGGGAGAGGGGAGAGAGAGAGATTAGGGGAGAGAGGGGGGAGGGGGTAGGGGAGAGAGACAGATTAAGGGAGAGGGGAGAGAGAGAGATTAGGGGAGAGAGGGGGGAGGGAGAGAGACAGAGACAAAGAGATAGAGAGAGAGATTATGGGAGGGGGAGAGAGAAAGATATTAGGGGAGAGGGGGTGGAGAGGGTAGGGAGAGAGAGAGAGAGAGAGAGAGAGAGAGAGAGGGGGGAGAGAGAGAGATTAGGGGAGAGAGGGGGGAGGGGGATTAGGGGAGAGGGAGAGAGAGAGATATGGGAAAAGGGGGAAAGAGAGAGAGGGATTAGGGTAGAGGGGAAAAGATAGAGATTATGGTGTCCTAAGGGGCCTAGGACACAATATGACCCCTTAGGACACCATAGGACCCATAACGACCCAATATGGTGTCATAAGGGGTCATATGTTGTCCTTAGGGGTCATATGGTGTCCCATGACCCCTTAGGACACCATATGACCCCTAACGACACCATATGGTGTCATAAGGGGTCGTATGACTCATAACAACACCGTATAGAGTCGTAAAGGGTCATAATGTGTCCTAAGGGGTCATATGGTGTCTTAAAGGGGACATATGACACCATATGACCCCTTAGGCCATAATATGACCCATAACAACACAATTTGGTGTCGTAAGGGGTCATATGGTGTCCTAAGGGGTCGTAGGACACAATATGACCCCTTAGGACACCATAGGACCCATAACGACCCAATGTGGTGTCATAAGGGGTCATATGTTGTCCTTAGGGGTCATATGGTGTCTCATGACCCCTTATGACACCATATGACCCCTAACAACACCATATGGTGTCAGAAGGGGTCATATGACCCATAACGACACTGTATAGAGTTGTAAAGGGTCATATTGTGTCCTAAGGGGTCATATGGTGTCTTAAAGGGGTCATATGACACCATATGACCCATAACGACATAATTTGGTGTCGTAAGGGGTCATATGGTGTCCTAAGGGGTCGTAGGACACAATATGACCCCTTAGGACACCATAGGACCCATAATGACCCAATATGGTGTCATAAGGGGTCATATGTTGTCCTTAGGGGTCATATGGTGTCCCATGACCCCTTAGGATACCATATGACCCCTAACGACACCATGTGGTTTCATAAGGGGTCATATGACCCATAACAACACCGTATAGAGTTGTAAAGAGTCATATTGTGTCCTAAGGGGTCATATGGTGTCTTAAAGGGGTCATATGACACAATATGACCCATAATGACACAATTTGGTGTCCTAAGGGGTTATATGGTGTCTTAAGGGGTCGTAGGATACAATATGACCCCTTAGGATACCACAGGACCCCTAACAACACCATATGGTGTCATAAGGGATCATAAGGTGTCATATGACCCATAATGACACCATATAGAGTCGTAAAGGGTTATATTGTGTCCTAAGGGGTCATATGGTGTCTTAAAGGGGTCATATGACACAATATGACCCATAACGACATAATTTGGTATCTTAAGGGGTTATATAGTGTCTTAAGGGTTGTAGGACACAACATGACCCCTTAGGACACCATAGGACCCATAACGACCCAATATGATGTCATAATGGGTCATATGTTATCCTCAGGGGTCATATGGTGTCCCATGACCCCTTAGGACACCATATGACCCCTAACGACACCATATGGTGTTACAAGGGATCATATGACTCATAATGACACCGTATAGAGTCGTAAAGGGTCATATTGTGTCCTGAGGGGTCATATGACATAATATGACCCCTTAGGACACAATATGATTCATAACAACACAATTTGGTGTCGTAAGGGGTCATATGGCATCCTAAGGGGTCGTAGGACACAATATGACCCCTTAGGACACCATAGGACCCATAACGACCCAATATGGTGTCATAAGGGATCATGTGTCATCCTTAGGGGTCATATGGTGTCCCATGACCCCTTAGGACACCATATGACCCCTAACGACACCATATGGTGTCATAAGGGGTCATATGACCCATAACAACACCGTATAGAGTCGTAAAGGGTCATATTGTGTCCTAAGGGGTCATATGGTGTCTTAAAGGGGTCATATGACACAATATGACCCCTTAGGACACAATATGACCCATAACGACACAATTTGGTGTCTTAAGGGGTTATATGGTGTCCTAAGGGGTCGTAGGACACAATATGACCCCTTAGAACACCATAGGACCCCTAACAACACCATATGGTGTCATAAGAGGTCATATGACCCATAACAACACCATATATAGTCGTAAAGGGTCATATTATGTCCTAAGGGGTCATATGGTGTCTTAAAGGGGTTATATGACACAATATGACCCATAACGACACAATTTTGTGTCTTAAGGGGTTATATGGTATCTTAAAGGGTCATAGGACACAATATGAGCTCTTAGGACACCATGGGACCCATAACAACCCAATATGGTGTCATAATGGGTCATATGTTGTCCTTAGGGGTCATATGGTGTCCCATGACCCCTTAGGACACCACATGAACCCTAACGATATCATATGGTCTCGTAAGGGGTCATATGACCCATAACGACACCGTATAGATTCGTAAAGGGTCATATTATGTCCTAAGGGGTCATATAACACAATATGACCCCTTAGGACATAATATGACCCATAATGACACAATTTGGTGTCGTAAGGGGTCATATGGTGTCCTAAGGGGTCGTAGGACATAGTATGACCCCTTAGGAAACCATAGGACCCATAACGACCCAATGTGGTGTCATAAGGGGTCATATGTTGTCCTTAGGGGTCATATGGTGTCACATGACCCCTAACGACACCATATGGTGTCATAAGGGGTCATATGACCGATAACGACATTGTATTGAGTCGTAAAGGGTCATATTGTGTCCTAAGGGGTCATATGTCATCTTAAAGGGGTCATATGACACAATATGACCCCTTAGGACACAATATGACCCATAACAACACAATTTGGTGTCTTAAGGGGTTATATGGTGTCCTAAGGGGTCGTAGGACACAATATGACCCCTTAGGACACCATAGGACCCCTAACAACATGATGTGGTGTAATAAGGGGTCATATGACCCATAACGACACCATATAGAATCATAAAGGGTCATATTGTGTCCTAAGGGGTCACATGGTGTCTTAAAGGGGTCATATAACACAATATGACCCCTTAGGACACAATATGACCTATAACAACACAATTTGGTGTCTTAAGGGGTTATATGGTGTCCTAAGGGGTCGTAGGATATAATATGACCCCTTAGGACACCATAGGACCCATAACGACCCAATATGGTGTCATAAGGTGTCATATATTGTCCTTAGGGGTCATATGGTTTCCCATGACCCCTTAGGACACCATATGATCTCTAACAACACCATATGGTATCATAAGGGGTCATATGACCCATAACGACATCGTATAGAGTTGTAAAGGGTCATATTGTGTCATAAGGGGTCATATGGTGTCTTAAATGGGTCATATGACACAATATGATCCATAACGACACAATTCGGTGTTGTAAAGGGTCATATGGTGTCCTAAGGGGTCGTAGGACACAATATGACCCCTTAGGACACCATAGGACTCATAACGACCTAATATGGTATCGTAAGGGGTCATATGGTATCCCATGACCCCTTAGGACACCATATGACCTCTAACAACACCATATGGTGTCATAAGGTGGCAAGATGAACCATTATTACAATATAAAAAGTGGTGCCAATATTGCTTACAAAAAATTGACACCTAAGGGGTCATATGGTGTCCTAATGGGTTATAGGACACAATATGACCCTCTCTCTCTCTCTCTCTCTCTCTCTCTCTCTCTCTCTCTCTCTCTCTCTCTCCTAATCTCTTTATCTCTCTCTCTCTCTTTATCTCTCCCCCACTCCCCTCCCTCCCTCTCTCTAATATCATATACTAATTTATTTATAAATTAATATATTGTATATTAATATATTATATATTAATAAAAAATAGATTAATTATGTACAGATTTAGTTATTGAATTTACTTATTAAAATCGTATATCTGATTGTACCGGATATCCTATTTTTGTTGTACAAATTTCAAATTTGAAATTTTGGCTCGGGAATGCTTTGGGATTTGGCTTGGAAGTGACAAGCCTGGAAAGTCAACTGAAAAAACGTGTTTTTCAGTATTCCTTGATTTTCCAAACTTTACACTGGTGGTTGACGACTTTTTTTATAGCCAAAAATGATAAAACGAAAAGGATTTTTTAAGGACGTTCTCAGCTTTCCAACAATATAAGGCTTGTCTTATTTTGACTTTAATAAATAATAATTATTTATTTTCTAATTGAATTTGATAAAAGTCCTGATTGATAGACTAGTTGAAAATCACTCATAACTTTCAAACGGTATAACATTTTTTGAATCCGAAACATGTGTCACATCCTATGATTCATCTACTATAGGAAAAAAAAATTAAAAAAAATTCATAAGGTTTTGACCAAATTAAGGTGGTCAGACGTAGGAGTTTCTGAATTTTTGAAACGTTGTAGTACAAAATTCATAAATAATTATTTGCTTTATAAAAATATATGTGTCACATCCGGACATGAGTCTAATACTTATATTATAAATATTATAAAAAATATTATGATTTTATTGTGATTAGGGTGGTTAGACATACGCCTACTTCTTATCTTTTTCCTGAAATTTTAGTACCACTACATTGAAATTTGAAATTTTCATCAAATAGGATTTATTTTTTCAAAAAACAACTAGTAGCTTAGAAACTACATCCAATTTTCTATAGATTCTCTTCTGACATATTTTAAAAATAATGTTCACAACTTATTCAAATTTTCATGTCAAGTTGCATAACTCTGATTTTCTGAAATTTCATTGCCATGTAAGGGCCTGTTTTGGCACACCATGATCTTGCACATACCCATATATGTGTGTGTGTGTGTGTGTGTGTGTGTGTGTGTGTGTAGAGCGGGGAAAATGAACTTCTTCGACAAACGGATAACAACCTCTCGAAGATTCACTAACTGACCTCTCCACTCAAGATGTAGTGTCTTTGTACGTTCTCTGATAGCTCTCTGCACAAAGATGTGCGGGTGGATTATGGACAACAACGCGACGTGCTAGCATCCTATACAGACAGAATGCAGAGTTCGCACAGAAGGGCACAATATAATAGATATGTGTTTAAGATTAATTTAAATGTGATAAATATACATGAAATAAGGTAAAATGATTATATAAATGGAATGAAAGCCACAAAGGAGAGGAGGAAGATAATCTCACAAACGGTCCACGATGTGAAGCCTCCAGCCAAATGAATCTTTCATAATGCAACCTGCACACAAACCAGAAATGAAAAATGTTTGAGGCTTCTTAGGGACTTGCCTCAGTCAAATTCATGTTTTGGTGTTTCCACCTCCACATATAGCCAGATAGATTGATAGAATAAAAGATAAATAAGAGATAAGATAAATGATAAATGATAGAAGAGGGATGTGATAAATCCCAAGCTGCTCAAAGATAGGATTAATAGATAGATATTACCAAGGAGGCTTGAGAAAGCCAAGAGAATTGCAAAAGAATATTGTGAGATCTTGAGAGTGTTGTAGCAAAATAGAGACTATTGTAGCAAGCGAGAGAGAGTCCAAGAGAGTGTAAGAGAGGTTGAATAACTAAGAGAGCTTGAATGGAGATAAAAGATAGATTTAAAAGAGAGAAGAGGAGGGAAAAGGGGGGCTGGTGAGTTGTTTGAAAGGTTCGGAGCCTTTTCCACTGACATACACAAGTGACAAGTGGAAAGGTGTGCTCAGAACCGACATTCGAAGGCTAAGATGTCGCAGTACAAATGCACGGTGCACGGACGTCTGCGTGACACGCTAGTGTCCAAATGAATCGCGCTCAAAAACAACATGAGACAAGGGAGACACACGACTAACAAGAAACAAAAGCTGAAGGATAGCAGCTGAAAGGTGTCTTGAGCATCTTGAGAGGGAAAAGGTTGATTCAAGGGCTAAAGTGAGCCTACTTAGGTGCTAGTGGAATGGACACCAAAGTGGTTACAAAAGATATATATATATATATATATATATATATATATATATATATATATATATATATATATATGACGAGAAATAAACATGGTGTTCATCTATTTATTTGGAATATACAATACTCCATCTACATGAACAATATAATAACAATGAATCAAAATGTGTGCTTAGTCATTAATAAACATTTAAAAATCAATCTTTCTCTAAATCAAATAACATCAGTTATGAACACTTAGTAAGAATTCATAAATCAAATTTAAACAAGCATTCGATTTAAAGTCATTTTAAACACTCATCTATGCAAGATGCATTCCATAAAATCTAATGTGGTGTGTGAGATTTCATCTCCATTACCAAATTCGAAAAGCTAAAACAACTCTACCTAAACTAAGTTCTTGCCTTCATCCACATTCACTCGTTCCTTCATGCACTTGCACTTGATTGCCATTGTTCATTAGCAATGGCAATCCCCAAATTTCACAATAAAACAATTTAAATCATTCATTTGCATTTAAATTTCCATTTCCAATTTCAATATAATTTGAATTTAAGTTTCAATTTCATTTTCTTTTTCCATTTCATCCATATAACATAAAAAAATATATAATTTTCCTAATTTAACAATTGCAATTAAATATTGATAAAAATGATACGTGACACTACTAAAGAATAACTCCAAGAACTATAGATTATGATAAATCATGTGTAGACATACTCTCCTTCCATACCGTAGATCATAACTCAAGTGTGAAGGAATATGGATCAAAACAAGTTACCAAAACAAGCTCATTGTTTGGGTAACTTGCCACATACATTCTAGATCATGCTTTTGGACCGCTTCCACTTACTAGAAGAGATGCAATATGATACTCAACCGATTCCACCATCATAACTAGCCACAACACTTCTGCAACTCAAAATTCTCTAATATGATATGACAGTACATTATGCATTCTTCAATCTTTCAGATTTCATTGCATCAATGACAAAATTGACTAGCACATCTAACACTCCTTTGACATCAAAGACAACAATTCTTTGACACCAATTACAACAAATGTTCAATATGTAGTTATGCTCATGAGGTATGATTGTAGAGCATTTGGCCATGGTTAACTGCACAATCTCTTGCCCCATAAACACTATAAACTTTGTAGGGTTGTGGGGATACTAGCAATCCATTTCATTCATGTAGATCCTACAAATATCATATTATAGTTTCAAGAAAGGTACATGGAATTGATAAGGAACCTACAACTAATTGAGGGAAAGATTTGATAGGAGGAGTTTTTAGTATGCATGAAGTAGAGTTTCCATCCCTTGATGTTACTCCATGCATAGCACAAGTGGTGGTTTTGGGAGATATCTTGTATCTCTAGAACCTTCACCTTTGTAGCTATGTATTTGTTGCTTCCTCAAGGTAGATGCTTTTGATTGGTTTGGTTGGAAAATTTGTTGGGAAAGTGGTTAAGGTAAGGCACTTATAAAATGGATGATATTGATTTTCCCATTTCATCCACTCTTGTGAATGGTTCTTTCTTGATTTATTTATGCATGATTGTACATAAGGAACAAATTTGGGAGCAGTGACTTCAGTTTCCTAGTAGGGCAAGGCTATTCCTTAGCCCCTAGCATACCTTCTTTGTCCTTGACCTATTGTAACTCTCTACTATTGTCTTTCCAATATGCATTTACCACTTATCCTTGGTATGTAGGTTGGAGGGGATTCATTCAATTCTAAACCATATTGGGATTTTTATCAAATTGGATCTCGGATATTATGGTTAATATCCTTCTTGTTTACAAGGAACACAATAAAGAACAATCTAGATTGTACAATTAAAAATAGATTTTCATATTACACAATTTACAACAATAAATAATCTCATATTTACTTCAATTTTAATAATTTCATATGTATATACAATCCGAGATATTTTTGCACATTCAACAATTACAATCATTTTCAACTTGTTATTCTATGTTACTAAACTAGTGGGGTGGATTGATTGGCTCAGTCGAAAAAAGGTGATTGAGAGTTGAAGTGGAAGTGAGTGGCAATAAATGCCTGAGGGAATAATTAGCCATTTAAACATGTGTTGTAGGAGAAATGAAATAAATATTTTATATTTTTAGAGGAAAATAATTTTCAAAAAGGATGGACAATGAAATAAATTAAAGAATTTATTTAATTGTGAAGACATAATTAGCAAATTAAATAATTTGGAATAATTATTTAATCTTGAGAAATTGATAGGAAGAGATATTTAATTAAATAATAAAATATTATTTAATTAAAGGAGATAAGGAGAGATTAACTAAATAATAAAATTATTTAATTAATATTAGAAGAAAATAAGATAACTAAATAATTAAAAATTATTTAAATATGAGGATAGAGGTAAATTTTGATTTTTGAATTTAGAATTGATGAATAAAGCTAGATTTATTAATTAATTAAAATTATTCATTTAATTACTTGAGGAATGTTAATAAAATTAGGCATCACTGAGATAATTTTAGGTGACTACAAAATGTTCTCTCAAAACATCATATTTACTAAAGAGAATGTTCAAAGTATTCCACACTTCATTTGGTGATTTTACATAAATAATATGAAAGTGTAGATTAGGAGATATAACCATACACTAAGTTCTAAAATATTCAACACATTGGTTAAACATTTTAGACTTTTCTTCAACAGCTTTAGGTTTTATATCAATATCCATTGTTATCTTATACAATTTCAATCTTCTCAAGTGAGATTTTATTTTATTTTCCACTCAAAATAATTTTAATGTGTGACTAGAGGAACAAATTTATCCATCTTTGATATTGGTAAAGTAGGAGAATGTGAGAAGGAAAACACATAAAATACCCCTTTTTCACTCAATTAACGAACCCCCTCAAGAAAGTATAATGATGGAACTTTATACTTAATGCAAGTACAAATGCCACTTGCCAAAAATAATAAAGTGGACTCGATCTTAGTGCATGCAAATGCCAAATTTGGCCATATAATAAAAGTACATTTTTTGAAAAAATGAGATCAATCTAATCACACTATTACAAAGTACACAAAAAATTATGCAAATTCAAAAAATGCACCAAAAAATGTCACCATATGAATAAGAACAAAGCCTCAAAAGTTCCCAAAATAAGAATGGTTCATGAATGCTTGTGAGAATTTCAATTTATGTAAAAAAAGAATTAGAATCAAAATTTCACAGAACCACTACGAAGAACATGAAAATCTACCTCAAATAAAAAAATTACTTGCAAAAAGGAGGTTTTGAGTTTGCATTATGACCTTTTAAAATCGGGCCTCAAAATCAAAAGTTACAACAGAGAGGCATTTGAAAAAGGGATGATTGACATCACTCTAACATCAACATTGACTTGTATAAGAATATTCTCTTTTGTTGTCAAAATATTATCCTAGATGAAATATGTTGTCGAAACATTCTTCAATCAATTGAAATCTTGAGATGCTTTAAAATATTCGTTTAGCTTCATTGGATTCTCACTAGTATACTCACTCTTCAAGAGGAATATTTCTCTTATTTGGGGTTTGACCTATGGGGTCGCATCACATGGCATGCCTGCAAGCGCCTAGTAGGTAACTGCTTTGTGTAGGCTTGTGCAATAAAATATTATTATTATTCTAAAAATATATTTTAAAAAATTATTAGAAATATAAACAATATTACATGTTTGTTTCATCATGATATAAGTAGAATCTTCAAGGGTTATGTAGACTATTTTGTAAGTGAATCCATACAACTAGATAGGGGAAATTTTCCTTGATGGTCCTAGGTAAAGTGCTTCAATTTTGATGAATTCACATTCAATCTTAGAGTTCTTTCTATCTAATGGTATCTATACTCTTGATCACTATGATGCATGTGGGGTGATCCTATACATCACAAGATTAGATCTTGCCCAAGTAAGCTAGCAAGATCACAACTATACTACTATTGTAATGTCCCCAAATTGGGATTTTGGAAAGATATAATTTTTTTATTTCTTATTTTTTAAACAAACAAAAATAGAACAAAAAAAAACAAGTAGATGAAAAATTCTTATCAAAGCCTCAACAACTTCACATACATCAATATTATAAAATTTAAATCGTATGAATCAAATTACATCAATATAAGAGTTGTTTTATATATTTAGGTCATCAAAATGGACACGCAATTGTGGGAAAACCTCTTAAACCGAATTCAATCAATGATAGTAGCTAGAGAAAGTTACAAATATTGATATGATGAGATGTAAATACAAATTACATAATGATCTAGCAAGATAAATATGCACTCATAGAAATCAAAAATAGAAAGTCTAAAGTATTGTTTGGTTGTATAAATGGAAATGGTCATGAATGTTACTGGTATGACTAGTCAAAACCCTTTAAATGCCATATTGAATTGTGGATCAGTAGTGACCAAGTCTAAAATATGTTGTGAATGATACCCAAATTATACAATCATAGTTGGAAGGTAGTTTTTGTACGATTGCTACTAGAAGAAGTAAGTGGTTGTAAATGAGTATAAGAGGCTACACAATGGAAAAAATACACTTCCCAAACACGCATTCCCTTTAATAATGCAACTTAAATTGTACAATATTTTTCAAACTAGGTGCTAAAAACTCCTTATGGTGTTGGCACTCCAAAACTAAGTTTGAACAATAAGAAATATGTTGATAAAACTTGAAGTGTAGTGATGAGCAACTCTTGATGAATATCTTAACATTTTTTGCAAACATAAGCATCACATATCTTATATATTAAAACTTGCATGAAATCACCAAAATTTAACTGCAATGCAACCCCTATGTGGAGATACGCTGGATAGAGATGAGGGTTTTCAACTCCAAACTTAGAAACAAAAAATAGAGAGGTTTTTTTGTTGTTCAAGATCTTCAAATGATCAAGGGTTTCATCCTTAGATGTGAATATTGAACACAAGGATTGATTTTGAAAAATTAAAATACCAAATGAAATCAAGACACCAAAATAAAATCAAGTACCACCTTTTAAAAACTCTTCAAAATGATCCCTTGAATTAAATTTTCTCTTCAAAATATTTAAAAATGTTTTTTTAATAACTAAGTATTTAAAAATATGTTTTAATTAATTACAATATTATTAAATTACCCTTTAAATATAAAATCATCCAACTCAATTTAAAATAATATTATTAATCATTCCCCTTGCTTTATCCTACAAGAAATGAGGATAGGTTAGAAATCTTCTCCATAACTCTCATTCAAAAAAGGAGACATGACACATTGTGTAGAGTAAGATGCTTACAAAACTTGTATACTTTCTTCAAGGAAGAATAATTTTATGTATTTGTAGATAAATGTGACTCAATTTCTAATGGAAAATGCTTACTGTTCAATGAAAACAAGTGAGCTATATATATAAATGTATGAATAATATTTAAAATTAGATTAAATATGTTTATCAATTAGGTAAATTATTAGTGGGTGGAATATGGAATTATAATGTTGTGATATATAGATTGAATTTATTTAATTTATTAATGTATGTAAAATTGTATTCAGATAAAAAATATATATAGCTTACTTAATGTGGTAACATGTTTTTATAAATAAATTTTAAAATTATGTCAGTTTTATAAATAATTAGTTGGTAGGACATGGAATTATAGTGTTGTGATATTTAGATTGAATTTATTTAATTTATTAATGTATGTAAAATTGTACAAGGATAAAAAATGTATATAACTTACTTAAAGTGGTAACATATTTTTATAAATAAATTCTAAAACTATGTTTTAATATTTTATCTCAATTTTTGATGCATTATTTAAATTTTTTGAAATATGATTATTTTCAACCACCTTTTTTGTGAACATGTATAAAACTATTTATAAATGATAATGGTAACATTATGTAGTTTGTAAATGATAATAAACTTATGACCGAAGAAAATATATAAAAATTTGCAACAAGTACTACTATTTCCACCACCTTTTTATGAATATATATATAACACTATTTTATAAATGGTAATAATGGCATCATATACTTTATAAGTGATTAAAAAACTTATAATTGAATGACATAAATAAAATAAAACTCATTATAACAAATTTTATAACAATACTAAAACATAAAATAATCACATAAAGACAACAAACAAGTCAAAATATATTAAATCTACCTACTCCTTTTTTTATGTGTTTGGGTCTTGATCTCTACCCAATCTTTCAAATACAACCTTGAGCTTTTCTTATTTCAATTGACCTTCTTTCATACCTTGACAATCTCTAAACATCCTAATGATGGATCAGAAAATGTGCTCTAACCATCCTATGATGGATCAGAAAATGTGCTAAGAAACATTGATGCAAAAAAAATCACACAATCAAATCCAAAAACAATTATAGATAAATCAAAAAATTTATTAAAAACAATGAAATAATAACCTTTACGCATTGCTCTCATTAATTCTACTTCTACCTTCCCATAGGGAAAAAAGCTTACTTAGCACTACCCAGAGATGAATTACATGTGATACCTAAAAGCGAGTCATAGAAAGTTTCAGTCTTCAAGGACTTCAAACCCAGGACCTCTGAATCTGATCAAAACAATGAATGAGGTGCAGAAACAGCGATTTGGGTGGGAGGAGCACTGTGATTAAAGCACTACCCAGAGATGAATTACATGTGATACCTAATAGCGAGTCACAAAAAGTTACAGTCTCCAAGGACTCAAACCCAAAAGACCTAATTCGATCGAAACAATGAATGAGGTGCAGAAATAGCGATTGCAGCACTGTGATTAACCTCGGGATGCGGACATTGGCGATGCTGAGGAGGGGCAGAAGTAGAGAGAAAAACGTCGATGTGCTGAAGAAATGTAAGATGGGGCGGCCTGTCGTTTCGTCTGACATACCCCCTGCTCTCTTCCTCCGAATAACAGCTCAGGCACTTCTCCACGCCGGTCTTGCTCCACAGCCGGTGCGCGTACCCGTCCCCTGCAAAATAAGCCTCTGCATCCACCTCCACCTCATTATTTTCACCGTCAATGCGGAAGATTTGAATGGGGCGTCTGGAATAGTGGCCTTTGGAGGTGCCCTCGAGGTGATCGAATTGCTCAAGGGCGTGACGATCGAGGGCGTAAAGCTCTCCCCAGACATGGCGCCCCCGCCCTGGAAAATGGAGGAGGAAGGGCACCTCATACGGCCCGCACACCAGCGGATACGCCTCTCTGCTCCGCGCTAAGCCCACCAACTCCGCGTGCCCCTGCGCAATCATCTGCTCCGTCAGCCACTCGTTCCCGAATCCCTTCTTCAGAGTTCCGTACACAAATACGTTGTAAACCTTTTCATCCTCTGATCCCCCCATGTTGTCTGCGATTGCCATCATTTCTTTGATTGGAAGACGGGAATTTGGGAAGGCTTCCGTTTCAGCGCGAAATGGGTGAAGGGGGATAGACAGGAAGGGGCGCCAATTGGTTGGTTGCTTAAAAAGAATAAAAAATGTCAACGTGATGGGCGTAGAGAAAAACGTTGGAGCCTAGTGTCTTACGTGTACATCTCTTTGTCCGCACTTGTTGATGGGAAAAACGAGGCCCGTGAATGACACAGGATTATGCGGGCCAACTGAACGCACGCACGATGGCCACGAATGGCCCCAAAATACCTAGCCATAAATTAAATTAATTCGGCATTTTTTTCATTTATTTTGGAAATAGAAATAGAAATGGATTCTTTTTAAGTAGATCTTCATGTCTATCCAGCTGACAGGAATTAAAAATCACAAGATAACTGTCAAACATAATGGATGGTTTATGATAAGACTACTCTTACTTTTTGGGAGAGGCACTTAACTGTACTGGAGGCACCTAATTGTGCTACAAATTAGGCACACATACCTTACTCCCTGAAAGATTTGAACTTATAACCTCTGGCTTTCTCGAAAACATTGGCAGCATCAAAATCTACACAGTCGAATCCAAAAGAATAACAAGCATATTATTATGGACTGTGAAAATTTCATGAATTCAATTACGACCTCTTTTTCAACAAATACAAGTTTTCTACCACTAATCATAGACTAGGCAAACTTAGTGTAAGTATTTTTTGAGTGGTGAGCATTCTATCAAGATGTGAGTTTCAAGTGTAATTATTGATTCCTTCTCGTTAAAAAAATTATTGATTTCTTAATTTTTTTAAAAGAGAGGATCCTATAGTTGAGCATATTTTCATAGTTGTTATACCATTTGGAGATTTAATATTAGTAGTTGTGATTCTTTCTCTTTTAAAAAAATTGTTTCCTTAATTTTTTTAAAGAGGATCCAGTAGTTGAGAATATTTTCATAGTTGTTATAACATTTGTCAATTTAATGTTTAAATATTTTTAATATTAGTAGTTGTGACTTTGAAGTTGTTAGTGATGATTACAAAAATTGTTCTTACTTTTTTAAGAGACAGAACCTGTAGTTGAGCATATTTCCATTTGTTCATTTAATGTTTAAATATTTTTAATTTTAGAGCATTAGTGTTTACTTTGAAGTTGTTAGTGACAGTGAGTAAGTTGAATGAAATGTATTCTTAAGGTGTAAAAAGTGACAAATCATGTGAAAGTGTATTTTATTGATTCCTTCTCCTTTAAAAAAATGTTTTCTTAATTTTTTAAAGAGATGGATTGGTAGTTGAGCATATTCCATAGTTGTTATAACATTTGTTTATTTAATGTTTAAATATTTTTAATATTAGAGCATTAGTGGTTGTGACTTTGAAGTTGTTAGTGTTGATCGTGAGTAAGTTGAATGAAGTGTATTTTACTGATTCCTTCTCGTTAAAAAAAAAGTTTCCTTCATTTTTTTAAGAGAGAGGATCTCGTTGTTGAGCATATTTCCATAGATGTACCATTTGTTAATTTAATGTTTAAATATTTTTAATATTAGTAGTTGTGACTTTGAAGTTGTTAGTGATGATTGTGAGTATGTTAGTTGAATGAAATGTATTCTTAAGGTGTAAAAAGTACATCGTAGTATACAATTTTTTTTCTTGATATTTAGTTACATGTGGTTGTACAAAAGGGGAACATCATATTGATATCCAAGTAAAATAAGATAATACTAGTTATAGAATTTGAAAATTTTCTAGATTTTTTTTAGACTTTTAGTGTTTATGGTAGTGTTTTATGGACGTGAATTGTAGCTTCTATTGAAACAATTGCTATGGTGTCTCTCATAAGATATCTAAAAAGAATTGAAGAAATAGAAATTGGCATATGGCCTAAGATTGTTTTTAGTGATAGCTTAAGCAAAATAAAGAAGACTTGGATGAAGCAAAATAACAAATGGGTGAGTAAATGAAATATCTACTTAAATGCATACCCCATGAAAAACAAGGAGATAAAGGCTTTTGTTATGGATAAGTTTTTCAAGTGTACTTGGAGTAAAGTGTTTGGGAGAAAAAAAGAAATTATTATATTGACGAGTTCAACCTCATAAGTGATCATCAACAAAAAGTGTAGATAGGGGCTAGTATTCCATGAAGAGCCAAAATTCTTACCACTCGATTATGAACTAAGTCTCATAAGCTTTGATGTGAAATGAGACAATGGAAGAGGCCAAAAGAAGAATGGAAAGAAAGGGTGTGTATTAATTGCACCACTAGGGCAATGGAATAAAATGAACACTTCATTTTGGAGTGTGATGCCTTCAAAGACATAAGTGACAAACATGTAAATATCTTGACAACTAGTTCTTGGTATAGGTTATTTAGTGAGTTGGTTGTGGAGAAGTTGGTGGAACTCATAGTCACCTTGAATAGAAAAATGATTGAAATGAAAAAGTAAAATATGACAAGGTTGACTATCCCATAGACTATTTTTAGTCAAGTGTGGACAATAAAAAAAGCAAAAATTATTTCTTGCTACAAAGTTAGGTATTAAAGAAAATTGAATATCTCTATATTTTTTATTATTTTAAAACTCTTAAATGGTAAGTCAAATTTTAGTAAAAATTTCATCACACTATATGATTAGTTATCTCTTTGATATGATTTATGAAAAGTGGATATATTTTATTCATTTTTTAGTTACAAGCATAATAACTATAAGTATGTAGCTTTATAATTAATGGATAAAAGTATATATATATATATAAACAAAGCCATTACTAAGCACCACCATAGGGGCTCTTAGAGAACTCTTATCTACTAGATCCTCTCCTCCACATAGCTATAACAAAAAAAATGGGGATACCAAAAAAAACTTTTCAGTAAGACAATAGATAAGAAGCTATATTAATATTGTTGAAATGTGGCGACTGATCAGCAAAGTACTATACACTCAGCACGTTTGTTGCCCTAAAAACGCATGTTATAAGCGGTTGGGACGCTTAAGGTATTGTAATGTTGATGTACTATTTTTGTTGGATAATAAGAAAGATTGGACGGTTGTGTATGGTGGACGTAACCCATTCTGGGTGAACCACGTTAAATCTCTGTGTTATCCGTGTCCTATTTTATTACTTTATCTTTTGTATTTAAATCTGCATATAATTGTTAGTTCATATTTGCTTCGGATCTACTTGAAACCCTAACAATTGGTATCAGAGCGAGGTTTTCTGTAAATTGGCAGGACTTTCAGATTTGAGTGGGAGCAATGGAGGATTCCAAATTCAAGGTCGAAAAGTTTAACAGCCAGAATTATCAGTTATGGAAAATGAAGATGGAGGATTACCTATATCAAAAGGATTTGTGGCAGCCATTAGAAGGAAAGGCAAAGAAAGCAACCACAATGTCAGATGAAGAATGAGACATTTTAGATAGAAAGGCACTGGGATCCATTCGATTGTGCCTTGCACCGTCTGTAGTTTTCAATATAACAGAAGCAAAAACGACTGTAGATTTGATGGCGACATTGGCTAAGTTGTATGAGAAACCCTCGGCTTCGAATAAAGTATTTCTTATGAAGCATTTGTTTAATTTGAAAATAAGTGAGGGAGGATCTATAGCGGAGCACTTAAATGAATTTAATACAATTACTAGTCAATTGTCTTCGGTAAAAATTACTTTTGCAGAAGAGGTTAGGGCTCTCTTGATTTTATGTTCTTTGCCAGAAAGCTGGAATAGTTTGGTTATGGCTGTAAGTAACTCTGTCTCTTGAAAAAATACTTTGGTATTTGATGATATTGTTGGTGTTATCCTAAGCGAGGAAATGTGAAGGAAAAGCACAGGTGAGACTCCAACATCATCAAGTAGTGTTTTGAATATGGAGAACAGAGGAAGATCAAAGGAAAGAGGAAAAGGCCCTTGGAATGAGAAGTCATGAGGGAAGTCAAAGAAAGGACACTCAATCTAGAGGAAAGAAAGATTGTTGGTACTGTGGAAAGCCTGGTCATCTAAAGAAAGACTGTTGGTCTCGAAAAAACAAAGAAGGAGACAAAAATGAAAACGACAGTAAGGAAGCTAATATTGCAAGTAATACTTTACAAGATGCTTTAATTTTATGTTTGGATAATGTTAATAATTCCTGGGTAATAGATTCTGGGGCTTCATTTCATGCTACACCCCATAGAAAATATTTTCTAGATTATGTTCAAGGTGATTTTGGACAGGTATATTTGGGTGATGATGAGCCCTGTCAAATTGTTGGAAAAGGAAAGATAAAGATCAAGTTGCAGAATGGTAATGACTGGTTTCTGCAAGAGGTAAGACATGTTCCTAACTTAAGAAGAATTTTAATTTCTGCAGGGCAACTAGGTAGTGAAGGTTGCATAGTTATCTTCTTAGACAGTATCTGGAAGGTCAATAAAGGATCATTAGTAGTAGCTAAAGGTACGAAGGTAAGCACATTATATCTGTGTACTGGTAACACTTACTCTACTTAGCTGCTACAGATAAAGTTACTGCAGGGACAACAACAATAGATGTTGCAAGAACAGATTCGATAATGTGGCACCATAGGCTTGGGCACATGAGTGAGAAAGGGATGAAAATCCTTCACTCCAAAAATCCATTGCCAAGACTAAAGAAGATTGATTTAAAGTTTTGTGAAAACTGTGTTTATGGCAAACAGAAAAGAGTCAAATTTCTCAAGGTTGGGAAAGAGAAGAAGAGTGAGAAGTTAGAGCTTGTGCATTCAGATGTATGGGGACCGGCTCAAGTATCATCTCTTGGTGGCTCTTTTTATTATGTTATTTTTATTGATGACTCAACCAGAAAAACATGGGTATATTTCCTAAAACAAAAATCAGATGTTTTTGAAACTTTTAAGAAATGGAAAGCTTTGGTTGAGAATGAGATAGGAAAAAGGTTGAAGTTTCTCATATCGGATAATGGAGGTGAGTATTGCCGCAAGGCATTTGAAGATTATTACTCCTTAAATGGGATTAGAAAGCAGAAGACGGTTCTAGGAACTCCACAGAAAAATGGTGTGTCAGAGAGAATGAATAGGACTATCATGGAACGCGCGAGGAGCATGAGATTGCATGCTGGATTGCCCTTACATTTTTGGGCAGATGTTGTACATATTGTTGTCTATTTGATAAATAGAGGACCTTCAACCCCTTTGGATGGTGGTATTCCAAAGGAGGCATGGACTGGTAAAAAGGTAAATTATTATTTTCTGAAAACCTTTGGTTGTGAAGCTTTTGTCCACGTTGATAAAGAAAACAGAACCAAACTTGATGCTAAATCTCAGAAATGTACCTTCATTGGATATTGGATAGATGAATATGGCTATCAGTTATGGGATTTTGAAAATAAGAAAATAACTAGAAGTAGAGATGTTATATTCAATGAGAAGCTTATGTATAAAGAACAGATGCGGGAAAAGAAGCATGAATAGGACAAGCAAGAATATGTGGTGTTGGATGAGATTCCTAAAAATGAAATGCCATAGGTGCCTGATGCTCAGCAACAAAAAAATGTCCCACAAACTCCTGCAAGTGTTAGACGTTCTACGAGGTCAAGTAGACCCCCTGAAAGATTTTCTCCTTCTTTGTATTCTATATTATTAACTGATTTTGGTGAACCAGAAGAATATGAAGAAGCAATGCAGGTGGATGCCAAAAAATAGTGGGAGCTAGGCATGAAAGAGGAGATGGACTCCTTGATGAAAAATAAGACTTGGGACTTAGTCCCTTTACCAACAGAAAAAGAGCCTTGCCTAACAAATGGGTTTATCGGCTGAAGGAGGAGGAAGGAGGTCAAAAAAGATATAAGGCTAGACTTGTGGTAAAAGGCTTTGCACAAAAAAAGGGTATAGATTATGATGAAATATTTTCTCCAATTGTAAAAATGACTTCAATTAGAATTGTACTTAGTCTTGTGGTTGCAGATAATTTACATCTTGAACAATTAGATGTGAAAACAACTTTTCTCCATGGAGATTTGGAGGAGGAAATTTACATGTTGCAACCACAGGGATATGAGGTCAAAGGTAAGGAGAACTTGGTGTGCAGGTTGAAGAAAAGTTTGTATGGCCTAAAGCAAGCACCCCAACAATGGTATTTAAAATTTAATAGTTTCATGGCTAAACACGGTTATCATAGATGTCATTCTGATCATTGTGTATATTTCAAGAGATTGGATAATGGCAGTTATATTATCATGTTGCTTTATGTTGGTGACATGCGTGTTGCTGGGTCTAACATGGAACACATAAATGATCTTAAAAATAAATTAGCCAGGTCATTTGCTATGAAGGATTTGGGTGCAGCTAAGCAAATTCTGGGTATGAGGATTACATGGGACATAAAAAATAGAACCTTGAATTTGTCCCAAAGTGAGTATATAAAGAAGGTGTTGAAAAGATTTAACATGCAGGATGCAAAAGCAGTTAGTACACCTTTGGTTAGTCATTTCAAATTGACTAAGGAGATGTGCCCAAAGGCACAGAAAGAGGTAAATAAAATGTCTAACATTCCGTATTCATTAGCTGTTGGCAGTCTGATGTATGCAATGGTATGCACAAGGCCAGATATTGCATATGCAGTGGGAGTTGTGAGCAGGTTTATGAGTAATCCGAGTATGAAACATTGGAATGCTGTGAAATGGATCCTTCAGTATTTGAAAGGAACCACTACAAAGGCATTATGTTTCAAAGGATCTAATGCTGCTTTAAGTGGATTTGTTGACTCTGATCTGGCAGGTGATATTGATTCACGAAGGAGCACTACAAGGTATGTTTTTACTATAGGGGGAACTGCAGTCAGTTGGATTTCTAGACTGCAAAAGGTTGTTTCACTTTCAACCACTGAAGCTGAGTATGTTGCTGCTACAGAATCCAGCAAGGAGACGACTTGGTTACAATGTTTTCTGGAGGAATTGGGTCAGACACAGGAGGATCGCCCATTGTATACTGATAGCTAGAGTGTCATTCATCTTGCGAAGAACTCTGCTTTTCATTCAAGAACAAAGCACATTCAGCTCAGGTACCACTTCATCCGGACTGTTTTGGAGGAGGGTCAGTTACGACTTGAGAAGATTCACACAAGTGAGAATCCTGCCGATATGTTCACGAAGGCAGTTCCACAGGAGAAGCTGATTTCTTCATCAGTTTCTGTTGGTCTTCTTGATTGATAATTATGGAATGTATACCAATCGAGTCCTAGTGTTTTTTCCAGTGGATGTTGCATGTACAGTGGTGTCGTGTAGTTTCAGTCTACAAGTGGGAGATTGTTTGGTGTGGAGCCTGATCAGTCTCCAAGTGAGAGATTGTTGAAATGTGGTGATTGATCAGCAAATTATTGTACACTCAGCACGTTTGTTGCCCTGAAAACACATGTTATAAGTAGCTAGGATGCTTAAGGCATTGTAATGTTGATGTACTATTTTTGTTGGATAATAAGAAAGATTGGACAGCTATGTATGGTGGACGTAACCCATTCTGGGTGAACCATGTTAAATCTTTGTGTTATATGTGTCCTATTTTATTACTTTATCTTTTGTATTTAAATCTGCATATAATTGTTAATTCATATTTGCTTCGGATCTGCTTGAAACCCTAACAAATATCTCATATGAAACAAAAAAAGTTGACTTTAACACTAGCTTAAAAAAAGAAATGACTTTTAGCCCTTTTCATGCCACTAATAAACAAATAAGGGAGGGTGAAGGAAATTGATACCTCTAACTCTCCATCTCTTAAAATAACCTTCAAATCATTATCACATCATATAATATCCTAACAAAACAAGGTCATAACTTGATGCTTCTTCACTAATGATTTGAAAACCCAACTAAGGTTGTTAACCTTTTTAGTCTATTGTAGGAGAATAAAGATAGATCCCAACTAGAAAAAATGACTTACAATTTGACCCCAAAACAAGATCCTTCTCATTAGAGATAACCTTACTCAAAATCCAATGGAGGGTTGTAGCATCCAAATGCAAGAGCTCAATTTGTTCTTTAAGTCTACAACAATAAAAACTTGAGCACATAAAGCTCTAATATTTACAAGTCCCTCTTCACCCAAAAGCATCTTTATGAAATTAAGGGTTATCTCATCCAAGTAGTAGAATTCATTATGGAGGCGATAATTAGAAATAATCTCATCATAAGTGGATTCCTTGTTGAAAGTACAATGTTGAAGCAATAGCCTTTGGACTCTATCTCTTATTGTAACTTGAAAGACACAATAAAAAGAAAAGAAAAGTTTGAGATAGTTAAGAATGTATTGTCAGATAGGGATGTACAAATTTTAAAAGAAGACCTTAACATAATTGTTAAGAAAGTACCATAAAGTTGAGAAATGAGTTGATATATATCATAATAACATGTTGATGCCAATCTCTGTCCTTCCTACCCACACACTATGGAACATGCTAACTTTGGATACATGACGAGGATCTAAAGGTTGATTACACAATTATTGTGAGATTTTGCCAAGACCAAGGGCATGTAATGAAAAGCACAAAAGAGAATCAAAAGTATGACAAGAATAATTGTATTCTCATCAATATACAAATGATCAATTGGATTAACCAATACAATGAATATGGGCCTGCTTATATAGGCAAGGCCATATGGATATGTGAGCACACAATCATGACATGTGGCTCAATGAGAAATAGAAGTAGGTAAGAAAAAGTAGGGGTAGGTAGGAAAAATAATATAATATTCCACAAGAGGTGGATGACCCACCGAATGTGGAGTGTAACAGCAAGATAAGACCACAAAAGGTGGAATTTCTCCTACAAGCTACATCCCTATGTGCACACTTCCCTAAGTGTCTCATATCCAAACTATGATGAGATGCATTATCCTAAGTTAACTTAAGTAAAGTGTAATAATATCCATGATGAATAATTATTTACACCAACACCCCCCCTTAAGTGCAACTTAGGGGAATGAAGACTTAAGTCAAAAATGCAAGATGGGTCTCGGCTACAAGGCCATGATAGGTACCTGTAGACACCCAAAATTGTCCAGTCTAATTAAATAAATATTTTATTTATTTAATTATCTAAGCTTAATTCTTCTATTAATTAAATAAATTCTTATTTATTTAATTAATTCATTTATCCTCTTCTAGCCTTATTTCTCGTTTAAATAAATACATTTATTGATTTAAATTATCCTTTTCCTAAATTAAATAAATATCTTATTTATTTAATTGATCTCACTCCTTCTATTAATTATATAAATATTTATTTATTTAATTAATTCATTAACCTTTTCTACCCATGACACATGTCATTCATCTCTTAATTCATACACTACCTACCCCTTTCATTATTTTATTATTTCTTTTACCTACCCTCTAATCATAGCCGACCTCCTTTTACACCTCTCAATCTTATCCCTCCATTTCATATTGTGTCTTCTATATAAGGAGATACTTCCTTCATTATCAATCCTAATCAATCATTCTAACTACTTGATCAATTGACTACTTGGCATATGTGATCCTACTTGCAACCACATTCCGTTCTTTGTTGAGCTCTTGTGCACATAAAATCTGAGAGCAAATATATCAAGCAAGATCAATGGAGATAGGAAGAATGGAGATCCAAACCCTATTGGACATGTGATGGTATAATCTTTGTGATTTCATTTGATTTGCATTGTCTTAGGTAATCTTCATATGTTATGGTGGATCTTTGTTGTTGTTAGGCTAGGGTTTTGTGGTTGAATTCATTTAGCCTTTCAATATCGTTATTATTGTTATCCATTTTCACCATATACAGTACCCATGTACAATATGCAAATGCAAGCAAACCTATGCAATGCAATCTCTCACAAACGAAGAAAGGGAGAAAACCCGGTGGGAAAAAACTCCCCCCCAAAAGAGAGATGAATGTACAAAAGACTCTAAAAGAAGAAGGACAAAACCTCAAAGAGGAAAAAGTTCCCCCCATAAGAGAGGAAGGAGAAGTTAGCTGACCTCCCCTAATGAGACATCCTACACCCCCAAGAGAGATTGCAATTGCTGGAACTTACTCTCGGTGAAAGGTTTGGTAAATATGTTAGCAACCTACTACATTATAGGACAATACTGCAAATCAATGACCTGCTCGTGAATCAGCTCTCAGATGTAGTGCATATGGATCTCGATGTGTTTGGTCCACTGATGTTGGACTGGGTTCTTCGAGATTGCAATAGCACTCTGATTATCACAATGTAGGACTGTCGGTCATGGAGTGGTGAACCCAAACTCTGTGAATTTGTTGAAGCCAAATGGTCTCAGTTGTTGCATTAATATCTCCTCGATACTCAGCCTCAGTCGAAGAGAGAGCAATAACATGCTGCTTCTTGCTCTGCCAACAAATGGGGCCCGAACCAAGGTGGAAGTTGTAACCTAAAGTAGACTTACGATCATCAAGATTGCCAGCCCAATCAGAGTCTATGTAACCAACCAAGCGAAGTCATGTGTTTGCTGCATAGTGAATCCCATAATGATGTGTACCTTGGATGTAATGAAGGATGTGTTTGGTGACTTTCCAATGAAGCTCATGTGGTTCCTGCATGAATCGGGAAACCATGCCAACTACAAATGAAATATCAGGGTGTGTGTGAGTCAAGTAGATGAAACTACCCACAAGCTGACGATACAATGTAGCATCAACTGGTGGAGAAGAGCACTGAGCCTCAAGCTTGATTCCTGAAAGAAAGGGAGTCGATGCAGGCTTACAATCAGCCATATGAAAGCATGCAAGTAGATCAAGAGCATACTTGGTTTGCGATAGTGTAATCCCAGAAGATGACTGTGAAATCTCTATCTCGAGAAAGTAGTGCAAAAGACTCAAGTCAGTCATAGCAAATATGTCATGCAAAGCATATTTGACCCTGCTAATGATGGATGTGGTGCTCCTTGTAATGATCAAATCATCAACATAGAGCACAAGTATCAAGTGAGAGTCATCTTGTCGCAAAATGTAGACATTTGGATTGGAATGACACTTGGTGAACCCTGGTTAGAGAAGAAAGGAATCCATCTTGGTGTACCAAGCCCTGGGGGCTTGCTTAAGGCCATAAAGAGATTTCCTTAGTCTGCAAACCAAGGAAGAATCCTAGATGAAACCCTGTGGCTGCTCCATATAAATCTCCTCATCAAGATCCCCATGAAGAAAATCACTCTTCACATCCATATGATGTACAACCCAGCCATGAGTTGTGGCAATAGCAAGTGTTAAGTGAATGGAATTCATCTTGGCTACGGGCGCAAAGGTCTTAGTATAGTCAACACCTGGAACCTGAGAGAAACCTTTCGCAACAAGTCGAGCCTTATACTTATCCACACTACCATCCACTACAAACTTGGTCCGATAGATCCACTTACATCGAACCATCTTTCTCCCCTTAGGGAGAGGGACTAACTCCCATGTTTTGTTCCTCATCAAGGAACTATACTCTTCCTTCATAGCTTGGTCCCCTTCAGGAACCCCTGATGCTTCCCGAAATGTTTGTGGATCAGAAGCGATAGCAATGTATGCATGTGGAAGGTCCTGATGTTGTGATCGAGTCCTCTCTGTATCTGAAGGATCCCCAACAAGAGAGCCTGTTGACTCAAGTGTTTGTCAAGCCCAACGAGATCTAGGTGGAGGTGGAGAACGAGGCTCCTCAACTACAAGTGGACCCTGCGGAGGTGTAACCCTGTGAATCAAAGTTGAAGGAGTCTCATCATCTAAATCACTGGCATCACTATCCACAAACGCGGAAGGTGGAGGAGGTAGAGAAGCTAAGCTAGGAGAGATTTCCTCAAAATGAACACTCCTCTCAATGAACAACTCATGTGTCTTAGGATCCATCAATCGATATGCCTTAACGCTCTCAAGATATCCAATAAAAAGACAAGGCCTACTCTGAGGTTCCAATGCCTTGCATTTCTTCAGAGGAATGCGAGCCCATGTTGGACACCCAAAGACTCTGAAATGTCTCACAATCGGTTTCCTAATAGCCCAAGCCTCAAAAGGAGTAATACCCATCAAAGCTTTGTGAGGAACCCGATTTTGGATGTGTGTGGCACAACTGATAGCCTCTGCCCAAAAGGCAGGATTAAGAGAACGTGCATGTATCACACAACTAGCCATTTCTTTGAGATTTTGATTCTTGCGCTCTGCAACTCCATTTGGCTGTGAAGTGTAAGTGACAAAATGCTGAAGATTAATCCCCTCAAATGTACAAAAATCCGTACAAAAATCCTCAAGTCTTTTGTTCACATATTCCCTTCCATTATCTATGCGAAGAATCTTGACCACTTTTCTAGATTGCTTCTTCACATGAGCCTTGAAGTCTAGAAATTTGTCAAACACTTCACACTTATGAACAAGAAAATAGACCCAAGTGAAGCGGGAGTCGTCATCAATGAAGGTGGGGAATAGCGAGCCTTACTAAATGAAGGTGATGGAAATGAACCTGCTACATCATTGTGAACAAGTTGAAGAACTTCCAAAGCTCTCCAAGCTTTCCCCTTATCAAACTTCTCCTCAGGATGCTTTCCCATGGAACATCCTGAACACACACCCTCTGAAAAATTGATTCGAGGTAGGCCTGTGACCATGTCTTTAGTGTTGAGCTGTTGAAGATAGCGGTAGTTGAGGTGACCAAATCGCTCATGCCATAGCTTAATTTTTGAATTTGAATGAGTAAGAAAGGCCCTAGAAGGAGAACTTGGCACAAAGTGGGAGAATGAATAAAGCCTTGAGTTGTCATTGACTTGTCCCACTGCTACCAAGGCATCATTATCAAGTTCCTTTACCACAACCGAATCAGGTGTAAACTCAACCTTTTTCCCATTCCCATAGTGAGTGATTTGGTAGATAGAGAGAAGATTGGTAGACAAGTTAGGAACATAGAGAACATTCTCAAATGTTCCATCATCTGTGTCAACTAAACCTTTCCCTTCAACCTCAACTTGTGTATCATCACCTATGTAAATGTGAGGTACCTTTGATGACTCCAATGAAGAAAATTGCTCCTTTGTAGAACCCATTTGATAAGAGGCACCCGAGTCAAGTATCCACTACTGTGAAGAACCTGTTGTAGCCACAAATGCTTGCCCTTCTCCCTTAGATAGCGAGGAAGAGGAAGGAGATGAATCCTTCTTGTTGTAGGTGGATGGAAGGTTGATGTTATTTTTCTTAAGAAGATTTGTCAACTCATCAACTTGCTTGGCGTGGCATTGATGCTCATCATGACCATACTTCTTGCAATAAGCACAAGTTGGTTTATCCTTCTTAGGTGAAGTCCCCTTCTTGGAAGAGGATGCAAAATTTCCTTGTAATGGAGAGGATGATTGTCCTTTTTCCTGTTGTGGCTTTCACTTAGATTGCTTCTTCTTCTTGTTGGAATCTTTGCCTTGACTCCCTTGATTAGCCACCAAAGCCTTCGACTTTGAAGACTTGAGAAGCCCCATGTTCAACAACTTAGATTGTTCCAATATCAACATTTATGTGAAAGCATAAAATGTAGGCATAGTGTAGGAACTCCCCACTGTCAAACAATGAGTTTGGAAGCTAGAAACAAATGTTGCATATTCAGGTGCAAGCTTGTCCAACAAGTTAAATATCAACTGAGCATCATTTTTGTCAATTCCATAATCCTTAAGCTTAGCTCTTAACTCATTTTCTTTGGTGACATAATCTTGGATTGTATCAAAACTCTTGGGATCCAAGTTGGTGAGCTCATTGTCAATCTTGTAACCTCTGATTCCATCAACTTGACCATACAATTTCTAAAAAATTTCCCAAGCCTCTTTGATTGTAGAACACTTCTCAATGTGAAAAATGAGGTCATCTGATACATACTTACGTAAAGTTCCAAGAGCCATGCAATTCTTAGTGAGACATTCTAATTGAGCATTAGGATCAGCCTTAGGATCAACCTTAGGATCAGGTGGTGCTACTATTGTTCCATCTATGTAATGCGTGAGTCCTTTTTCTATTATTTTGCTCCATGTTTTTATTTTCCAAGATGCATAATTATGTGGAGTTAAAGGTGGAAATTTAGGAGGACTCATAGCAACAAAAAATGAAAGAGTGCAAGGAAAGAGAGGCACAATCACACAAGACACCCCCTCAAATTCACTCAATCAAAGAACCCCCCCAAAATGATGATTTGACACTTTATACTTAGTGCATATACAATGGGCCACTTGCAAAAAATAGCAAAGTGGATGCTTGATTTCAACTTTACAACTGCCTCAAAGAGGCCAAAGTAAACTCAAATTGATAATGCAAGAGATCTAAACTAAGATCCAAGCAAATTACAAGTACCAAGTAGGCCAAAGAAGACCAATATCTGAAAGTAAAATGTCACTCAAAATCTCTGAAAATTGATCATAGATTATGAAAGTAGATGAAAAAATATGTACTTTCAAAAAAAAATTAGCACATGAAAAGGAGGTCGTATGAGCTCAAATGAAGCCTTTGAAGTTGCAAGATCGAGGATTGGACAGGTACAACTGAGAGAATCTGAAAATTCTGAAAAACCTATGCACCAAAATAAAAAAATAACCACACCATTGCGGAGAGCACAAAACATTATCCCAAATTAAAAAAAATTGCACCAAAAAAGGAGCAAAATTGAGCAAGTTATGAGCCTCCAAAGTTGTCCCAAAAAACCAAACTACTCAACGGAGAGGGGTCTAAAATTTTCAAAAAGATGTTGATGCAAGCTGACGTTAGCAAATCATTGTGTTAAATTTGACGGTCATCTAACCGTCAAAATGGTCGTCACACCCCCTGGCTGAACGTATGGACAAGACAGACGTGGCGTTGACTGAGCGGATGACGTGTCAGAAGGTTTTCCACGAGCCAGTGGTCTCCTACCATGTGGCGGGTGTGGATTCATTGGTTTAAGCGGTGACGTGGCAACTAGAATCGGTGGCAGGAGTGCCAGTTTTTGGTTACCAGTGGGTTTTTGTTTGCCAGCGGCCTGAGTGTCAATGGTCGATGGGGGACCGGTGGCCGGTGGGCTAGGCCGGAGCCAGTGGCCGACATGTTGGGGGAGTTGCCGGTGGCCGAGGTGCCGGAGCGGATGTTGGAGTCGATGGGAGGGCCTTGCAGTGGGGCCGGAGTGGCGGAGGAGGCGGCTGCGGTGGAAGCGAAGCTGTGGGGGCCGCCGAGGAGCAGGGTCAAGGTTGTTGTTGCCGGTGGTCACTACGGCCGCTAGAGGTATGATGCCTATCGCCAGAGGTACAATGCCTGCAGACGAAGGTACAACCATCAGTCTGCAGGTACCGGGGGTGGGGTCAAAAAAAAATCCATACCGTATAGCCCGAATTGGGCAAAATATTTCTCCACACCCAAAATCCGACTTTCACCAAAATAGGTCGATTTTTACTCTTTTTTATGGAAATGGCCTCCCAGACGCAATAGTGAGGTTGAAAATGCTCTAGGATGCCTCCAAAATGCGCAATACCTCGGATCTAAAAATAGAAGCCTTCCAAAACTGACTCCCAAAACCAATCAATGAAGCCCCAATGGCTTTGATACCATGTGAGATTTTGCCAAGACCAAGGGCACAATGAAAAGCACAAAAGAGAGAGAAAATTATGACAAGAACAACTGTATTCTCATCAATATACAAATGATCAATTGGATTAACCAATACAATGAATATGGGCCTGCTTGTATAGGCAAGGCCATATGGATATGTGAGCACATAATCATGACATGTGGCTCAATGAGAAATAGGGGTGGGTAAGAAAAAGTAGGGGTATGTAGGAGAAATAATATAATATTCCACAAGAGGTGGATAACCCACCGAATGTGGAGTGTAACAGCAAGATAAGACCACAAAAGGTGGAATTTCTCCTACAAGCTACATCCCTATGTGCACACTTCCCTAAGTGTCTCATATCCAAACTACGATGAGATGCATTATCCTAAGTTAACTTAAGTAAAGTGTAATAATATCCATGATGAATAATTATTTACACCAACAATTATTATTGTTGATATTTTTAATATCCTCGTGCTATTTTAGAAGGAAAAGGAAATGATTAAATTCAAGGTTGAACACCACATGGCATGAGAAATATTAGCGTTTTGTTTGTAGTTTATTGAAGAGTCTAATGAATCTCATGGCATGGTGTGAGGCCACCAATTGGTTACTCCAGTGATGACTAACATTATAGCTTTCCACCCCATGAAGCATGAACACCAAAAATTGACATTTGTAGAGGTTTTTCCAAGCTTTGAGGATGTGTGGAGGAAAGATTTATTAAGTGTTTGACATGTGTGTGAGATAGCTCCTATTGTCCTTGCACATCAACACATGCATTTGTTCAACAATGCATGCATGAAGAAACACCTATAGGTGTTTGTTGGTGTAATTAAGGTGTTGTACCTTGTTAGTTCTCCACCTAGATTCTAATCACACATTTCACTTCAACTTACTTAGGGATCACATAGGATATTTCCACCTTTAGTGGAATTATCACATTATCAATTTTACCTCATGTGGAACTTCCACCTTTAGTGGTTATATCATGTTATCACTTTTCCACCTTTGGTGGGTGATCAACCTTTAGTGGGCGTATCACTCTATCACTTTTCCACATTAGGTGGCTGATAGGTTATCACTTTATGTATCATTTCATAAGATTGATATGATTTCTATAGTCTTATGCCTTCCTATGTTTCACCTTGGCCTATTTAACCAAGGGGTCTCCTATGTACACTCATATCCATTGTATTGCATTCTTGATAGGAATATGGTTTATTCTTGTCATATTGTTTCTCTCTTGTTATTGTGATTTCCATTAGGCCTCTAGATCTTGGGTGGCTACCTTCATTGCTAAATTTTACATGGTATTAGAACTTTTAGAGTGCCATTAGTTAGTCTTTTTGAGAGATTTTTGGTGCATTTTGGAATTACTTGTTTTTATGGCTTTGTATTGCAAGTAAAAATTAAAGCTTGTTGGGTCAAATATAAGGTTACCATTGGATTCAAAAGGTTTGAGAATGTTTGTTTTGCCTTTTGTTTCATCCAAATCAAACACCAGAGGCCAAATCTATAGGCATTTGAAGTTTGGAGGTGTCGCGGCGATACGAGCATCATAATTATGAAAACAAAATTTAAATAGTGATATCTTAGTCATTCAGGCTCCTTTAAACAATAATTTTTTTTATTTAAATAGAATTTCATGCTCTTTGTAATTGTGGAAGTTTTTCTAATTTTAATTCATATATTTTTTTAGAAAATTGTGTAATGCATATTTATGCAACTTCAAAGGCTTCTTTTAGGCTCATATGGACTCCTTTTTAGTTGCATTTTTTTTATAAAAGTGTATAATTGTTCTTGTATTTCATAGCGGTGCTATTAGTTTGTAGTCATTATGATAAAAAAATTCACTTTCAACACATGGTCTTATTTGATTTATTTTTGGCAAATGTCATGCATGGATCATAGTTTGGTTTTTTTCATATTGATTAACTCACTACATTGATGAAACTATTCAAGAACCGTCATATCCTATTCTGAAAATAGATTGGATCATTAAAATTGCTATGGCTCTTGGAACATTTAAAGAAATATGTATCATATAATCTTATCTTTCATATTGATAAGTGTAAATAATTAAGGATGCTTGGGATAAACTTGCTCAGTTGTATCGCAAAGTTGATGAGATTGGGTGATACAAACTTGATAATGATCTCACTAATCTCGATCCTAAGAATTTTGATGCAATCCAAGACTATGTAACTAAGGAAAATGAGCTAAGAGCACAACTCAAAGATTGTGGCATTGATAAGAAGATTGCATAATTGATCCTCAATTTGTTGAACAAGATTCCTTCAGAGTCTGCAATTTTTGTTTCTAGTTTCTACACTCGTTATTTGAATATGGGGAGTGCCTATACTACATAATCCTTTGATTCATTCAATGATATGTTGATGCTTGAATAAGAAACTTTGATCACAATGAATATTCTCAAGTTATCCAAGTCACATGCTTTGGTGGCTAGAGTAATGAGATAGGATCCAACAAGAAGAAAAAGCAATATAAGAACAAGCCTAAGCCACACAAGGATAGAGTACAATCTTCTTCTCCTCAACAAGGAAATTCCACATCCTCTCCTAAGGGAAAATCATCTAAGAAGGAGAAGCCTACTTGTGCATATTGCAAGAAGATAAGACACAAAGAACACTATTGTTATAAGAATGATATTAATGAATTGAAACATCTTCTTGAGAAGAATAGAATTAGTTTGCCTTCTTGAATGTCTACTTCAACTTATTTTTCCAGAGAAATAGAATTTGATAAGGAAAAGAGTCACACCTTTTGGACAAGTAAGAACAAAGGGCAAGCTCTTTATGCTACTACAGGTCATGATTCAAGGAGATGGCTTCTAGATTTTGGAGCTTCTCATCATGTGATATGTTTGCAATTTATGCTATCATCATTTGAGCCTTGCAACATTCCACCTATTTTGATGGGAAATCATACATATATGAATGTAATTAGGAAGGGGTATATTGATATTGGAGATGACACCTTCAATGATGTGTTATGTGTACCTCACTTGACAAATAATCTCCTTTCCATCTATCAAATCACTCATGGTGCAATAAGGAAAATTTTGGAGTTCACTCTTGATTTAGTTATCATCAGATGATTGGAGAGTGGAGCTATCATTTCTAGTAGGGATATGGATCATGAATCTTAGTTTTACTCCTTTTCAAACTTTGTTCCTATTGATGATTGTGATTTTTCATATGATGATCATACTTTTAGTGTGGATTTAGATATTGAGGAGAACTCTTGTTACTTGAACTTGGGCATTCTCACATGTGATCTAGTTCTTGAGCCTTGCATTCCATCTCCTCATATTGGGATCATAACTACTATTGATCCAAATGATGCTTGTGTTGCTACAGTTTCAACTTCTTGTGATTCAGTGCAATAGGATATACTTTGTCTTCTAGATGTAATGCCTTCGGATGACTACTCTACAAACATTGCAGGTTTGTTTGTGGAGTCCTATCTTGTAGATTTGGTAGACACCATTTATGCATGACTACTTGACAAACATTACAAGTTTGTTCATGGAGTCTTATCTTGTGGATTTGGTAGACACCATTGATGATATTCATTTTCTCTTTGATAGAGATTATCCTTCTTTATTTCTTGCAAGGGAACACTCTAACCCTCTTGTTCATTCTCTATGTGATCATTCTTCATAGTTTAATATGAGTGTGGATATTTATGTACAATATTTGGATGAGGTCTCTTTGTCTTCAAAGGAGACACCTGAGTCTTTGGATCATGTTCTACATTCATCTTCACTAGACCCTAGATTGTCTTTTTCAGCAGTGTAGCCTAGTACACTTGATTTGGAAGGGGAAACTTTCAACATCGACATGGGGGCACTTGATTAGTTTTCAGAGACTCCATACATCTTGATTTTTCAGGAGTTGGATTGACATTATTCATACAAATTTAGTTTTGTTTTTTTCCTACGGGGAAGAATGTTGTTCAATGATCATGGAGCATCTTCTACATCTAGTTTCGAGCATCTACCATTGATGCACATTATACTTTGAGGGGGGGGGGGGGGGATTTTTACTTACATGGGATTTTTTCCTTCTCATTATTCTTTGAGAGTATTTTGCATTTTCATCTATTTTTGGGGGAGGATTTTTTTCCCATTGGTTTTTCTTATTTTCTTTGTTTTTGAGAGATTGCATTGCATTTGTACATGAGTCCCTTTAACATGGCCTAGTAGCCAAGACCCATCTTACATTGTTTGTTTTTTGTGTACATTCTCCCTAAGGTGGACTTAAGGGTGGCATTTGTTAATCCTATGAGGATCCAGTTAATACTGAGAGGGGGGGTGAATCAACATTAATACCAACTTGAAACTTTAAACCCAGATCAAACTTACAACAAATCTAACTTCATTTACCACATATGCCAATTCATTAAACAATACCGGTAATCATTGATAAATCTCTAATAAACTGCTATAACCGGTGTATTAAAAAATAATGAATAAACTAAAGATAATCAATAACATCACATAAAAATTATTCCACACATGAACACCATATTTTTGACATGGGAACCCAAATAGGGAAAAACCACGGTGGGAGTTAGTACCCACAAATATTTGTACTCTTTTGAAGTACACCCTGTTAGGAGCTTACAATACGCCCTATTAGGAGCATACCCTATTAGGAGTCACTCGGTTAAGGTATTTGGATGTGCAACCCAGTTAGGAGCTTAATGACCTGTTAGAATCAACCTCATGAGAGGATTTAACACTCTTTTTGAGAGCTTCTCTGTTAGGGGATTTACAAGATTAAGTCCTGTCAGGACCTACCCGGTTAAGGGATTTAATCTCCTGTAATTGTTAGAGAACAACAGTGAAAAAGTGATCTGTTACTTGCACTTCTCAGCTTGCTAAATCAAATCCAATTATGCTTCACTATTTGCAACTCTTAGGAAGATCTCACTCTTCTCTGTTATGGCTTCACACTCTTCTCTAAGATCACCGACACAACAAACATCAACTTAAGCCAACATAAATAATGCTTTCCACTAGGTCATCCACTAAACCCTAAATTGCATCATAGATCATCAAAAATCTTTACAACTCATTACAGATCATCATATGGATCATTACAATCAATTACAAATCAATATCAGTCGTTGAATGATCATAAGTTGTCACGACAAGTCGATCTGGTAAAAAGTCAAACCCTTAGCTCGCTCTGCTAAGCACTTTGCACATTCCCAAGAAATTCTCTCTCCAAACCAAAACATCTTTCAAACATTTCACACGGTTTGTGTTGCATTATCATCAACACGTAGAATTGATGTTGATCACCGCCATACCAAAAATCATTACCGGTTTGATGATTTCTTCACTAGTTCTAAAACCCTTCTTAAACCTTGTCAAAACTTCATCAGAATTTAAAAACATGCCTTCCGATAGTCATCACAAGATGCGGTTCCGGTCAGATACTCATTACATGATAAAATCTTACATTCCAAACCTTAAATCACCAATCATCACTATAAATTGGAAAATTGGATCCCAGTGACTCCCCACCTAGGAGAGAGAAAGGAAGCCACTAGGATGATTTTCACTTGGAAATAAACTTTACATTCAAAAGAGGGGTTGAATCCACTAGATCCAAATCTGAGGGAAACAAGGATGTGAATTCTGAGTGGATTGCAAGTGGTTGAAGTGTGATTTATCGTCTTTTGTAAATGATAAATTTGACTTGTTGACTATATGGAAAAGAGAGGAAATGAGTGAAATGAGGAGCTACCAATTCGAGATCGCGTTGTAACTTCCGATCTGAGCTAATTAGACTGATGTGGATCTTCCCTGCGAATTTGGAGAAAAGTCATCGGGACCGTGGTGGGAATGTACATGGTCCACCACAAAATCCACAAAATGAAAAGGGTTCTTCCATCTCTACAAATGAAGCCCAAACCTACAATTACAGTTGCGCACCAGCAACCTACACACAGAAAAGAGAAGGAGAATGTGGTGTAGGAACACCTAGTTTTTAGTGCATTTTCAAAATTTTGGTGTGATATTCTATATTTTGGATTAGGTTTTTGAATAATGGACTACTCAGAGGTCCACATGTGTGTTTGATAGTCATTTGAAGGGTGATTGTCACCAAGATTGTTTGTTTTCACAAATTTGGCCTATGAGCCCTTGTAAGCCTAAAAATGGCATAAATTTGCATTATGATGTAAAACATCTTGTAAATCCTCATTAGGAATTTAGGAATGTCATTTTAATGTTAGGGAGTCATTCTAGGAGGTTTAGTTTGAGTAGAAAGGCATAAAATGCAAAAATGCACATTTGAGCAAAAGTTGTCATTGTTGCTTGACAACTTTATGCAACTTTTTGAGCAACTTTGCATTTTTGAGAAAATCGGTGGTTAGGAAACTGATGAAGAGTTGGTTATGACCAAAACGGAATATAAAATGCTCTGAGAATGATTGTACACATGTTGGAATATTTGTGAGCAAGTCTGAATAGATTTTGAAGACAATTTCCAGATTTCACCTTGTAATTTTGTCATTTTTGTAGCAGCAGTCCGTACCAAATGGATTGAAATTTCTACGGTTCTTTCATGGTGGCTTAGTGTATGTTATTTTATTGCTTAGGAGGTGTTTGTAATTTCTTTTAGTGCAGGTTTGAAGTGTGTTTACAAATTTGTATTGCTCTCGGCCTGAGCAAGGGTTCAAGAGCCCAGTCATGGTTCCAACTTGAAATCCCTTGAGTTTTGCTCAATGGTCCTTGGGATTCAAGTTATGGAACCCTTTTATAGTGTAAATATGTTTTTTAATAGCCTAGAATTTTTTTGGAGGCAACTTGTTATCATTTCCTAGGCAAGCTCCTTCGTAGCCCGGTTAGGAAAATGATTGAAACTTTGCGATTGCTTGCAGGGAAGAAGAGTTGTGAATGTGCCAAGTGTTTGGATTGAAAGTGTGATGTGTGGAAGATCCTCTATGAAGATATGGAGGTGTGATATGGTGGAGAGAGCAACAAAACCCATTGGAGAAGACTGCTACGTCCTAAACCCTCTAAAAATGCCATTTTTGGGATCCGTACCAGTACGGATAGACCGGAATACCTAACCTAATGGATCGTAAATTTTGTCCAAAAGGGTATTCATATCACCAAAGGTGTTGGAAGGTTGGTTGAGATATTTTTGAGTAATTTCCCAAAAACCGGTAAGGTAGGGCTAATTGGGGCTCTAGGGCTATTAGGCCTAGAAAATAGGAGAAAGAGGGAGCGATGTGAAAATGATGAAAAACCAATTGAATAATAACTTGATTGGAACTGAAACACCTACAAGACACCCCCTAAAACCCCTGTAAGTACATGTTGGAGAGTTGGATAGCATAATGGTTGGATTTACCCTTGTGAATCTCAACCATGCCTGAAGCAACTAAAGAGCACAAATTGATAGGGAGCACTCCAAGAGAGTTTGAGTGTTTGACTTGTGAAAGGGAAAGTGAAGAGTGATAGGATCCCACTAAAACATCATTAAACTACATGTTGAACCAGGTGTGACTCTCTTTGAGACCCCTCCCCATTAGAATGGTTATGGATAGGGGTTTGCCTCAGTCAAACCTCAGTTGAGAAATCAACCTTGAAAGAAAGTAATTGCAAATACTTAAATCTAAACAATGAAAATGTATGCCTTGTAGATCCGCAACTTGTTGATGATGATTGCTTTTCTTCTTGAATGCAATCACAAATGTTGTATGAAATGGCATGTAACATGACAAAACCCTAACACACACACACATGCTTGCAAATGAATGTTATAATATTGCTCCAATGGATGAATGAAGAAGACTTGAATACTTGATGATGACCTTGAAATCTTGTATCTTCTCCTTATGCTCCTTATCCCTTATAATCTGTCTATGTGTTGTCCATCTGTTCATGAATGAGGGTATCAAATTCCTTTTTATACATGCCTCAAGGATTAACTTTCAACCACCGAAGGCCAACAAAGAGGAATTGCAAACCCTGAAGACAAATTGTGCATAGGAGATCGAGCAGACCTGACATAGGGCCACCCTAAGAGGTGAGGATAGGGGCATCACGCCCCTGTCCTGCCCTATTTTGGGGCCCGGACAGGGTCTAGAGCAGACACATGATATGAAGGAGGAATAGTGAAGGGTGAAAATGTAGAAATAGGTCTCAGTTAGGGAAGGAGATGTCGTCGCCAAGGTGACGACCCCAAAATGTGGTTAAAATTGTAGGGGTCACAATTTTATGACACTATAATCACCAATCATCTGCTTCAAGTAAAACATCTCTACATATACCAGTTAAAGTCTTATTTCAGAATCTTCTGTATATTGTCGGTAAACCCTGTCCCCAGTAGACTAAATCACTTAGATGACAAACCAAACATCAGGAAACATCAGTTAACATCATTTAACATTAGTTGCCATCAATGACAACACAAATAATTGATCAAGTCATCTAATCACAAAATTTCAATCTCTTCATCACAAATAGTCTTCTAGTCTCTATCGGTTCAGTCATCAGTCTTTAACTGCATCACCTCATCTGCATTAGTTGTGCCAATCATGCCAGCAATCTCCCCATTTGGCATTGATGGCAACACCAATCAGATATGCCAATCAGATTGTAACACCATCACTGCTACTTGCTACTGGTATCATATCATCTGTCGGTCGGTATCATATCATCTATCAGTCTCCTCCTTTTATCTTCTCCTCCTAAACCAATACTTCTCCAGCTTCTCTGATCCTTTTCTTTTCTCAAATCTGATCTTGTTCTTCTCCTAAATCTGATCTTGTTCTTCTCCCAAATCTGATCTTGTTCTTCTCCCCCTTTGACAATAATTCCAAAGGTGTATGTGCATCATCGATCTTTTGTCATCATCATCTCTGCTAACGAAATCAGAACATTATATCCAATCATTATATCGAATCATTAAATCACAACTTTATATCTGAGCTTCTCCCCCTATGGAGTAGCTTGCACCTCATCAATCCTTAGTGAAAAATAAGCATTATATCCACAAGATTGATGCATCTCCATCATTCTAGTTCTTCTAGTGTAGGGGTCTAATCCCTAGTTTACCTCTAAGAAACTCAAAGGTAGTCTTTGGTAAGGGCTTAGTAAAGATATCAACTATTTGATCTTTACTCTTCACATATTCCACCTTGATCTGTTTTTCTTGAACTCTTTCCCTTAGAAAATGATACTTCAATTAAATGTGCTTGGTTCTAGCATGAAGTACAAGATTATTATAAATATTTATTGCACTTGTATTACCACAATAGATAGTCACCGGTTTAGACATATCTATTTTGAATCCTTCTAGCACATGTCTCATC
Organism: Cryptomeria japonica; assembly: GCF_030272615.1. Lineage (NCBI taxonomy): Eukaryota > Viridiplantae > Streptophyta > Pinopsida > Cupressales > Cupressaceae > Cryptomeria > Cryptomeria japonica. The sequence goes on from NC_081414.1 coordinate 7,658,499, forward strand.
CATATTGCTTATGTGCAATTCATGGATGCAACAACATACTCTGCTTCAATTGTAGATTGAGAAACATATGTTTGTTTCTTGCTCTTCCATGCCACTAATCTTCCACCAAGAAGAAAGGCTCCACTGATTGTGCTTTTCCGGTCATCCACATTACCTTTCCAATTTGCATCAGTAAAGACATCCAAATTAAAATCTCCTTTATAGGGATACCATAAACCATAGTCTACTGTGCCTTTGAGATACCAAAAAATTCTCTTTACTGCCACCAAATGTGTCTCCTTAGGCTCTTTCTGAAATTTGGAAACTAATCCAACAACATGAGCAATGTTTGGCCTACTATGAACAACATAGTGAAATTTACCAATCATAGACCTATACTCTTTTTCACAAACAATAGGAGAATCATCTTGTTTGGACAACTTGCAACCTGTCACCATCGGTGTTCCTACTGATTTGTAGTCTTCCATGCCAAATGTATTCAACACCTCTTTGACATACTTGCTATGACAAATAAAGATACCACCATCCAGTTGCTGGACTTGTAACCCAATAAAGAACTTTATTTCACCGATTGGAGACATTTCAAATTCCTTTTTCATTACATCAGAAAAATCCGTACACATATCATCATTTCCTCCAAAAAGTATGTCATCTACAAACACTTATGTTATCAACATCTTGTCTCCATTAGTCTTCAAATAAATGTTGTCCTTATTGGTACATTGGAATCCAATTTTGATCAGATGTGCATGTAACCTCTCATATCATGCTCTCAGTGCCCGCTTTAGACCATATAAAGCTTTATGCAATCTACATACCATGTCTTTATTAGCAGATAGAGAAAATCCATCCTGTTTTTCAATGTAGACTTCTTCTTCTAGAATCCCATTCAGAAAGGCTGATTTGATATCCATTTGATAAATTTTGAATCCCTTATATGCAGCAAATGCTAGCAGCATTCTCACTCCTAATCTAGCAACCGGTGCAAAGGTCTCTCCATAATCCTCACCTTCTTCCTGTGCATACCCTTTGCAGACTAACCTCGCCTTGTTTCTTACAATTTTTCCTTCTTCATCCAACTTATTCCTAAAGACCCATTTTATTCCAATTACATTCTTATCCTCCGGTCTAGGAACAAGTGACCATGTCTGATTCTTCTCAAATTGATCTAATTATTTTTTCATTGCATTGACCCAATCACCATCTTTTAGTGCTTCCTTTGTTGTTTTGGGTTCTATTGTAGATATCAAACAAGAGTTTTCTCTTATTTTCCTCCTTGTTTGCACACCAACATTCTTATCACCAATTATCTGCTCTTGTGAATGGTTTAATTTGACATACCTTGGCAATACTGGTACTGGTTCTGCATCTTCTTCTTCTTGTTCTTCATTTTCTTCATCGTTGTCATCACTTACCGGTTGAACACCTAATTCTCCATTTGCCAGTTCTTCATTGTTTTGTGCTTCCGGTTCAATAATCACAAGTTTTTCATCATCTCTTTCAGGCTCAGATCTGCTGGTACCTTCTGAATTTCCAGAGAGATAATCTACCTTCACATTATCACTTTCAATAATCTTCTTAGTTTTCTTATTGTAACATTTATATGCCTTACTCTTAGTAGAGTAACCAAGAAAGATTCCCTCATCAGATTTTGCATCAAATTTCTCAATGTGATTATCTTTCTTAATAAAACATTGACTCCCAAAATTTTTAAAATAACTTACACAAGAAGTTTTTCCATACCATAGCTCATAGGGTGTTTTATTGTTACCTCTTTTTACTAGTACCTGATTTAAAGTATATACAAAAGTGTTGATTGCTTCTCTCCAAAACATTTTAGGTACATTACCCTGAAATAGCATGGTTCTAGTAGCTTCAACTATTGTTTTGTTCATCCTTTCTTCTATGCCATTCTATTGTGGTGTCCTCAGAGCTGACATCTGTCTCTTGATACCCTGTTCATCACAATACTTAACAAATTCATTAGATGTGAATTCTCCTCACCGGTCTGATCTTAAACACTTCAAGTTCTTACCAGTTTCTTTCTCAACCAGAGCTTTAAATGATTTAAATTTACTAAATGATTATGATTTCTCCTTCAAAAATGTCACCCACGTCATTTTAGAATAATCATTGGTGAAAATTATGAAATACCTATCACCGTAATAACTCTTTGTTCTCATAGGGCCACAGAGATCAATATGTACCAAATCTAAAATATTCTCAAAAGTATAATTCTTGCTTGAAATAAATAGAGGTCGTCTTACCAATTTGACAATCTTTGCATATCACACTATCCAGTTTAACAAGTTGGGGCAATCCTCTTACAACAATTGACTTGCTTATCTTAACCAAATTATTAAAATTAACATGACATCTTTTATGCCACAACCAATTGTCTTCCATTCTTGCAACCAGACAATTATTAACATTACTATTCAAATAGAATAAGTTACCTCTAGTTTGCTTCCCGGTAGCAATCAGTTCACCATTCCCTCCAAGAATTCTATAGACTTCACTTTTAAACTCAAGCAAATAACCTTTATCATTGAGCTGACAACACTTAAAAGATTATGCTTTAGACCATCAACCTAAAACACATCACCAACATTACTCTTCCCATTTAGAGAAATTGAACCTTTACCTTTCACCATGCAGGGAGAGTTATTTCCAAATCTAACAACACCACCATCAAATTCATCAAGGGTTATGAACTTACTTTTGTCTTCGGTCATGTGGTGTGAGAAACCACTATCTATAATCCATTCATCACTATTCTCCATATGAGATACCAGTGCCTTTTCATCTGTCAGTTCCTCCTTCACAACTACAAACACAATTTCCTCATTGTCATCTTCATCTTCAGACTCCTCATCAGTCACACCTTCATCTGCTGCAACATAACATTGCTTTTTGCCCTTTCCTTTATATCTTCGAAATTCCTCTCTCTTGTCAGCATTAGGACAATTAGCAGCAATATGACCAATTTTACTACAAGAGAAACACTTCATATGTAGCTTTCCTTTATACTTACGGGTGCCTCTTGGAAATCTTTTTGCTAACAGTGCCTCAAGTTCCATCACCTGATCTTCATTGTCTTCATTTCCCTGGTTACTTCCATGAATTGACCTGCACTCATGATTTTGACATATATCTTTTCCTTTTCTAGTAGATGAACCGGTAACATAAGCTTTAAAAGCAGTTCAGTAGATTTTGTCACACTATTGTCAAAACTATTTAACTCAAAAGTTGTAAGCTTACCAATCAATGAATCAATAAGTACCTTATGCTTTGAAATAGATCTAAGTTCTTGGATTGCAGATACTCTTATAGCATACTGAGGTTGAAGAGTTCTAAGCATTTTACTTACTATTGCGTCATTGTCCATTTTACCTCCAGCACTCTTTATGCCACCAACAACTTCTTTGATTCTCTGACCATATTGTGTAATATTTTCTCCTTCAAGCATTCTCATGTCATCAAACTTTCCTCTCAAGCTTTCCTCTTTGGCTCTTTGTGCATGGTCATCTCCTCCATAGATTATATCTAACTTTTCTGAAACCTCACCCGTAGTTTCTAATCCTTGAACATCAATATATTATGAATCAGATAAAGTACTAACAATAGCTTCTAAGGCTTGCATGTTATCTTGTTGCTCTTTAAGTTCATCCGGTGTCAAGGGAGTAGTAGTAGTAGGAGCAACATATTTTATTTCAACTTGCTTCCAATATTGTACACCGAGACCTTTGATGTAGATCTTCATTCTGTCTTTCTAGATCTTGTAGTTATCCTTGTTGAACTTAGGACCTTCTTTCTTTATCATCTTAACTTCCTCATAATCTTTCCCTCAAGCAATTAGGGCTTCTACACACAAAGGACCACAACTCTGATACCAATTGTTAATCCTATGAGGATCCAGTTAATACTGAGAGGGGGGGTGAATCAGTATTAATACCAACTTGAAACTTTAAACCCAAATCAAACTTACAACAAATCTAACTTCATTTACCACATATGCTAATTCATTAAACAATACCGATAATCACTGATAAATCTCTGATAAACTGCTATAATCGGTGTATTAAAAAATAATGAATAAACTAAAGATAATCAATAACATCACATGAAAATCATTCCACACAGGAACACCATATTTTTGACGTGGAAATCCAAATAGGGAAAAACCACGGTGGGAGTTAGTACCCACAAATATTTGTACTCTTTTGAAGTATGCCCTATTAGGAGCTTACGATACGCCCTGTTAGGAGTCACCGGTTAAGGGATTTGGATGTGCAACCCGATTAGGAGCTTAATGACCTGTTAAGATCAACCTCGTGAGAGTATTTAACACTCTTTTTGAGAGCTACCTTGTTAGGAGATTTATAAGATTAAGGCCTGTCAGGACCTACCCAGTTAGGGATTTAATTTGTTGTAATTGTTAGAGAACAACGTTGAAAAAGTGATCTGTTACTTGCACTTCTCAACTTACTAAATCAGATCCAGTTATGCTTCACTATCTGCAACTCTTAGGCATATCTCACTCTTCTCTTGTACGGCTTCACACTCTTCTCTAAGATCACCGACACAACAAACATCAACTTAAGCCAACATAAATAATGCTTTCCACTAGGTCAGCCACTAAACCCTAAATTACATCATAGATCATCAAATATCTTTACAACTCATTGCAGATCATCATATGGATCATTATTATCAATTACAAATAAATAGCAATCGTTGAATGATCATAAGTCATCACGGCAAGTCGATCTGGTACAAAGTCAAACCCTTAGCTCGCTCTGCTAAGCACTTTGTACATTCCCAAGAAATTCTCTCTCCGAATGCACCAAAACATCTTTCAAACATTTCATACGGTTTGTGTTGCATTATCATCAACACGTAGACTTGATGTTGATCACCGTCATACCAAAATTCATTACTGGTTTGATGATTTATTCACCAATTCTAAAACCCCGTCAAAACTTCATCAGAATTTAGAAACATGCCTTCCGATAGTCATCACAAGATGCGGTTCTGATCAGATACTCATTATCATGATAAAAGATTACATTCCAAACCACAAATCACCAATCATCACCAATCATGCGCTTCAAGTAAAACATCTCTGCATATACCGGTTAAAGTCCTTTTTCATAGTCTTCTGTATATTGCCGGTAAACCCTGTCTTCGGTAGACTAAATCACTTAGATGACAAACTAAACATCAGGAAACATTAGTTAACATTATTTAACATCAGTTGTCATCAATGATAACACAAATAGTTGATCAAGTCATCTAATCAAAAAATCTCAATCTCTTCATCACAAATAGTCTTCTATTCTCTATCGGTTCAGTCATTAGTCTTTAACTACATCACCTCATCTGCACCGGTTATGCCAATCATGCCAATAGTATTAGTGTAATTAAGGTGTTGCACCGTGTTAGTTCTTCACCTAGGCTTTAATTACATATTTCACTTAAACTTACTTAGGGACCACATGGATATTTCCACCTTTAGTGGACTTATCACATTATCACTTTCCACCTCATGTAGAACTTCCACCTTCAATGGTTTTATCATGTTATCACTTTTCCACCTTAGGTGGATGATCCACCTTTAGTGGATGTATCACATTGTCACTTTTCCACCTTAGGTGGGTGATAAGTTATCACTTTGTGTATAATGTTATAAGATTAAGATACTTGTCATAATCTTATGCCTTCTTATGTTTCACCTTGGCGTATTTAACCAAGGGATCTCCTATGTACATTCCTATTCATTGTATTGCATTCTTGATAGGAATACAATTTATTCTTGTCATATTGTTTCTCTCTTGTTATTGTGTTTTCCATTAAGCCTCTAGATCTTTGGTGACTACCTTCATAGACAAGTCTTATAGTATTTATATGAAAGCATTGAGTGCTAAGAATGAATCCTTTTAATTAGGAGTCAATTGTTTGTATTTGTTTCTATTGTTCCTTCATAATGGGAGGCAACACTAAGGTCCTCAAGGTAATATGGAACTTTGGGAAGACCTTTTGTATGTTGCATGTTGTTCTATGCCACATAATCAAACTTCACACCTCTTACTATTTGAAAGTAACAAACTCAAGATTTATAGTCATTTTAGAGAGTTTATAACAATCTCACTACACCTATTTGTTGATCTATCTAATCACTCAAAGGTAGGATATGATATGGAACCACTTCTATCACAATATATTGACTAGATGTGTAGTAGTCATATCATTGTTGAACAAATATGTAGTGGAGTTAGTTATATGATCATGGTGGGAATTTTTAAAGTTGTGGTTTGTAATGATGAGGTTGTTGCAAGCGGCCATAACATGTTTTTGAAGTATATAGATCCAATTTACTATGTTGAGGTTACAACGGTGAGAGAAGCATCCAATAAACTTGGTTGATTTGAGATTCTTAATTGTGAAATATTTGTCTTACACACTCCTTGCCCAATGTCCTTGGAGTCAGTCACTTATCAAGAATCAAGTGGTTGGTCTATGAAGCAAAAATAAACAAGCATGATTTAATCATTAGGTCGTATTAGATTGAAGGAAATCATACTCAAGAGGGAAAACTTGTTAATAAAATTTTGGAAATGACACCAAAGATCAAGGAGAAAATGTCAAAGCATGGAAATAATGACAACCCTTGAGACTAAATCTGCAAAATCAAAATGCAATCTTGTAAAACAATATTTAGAAGTTAGATATTATAAATGTTTCAATCTGTTAGCAGTGGCATATACCACCTATTAAATACTAACTTAATACCTATGCATGGATTAAATAGTCTAACCTGATAGTGGAATCATCATCATGCTTCTCAATTTTTGAATGATTAAAAATCCTTTTGATAGATATCATATGAGACTCTTCAATAATACTACACAAGACTAAATGATAATTGTCTAAGTGGAATATTAAAATATTAGATGACAATCCTTTGAAAGGACAATATAGAATACCTTCATCTATGTAAGGAGGATAATGAAACAACACTTTACTTATTCCAAAAGAAAATAATGGGGTAGGGTGCCACACCATGCAACTATAAGAGTGCTTCTTCAGAAGAACAATGAATGGAGGCAAGATTAGAAATAATGAAAGCATCATGAAGGATAATGTTACGTTCATTAAAAGTGGTAGTGAATCAAGAAACAAACATTGTATCAAAAGTGGCAATGAAAAAACCAAAACACAAGGGCACAAAGAAGTTCAATGAGTTTTCAATAGCATGTTTATGTTTTGCATCTATTATGACAAGTTGGAGATTAATGATATTATAATAAATAAAAGATGAAAACAGCAATACATAGTCATAATTGATGAAGTTGACAATGCATAGAGTCTAGTGAGATAACAATGCCACGCTACAAGGCAAACATGGTAGAATTCCCAATAGTATAGTCTCCCAAAGTCACTTATAACTACATTGATATTTTGTATATGATGCTTGACATTGGAAAAAGTATTGAAGGACCAAAAAAGGAAAAGGCAACTTTTACATGAGACAAGGTATCATCATTTTACCATCTAATATTTCATTATTTCATTCCACACAACTAGAGTATATCATCACTTTCTTCAATCTTTTAATCCATTTCTTTCTAACTACTTTTATTTTCTTTGAAACAATGTTACTTTGAACATCATCTCAATGAGGGGGTAAAAGTAAACACCAAAATAATATGCCTTCACCATCTCTATTTCATTATTTATCATCATTTTTTCATCATCCATTTATTACCTAGTACATGACCATTTATTTAAATGACCCATTATTTAACTAAATTGACCTATCCACTTGCTATAATAAATAAAATTTAATTATTATCCAAGATCATCCAATAATTATTCAATAAATATCTATTTATTTTTCACATGTTATCCATTAGTAATTAATAACAAATATTTCCCACCTGATGTGCTCCTGTAACTCATTTATTTAATTATGGTGAGAGGTATTCCTATAGTCGCAGTAGGGGGGGAGTGAAGCCATGTGTGTACACACTAAAGAAAACGGAAACCTAATGGCAGCCATGAATTGTAACCATTCCAAGTATGCGTGGACCGTTATACAATAGAAAATAATGTAGAGAAGTGGAGAATATGAAACGTATGGAAGTGCAAGAGTTTTAGTTATATTCGTCCTCAGCGTGGGAGTGCATATTCAATGCAGATTTGAGTGGCTTCTCCAACTAGCTCTGCTTTTTATAAATTGCCATACAACGATCTGTTCTAGTGTTTCACAGATATCTTCCTAATCATTGCTTTGGTAAGTGATCTTCCCTACTCCTAATCATTTCACCCACAATGAAATCTTGACTTGTTATCTTCATTTTTTCTTTTCCATTTCGTACCTTTTTCAAGTTGTGTGTTCACTAATAAAGCGTCTTTACCATCATTTACTGACAACAGATTCACAAAAGAACAAATCGAAAGCCCAAGAATTTTCTCCCTGCTAACGGATCTCTTTCTGATCCACGTCTGAAGCTCAACAAGGTTTTGCCTATTTCTCTGTCTTTTTCGTGCATAAATTGGGTATGCTCCTTGTTGGGTATATGAAGCCCAACAGTCACATGGTTGTTTGTCTTCCCCAAAAGACTCTTCATTTCATATTTGATATGTTTATATAAATGGTTGTGTGCAGCCCATACATGATGTACTGTAGTATTGGATATTGGTTAATAAGAATTCTCCCTGCTTTCTGGTGGACGTAGCCACTTAGTGGTGAGCCACGTTAATCTTGTGCCTTGCATTCTTTGTTGTGTCTATTATTCTTTCTGTTGTTTTCTGTTCATTATTATGTGTTTTCTCTGCTCGGTTTTAAACTAACAATTGGTATCAGAGCTTAGGTGAAGTGATTGAGCAGAGATGGAAAGGTAGATAGATAAAGGATTGAAAATTCTCGAGAAGATGTGGAAGTTCAAAGTTAGAGAAATTAGCTGCTGGTATTGCGGCAAGCGAGGCCACATCAAAAGAAATTGTTGGTTTCTCGAGAAGGCTAAAAGGCAGCCAAAAGATGAAGACAACGATTCAGTCATCAAAGATTTTCTTGCAAATTTAGACTCGGTGGAGAGTTAAATTGTGCAAGCAAAAGTTAAAACAAAACGCCATGTTCATTGGTGGGATGGCTGAAAAAAGGAGGAGACTTCGGCTGAAGAAAAAGAGGGTTTGAAGTATTCGTTGCTTGAAGATTTTCTTGATTCAACTGAAGAAGAGGATGTTGAAGAGGAGGATGTTGAAGCGAGTGAGGATGAAGTTGAAACCAAGACTTGGGAGGATTATGAAAAAGAAAAATTTATGAGGTTGAAGGAAGAGAATCTCCTACTCACCGACAAACTGATTTGTATGGACCAAAAGTTGATGGTTTTGTGTCGCATCATGAATATTGGAAAAGATAACTTTGAGAAAGAATGGGATTTTTTTGAAGAGACCGTATTTCAGCAAGAGGAAAGTGATGGGAAGCTCCTAACAGAGGACTCTTTCCTCACAAAAATGTATGCCTTGTTGATAGGAAAGCCTTTCTTTGGTGGAAAGAATCCACAAGAGGATTCGGGGTGTTTGGACATTGAATATCCCAGGAGCTTAGGGATTATAGAGCTCATGGAGGCGAGAGAGAGCCTCTGGCTCAAGGCTACGCAAGATCCAGAAGACTTCAGAAAGGCTGAGGATAAGGTCTTTGAGGAAAATGAATTTCAAAAACAACAAAAGAGTGATGATTTATTGCTCCAGATTGCAGAAATAGAGGCGGAGTGGAATGCATTGATTGCAGGTACTGCACAAGTTTCTACACAAAATACAACAACTTCATTTGATATGGAGCCCGTTGGTGCAAGGTGTGTAGCTGGAAGCTCAAAATCAGATCTTGTGGCAGCCCAATTGCATAAGAATATTGCATCCAGTGTTGGTCAAATGAGGAGAGAACATGGGTTCCAATCTGGCCAATTTGATGGCAGTAGTAATGATTCATTAGATTTGTTTATGTTGGATGTCGTGTGGCCGAATGAGAGTCGGTGTGTTCCAGATGTGGGCAGTGAGGCAATCGTGAGAATTGGGAGCGATGTTTGTAGACTATTCACAGTTGTACGAGAGTTTTATATTTGGGTATTAAAATCTGATAATGGTGATCTTCTAGATATTATATTACGAGGGAGCACAAGAGCAAGAGACTTTGATGGAGGAGTGCATTATGCATCTACAAATAGAAGTGTTCCTGATTATGGATTACTGGATGAAGTAGTTAGAGAATATATTTTTAACTCTAATTTGACTTAGAGAAGATTAATTCACATTGTTCATAAATAGAGTTTGGTGATATTAAAATCTTCTCAAGAGCTGGTTGTAGTATGAGCCTTGGAATGGAGATGCGGGGAATGTTACAGGCTGTGTCGGTTGGACTTCACAGGGGAGATTGTTGGGTATATGAAGCCCAACAGTCACATGGTTGTTTGTCTTCCCCAGAAGACTCTTCATTTCATATTTGATATGTTTATATAAATGCTTGTGTGCAGCCCATACATGATGTACTATAGTATTGGATATTGGTTAATAAGAATTCTCCCTGCTTTCTGGTGGACGTAGCCACTTAGTGGTGAACCACGTTAATCTTGTGTCTTGAGTTATTTGTTGTGTCTATTATTCTTTCTGCTATTTTCTGTTCATTATTATATGTTTTTCTCTGCTTGTTTTTAAACTAACACTCCTTTGATCTATTATTTACTTCACTTTTCTCGTATCTGTGTGTTATCTGTAGACTGTATTAGTCTGCCATGCATAAATCAAAATGTTTGTTGTCATGTTTGTTCCAAACATAATTGTATGAATACTATCATTCTAGGATCTACTTTTTTTATTTTGTCCACAATTTGTACAGGAGCCTCCCCATCCCAGTTTTCCCCGTTGCTGAGGAAGAATATTAATGGTTCTTCATGTTCACATTGTGGTGTTGGACCCCTTTCATCAATATTGTCTATGCAACACCCAACCTTGCTATGTAGGTAGTTTCCCAACTAGGGCTATACTTAAGAAGGCGATGAACAATACCTTCATTCAAATCTTCCATCTCTAACACTACACTTGCACTATCATCAAATAGAACCACAGATACACAATCATTAGAAACTGTTCTAAGGTGGCCTTGTATAAATCTCAAAATAGCCTCATATACGCATCGAAGCCTATGCCTATGGTCATTAAACTTTAGCAAGGTGGGACTGATATCTTAGTCGCTCATCGAACCTGATCTGTCTATGGTAAATATGAAATGGTGAGGAAGCTTCTTTGAATCCGCATAGTTGTGATTGTGCCTCTGAGCCCATTCGTTAGTCCTGATGTAACTACCTTCTTGCCCAACATCGCTTTTTGAATATGTGAATAGAACCTTATTGCACCCCTCAAGATTACTCAAACTAATCATCTTTTTCTCTCAAACTGTTATTGCTTAAGTTGTCATCCCCTCATTAATTAATACTTGCCTTAGTTGATATCCTTGAATTTGCATGTGTGATCGACCTTCAAAGTTCTTAGCGATAATATAATTTGGCTTGATTCCATGATTGATTAAATCTTCCATCTTGCTCATACTTCCTATGCATGAGATGCTTCCTCCGTAATGCCAAACTTTTAAGTCAAACCTATTGATATTAATACTATATATCTACTATTATTATTTAATCAATGCCAGTAGAAGATATCATTGGTTCTTTGACTTAATACATCATTGTTGATAACATAATAGTCAATTTAACTAATCGGTGTTCTAAGTATCATCATTCCCTCCTTCTATGGCTGACAATATGTCTTAATTGCTGACTTGCATCGGTTACTTGCCAAACTACTACTATTAATCTCACCAATTAATTATCATCAATACTCATGAGATTTGATATTGACGTGGCTTATGGTGAATCATTCATGTATCGGCTATGATGATCTTCATGGATTATAGTTATATTTATCAACTCACTTGTATACTCTTACTTGATATGATGATTATGTAACTTGCTATCTTTGTTTGTGATGATGATCATTTATATCTATGTTTTGTCTTCGTAAATAATCAAGATGCTTGATGATTGCTGGCAGCTCACAAGAATAAGTTTAAATCTATAATTAAACTTATTTCATCTATATTTTAGTTCATTAAACTCTAATCCAACCCCTAAACCTATGTACTAAAAATGAAACCTAAATCAAATTGACCTCTACCCCTAACACAAAAATAGAATGAAGCCTATGTTAGCATAATTCATTCATTGTTTCTATCATTTTGTTCCACAATGATATGTCTATCATTTCCCAACGATGGTATAACTATTTGATTTCTATCTTTCCTCAACAGTTTATGCTCTGTATATATTTATGTCATCCAATAATCCAAAGCATTGCATTGTTTTCTTCTCTTATACTCTTCTATTTTGGTATTAGAGCAGAGATGCAATGTTGGGAGTGTTGGAGGGTAGCATGAAGGAAGCATAGAAGACACTTTCACTCCCAATCTATGTGAAGAAGTTTGCATGTGTCAAGTTGCCTTCTACTTGCATGTAAAGAAGTCTATGTGAAGAAGCTGCCTTTTAAGACATTTTTTTGTGTTGCATAAAGAACTTACATTGCAAAAAGGTCATCGAGGTTTGAAGCTATTTTTCTTTTTGATGTCGAATTTTCCTGATGATGTCAGTAGCGTTGATAGCAATCATGGTGCCCAAAATGTAGTACCAGAGAGTACTGGTTTTTATTTTGCCTTGTTAGACGCTCTTCACCATACTAGAAATACACAATTTGATGAACTTATCCGACAAGGTCTTCTACAATATTTCATCTTTTATGTGTGTTGTCAAGCACGAAAAGTACGTGTGCATCTTGAAGAAGGTTATGATGCTGATATTGAAGACGAAGTAGAACGCCCTCATAAGAGTCCCCGTCTTACAGCATGAGCCTATCGCATTCACTTGAATGATTCTCACCATTCATAAAAGAATGTATTTCTCTCAAAAAGAGTGTACATGTCATTACACCATTAATAAAATTTCCTTTTTGTGGAGTATTTTTTTCTTTGGTGTTTATCATGATTGCTCTGAAGATTCTACACTTTGATGCACAACTTCTTAAAGGATCCTAACCCTGTATTCTAACCAAAACCATAATAATAACCCTAACCGTAATTATGATGTAAACCCTAACCCTAACCCTAAATCGAATCCTTGACTCTAAAACCTTACCCTAACCATACTTGTAACCCTAACATTACATTCAACCATGATGTAAACACTCAGCCTAACCATGATGTCAAACCTAACCCTATCCTTAACCACGATGTAATTCCTGACCCTAATCATATCCTTGTCCATTATAGTAAACCCTTAACCATGATGTAAATCCTAACCCTAATCATATCCTTGTCCATAATAGTAAACCCTAACTTTAACGTAATCATAACCCTAATCCTAAATTCTAACTATGACCATAATTATATTCCTAAACCAAATCATAACCTGAAACCTAAACCTACCACTACCGCCTAACCATGATATAAACCCTAACCATAATATTAATACTAATCCATGAATATTTGTTATCTCGAAGGCAATGCGGCCAAATGGATGTGATTGCAATTTTGTAAATAAATATATGAAAGTAAAATAAATAAAAATTCCTTAGTTATGTGGGTTGTGCCCAATATTACAATTGCTAACCTTTATTAAAAGACATTTAAGAGCATAAATATTACTGCTAAAGGGTATTTACTATTTTAGTTTTTGACAAATATTTATATATCTATTTTAATAATTAAAGAGTGTTTAAGGATAATATTAACTATAGAATACAAGTTTTAGATAAAGCAAGTTATTTCTTATAAAATAGATGTTTCCATGTTTTGTTTGCAAAAAGATCAAGACTGTAGTAAAGATAAGAAAGATATAGAACTTAGTAAGTTTTTTTTAATAAAACAAAACTTAGTAAGTTAGAAGAAAATTATGGTAATTATTTGTAGTGAAAGAATGGATTTTTTAATTAAATTTAACAAAAAAATCAAAATATAGTAAAAATAGGAAAGACATACAACTTAGTACATTTTTAAAGTTACAAAACTTAGTAAGTTTGAGAAAAAAATATGGTAACAAGTTGTAGTGAACTAGATTTATAGAAGTTGTAGACACATAAATCCATCCACTTAATTAAATGAATATTTAGTATTTATTTGATTATTTAACCATCAATCAATAATTAATTAAATTAATATTTAATTAATTTACCTTAACCCTCTTCTCCTATTAATTAAATAAATTATTCAATTTATTTGATTTAATTCACTTAACCAAATTCAGACCATTAATTAAATAAATAAATCATATTTGTTTAATTAAATCTTCTCTCACATTTAAATAAATTAACATTTATTTAAATCACCTTTATCCTCCACCCACTTGCATTTTCCTACTAAATCCCTCAAAATCCCATCTCTCACATTTAAATCATCTTTATCCTCCAACCACTTGCATTTTCCTACAAATGCAAGTTGCACAACTATTTTAAATAAATAAATTATTTATTTAAAATCCTATTTATCCTCACCCACTTGAAACCTTTAATGGCTTCCCTTAAAGTCTTCAAACTTAATGGCTTCCTTCTAGAGTCTTCTTAAGTCTTTAATGGTTTCCCTTGAAGTCTTCAAACTTAATGGCTTCTTTTTAGAGTCTTCTTAAGCCTTTAATGGTTTCCCTTGAAGTCTTCAAGCATTTAATGCTTTATCTTCCTTTTTCTCATATAAATAAATTAAGAATTATTTAAATAAAATCCAAAATTCACATTCACATTTAAATAAATTAATATTTATTTAAATATCTATCCAAATGCAAATTACACCATTTAATTGAAATAAATGATTTTATTTTAATTGAAAATCCCAAAATTCCTCCCACTTGCATTCTCCTACAAAATCCACTTGCATGCCTAAATCCTTTCTAAATTCTTCTAACTCCTAATTAGCCTAATCCTATCCTAATCATTGTCGCATTCCTAAATAAAAGGAAGTCACTTCTCAAAAACCTCCAAAGTCTTCAGTAACCATTAAAGGCTTTGTGTCTTCAAATGGTTAACCTCTAAACTCTTCCAAACCATTAAAGGCTCTTACATAACCATTTATGGTTAACTCACCTTTTATCTTTGATTAGAGACTTTCCTCTAACTTAACCATCCTTTTGACTCATGGGTTTATTCAAAGCATTTATTTATTTGCCTAAGGTAACCATTTAACCCTTGCACATTCATTTATCCCTTGGATAAAAGGAATATCCATTAACCTAACTCTAACCCAACCCCCTAGGGTAACCATCATGTCCCCTCAAGCATTTAATGCTCCTTATCTCTCCTCTCAAGCCTCCTCATGGTGACACTTGTCAACATGAGATTGGGTTGAAAGTCTCACATGGATTGAATATCTTTCAATCCTAACCCTTGTTAAGATTGCTCAATCTTAACCCTTCATTTCCCCATTTCTTCTATAAATAGAACCCTTCTCCTCAAACAAAGAAGGAAGCATTAAAGTATTGTTGCTATACTGGTATTAGCATAGAGTTTTTTCATAGCATCACTACCTACACTTGCATAGCATTTATTTATCACATCCAACAATCTTGAATCTCCATATGGCATCCATGGCTAGTGCTAAAAGCTGAGAGCTACACTCATTTAGGACTTGGAGAGGGGAGAAACAAGGGAGAAGCATCAAAAGGAATCATGGAAGCGTCATAGGGAGGCTCTTCTCCTTTCTTTTGTTTTGTTAAACTTCTTTCATGCTTTTTTAAATCTCTTTTGATATGTTTGGAATGGTTTTTAGTTCTTTGTTTTGGTTTTATGGTTGAAACTAACTTATTAACATTGAACTTTGTTGTTTCCTTGTCCCCATTTCCAAGACATCAAAAGTTATTACTATGAATAATTTATTTTGGAGTAATTTATGCCTTACATTTTTTAGTTTTTTTTGCTTACCAGATTCATTAATTTTTGTTTTGTATAATTGTTTCATTTCTAATTTAAATATTTTTGACAGGAAATCTATGCAACTTGAGGCACAATTTGTAGCACGCTTCATTACGACTAAAGTGTATCAACAACCCACATCAACCACGTATGTATTAAATATTACAATATTACTTTTTAAGAGTATTTGTTTCTATTCAAGCAAATATCAAGATTATTTACTAATGAGAATTTAATGATATTAATATTAGTTTTTTACTAATATTAATACATCTATTTCAATAATTCATTAAAGAATATTTATTTAGATTTGAATTTGTAGAACTATTTACTGCACATCTATTTTTATTATTCATTTTGTGCTTTAAGGTTGGTCAATTTCTAAGCTTTGACAATTATAATATGAATGTTTATTCTAAATTTGCAAGGCAATGAATATATAAAAGTATAATGTATATTTCTTATTTGGAAGGCAATGCCACCAGATGACACTTTTCCAGATAAATATGTAATGGTAGAATGTTTTTTTATTTCTTATCTGGAAGGCAATACCACCAGATGGATGCAAATGAAATTATTTGTTATCTGGAAGGCAATGCCGCCAGATGGATGTAAATGATTATTTATTATCTAAAAGGCAATGTCGCCAGATGGATGTAAATGATTATTTATTATCTGGAAGGCAATGCCACCAGATGGATGTGATTTCAAATTTGTATATAAATATATGAAAGTAAAATAAATAAATAAAATTCTTAGTTATGTGGATTGCACTCGATTTTACAATTGCTAACCTTTCATCTACCACTGTATGTTCTCATCTTGTCGTTCAACAGATCTTGATGATCAGAATGTGTTATGTAATAAGGGAAGCAAGTCTATTTTGTTTGTTGACATTAAAATTATTTGATACCAACTATAGTGCGACGAAAACAAAAGATGGATATGATTGCAATTTTTAAAATAAATAAATGAAAGTAAAAAAAAAAAAAAAAAAACCTAAAATCTTGTTGGCATTGTGTTGTCATTGATGTCAACCGGTATGGGAGTATTGTTGACATGAAGTTATTGATGTAAACCAGTGTTGTAGGTCACCGGTAAAGAAGAAGAATGTCATTCAGAGGAATAACCACTGGAGTCACTAGTACACAAGTTAGTGTTTAACTTGTGTGGGTGATATGGACAGGTTACTAGTATAGTCTGCCACTGGTAAGGAGAAGATGTCAACTGGTAAGTGATGTGTTGATATGGAGAAGATAAACTAACCAAGTGAGAGGTTGACAACTGACAAACTTATGACCAATGTACACATAGGATGAGTGAGGTGCTTGAGCTGTTGTTTGGGATGAAGAGGTAGAATTTTACCTAAATCACATCAACGCTGGTGAAGAAGGATGTACAGGTCACCGGTATGTTGTGTGGATGCAGAACAACATGACTCACACTGGACCTACTGGTAAATCAAAGGGATGCCTCAAGTGCATGAAATCAGGGATATGCACTGGATCGACATAGAAGGCATGATAGGCCACTGGAACATAAAAGGAAGAGTAGAGAAGTGATGAGTTTGTCACCTTGACAAATCGACTGAGATAATGTTCAAACTAATAATGGTGAAAGGCACAACAATAGCTGCAGAGAGAGAGCGCAACTGATATACAGATGCCTTAGATGGAATCTGTTGAAGATTGATGACATGGTGTCATCAGGATGGCTACCAGTGAGCATGAGAACCAAAAAGGAAGCAAAGAGGCTAAGTGATGTGCTCCTACATGATGAGAATGAGCATGCTATGGGTAGGCATGTCTGGCAACTAGTTAAGGTGTTCCATTGGCAGATCGGCAAAGTCCAGACATGATGATTGACCGGTAAAGTGTGAGACACCGACAGGGTTAGAGAACCGACAGACAAGAAGGACCGATTGAGTGTTTGGTCAGTGATCCTTTATGAACTGACACAGAGGTCCAAACTAAGGTGGATGTCGACAAAGGTACCACATGGAGTCAAGGTAGCGAACATGCATGCAGTAGTAGACAGAGTGTGCATCAACGAGGTTGTTGTAGAGTTGGTCGACATTAATTGTAGACCCCATAAATCATGGGATGTGTTTGCAGAGGTGTTCAGGTCGAGGAAAGTCAAATAGAGGTGATCGATGGGATGCATCAATCGATGCAGAGTGTCCAGGTACAGAATGAGGTTGGTGATGCAATATGCAGAACCATTTATGGTGATTGATCTTGTGCCTCGTTGACTGACTGTCCGTGTTTGCTAAGTTTAGCAAACTTTCCTTGGAAGGTAGAAGATATGGTAGGTAATGCCTGATTGCTTGCAGGTTGCTTATCTTCATGTAGAACGAGATCAGATCAGATTTGATATGCCTCATGATCACTGGAAGAGATCATAATGGCGCCAAGTTCAAACTCACATCTTGACGGGAAAATCTAGCTATATGTATGCGAGCCAAAGATATTGTTTGTGTTGCTGAAGGAGAGAGTGTTGCTACTGCATTTGAGAGAAAAAACAGTCAAGTACTCAACGAGTGTCAGTATAGAGACTCAGTGTGTGTGAGTGAAAAACTGGTTGAAGATTTCAACTGGCAATAGTGAAGCAACTAATAGTCGGTCATTGAGTCTGACAGAGGAGGAAACTGGTGGTGACCAAACCAACAGTGAATAGTTGCAATAGAGTGTAGAGTAGACAAGCAAAGAACTGAAATAAGATAGCTCTGGTGGAGATCTAGCAGAGCAGTTAAGAGCAAAGAGAACTAGCAAAGAGAACCAATAGAGAGAGAATCGACAAAGAAGGAGAAGGGGCTGAATTGTTAAGGTTGCAACAAGAGATAGGGTTGCAGCATTGAGAGGGAGAACCGATAGTGAACCAGATTGAAGATCCAATAGAGAGATTTGAAGAAGAGTTACAAAATTCATTTGTAACAAGGGTATTAATTTGTAAATGATTATGTTTTGTATTCACTGAGTTGGAGCTCAGTGCAAAGGTTGTAGCTCCTTGGGTTCATGCCCTAAAATCAGGGGTTGTAGCTCCTTGGGTTGGTACCCTAAATCAGGGGTTGGTGCCCTAAATAGTGTAATCAGAGATTCATTGTGAGGCTCAATTGGAGCAGTAGTCTCCAACAACATTTCTCATCTTGGGTTTTCCTCGTATATGTTGGTGTTATGTGATGTCCCTTTATGTGTGAATGCATTTGTGATTAGTCTCCCCACTAACCAGTAAGTCTGCATTGAGTTAGATCTAATAATTGGTATACACACATAGGATAGTTAAAAGAAAATGATTGAGAACCACTGATTCACCCCCTCTCAGCGTTGCATCGTGTCTAACAAATTATTGTCTCATATTTCCCTTTGAGGGATCTTGATGATTAGAATGTATTAGGTAATAAGAAAATCAAGTCTATTTAGTTTGTTAACTTCAAATTTATTCGATACCAGCTATGAAGGGACCAAGGCAAAATTTAGAATCATTGGTGCCAGTTATGGTGCGACCGAGATTAGATTTTGAATCAGAGGAGAAAAGAAGAGAATATTGAAGACAATATCAAAGAGAGTATCATAGATGACAATAAGAACAAATGACAGATGTTCAAATAGAAGAACAAAGAAGAAGACACAATGAAGCCCATAGACAAAGATATGCTAGAAGAAGGGCATCGATAATAGTGGAACAACTAGAAGTTGAAAATAGAGATGATGCAAATGTTGAACACAAGATACCACTAAGAGGGGGGGTGAATCAATAGTTTCCAATAATCTTAACCTTTTAATCCTAACTTTGAGTACCAGTTAGCAATTCAAACACTAAGAGGATATACCAGTGAGATAAGGGAAGAACTCAAAATGCAAGCACACAAAGACACATCACATAACAACGAATATACGAGGAAAACCCAATGTGGGAAAAACCTCAGTGAGAAATGTTGTTGGACTCTACTGCTCCAATCCAGCCTCACAATGAAACAACTGGTACAACGTTTAGGGCACAAACCCAAGGAGCACCAACCCCTACTATTTTAGGGCACCAACCCCTATTGATTTATGGGCACTAACCCAAAGGAGAACCAACCCCTACTGATTTAGGGTACCAACCCAAGGAGCACCAACCCCTAATTATTTATGGGCACCAACCCAAAGGAGCACCAGCCCCTACACCAAGCACCAACTCAATGAGTACAATGAATACTATCAAAACAATACATTAGTAATAACCCGGTTACAAATGAGTTATGTAACTCCTGTAATCAATTATCTCTATGTCAGTTTCCTTGCCACCACTAGTTCTCTGCTTATCCTCTTTGACTCTTCTTCCACTTATCCTCTGCCTTGTTTGACCTCTTCTTACTCTTTCTCAGCTCTTCTTTTCTCACTGTTGTTGCCTTACCGTTTTAGACTCTATCGGTTGAATGAATTGTCAGATCATCCACCTGGTTACCCATTCTTAGTCCTCTCTGTCTGATTTTGTTTCTTCTCTTCTTCTATCTTGTCAGATCTCCTCTGACACTCACACTGCACTGTAACACCCTCTGTTGCCTTCCTGCTGGTTCTAGCACTACCGATTCACTTGATTGTTATACTCTTTGCAACTTGCCGGTAACTCTAACCTTACTAGTTAAACCCCTCTTAAACCCTCTCACTGGTTACACCTCCACACACTCGGTCATTTTAATGTTCTTCGATGAACTCTCTGACTGATTGACTCTCCGATCAATCAATTTCAATCTTTGATACGCATATTTATATTTGAGCTTTCCCGACAAAACAAAGATTCAAACATTGGTGCACTAGGGTTTTCTCCACCGACCATGAGGTGTGTCGAATCCAATCAGATCTTGTTTCAAGGATTTACTGCATGTACAAGTCACTCATCATCACCATGTTTGATTCTTCCAATACACATTTTCTATTTTTAGCAACCTGCATCCTGATTTGTCGGCCTTGTGTTTTCTCAATTACCATGCATGATGCAGCTGTTACCCTCACCAACTTTGATCTGCATCCGCACAGCCTGCATCAATCATCACATTGCAGATCTTTACCTTACGGTCTACTTCGAGCCAAAAACCCTTGCACTTGACCCGCAAATGTCACAATCGACATTTAATGTCTAACCAATCACCAACTACCTCAACAATACACGGTTCACCGGTCACTGCTCGTTTGCTACCTGAAATCCATGTGTTCTCTCTATCAGCATCTAGCTCAGTTGTCTATGCCGGTTTCGGTCCAGTCACTAACCAACCACTCAACTGGTGTTTACCTACCGAGTCTCATACCCTACCGGTATATCTTACCTTACCAGTATACACTGACTAGTTAACCTCCATGACATGCAGTCTCATGTTCTGTCGGTTGGATCACCTTAGTCTAGCTACCTAATTTGCCAATCCACAAAATGAATATATAGTGAGTCATCATGCACATCTCCATCTGATGAGAGTCCATCCCCTTGTCTCTTTGCTCTCTTACCAGTTGACATACTTACTAGTTGACATTGACATGTCAACAATCTCTAATGCACACCTCCTATCATATCGATGGTATGACAATCTCAGACATCAATCATCAACAGGCATCTCTGTTGATATCAACAACCTAGAGTGAATCCATATCCACAAATGCTAACACATACCTTCTTCTTCATTTGACCGGTTCTTCTCTCAACTAGTTTGTCAAAGGGACAAACTCATCACTCCTTAACTGTCCTGGTAGCTCATCATGCTTACTCTTATTGATCTGGTGCTCATTTATGATTTCATAAATTGAAGGCTTACGATTTTTCACTTTGGTCATCCGGTATGTGTCTTCAACCACCTGCCTTTAACTTCTTTGATTGTCTTATCCCGAAGGGTTATAATGCATTCTATGCATGTTTCTATGCATGTTGGGAGATAAGCTAAGTATTACCACTTACTGGTAGAAGTGGATCTTTGTCACTTGCTGACAACCATCTGATGGGAACTGGTTGACATTACATTTCTCAGTCTGCTTCTGGCATGGCACAAATATGACTTCCCTGTTTGAGCAGACACAACTTCAACCAGACATATGATTCGGTTGAGCACACTCTCTGTCAGTCTTCTCTCCATCTTGTGATAACATCTTTATTCGGTGGGAGTCCTGCTGAATGTCATCAAACTACATACCAGTTGCTTTTCCTTCTTTATTAGTTCAACCTTGCTTTCTTATCGGTCACATGCTTATCGGTTGGCACCAACACACTGCCAACACATCAATCACTAGTTGACTGCCTACAGTATCCAATGCCTACTCACTGGTTAATACCAACTTATATACCGGGTACCAGTTTCCTCTCCCTCAACAATAACTTGTATACTGGGGACACTAACTTGCATACCGGTTGATATCCATGACAACAATACCGGTTGACATTAATGAAAACACAATGCCAACAACAAACTTACAGAGAAATAGATGTCAAAGAACATCTGATCAAATCTCTTATTCTGAAACACAAGAAAGACAACAAGTCAATCCCCAACCAAGTGAGAGACAAAATCATCCATCTGATGGAAATATTGAGTTCAATGTTCAAAATGAAAATTCAACAACAATAGACCATGTACAGGATACACCACAACATGGGCATCAATTAGAGATGAATGTAGGTGTTCAAGGTAGTTTACAAAAGATGCCAAACCCAAATGGTTCGCTTCAATATGATTTTAGAAGATTCCAAATGCAGTTTAGGCATCAATTGGACATATTTAGAACCCCAAACATGTGTTATGTTTGTCAAGGATCTTATCTTGGAATCAAAGTAGCTCCAAGCTCTGAAGGTCCCATACGCAACATATGTCGACAATAGAGAGGGAATCATAGGTTAAATCATCTTCAAATAATATGGATCTTGGCCCACAACCGGAGGACCTTGCAAAATTGACTCAAGTGGAGGAGATATTGATTGCACGTGTCAACCCAATATTGCAAGTTACACGTGCAATAGGTGATCAATATAAATACAAAGGACACACTATTAGTTTTCCCCAAAATGTGGAGCATGTTTTAAATGTTTTGCCACATTCAATAGAGAATTGCCAATTATTATTGTTAGAAGAAGGGATCAACGTGACACAAATTACCACTTTACAGTCAATAGGGATCATGTGTATAAAGCACTCAAATACAAAGTAGAGCATGACAAATTTTACTCTGATGTTAAAATAGATCAAAATGCTTGCAATGAGCTGCCAACAAATTCTGATGAAAATATATTCAACAGATTGAAAAACTGTGTAGATGGAATTTGATTAAGATGTAAATGAAATCACATTTGTGGGTCCCATCATGGAGATTGATGAAGGTAATATAGTTGAGCAAATAATGTCAATGGCTTCGAGACCATCTAATGCCCAAAGTGAGATGGAATTAATCCGTGTATGGGTTAATAATCCTGATGCAAATCCAACAACATTGATTGATTGACCAAGCATTGGTGCATCTCCAATCAATGAATATGCCACATCAGGGTTACTTAATATGGCATTTCCAACATTATTTCCTGATGGCAGATGTGACTGGTTAGAACCAAGAATGAGGTGAGTGCACCTGCATGAATTTGTGAAACATCTATTGTGGTATAGGGATCATCGTTTTGGTAAACATCCAAGATTTAGATATTTTATGATGAACATGATAATGAGACACCGTGCACAGAATTCATCTGCAGTGTTTGCAAAAAGAAATTTACAAGACATACCTATCACCATTAACGAGTTACGTCAGCATATGGAAAACATGCCACAATCTAATTTAGTTGATAGGTTGATGTGGTTTAGAACAACTTTAAGGGGTACCGGATCGTACTGGGCTAAATGTCATGCATAATTGACAGACATGCTTCACCAAATCGGCTCTCCTACAATATTCTTCACTCTAAGTGCAGTATATATATATTGGCTTGATTTGCATGCATTAATGCCAGGAACATCCCCAACTACTTCACGAGAAGCTCAAAAATGGAGAAATCAGAATGTTATTGACTATCCTCATATAGTCACACATTACATGCATTTAAGAAATACAATATTCAGAAAAGAGATTTTAGAAAAAGGAATGAATGTCAAAGATTATTGGTGTAGATATGAGTGGCAACATAGGGGTTCACCACATGTGCACAGATTTTTTATGGATCAATGGAGCTCCCAATATGGACAATATTGATTGGTCAAATGAGAAAGAACGAAAAAGTGCTGAGAGATATTTTCATTCTATCATTCATGCATGGAATCCTAGAGAAGATCCGCATCAAAGAAATATACAGGCATGTTCAATAAATATTTAGACATACATATCTATAATATTACATTAAACTAACTATTTATATAATTAACGATAAAACTGATATGTAAGTTCTTTTATTTCCAATTGTAGGCATTCCAAAATTATCTGCAACATCCATGTCTTAAAAATACATCAAAACTTGCAGACATGGATATTGACCGTGATTATGAAGATATATTAAATTGTGTAGAACGACACATAGTTTGTAAGGAGGGTGCATGCCTACGAAAAAAACAAGGAAGGATGGTTTGTAGGTAATTATTTAATCAAGTAATATTTGTATATCGAAATTATATATTAAGCAAGAAAATAATATATATGATTGGTTGATATTAATTCTAGGTATAATGCTCCTTGGTCGTTGAATTTAAGGGGATCAAAATTGTATGTAGACATAGAAATCAGTGAGAAAAAAATTGAACCAACAAGAAATGATGACAGAGTGAATTCACACAATCATCACATATTGCAACTATGAAGAGAAAATATAGATTGGCAGTCAGTTCTTTCCAAACATGTAGTGATAAAGTACATTGCAAAGTACACAGCAAAGGTCGAGAAAAGCTCAGAAACATACCAGAAGATGTTGATGCATCTTTCAGACATGGAAAACTCTGATGATTTAGCTGCACAAGTATATAGAAGGCTCCTCACAGAAACTATTATAGAAAGAGACATTGGAGCACAAGAGACATGTCACATGCTTTTAGAACTTCTGTTGATGGAGAGCAGTAGAAGGTTTGTTAATCTAAATGTCTCTCGTGAAGTTTTCAAACTTGTAACCGTGAAAAATGAAGATCAGAACAATGATGAATAAACAAAATCTTTTATTGATGGATATAAAACAAGGCCTATTTGTATGGAAGGTGTCACATTAATTGATGTAGCTAGATCATGGATACATAATCCAAAAAGAAGAAGAGACAACAAATGGGAGCCAAGAGAAAGAGCAGCCATTGTCAGAGTTTTTCCTAGATTTGTATCGATTCCTTCACATGAGTATGATAAATGGATTGATTTTTGTTTTTCAGAGGTATTATTGTACAAGTCATTTCGTGACATAGAAAGGGATATTGGTCAGGATAATAAATCCATAGTAGAAAAGTGGGAGTCATTGAACTATAATACTTGGCATGTGCAGCGAATAACAATTGTAGAAAATGTTGAAAATGTCAGTGACTCTGAAATTGAATAAAATGAAGTTGTTCAAGGAAATACCATAGAGCATGAGTGGGAAATTATATCTAGATTGCATAATGGTCAAAATATGCAAGTTTCTGAAATAGATATGTTAGGTAGAAGAGACATTGACAGAAATACAGATTGGTGTAATGAATATCAGGGTGAAGAGCACATAATTCAAGCAATCAATTTCATTAAAAACATGAAGGATCATGGATGTCTCATATTTGATGATATACCACAATGCATCAACTACACAACACTTGGTGATAAACAACAAAAGGCAATGAACATGATTATGACACACTATCATAGTAATCAAAATGTGGTGCCTTTGTTCATGATAATTCAAGGAACAACAGGAACAAGAAAGTCATATTTGATTGGTGTCATTAGTCAAGCTCTTCAAAATGTAGCAATTCCATGTCGTTCTCTGCTTCTATTACTTGTACCAACAAGAGTTGCTGCCTTCAATATAGGGGCCTCAACAATTCACTCAAAATTGAGAATCCCAATGAGAGAATTTTGTCCATTAGAAGGAGCAAGACTCACAAGTTTCTAAGAAGAAATGACACATATCAAATACATTTATGATTGATGAAATGAGATTCATTGGTCAAAACATGCTGTAAAATATAGATTCTCGGCTCAGGTAGGCATTCCCACAAAACACAGACATAAGCTTTGCAGGTATACCATTATTACTATTGATAGCAACTATTTTATATAATATTTAATATAACTGGTTTGTACTAAATTGATATAATATTAGTACATAATTTGAAAGATTTTTTTATTTATTCTCTATTAGGTATATCTATGATTTTAGTTGGAGATTTGGGTCAGTTACCTCTAGTCAATGATAGACCGACATATGACAACAATAGACAGGAAAAGTTATTATGGGATGAATTCAAAATGGTGTTAACTTTAGATAAAATATTTAGACAAGATGGAGAAAACATCCAACAACAAAGATTTCGTCAACTTTTGACAAATCTGAGAGATACAAACCCAATAAATGATGATTAGGAGTTGCTTATGACGAGAATCCCTATTAATTTAAATGCTACAACCAATGAGGATTTTGAAAATTTCGTCCATTTGTTCTCTACTAATGACAATGTCCATAATCATAACAACAAAATGTTATATTCCTTGAGGCATCTTGTTGCACACAGTGTTGCAACAAAGGCAGGAAGTGTTAATGCAATAAAAGATTGTTCAGATGATGAACTTGATCTAGAGTTATTGATCAACAAAAATTCAAGGGTGATGTTGACTTCAAATCTTTGGATAGAGGCAGGTCTTGTAAATGGAGCTCCAGGGTATATTCGAAAGATTGTCTACAAACTAGGAAGTGCTCCACCTGAACCACCTACATATGTGATGGTTGAATTTGACAATTATTATGGAATGTCATTTGATGATCATCATGTTAGGGTTTCAAGCAGATCCGAAGCAAATATGAACTAACAATTATATGCAGATTTAAATACAAAAGATAAAGAAATAAAATAGGACACAGATAACACAGAGATTTAACGTGGTGCACCTAGGACATAGATAACACAAAGATTTAACATGGTTCACCCAAAATGGGTTACGTCCACCATACACAGCCATCCAATCTTTCTTATTATTCAGCAAAAATAGTACATCAACATTACAATGCCTTAAGCATCCTAGCCGCTTATAACATGCATTTTTAGGGCAACAAACAAAGTCAGCCTTTTTAGGGTTTAATTACAATGTCGGTTTTCATCAACAAAAAACGACAATTTTTATTTTCTCGAGGGCTCCCGCCCCCGAACTCCCGCTTTTCTCAGGGGCTGCTGCCCCTGAACCCCTGCCCGGGGCTCGGCCCCTGGCGAGGATACATGCTAAGTGTACAGTACTTTGCTGATCAGTCACCACATTTCAACAATCTCCCACTTGGAGACTGATCAGGCTCCACACCGAACAATCTCCCACTTGGAGATTGATACTACATGACACCATTGTACATGCAACATCCGCTGGATAAAACACTAGGACTCGACTAGTATAAATTCCACAATTATCAATCAAGAAGACCAATAGACACTGATGAAGAAATCAGCTTCTCTTGTGGAACTGCCTTTGTGAACATATCGACAGGATTCTCACTTGTGTGAATCTTCTCAAGCCGTAACTGACCCTCCTCTAAAATAGTCCGGATGAAGTGGTACCTGAGTTGAATGTGATTTGTCCTTGAATGAAAAGCAGAGTTCTTCGCAAGATGAATGGCACTCTAGCTATCAGTATACAATGGGTGATCCTCCTGTGTCTAACCCAATTCCTCCAGAAAACATTGTAACCAAATCATCTCCTTGCTAGCTTCTGTAGCAGCAACATACTCAGCTTCAGTGGTTGAAAGTGCAACAACCTTTTGTAGCCTAGAAATCCAACTGACTGCAGTCCCCCCTATAGTAAAAACATACCCTGTAGTACTCCTCCGTGAATCAATATCACCCGCCAGATCAGAGTCAACAAGTCCACTCAAAGCAACATTAGATCCTTTGAAACATAATGCCTTCGTAGTAGTTCCTTTCAAATACCGAAGAATCCATTTCACAACATTCCAATGTTCCATACCTAGATTACTCATAAACCTGTTCACAACTCCCACTGCATGTGCAATATCTAGCCTTGTGCATACCATTGCATACATCAGACTGCCAACAGCTGATGAATACGGGATGTTAGACATTTTATTAACCTCTTCCTGTGCCTTTGGGCACATCTCCTTAGTCAATTTGAAATGACTAGCCAAAGGTTTACTAACTGCTTTTGCATCCTGCATGTTAAATCTTTTGAACACCTTCTTTATATACTCACTTTAGGACAAATTCAAGGTTCTATTTTTCCTGTCCCATGTAATCCTCATACCAAGAATTTGCTTAGCTGCACCCAAATCCTTCATAGCAAATGACCTGGCTAATTTCTGTTTAAGATCATTTATATGTTGCATGTTGGACCCAACAATAAGCATGTCATCAACATAAAGCAACAGGATAATATAACTGCCATTATCAAATCTCTTAAAATATACACAATGATTAGAATGACATCTATGATAACTGTGTTCAGCCATGAAACTATCAAATTTTAAATACCATTGGCGGGGTGCTTGCTTTAGGTCATACAGACTTTTCTTCAACTTGCACACCAAGTTCTCCTTACCTTTGACCTCATATCCCTGTGGTTGCAACATGTAAATTTCCTCCTCCAAATCTCCATGGAGAAAAGCTGTTTTGACATCTAATTGTTCAAGATGTAAATCATTTGCAGCCACAAGACTAAGTACAGTTCTAATTGAAGTCATTTTTACAACTGGAGAAAATATTTCATGATAATCTATACCCTTTTTCTGTGCAAAACCTTTTACCACAAGTCTGGCCTTATATCTTTTCTGACCTCCTTCCTCCTCCTTTAGCCAATAAACCCATTTGTTAGGCAAGGTTCTTTTTTTTGCAGGTAAAGGGACTAAGTCCCAAGTCTTATTTTTCATCAAGGAGTCCCTCTCCTCTTTCATGCCTAGCTCACATCTATCTGCATTGCTTCTTCATATTCTGCTGGTTCACCAGAATCCGTTAATAAAATAGAATACAAAGAAGGAGAAAATCTTTCAGGGGGTCTACTTGTCCTCGTAGAACGTCTAACACTTACAGGAGTTTGTGGGACAATCTGTTGTTGCTGAGCATCAGGTACCTGTGGCATTTCATTTTCAGGAATCTCATCCAACACCACATATTCTTGTTTGTCCTGTTCATGCTTTTTTTCATGCATCTGTTCTTTATACATAACCTTCTCATTGAATATAATATCTCTAATTCTAATTATTTTCTTATTTTCAAAATCCCATAACCGATAGCCATATTCATCTATCCCATATCCAATGAAGGTACATTTATGAGATTTAGCATCAAGCTTGGTTATATTTTCTTTATCAACATGGACAAAAGCTTCGCAACCAAAAGTTTTTAGAAAATAATAATTTACCTTTTTACCAGTCCATGCCTCCTCTGGAATACCACCATCCAAAGGGGTTGAAGGTCCTCTATTTATCAAGTAGACAACAGTATGTACAACATCTACCCAAAAATGTAAGGGCAATCCAACATGCAATCTCATGCTCCTCGCGCGTTCCATGATAGTCCTATTCATTCTCTCTGACACACCATTTTCCTGTGGAGTTCCTAGAACTGTCTTCTGCTTTTGAATCCCATTTTAGGAGCAGTAATCTTCAAATGATTTTCTGCAATACTCACCTCCATTATCCGATCTGAGACACTTCAACTTTTTTCCTGTCTCATTCTCAACCAAAACTTTCCATTTCTTAAAAGTTTCAAAAACATCTGATTTTTGTTTTAGGAAATATACCCATGTTTTTTTGGTTGAGTCATCAATAAAAATAACATAATAACAAGAGCCACCAAGAGATGATACCTGAGTCGGTCCCCATACATCTGAATGTACAAGCTCTAACTTCTCACTCTTCTTCTCTTTCCCAACCTTGAGAAATCTGACTCTTTTCTGTTTACCATAAACACAGTTTTCACAAAACTCTAAATCAATCTTCTTTAGTCCTGGCAATAGATTTTTGGAGTGAAGGGTTTTCATCCCTTTCTCACTCATGTGCCCAAGCCTATGGTGCCACATTATCGAATCTGTTCTTGCAACATCTATTGTTGTTGTCCCTGCAGTAACTTTATCTGTAGCAGCTAAGTAGAGTAAGTGTTACCAGTACACAGATATAATGTGCTTACCTTCGTACCTTTAGCTACTACTAATGATCCTTTATTGACCTTCCAGATACTGTCTAAGAAGATAACTATGCAACCTTCACTACCTAGTTGCCCTGCAGAAATTAAAATTCTTCTTAAGTTAGGAACATGTCTTACCTCTTGCAGAAACCAGTCATTACCATTCTGCAACTTGATCTTTATCTTTCCTTTTCCAACAATTTGACAGGGCTCATCATCACCCAAATATACCTGTCCAAAATCACCTTGAACATAATCTAGAAAATATTTTCTATGGGGTGTAGCATGAAATGAAGCCCCAAAATCTATTACCCAGGAATCATTAACATTATCCAAACACAAGATTAAAGCATCTTGTAAAGTATTACTTGCAATATTAGCTTCCTTACTATCATTTTCATTTTTGTCTCCTTCTTTGTTTTTTCGAGACCAACAGTCTTTCTTTAGATGACCAGGCTTTCTGCAGTACCAACAATCTTTCTTTCCTCTAGATTGAGAGCGTCCTTTCTTTGACTTCCCTCATGACTTCTCATTCCCAGGGCCTTTTCCTCTTTCCTTTGATCTTCCTCTGTTCTCCACATTCAAAACACTACCCGATGATGTTGGAGTCTCACCTGTGCTTTTCCTTCGCATTTCCTCGCTTAGGATAACACCAACAATATCATCAAATACCAAAATTTTACCAGAGACAAAGTTACTTACAGCCATAACCAAGCTATTCCAGCTTTTTGGCAAAGAACATAAAATCAAGAGAGCCCTAACCTCTTCTGCAAAAGTAATTTTTACCGAAGACAATTGACTGGTAATTATATTAAATTTATTTAAGTACTCTGCTACAGATCCTCCCTCACTCATTTTCAAATTAAACAGACATTTCATAAGAAATACCTTATTCGAAGCCGAGGGTTTCTCATACAACTTTGCCAATGTTGCCATGAAATCTACAATCGTTTTTGCTTTTGTTATATTGAATGCTACAGACGGTGCAAGGCACAATCGAATGGATCCCAATGCCTTTCTATCTAAAATGTCCCACTCTTCATCTGACATTGTGGTCGGTTTCTTTGCCTTTCCTTCCAATGGCCGCTACAAGTCCTTTTGATACAGGTAATCCTCCATCTGCATTTTCCATAACTGATAATTCTGGTCGTTAAACTTTTCAACCTTGAATTTGGAATCCTCCATTGCTCCCACTCAAATCTGAAAGTCCTGCCAATTTATAGAAAACCTCGATCTGATACCAATTGTTAGGGTTTCAATCAGATCCGAAGCAAATATGAACTAACAATTATATGCAGATTTAAATACAAAAGATAAAGAAATAAAATAGGACACAGATAACACAGAGATTTAACGTGGTTCATCCAAAATGGGTTACGTCCACCATATACAGTCGTCCAATCTTTCTTATGATCCAGCAAAAATAGTACATCAACATTACAATGCCTTAAGCATCCCAGCCGCTTATAACATGCATTTTTAGGGCAACAAACAAAGTTAGCCTTTTTAGGGTTTAATTACAATGTCGGTTTTCATCAACAAAAAATGACAAAAAAAATTTTCTCGGGGCTCCCGCCCCCAAACCCCGGCGAGGATACATGCTGAGTGTACAGTACTTTGCTGATCAGTCACCACATTTCAACACATCATCCAAATACAATTCCAATAGAAGCAATACAAAGAGGCATAACACTTCAATTACCATTAAGATTGGCATGGGCATTGACAATACACAAATCTCAAGGATTGACTTTTTCAAAAGATACAATTGATATAGGACCAAGAGAAAGAACATGATTGAAATTTGTTGTAGTATCTTGTGCGAAGTCTCTAGAAGGTCTCAGAATAATGCCACCATTCACATGTGATTGTTATGAAAAAAATGAAAAATGGCGAACAACTTTCCAAGCGAAAAGCTGAATAAAATAGACTCAAATTTTTAGAAGATAATTTGATTTAATACATTTTTCTTCAAATTTGCTTCAATTAGAGAAAAATAATTTTTTTCCCTAAATGTGTTTTGTGGCAAATGTTCTTTCTTATTATGTTTTTTAAGAAGTGTTGTCCAAAATCTAGAGGAAAAATTAGTTAAAATTTATGCACAACATAAAATTATGAAGAAGTTTTATAGTAATTTATAAAAATGTCAGGACTAAGAACTTGATTATTGTTGATGAATTAATAAAATACTATTATTTTATTTTCAAGATGCATTCAAATCGGATTTGAGCATTCTTATGATTACATAACCTAAGAAATCAAAAGGTATAGTCAATTTACAAGTATAATCGATTGGAAATATTTTTGTCTTCTATGTTAAACATTATATCTTCCTATTTTATGCC
This sequence comes from Cryptomeria japonica, assembly GCF_030272615.1. Taxonomy (NCBI): domain Eukaryota; kingdom Viridiplantae; phylum Streptophyta; class Pinopsida; order Cupressales; family Cupressaceae; genus Cryptomeria; species Cryptomeria japonica. The sequence continues at coordinate 7,691,130 of NC_081414.1, forward strand.
AAGATAGATTTAATGGTTTTACCTTTTTCATTTTTATACACTATCAGAGTGTGTAAGGTGCCGACAAATAAACACATTTACATTCCACCACCAAAATGGGATTGCCCGATTCTAAGGCCAATTGATTCCACTACATTGGCACACATTTTCTCTATTCATTGCGAGTGTGCTGAACAATGCTTCAGGTTCATATTGGGTGAAGACTTTCTTCAAAATGATTGTAACACAATCTGGTACTCTGATGTGGTTTCATGCTTCTTATCGAACTGCATGGACTTGGTTGACAATTCAGAATTCATGGAGAAGTTAGCATATGCATACATTAAAGATTGTTTTCTTCCATATGTTGGTTATAATGAAGCTATCGGTGGTTACGATGAAACCAACCATGATGCTCCTCTAGGGGGTCTATTCTCCCATTACTTGCTGAAAGAAAGTAATGTAGCTTCTTGCATTTACAATGCTCTACAAGTGGCCTTGAACAATAATTGTCCATTGGTTTTTACACATTCCCTAACAACACATAGTATCCAGTTGGGCCATTATCTAACAGCTAGACTTTCAAATGTCTTCAAAGCACTAATGTCTTTGTATATACATATTCCTGCTCAACCATATCTTCAGTATCCACATCAACCTTACAAGCAGAACCTCCAACAGAAAATGTTAATGCTTTGTCCCCTTCCTCTGCAAGCTCTTCCTAATTTGCAACTGTGCCTTTATATTTTATTTATGTTAGTGGTTTACTATCATATTTTCAAAACTATGTACTTTTCCTATGTTTTCTACTATGAATATGTTTTTGTCGATTGTGTACATCATATTTTAAAAATGGTACAACTTATTTCTTACAATGTTAATTGTTTACTATTGTATTTGCAAAATTTTGAACTTTACTATGTTTCTACTATGAGCCATTGTTAGTTGCATTACAAGTCATCATTTGAGGTTGAAAATGGTACAATTTATTTCTTACAATGTTATATCTCATTATATTTGGATATGTTTTTCAAAACTCGAACTATGTGAACAATTGTTTTTGGCTAACAATACTAATTTTCTTTAGCTTTAACTTTATGAATGTTTGACATCATAGTGATTTAAAATTAATATTATATATCAAAATTAATACATTATATGCATAAGCTTCTCTTATATAAATTTTGTAATCATGATTTTTTTGGATTCAATTTGGTTAGTGATACTTGCTCAGAAAATGGAGGTGAGCGTAGGAATGAAAGTGGAGGTGTGTAGTGAAGAGGAGGGATTCTGAGGAGCGTGGTTTGAAGGAACTATCATTGCATGTGGCAATGACAGTCATGACAAGAATACATTCTTTTTTCAATATGAAAAACTCATTACAGAGGATTCAAATAGGGAGGCACTGGTGGAGGAGGTATATTTGAAAAATATGAGACCCATTCCACCATACAAGCAGATGCCCATTGACCTCTCACTTGGCTTCGCAGTAGAAGCGCTTGACGCTGATTGTTGGTGGAGGGGTATTATTATGAACATATTCATATCACCTTTTGATGGGAATGAGCTCTTTCAAATATACTTTCCTGATACTTGTACTATGAAAGTTTATCCTAAGACTGACCTACGCTCCGCTCAAGAGTGGATTGGAGGACAATGGACACAACTACAATGGGACCTTCAACAAATATTTATGTAAAGAGACTTTAAGAAAATAGGAAGCCAATGGCTGACGAAAATAGATTGGAATTTTTAGAAGAAAAATTGATGTAATGTGTTTTTGTTAAAATTTGCTTTAATGATTATGAAATAAATCATTATAAGTTGATGCAAAATGTTATGTTCAAATTTTATTCAATGAAAAAATGATTTCATATATTATTTGTTTATGTAATACATCATGTTCAACTTTTCTTCAATGCCTATTCAATATTTTAGAAAACTACTGCATTGTTTGATTGTTATTTATTTCAACAAAAAAATGAATATTAGCTAAAAAATATTTTCTTAAAGATACATATCAGTTGTTTTTTTAATTTCCACCAAGTGTTTTGGGATGTTACATATGCTATTAGAGATACCAAGTTCAACACTGAACCTTAGTATCACCACCAAAAAAATTAAGTAGAAACTTAACGTAGACTATCGTGCTTCATAGGGTGCGATTGCGACGAACACCTCAGAAGAAAGTTCGAAACCCCTTATGAGTTCACTTTTGGAAAATTTGGCTTGAGCATGACTATAGTTGTTGTTCATTTCCCTCAGATACAGAGACAATGGCTGATGTGATTGACCGGCTTTGAAGAGAAAGACGTGATTCGACAACTGCTAACAAAGCAACATTCAAGTAGAAACTTAACGTATTTTGGAAGAAACTTGGAATCGAAACTAAACCTGACCTTAATAAACCACCTGAGAAGGGTCAAACCACTATTGAGCCTATCAAACACCATATAAATTCTCTCCATTATTAAGAGGAATCCATCAGACAAAGTGATAGCGACTCCTAAATGAGAGTCTACAAAATTTTGTAACTATTATGATTGTAATCAATTTTGGATTGAGTAATAAATTTTTTTTTTTGGATTGTAAACTCTGTTTTTTAATGAACTATGTTCGAATTTTATTCAATGCCTATGAAATGTTTTAATAAATTATGTTCAAATTTTCCTCAATTACTATTACATACTTTACTATGACTATTAAGTGTTTGATGGTTTATTTTATGCATATTTCTTATTACTAAATGTTAATATTTTTTAATTTTATGTTGTAACTATTTATGGATATTTTCATTCTCATAATTCTAAAATACTAACTTCCATTTTATGTTATTTATATTCAGTAAATAATCAAAACCATGGATGTTTCTAAAAATGCATTAGAAATTGTTGTTGCAAGCCCAGATGTATCTATGAATTCAAATGAATTTATTGAGAGCCACATGGACAAATGTGCGAGAACAGTTTTGGAGTACTGCAATAAAATTATCAAAGAATATGAAAACACGGCCTTAATGATAGATGACGTTGAAGAATTAGAAATATTACAAATGGAAGATGTTGCAAAAAAAGTTAAGGAAGTTTCCGCGATAACATCAAAATTTCCAGATTCTTTAAAAAAAGTATATCACGATCATTATGAGAACAAGGGTTGGAATACCATCCTCATCAGTGAATAATTTGTTATGTATTTAAATCATTACAATGAAGCGTTGTTCATTTAGTTACTTCTTGGTCGACCTATAATACTCCGATAATTTTGAAGTTTTATGTAGTTCAAAGGACATAGATGTATATTTGAAAACAAAAGTTTGCATTATTATTTAGCTTTCATAGAAAATATATTTTTTAATATTATTTTTCGTACATGTGGTTTTCTAAAATGTGTCACATTAAGTATATTTTACAAGCGAATATGTTGTAAATATATAAAATATAATTCTCAAAATGTTTACAAAAAATTTATGCATTTTCTCCACCAATAAATTTAATTTTCAAATGATTCAAAAATTGTTGTATTGATAAGGCTCATGTATATAATAATAATAATTGTCACAATAGATAATAATTTATTTCTAATATTAATTGTAAAATATTTTGCAAAACTTTACAATTTTTACACATTTTAACTAATGCTAAAATCGAATTTCAAATGACTTGAAAATTGTTGTTGTAATAATGCTAATATAAATCAAATAAATATAATGTTTGATTTTTATCCACTCACATTATAGAATTTTCCATGGTCAAAACCTTAATATTAATCATTACCGTAAGTGCAATTGTAATTGTAACCATAATATTTTTTCTTACTCTAACATTTTATTATATTTCTAACCCTAATATTGTCATAATTTTAATCGTAACTTGAACCAAAGCCCTTATCGTAACCCTAACTAAAACCCTAACCCTAATCAAAACCCATATTATAATTAGAATTAGAATTCATACTCATTAACCCTGACAATGTTTGCAATCTTTACCCTTCTACAAATCCTATCTCAAACCCTAACCATAATTTATTACTCTAACCTTAATCATAGCATTATCATAATTATCATACTAACCATTACACTAACCCTAACCCTAATATTTAACTAATTTATGAATTATAAATATTATTTTATCTCTAATACTATGACTCCCTATGACTCCCTATAATCTTAATACTAACCCTAACCTAATAATGACCCTAAAGCTAACCCATAACCTAATCCTGACCCTAATTATGATCCACACTCTAACCCTAATAATAATAATTCTAATCTTAACCCTTATACTACCCCCACCTCAAACCTACTATTATTTATAATTAATAATTACAATCTTTAATCCTAACCTTGATTATAATCACTAAGATTGACCCTAATCCTAACCCCAACCCTAACTGTAACCGTAACCCTTAATGTAATTATATCATTAACCCTAATAATAATTCTAATCTTAACCCTTATACTAACCCTACTTTTATTCATAATTAATTATTGTAATCTTTAACCCTAAACCTAACTATATATTTAACCCAAAACCTAACCCTAATTATAATTCTAACCCTAACCCTAACCCTTTTCTAGCCCCAACCCCAATCCTAACCCAAACCCTAACTCTTATAGCTATCATCATGTACTATCTTTAATTGCAATCTTAACCCTAACCCTAACACCAATCCTAATTATAATTCTAACCTTAACCCTAACCCTAATTTTATTTATAATTAATAATTATAATCACTAAGATTAACCCTAATCCTAAGCCCAATACTAATTGTAACTGTAACCCTTAACACAATTATATCATTAACCCTAATAATAATTCTAATCTTAACCCTTATACTAACCCTACCTCAAAACCTGACACTAACACTAACCCTACTTTTATTCATAATTGATAATTATAATATTTAACCCTAAACCTAACTATATATCTAACCCAAAACCTAACCCTTTACATTTAACCCTAATCAATCTGATTGAATGATAACCCTAAACTCAACTTTGACCATAGATTTGAACCCTAAATACAACTTGATCCCTAATCTAAGCATTTAATTGAACCCTATTCTTAAACTTAACCCTTTTCCTCAATTGTTTCCATAATTGAATCCTAGCCCTAAAATTAACCCTAACTCTAATTGAACTCTATTCCTAACCCTAATCCAACCCAAACCCTAATCCTAAGTGAAGTGTAATACTAATTTAACCCTAACCATAATGTAGTTGAATAACAACCCTAATTCTACCCATAATTAAACTCTAGCACTAACTGTAACTGAACCCTTGTAATAACCCAACCTTAAAATTAACCTTAACCACAATTACTATTTAAACCCTATTTTGAACCTCAACCATAACCCTAAAGTAACCTTGATTGTAAATCCAACCTATGCTTGATGTTATCCCCAATATTTATGCTAACATAACCCATAGCCCTAATTAAATTCTAACGCTAACCTTCAAACGAAGCTCTATTATATAGCCGAAAACCTAACAACATGTTTTATCCTTAAATCCTTACCCTTCTTGAGTCATAACACTAACTCTAACCTTAATTTAGTTGTAATGCTAACCTCGATCCTAATTAAACCCTATCCCTAACCCTAATACTAATTCTAGTTGAGCCTCAACCCTTACCCCAAGCATTATCCTACAATAACGATTCTAATTGTTAATTAAAACCAAATATAACTATTATTTTATCCATAATACTATAACTCCCTCTAATCTAGACCCTAACCCTAACCCTAACCCTAACCTGATAATGACCCAAAACCTAACTTTATATCTAATTATTAATTATAATCTTTAACCTAACTTTATATCTAATTATTAATTATATATAACCTTATAATCCTAACCATAACCCTAACCCTAATTATAATTATAACCTTAACCCTAATTATAATTATAACCCTAACCCTAACCCTATTTTTTATTATAATCGCTAATTATAATCTTTAATTGTAACACAAATTATAATTATAACCCTAACCCTAACCCTAACCCTAACCCTAGTTATAATTTTAACCCTAACCCTAACCCTATTCTAGCCCCAACCCTAATCCTAACCCAAACCCTAACTCTTATAGCTATCATCACGCACTATCTTTAATTGTAATCTTAACCCTAACCCTAACCCTGATCCTAATTATAATTCTAACCCTAACCCTAACCCTAATTTTATTTATAATCTTTAACCTTAACCCTAATTATAATCACTAAGATTTACCCCAATCCTAACCCTTACCCCAACCCTAACCCTAACCCTAAGTATAATACTAGCTCTCATTATAATTATAACCCTAACCCTCGTTATAATTGTATCTCTAATGCAAAACCTAATCCTAAGCATAAATCTGACTATGATATTAGCCCTAACCCTAACCCTAATCTTCAACTAAAGCCCATCATAATTGTTATTCTATCATGATCATAATCAAATCTATAACCATAGTCCCACCCCTAACCATAATCCTAACCCTAACTCTAACCAAGATTTAAACTCTTAACTTGATATTATACACGTAATAACTATAAAACAATATTATAGTTTCAAAATAAGAATATAATAGCATTATACTTATCATATAACACTCTATTAATATAATATTACTAATAAAACTATAAAAATAATATTATAACTAAAAATAATTTAAAATAATAATATAATACATTTAGAATATTTCAAATTTATATTATGAATATTATTTTCAATAAATTATAAAATAATATTATAATAATCAAAACAATATAAATTAATAATAATAGTATATTATAATATTATTACACAAACAAATAGAACATAACAATAATAATTGCAATAATAATATTACATATTATTTCAACAAACATTAATAATATAATATTACATAGTTATATTTTGATTTTTTTTATTGTTTCCCATCTTGTGTCGTGACTGCTACTAGCTTACATATATTTGATTTTAATCACACATATATAATACGCCGAGAGATATCCTTCTCGAGGCGCCTATTTTTATCATGTACCCTGAACTCTAATAGGCGCCTTGAGAAGGATATCTCTCGGCGTATTTTATATGTGTGTGTGTGTGTGTGATTAAAATCAAATATATGTAAGCTAGTAATTAAATTATTAAAATCCACTTCACCTAGTTAACTACCTAGTTCATCTAGTTCACCCAATCATGCTCTCAATTTCATTCATTAATCCACTTCACTCACCATGCACTCACATATTGATTGCATGCAAATAGTCAACTTTGTCTAACTCCTTCATGCAATTAATTAACTCATCAATCAATTCTATTTACTCATTAATCAATCTAGCAATACTATTTTAATTAAAATTAAAACAATGTGCAACTTTTTCATGCTTGCTACCTATCCTCATAAAACCCACCAATATTGGATCAAACTTGAGATCCAAGATCAACCATCTATTTGATCTTCCTAAAATTCCATTAATCAAGCCTTTCATTCATTATTTTGATACCATCACTTTCAACCATCTTAAGTTATTTTAGTTTTATCATCAAGGGATTTTAGTTGTTATGTGAGAAAAATGTGCACCTACATTCATTACGAGCACATCTTGATATGTCACTTGATATGAGGTTTGCATGAGTAGAATAAGGTGTTTTAATTTTAATGCTTGTTTAGTTGCTTTATTTTTAATGCATTAATATACCACTATAGAGATGTACATTTATCAACACTTTCTACACTCTACAAGATACTTTCATTGATTATATTTTAGACCCTCGAACAAATTAGAGACTTAACCAAACTCTAAAATTGGCTTCATGACCAACTTGATGTATGACATTGCATTAAGTTCAACTATTATGTGAGCCATGAGATGATAAAAATAAAAAGAGACGTAAAGCGTCAAGTTCCTGCGAATAGTGTGGTTAGTTTAGAGTAGCAAATAGAAAAGTATTTGTATATATATATATATATATTTGCTAGGTGTTGTAATGATATATTATTAGTTATAACATAATTTGAAATATATTTGTTACTTGCGGATGACATTTAATATGCAATATATCTAGATGCTAATTCAAGCATATAATGTAGTGCTAATGTTCTTAAATGTTGGTGTAATTGTTGTTAATGCCCTAAAACAATTATTTAAGATGACTCTCAATGTCGTAGAATGAATTAGAGGAGTTCTTAAATTCAATTCTAAGGGTACCAACAACTAAGTGGAAGTAAAAATAACAATCCAAAAATTAAATTTATATTTAAAAATTTCAAGACCACTTCTACAAGTACATATTAAGACCACCTATTTATACAATTACACATCTAACTTGAAATGATTTTTTTTAATGGATAAAAACACATATAAATTGAATTATATAATATCTCTTAATGAAAAACACATAAATTGAATTATATAAAATCTTTTAATTAAAAAAAAACTCTATATTACTTATGGTTTTTTTTAAGCACATCTATTTGCAAATGATTTTTTTTATAAATAAAAACACATAAATTAAATTATATAATATCTTCGAATAAAAAACACATAAATTAAGTTATATAATATCTTTTAATAAAAAATACTCTACATTATTGATGCTATTTTTTTTTATTATCTAAATTTATGTAATTTACATACATTGATTTTAAAAATAAAAAAATAAATAAAAATAATACTTATATATTCATCATTATATAAACAATAATCTAAAATTACACTTCTAAAATTAAAACTAATTTTAAGGATTCATATAATAGTCGTCAAAATTTCAAGAAAATTTAAAAATTCCCCAAAAACAATTTATTGGATTTACACTCCCACGACCCCTTTAAATGAAAAAGTAAAATAATACTTAGGACAAAAATTCAACACAATCCCTTTATACAAAAATTGACCAATGTGACACTAACATTTGTTAACAATTTTTTCATTAATATTACCAAAATTAAATGAATTGTTCAGCCTATTTGACTCCTCTTTACCAACTCCGATAAGCACGACAATTTAAAAATTAAAAAATCCAATTGCTCTAACTAGGGTTAACTTGACCCTCTTACCATGGTTAAGACATATGCATTGGATATGACAACGTCTATCCATCACCCATATTGTAGCATTGATCGTGTTTAATAATTAATTGAAAAATAAACATCTATCCAACATTGAAAAATAATTAATTGTTATATTTTAATTATCAATTAATTATTAAACATGGTCAATGCTACAAATATGAGTGCTAGATAGACAAAGTTGTTGGAGAGCACCTAGTCTTGAAAGTGCACAAATCTAAACATGAGATCTTAGGGCGTACCTTACAAAATTAATATGAGAATGTACATTCATTAAATATGCACAATAGAAATTTGTTTCAAAATTTTTAATTTTGTGATTTGATTGGTTGAAGTCATAGAAATATTTAACACAATGAATGCATAAGTAACATGAAAAAATTCTAATACTAACATGAAAAAATCCACCATCACATCCCATAATGAATTAATGAATGAAGATCACTTGCAAAATATTAAAATCTTTATGGGATGTACAAATTCATTTTAAATTAATAAATTAGACAAAGTTTACAAATTTTAACTAAAAAAAGTACAAATAAACAACTACTAATACCTACAAATTTTTATTAATAAAACTTTTAATTATCTTTTTTTAATTTCTATAAAATTAGTAACTAGAAGGTTAGATAAACAAGACATGAATGACCATTATCATTAGAACATGAGTTAATAAATATATCTTTAGATTAGACATAAAGTCTACAATTTTTTTTTGATGGAGGTCCACAAAGTAGTTTTTGCCACCCGAGGCACGAGTCAATAGGCTGCACCTCTTCGGCTAAGAGTCAAAAACTGAGGGGTATCCATTCTGCCAAATTCGCTCGAGGCACGATCCCGGCCTCATTCCTTAAGATATCAGAGTCATGCATTCAGCAAGACTTCATCCCTGGTGAGCTCATTTAGAGCCTTTCAACTTCACCGTAGACCAAAGACCCATTGACAAAATCTACAAATTTTAACTAAAAGAAATACAAATAAACAACTATTAATATATAAGTTTTATTCATATACTTTTAATTATGATAAGGTTAGATAAACAAGGCCGGCCATTATCATTAGAACAAGAATGAATGTTTTTAAAAAAACATGGTCCCTTTTAATAACAACAAAAACTGAAAAAAAAAAACCGCACGCGACAATCGTCCACCGACTTTTCGTGTAATGAAAACAAAATGTCAAAAAGACATAAATGCATCAATAAATCCTCCGGCGTGACAGCATTTCATTGTTGTTTATGTTTTTGTTGGCTTTGCGTACTTTCTTTTGGGATAAACGGTAATTTTTTGGCCAGGTAATAGTTGCTTTCGTCGGCCTTTATAGACCACAGGAACATACCATACTAAATTAGCACCCACCTCCAAATGGGAAATTTCTACCCTGAATTGTCGAAGCTCTAGATATCTGTATATGGGAAATTGTTTCAGAGATTTCTCACTATCTGTTAAGGTCAAATTTCTGGCTTTCAAACTATATCTACGTTTCACATATTTAACGAATTCGGCTCTTAAATTTCATCTTTCAGGCTTTTAGTTCTCTGCTATCTCTGTTATTTTTTTTCTAGATCCTGGAAAATGAGAAATGAGAGGTCTACTACGGGGAGCATTTTGAAACATGCCAGAAAAAACCATCCTTTTGCTGTTAAATTCCCTATTCTGTGCGCATAAATTTTGACATTGTTTTCTCAGTTTTTAATCGGTTTCTGTATATCAAAACTGCTTTTGGATATTTAAGATGACAAAATTAGGGTTTCTGAGGAAGTTTTTCAACAGATCGTGGGGTTAATTGTCATTTTATATTTGCCAACCTGGGTTTTGGTGTATAATCACAATAATTGTTAACCTCGTCAAACGATACTATAGTTAACTTGCATTTTTTGTGAAATGTACAATGAGTAAATTGGGGTTTTTTATCAGTGAATTTCACAGCAGACTACTTGTTTTAATCGGCATTCTTAATATTTGTTAACCTGGGTTTTGATGAAATGTACATTAATATTTAACCTGGCTACATGCTCCGCCTTATTGCCAGATGAAGGATTTGAACCAGGGTTATGTTCTTAAGAGTGCCTCCATTATCGTTACTCCACATCCCCTGGACTTCACTTTTCCTAAATTAAGAACTGCATTAGAACAATCAACAGCTTAGGTGTCCAGGGATAAGTGATATCCCCAAATAATATTTTTTATTATACAAAATTACTATTGAAAACTACAGCATTCCCATCAGGCAGGGTAAAATCCAACCTTAAAGCATTATCAAAATTCACAAAAATGGGAGCTTGTATAAAGTCTGCAATAGCAGACTTTTAAACCTCATTAGCGTATTCCAGATGACATCTACTAACAAATCTATCGGTATTTCCAGATTGATGGTAGTCAGTACATAGTATGAATTTGGTGCCTATATTATCAGAGTATGAGTAAAATGCTAAAACATGTTTAACTGCAATGGTTGTTCTGACAGCATCTCTAAACTTTTTTTCAGGATTATTACAAGGTGCTTGAAGTCGATTATGATGCCGCAGATGATAAAATTAGGACGAACTACCTCAGGCTTGCATTGGTTTTGCTTTAATTTCTTTCCTGTTTTCTAGTTTTTTTTTTAATGTCATTCAGCTTTTGCATGGCTACGATGAGACAATTCAGTAGTGTATGCTGAAGAGAGATACTTTGCAGTTATATTTGATTAAAGAATGCATCTGTTTTCTTCTTTCACAGAAATGGCACCCAGACAAGCATAAAGGAGATGATGCTGCAACTGCAAAGTTTCAAGAAATAAATGAAGCATACACTGGTATTTTTACTTGTTATTTTTTCTCAAGTTCGCTGGCATAATAAATTTTGTTATGGCAACTTCCCTCTCATTGTTAGAAACCAGACATAAAATTGCATGGGAAGAGTTAAATGCAAAAATAAAACTTTTTTATTCTACTTTGTAGAATCACTAACAACCTTGTGTCATTACAAAGGCCAAAATTCCCTTTTTGTAACAGATATCGTTTTATAATATCTCTTCTGCTTGACATATAGCATTAAAATTGCTTTATTTTTTATTTTTTCTTAAAATGGGGACAGCTCCCTTCATTTGTAAAAATAGATTACATAACTGTTAATTATAGTCTCAGTCGTAACACTCAGGAAAATAAATCTGTCTCCTTATTTTATCAACGCACAGAAACTAAGTCTGTTATTTGCGATTTAATTGTGATTAAGTTTAGTTAGTATTAACTAACAAATTTGCTATGCTATGTATTGTTGAGTTTATGTAAGGAAGTAATCGCCGGTGTAGAAGTATCGTGGCTCCACACAGGGGTCACGATCCTATGTGGAACATCGCCAGTGTAGAAGGATCGTGGCTCCACACAGGGGTCACGACCCTATGTGGAACCACGTGGTTCCACATAGGATCGTGATCCCCTGTGGAGACACGACCCAATGGAAACAAAAGATATATATACGCTACCCTCTCTGTTTATAAGATATTCGATAGAAGAAAACAATACAGTGATCGGTAGTAAATATAATCGTTTGTTTTTCATCTGCAGAGGCAAATCGATAAGACTAATAAAATCGGTTTTACATTCCTTATATCCAACGCTAAAACTTCTGAACTAGTTGTCTCAGAATTCTGATTGCTCAGAAAGTAATAACAGTCTATATACATTTACATGGTATCAGAGCCTAACTACTTAAAGATCCGAATAGACTGAAAGCGAAGTTTACAAAATTGAAGAGTTCTAAAATGGTGAACACAATCAGATTTGAGGACAGACTCGAAGGAGCAGCAAATTTTTTGGCTTGGAAAGTCAGACTTATGATAGTGTTAAAAGAGAACAAAGTAATCAAATTCATAAAAGAAGACAAGCCCAAACTTGTAAACGAACCTGAGAAAACTGTATGGAATGAAGGAAATGATAAAGCTGTAAAAATCGTGATACAGTAAGGGATCACATAATACCACTTATATTAAAATATGACAACGCATATGAAATGTTCAAAACCCTTGAAAGGACGTGTGAAATAAACAATCCGAGCAAAACCCTAGGTCTAAAAAGACAGTTGAACCATATAAGTATAAATAAAGGTGAAACAATAAACTCATACTTCATGAGGATAGGTTCACTCAGAGATCAACTGCAAAAACTTGATTATCATGTCGAGAAGCAAGAACTATCAATGATTACCCTAGACGGATTACCTGAATCCTGGGAATTATTCAAACAAGGCATAAATGCAAGGGATAAACTCACAGAATTCGATCGACTAAGGGATGACTGTCTCCTTGAAGAATCAAGGCAAATGAAAGGGGGAAATCACAAAACTAAAGATGAAGACCTCCACATTCTGAATACCGACTCCCGTAAGAAAGACAAGAAGAGAAACTTCAAGAAGAGAAAATCCCATCATGGGAAAAGCTTTCATAAGAAAGACATGTCAAGAATCCAATGTCATAGATGTGATCAGTACGGACATATGTCATTTAACTGTCCCGATAAAGTAAAACAACAGGCATCATTCGCTAAAGTAGAGAGGAACACAAAACTTGAATCTGAGAAGTTTGTATTATATACAGCACTATCAAGTCAAGCTTCAAACAAGTCTAACACTTGGGTGATAGACAGTGGATCGTCAAGACATGTCACCGGAGTCAGAGAATTACTAGACTCAATGGAAAAGGGATCAAATGAAGAGGTAACAATAGGGGATGACTCTGCACATCCTGTAAAGGGTGTCGGGACATGTACAATCAGACTGAAGTTTGGAATCTCAATCCAATTCACTGGGGTACTATTTGTACCAGGCATCAAAAGGAACTTAGTCTCTATCTCTACACTTGAGGACGACGGATATAGAGTCTCATTCATAGAAGGAAAGGTAATGGCATGGCCAAAAACAACCACCTTCAGAAGAGCACAAGTGATTGGTTACAGACAAGGGCACCTATATGAATTGTGTAATGATCCAAATCAAACCTTACTTCATGAAGTCATAGATCAAGCATAAATTTGGCATAGAAGACTAGGGCACTTACATTTTCGTGCTCTACCCTCTATGGAGAAATTAGTCACAAGACTACCTAAACTAAAGCCAATTCATTCAGATGTTTGTAAAGGATGTGCACTAGGGAAAAGCACTAAAAACTCTTTTCCTTGCAGTTCTAGAAAAATTAAAGGGGTATTAGAACTAGTTCACTCTGACTTATGTGGGCCTATGTCTGAACCATCACTAGGAAACGCATTATACTATGTAATCTTTGTAGACGATTTTTCTAGGAAAACTTGGATTTATTTCCTTAAAAGTAAAGAACCTGAAGATATTCTTAGGAAATTTAAAGAGTTCAAATCTATTACAGAAAATCACTCTGGTAGGAAAATCAAAACTCTTAGGACTGACAATGGTAGGGAATACACATTAGAAGTGTTTAAAGAGTTTTGTAAAGATGCTGGGATTAAGAGGGAGTTCACTGTACCTTACAATCCTCAACAAAACGGGGTTGTTGAAGGAAAAAATAGAACAATAGTAGAAGCGCCAAGAGCTATGTTGTTAGATCAAAACCTAGAAACTGCACTTTGGGGAGAAGCCACTAATACCGCTGTATACATTCGAAACAGATGTCCTCACTCTCATATTGGTGACAAAACTCCTGAAGAAGTCTTTACTGGAATTAAACATGATATTAGCCATCTCAAAATATTTGGATGTCCTTTTTATATTCATGTACCTAAGGAGAAAAGAACTAAATTAGAACCTACTGGACAAAAAGGGATTTTTGTAGGATATAGTGAAACATCTAAAGCCTACCGAATATTCATCCCTGGTCAAAGACAAATAGAATTAAGCAGAGATGTCATATTTGAGGAAGATATAGCTATTAACAAAACAAGGAGTTCCATCACACCTGAAATCCCAACGGATTCCATTAATTTGGAAGAAGATTCTCTTTCTGAAACTCAGAGGGAGCATCCTGAGGATAACACCTTGGAACTTGAGAACACTACAACAGAGAATCCCAGGAAGAGACCACTATGGGCCACTAAAATAGTACAGGAAGCAGAATCCTTTGCAACACCTAGAGGAACAGTTAGAGAAAGCAAAAGACCTTCAAAGTTTTCTAGCTATCCTTCAAAGTTTTCTAGCTATGTTACTCTAATTATAGACCTCATAAATGCTGAACCTTCAAGTGCCGGAGAGGCTCTTAAACAACAAGTATGGAAGGATGCCATGATAGAGGAATATCAATCTATCTTAAAGAATGATGTGTGGAAAATTGTTCCTAGACCTAAAGGAAAATCAGTTGCATCTTCTAAATGGCTCTTTAAAATTAAGCATGCTGTTGATGGCAGTATAGAAAAACATAAGGCAAGATTTGTTGCTCGAGGTTTCTCATAGAAGGAAGGAATTGACTATGAAGAAACATTTGCACCTGTTGCATGATACACTTCTGTCAGAACAATCCTGGCTATAGCAGCATCTAAAGGATGGAAAGTTCATCAAATGGATGTAAAAACTACATTTTTGAATGAAACAATTGAAGAAGAAGTATATCTAGAGCAACCTGAGGGATTTGAGGTAAATAATGCTAAAACACATGTATGCAAGTTAGAGAAAGCACTGTATGGATTAAAACAAGCTCCCAGAGCATGGTACGAAAGAATTGATAGTTACTTATTAGAGATAGGTTTCTCTAAGAACATTGCTGATCCAAATTTGTATTTCAAAATAATCAAAGGTGAAATGTTGATATTCATATTATATGTAGATGACTTATTAATTACAGGCGAAGATCATCTCATTGCAAAATCTGTATTTCAAAATAATCAAAGGTGAAATGTTGATACTCATATTATATGTAGATGACTTATTAATTACAGGCGAAGATCATCTCATTGCAAAATGCAAACAAGAACTAGCTTCAGAGTTTGAGATGAAGGATTTAGGTCTACTCCATTATTTCCTTGGATTAGAAGTATGGCAAAAACCAGATGGTATTTATCTAAATCAAGGTAAATACACCATTGACATTTTGAAGAGATTTGGAATGATGAATTGTAAGCCAATGTCATCTCCTATGGAAACAAACCTACATAAACTAAAAGAAGCTATAGCAGATTCCAAATTTGTAGATCCAACATTATATAGATAGATTATTGGATCATTAATGTACCTTGTCAATACCAGACTTGATATATGTTATGTAGTAAATGCACTCAGTCAACACATGGTTGAACCCAAAGAAATACATTTGGTTGCAGTAAAGCATATATTGAGATATCTACAAGGTACCTTGGACTATGGACTGCATTATGAACACACTGCATTGAACCTACATTGATACTCTGATTCAAATTGGGCTGGAAGCGTGATAGACAGGAAGAGCACTTTAGGATGCTGTTTCAGGTTAGGATCAGCCATGGTATCTTGGATCTGCAGAAAACAATCATCCGTAGCTCAGAGCTCCACAAAAGCTGAATATATGGCTGCATCCATGGCAGCTAAGGAAGCCGTATGGTTGAGGAAATTGATAGTAGGACTGTTTGGTGAAAGTCTGAAGCCTACTATCATTCATTGTCACAATCAGAGCTGCATTAAACTTTCAGTGAATCCAATTTTTCATGATAGATCC
This sequence comes from Cryptomeria japonica, assembly GCF_030272615.1. Classification (NCBI taxonomy): domain Eukaryota; kingdom Viridiplantae; phylum Streptophyta; class Pinopsida; order Cupressales; family Cupressaceae; genus Cryptomeria; species Cryptomeria japonica. Next base: position 7,707,771 of record NC_081414.1, read on the forward strand.
AAGCACATTGAGATCCCATATCACTATGTAAGAGACATGATAGAGAGAAAGGTAATAAGACTGGAATATGTCAATACAGGAGATCAGACAACTGACATTCTCACCAAACCCCTAGCAAGAGTGAAAATAGATCACTTCAGGAGGTATCTTGGTATGGTTAAACTGTAATTGATGTCTAAAATTTATGTAAACTTCTTGGTCATATATTTGAGTATATGAAGTATGTAACCTTTCCCTGTGTTCATTCCTAAAGGATGACGATTCTTTAGTTAATGAACACTTGTATTTTAACATTGTAAGGTGACGATCTTATAAATGTTTGGAAGATCATATAAACTGAAAATCAGACAATTTGAATATCAGTAATATGATAAGTTATAGTAGACATTATGTAAGCGGATTAATGTCAGTGCACATACTATAATAGGGATATCAAAGTGAGTATATCCTTAGTATCACACGCTGATACTTAAAACTGGATATCAAAGTGAGTATATCCTGAGTATCACACGATGATACTTCACATCTAGGTGATGTAATTCTCATGAGATTAGTGGTGAGCTCAATTAAGTTTTAGGTCTATACTCCTAAGACTAAGAGGGAGTGTTAATTATAGTCTCAGTCGTAAAGGGAGTGTTAATTATAGTCTCAGTCGTAACACTCAGGAAAATAAATCTGTCTCCTTATTTTATCAACGCACAGAAACCAAGTCTGTTATTTGCGATTTAATTGTGATTAAATTTAGTTAGTATGAACTAACAAATTTGCTATGCTATGTATCGTTGAGTTTATGTAAGGAAGTAATCGCCGGTGTAGAAGGATCGTGGCTCCACACAGGGGTCACGACCCTATGTGGAACCACGTGGTTCCATATAGGATCGTGACCCCCTGTGGAGGCACGATCCAATGGAAACAAAAGATATATATACGCTACCCTCTCTGTTTATAAGATATTCGATAGAAGAAAACAATACAGTGATCGGTAGTAAATATAATCGTTTGTTTTTCATCTGCAAAGGCAAATCGATAAGACTAATAAAATCGGTTTTACATTCCTTATATCCAACGCTAAAACTTCTAAACTAGTTGTCTCAGAATTCTGATTGCTCAGAAAGTAATAACAGTCTATTTACATTTACAATAACATTCAGTACATGTGATGGAAGTATGCCACTCCCTCATCAATAGCAATTATTTTCCCAAAAGGACCTCATTTTGGGTTTCATAATCCTGGTTGTGACATTCCAGCTTCCATTAAGTTTGTTGGATGTCTTCAACACAACTTTGCCAACAACTTATACAACTTGCTTTTGCTCTACTACAACCTCCTTTGTATGAAATATCGACTAGTACTCCTTCTAAACAAGTAATATTTGCTTCTCATGACAAGTCCATAGATGGTAGTAACTTTGAACCATGTTTTTCTGTCAAGTTAGTGTTAGCTTCCATCATAAAAATTTTGCCATCTAACTTAGCCTTGTTATTGACTAGAGAAGGAAAAGGTAAGAAGAAGATCCAAGGTGATTGTGTGTAGACTATGGGAGATCCACATGAAAGAATTGTACCTTCTCAAAAGAAATTGAGTGAGAATGCTTGCACCACATTGATCATCAATCAAATCATCAATGGTGAGAATATGAAACTTATTTTTCATGAGTATTTCAATGAGCTCCCTATAGTCATTGCACATCTGGAAGGCAACACATTTCTTTCTGGTCGGATGTTAAGAAGGGGTTTTTTCTGTCATAGATCCATCCCACATTCAACAAGTCTTTTGAAATGGTAAATCTTGCCTCTAGAAGATCTACCCTTGAAGCTTATCATCTCAAACATCACCGATAAGCTTTTCACAACACTTAGGATGGGGAGCAGAATCATCTACTTCCAAATTAGGAGTATCAATATGACTTGGGCTGCCTGGAATAAAATAATCTGGATGCTGGTCTAGGTTATCTTGAGGGAACTTTGGTGGAACAATATCATGCCTAGGAGATTCCATAACTGAAGTTCAGAATCATCAGAATCACCTCCCTTTAGGTGGAGCTAATGGAAGCCTAACGCCTATATCTTTTGTTCGGGAGGCTTATCTTTAGGACATTGGATGGGAGAAGAGAGCAAAAAAGGTCCACCTTCATCAAAAACCACATCTCTACTCAATGTGAGATGATCAATGTCCACATCAATCAGTCGATAGGCTTTATGATTGTCACTGTAACCTGTAACCATCAACTTCTGATTTTTGGAATCTAGTTTGGTCCTCTTTGCATCTGGAATCCAAACATATGCTCTTGAACCAAAAACCTTGAGGTGGCTGATTTTTTGTTTCTTCCTAGACAAAGCTTTTTCGGGAGTCATCATCTTAACAGCTTGTGTGGGAGACCGATTCAGAAGGTATATTGCAAAATAGATTGCCTCAACCCAAAACTTGTTAGGCCCATTCTTGTTTTTTTGCATACATTGAGCCATCTTTGTTATAGTTTGGTTCCTCCGCTCAACAATACCATTCTGCTGAGGTGTATAGGGTGTGGTAAGTTGACGCTTGATACCATGTTTAGCATAGAAGTTCATGAATTCAATGGAACACAATTCACCTCCATTATCTGACTTAAGAGTGTTATGATTTGATGTCTTGACTCTTTTTCAACTATTGCTTTTTGTAAGAACCCTTACTAACTTTGCCCTTAAATCATTGATTTCTACCCTTGGGAATTTTGTCAAACACTTGTCTTGCAAAGTCTGTACTTGCTGTTATGAGTTTTCTGTTTGTATTGTTTGGGTCTTGTACACTGCAATTAATGTTTTGAATGCCTCTAACCATGAAAGATTGACTAACAATGTCATAGAAATGATATGCCAATTGATTTTGATGCATATAAGTAACTAAAAATAACAACTACAGCGGCTTGACAAATCATCAAACACTTGGCATGCAAACTAGAAATTATGTGGCAGTAGCATAATGAAGTTTTTATTAGTTATTCTCACACCAAATAGTTACAAAGGTATAACATGTAATTTCCAAAACTTATGACAGCAAAATTAGAGAACCTGATATGTAAAATGCTTGCTGCAAATGATGGTCTCCACTCTTCAATGGACTGCCAATTAAACACGTTCCTGCTGTAGCTACGAATAATTTGCCAATTAAATGCCTGATTTCTTAGTACTGTAGCATGTCACTATTCACGCCACTGAAGCGTTTCACTATTCACGGATTACTATAGCGTGAGTACTGTAGCGTCTACTGTAGCACGGTTACTGTAGCGCGGGTATTGTAGCAGCAATTGTATCTTGAAATGATTGCTTCAATTCTGATTTTTAATGGCTGCCAAATGAAACTGTAGGTCTGCAATTGATATATATTCGAAAATCTGCATACCCTAGATGTCTTCCCTTCTTTTTAAAGCCCAAATAGAACTCCAGAATGAAGCTCTCCTGAAATGCCAAATTCAGTGGATATTTCACCACCTCAAATGGTTGCAACACTGAAGAATTGTCACTCTCCAATGGCTGACTGAATCAGAAACCCTTGGCTTCTTCTCCCAAGTTCATAACAAACAAATATCAATTCTTTGGATGGATGATATAAAATGAGCTCTTAGGTCCCTTTTTATTCTTTCTTATGAGAGCTCAAACACTTTCTTGGCCAATGTGGGATTAAAGACATATTCACACATTATAATATTAAAGTGACTTTATTATTATAAAGTTACTTTATAACTTTATAATAACATTAAAATATTTAAATAAATCACTTAAGTCACTTTTAATTAAATTAATTAAATATAAAGTCACCTTTTTTTATTTTATTTTATTTAATGACTTAATAAGAAATTAATTTAATCAATTTCTCCTTATTTCTCCACTTAGCCTTCGGAGAATGTAAAGGCTAAGAACTCCACTGAGATGCTAAAAAGGTGGGGACATTACACTTTTAACTTTTGGAATTAATTAAACACATTTGATTTTGCTTTGAGAAAAAACACCCACATTTTTCTAGTAAAATCATCAACAAATAGATGAAAATACGTGGCACTAGTGACCAATGTCATATTCATTGGTCCATAAACATCTACATGAACCAACTGCAAGACCTTGGATGCTCTCCAAGCTTGTCCATCGGAGAATGGAGTTCGATGTTGCTTCCCTGCTTGGCAAGCTTTGCACACACCATGTGTCTGCTATTGAATCTCAGGTAAGCCTTCTACCAGATTCTCTCAAGTCAACTGAGAGAGATATGATAGGTTGAGATTCCATACCGCTGATGGGTGAACTCTTCGCAACCATAGCAATCTCCTAAGACTCTCTAGCATCAACTAGCTTGTACAATCCATGATCTCTGAGGTCAACTGCAATTGTCTTCTTGGACTCGTTATCAACAATGTGGCACTTGTGTGCATTGAAGACAACATCCAACTTTGAACAGTGTCACATCATCTGACTAACAAAAAGTAGATTGAGCTCCATGCTTGAAATATAGTATACGTTGAGAAATATGTGATTTCTCCCACCAGATGTGATCTGAATGTTGCTCTTGCCGACAATTGTATACTCTTCACCTCCTACAAAAATCACAAAATCAGAGCAAGCCTTGTACTCTGTGAACCAATCTCTTCTATGCGTAAAATGCCGAGGAGCTTTAAAATCAATTACTAGGCAGATAATTTTACATGGTTTTATGGTCTTTTGACCATAAATGCATAAAAGGCAGACTCTTGCTCAATATGCTCTGCAAGATGGGCCTTCTGTTGAGATCCTCCCTGGTTGGATTTCTTATCAGCCAATCGTTATTTGCATTGATTGTTCACATGGCCAAGCTTACCACAATAATGATATGTGATAACCTTCTTGGGTTCCTTATCAACAATGTGGCACTTGTGTACATTGAAGACGACATCCAACTTTGGACAGTGTCACATCATCTGATTGATAGAAAGCAAATTGAGCTCCATGCTTGAAACATAGTATATGTTGAGAAATATGAGATTTCTCCCACTAGATGTGATTTGAATGTCTTGTTGACAATTGTATACTCTTCACCTCCTACAAAGATCACAAAATCAGAGCAAGCCTCGTACTTCGTGAACCGATCTCTTTTGTGCGTGAAATGCTGAGAAGATTTAGAATCAATGTACTAGGCATATAATTTGACATGGTTTGTTGGTCTTTTGACCATAAATGCATAAAAGGCAGACTCTTGCTTAATATGCTCTGCAACATGGGCCTTTTGTTGAGACCCTCCCTGGTTGGATTTCTCATTAGCCAACCGTTTTTTGCATTGTTTTTTCATATGGCCAAGCTTACCACAATGATGACATGTGATAATCTTCTTGGAGTCATCCTCAGGTTTGCTTTGTCCTTTTGGTTGAAAGGACTTGCCTTTGCCTTTGCCTTTATGTTTGGCTTTGGTAGTAAATGCTTGTTTTGTAGTGGATGATTCGTTGCTACTCCCAAACAGTTGTTTACATCTATCATGTTGCAAAAGCTTGTTGCATAGGTCAACAAAGTTTAGGTCAACATTCGTGTATGTAATGTTGAGCATTTCAATGAAGTGTTCGTAGGATTGTGGTAAGCTTTTCAGCGTGATAACCATCATATCCTCTTCTTCCATCTTGCAACCGATAGCCTCTAGTTGATCGTGAACCTCTAGTTGATCGTGAATATCCTTGATCTTTGTAAGATGCTCTTGCAGGGACATCTTATCGTCCATCATGATTGAATATAGCATATTCTTCAGATTGAATGCTTTGCCCTTGTTTAACGTTTCATTGAGATCCTTCAGATGCGTCCAAATCTCTGCAGTTTTCTTGCCAGATGACACTTGTGGAAGCATGTCATCAGTGACTGACAACTTAATGAGCATAACCACTTGCCGATTTCGCTCATTGAACTTGTCCTAGACTTTTCTTGCTGTTGAATGATATGCAGTTTTACCCAGAACAATATGGTCCAGGCACTAGTATGAGAAATTGTGAGTATGCGTTGTTTTCATGTGTTGTAATTTTTGCCATTGAAGCGCTGGCTGCTTTCCAACATGATGTTGGTCAACGACGCCATCCCAAGCGTCAAACTTGTCTTGGTCTTTTCTTGCTGTCGAAGGATGTGCACTTTTACCCAGAATAATATGGTCTAGGCACCGGTATTAGAAAATTGTGAGTATGCATTGCTTTCACGTGTTGTAATTTTTGCCATTGAAGCGCTGACTGCTTTCCAACATGATGTTGGTCAATGATGCCATCCCTCTCGCTTTCCAATGAATGGAAAACAAGGTCATACTTTAGTCGAATTCTGTTGGCACAAATCCCAAGGTCGGCAAAATTTCAAATTGTTGGCACAGATCTCGAGGCATCTAGATCAGAAAATACCAAAAGACCCACAGTTTGTTAAAAAAACCATAGCCACAGCCAAAAAAAATTGAAATCCTTATTGCAGAAAACAACCACCCAAGTAATGGGAAAAAACTTGTTGAAGACCAAAACCTGTCTGCAAAAACCCTAGCTGTGGGTGAAACAGAGCTGAACTTGCACATACGTTGCAGGTAAAAAATGGGCCCGGTTGCGGAAGAAAAACCTTTCACGCCGCTGAGAAAATCATGATTAGCAATCTTGTTAAAAAATTGTAGACCTATCGCAAACAAAAAACATGAAATCCATTGTCACACAAATTGAAAGTCATGACCAGAAAACGTCTCACTGTTGCGCTATTTTTCCTTCAAAAATTCTGCGTTTGCGATCTTCAGCAAAAAAATGACACCCGATATGAAGAAAAAACACGATTTTATCTTCACAAATCCATCATGAAGCTGCAAGAAGGCGGCACGATTCAACAAATAAGCCTGCTACAATCTTCAGACACAGAAATCCTTCCCTAATTTTTCCTTCTATGATCTCAAACATGTGAATTTCAATTTTCTCCGCAATGAAGACCCTTCGAAATGCTTAAGTTTGCCTTGAAACGGATTCGTAGACAAAAAGCCTTTGATTTTCCAGACCTCAGTGAAGCCCGTGAAAGAAAGAATGTTTGATTTTCTTAAAAAAACCGGATCAAAAACTTCAGAACTTCTTTTTTCAAGATATCCACGAAATTTTGAACCGCTGACTGCTTTCCAACATGATGTTGGTCAATGACGCCATCCCTCCAATCTTCCTATGCATGAAAAACAAGGCCAAACTTCAGTCAAACTCTGCTGGCACAAATCCCAGGGTTGGCAAATTTTCAAACTGCTGGCATAGATTCTGAGGTGTTCAGCTTAGAAAATACTAGCAGACCCATGATTTGTAAACAAAAAACATAGCTGCAACAAAAAACAAAACTCAAACCCTTATTGTAGAAAACAACCACCCAGGTCGTGGGAAAAAACTTTTTTCAGACCAAAACTCATATGCAAAAACCCTAGCCGTGTGTGAAATATAGCCGAACTTGCACAAACCCACTGTGAAAAACGTCCTGTTGCAGGTAAAAAATAGGCCCGTTCATGGGAGAAAAACCCTTCACGCCACAGAAAAATCACAATCCTCAAACTGTAAAAATTTTGCAGACTTGTCGCAAACAAAAAACACAAAATCTGTTGTCACACATTGAAAATCACGAGCAGAAAATATGCCACTGTCACACTATTTTTCCTTAAAAAATCAGCGTTTGTGATATTTAGCGTTAAAAATCCGATATGAAGAAAAAACACTATTTTATCTTCACAAATCTGTCACGAAGTTGCAAGAAGGCCACACGATTCAACAAATAAGCCCGCCACGATCTTTAGACACAAAAACCCTTCCATGATTTTTCCTTCAGCGAACTCAAACACGCAAATTTCAATTTTCTCCACAATGAAAACCCTTCGAAATGCTTCGATCTGCCTTGAAATGGATTTGCAGACCAAAAACCTTTGATTTTCCAAAACTTAATCAAGCCTGTGAAAAAAAAACTTTCGATTTTAAAAAAAAAACTGAATAAAAAACTCTCTGAAAATTTCTTTTCAGGATAATTCATGAAATTTTTGTCTTTAAAAACATTCCGCCAAAAAAGTTAACCGGTTCTGATACCATGAAATGGTAAATTGATATTAAGAAATGAAGATGAAAGACCATGAAATGGTAAATTGATATTAAGAAATGAAGATGAAAGACCATGAAATGGTAAATTGATATTAAGAAATGAAGATGAAAGAATCTATATAAAGGAATTTACAAGATGATGTTTCTTAAAAAGAAACAATCGTAAACAGAAAATTAAAAACTATCTAAACAACTAAAACTAACTAAATGACCATTAAATAATACCATAATTACTTTAATATCTTTAAACAGCCTTTCAATTTCACTTTTGGGCTGATAGAGGTATATTTATGAGCACATATTGGGTGGATTGCTTCCTGCAGTCAACATCACTAGATGGTGATGGACCTCTAGGAGGATCCTCAAATGCCTTGGCATGTTTTAGAAGACTTTTTGTAATATTGATTCTTCTATGCTTTAGTTCATTTACTATGTTTATGTCATAACAATGGGTGGTGTTTTCTGCTCTTTTGTTAGGATCTTTCTAATAACTCAATGATGAACAATAAGTACCAAACCGGTACTGAGAGGGGGGGGGGGTGAATCATTACAGGTACAAACTTCCTTTCCCAAACCGGTTTGACTGCAAACACTGCAAATGTCTGACAGACAGTAACACTGGTCTGAAATAGAGTGCAACCGGTAAAGTTAAGAATGACTGTGACAAGCATTAACCGGTTAATCGCTTAGTTTTCCACTCAACTTAATACTACACTTCCATTTCACCCTTGTGCACGAATAGGTAATCTATCATAAAAAATATAATAACAGCTAGCTCAGCATGTTTTACCTTCAGACACAAATCACTTAAAACATCACATGAAAAATACCACACATGACACAGATTTTTCACGTGGAAACCCAACTGGGAAAAACCACAATGGGGATGAATACCCACAAGCTGCTTTTGAACTCTTTAGAAGTCCGCTCTGTTAGGAGCCTAGTCCGGTTAGAGACTGTTACAACAGGTTTTGCTAGGAACCGATCCTGTTAGGGATCACCCGGTTAAGGGATGGCTAAATACCCGGTTAAGGGTTAAACCCTGTTAGAGGTTACCTTGTTAGAGGATTTCAAGAACTCAATTAGTTTGAGTCACCCTATTAAAGGATTTACAACAAGCTGATTAAAGCTACCCGGTTAAGGGATTTTCCAACTGTTGAAGTGGTTAAAGATCAACACGTATTACAATGATCTGATAATTGCACTCAATGCCTAATGCAGATCCGCTTAAGTTCCTTCCTTCTGCACACACACACTGCAGGAATCAATCCTCTTATCTCATTTGGTCTGGCAAGAATCACGTATCTCTACACTTAGATACACACACACCATTTGCCAACAACCTCAGAAAGAAACACAACATCGACCTTATAGGAAACAAATAGGTCGGTAGCATAAACCCTAAACCCTAAAACATTTAGGTTAAGTAATTCAAACGGTTCAATCCTGACTGTTGAACACATTGCATTGAATACAAAAGTCTTGATCATATCTCAAGACATTCTCCATCGTTCATTCTTCACCGCTTTCATGGCGGCTTGTAACCCATCACGCGTTCTCCACCGTTTACAGAGACTTCTCATATTCCCGAGGTAGATAGGATCGATCTCCTTCATGCAAGATCCTTCATGCGCTCAAGCTGACGTGGCAACACGATCTGATCTTCATTACAATGCTAACTCATCACACAATGTCATCGGTTGAGTCACATAGGCTTGGAACACTTCAACCGGAAACCCTGAGGTTGAGACTACCAACCGGTAGTCATGCAAAACTTCCATTTACCGGTTCTCATACCAACATGCCGGTTCACCTTTTCACATATACCGGTTCACAATGTTATACCGGTTCTCTCATATACCAGCTCTTAGTATCATACCGGTTCTCTTGCCAGTTGCTTATTTCCACATACCGGTTCACTCTTCAGCATATTGACATCAATGACAACATACAATGTCATCATGTCTTCATACCGGTTCACATATGCCAACACTTTCTTTATGATTGAAATTATTATTTTTAGTGAGTAGGGTTGTGAATCTTCTTACTGTGTACTTTGTTGTCTTGATTGGAAGTGTGTAAAGAGATACTTTTAGTTAATCGAGAAAGTAGCCAAGTGTTTCAAGTGTAAACTACAAAAACTTCACAATCAGCTCACCTTAAAATTTTTGTTTTTTCTCTAAAACCCTGAATCAAAACTTCATTTTAATTCTTTGTGTCCTCTATGTGAAAATACTAGACCAGCTAGGCTGGTTCTCTCACCAATCCAAAGAAATTCCACTATTCATTCCAACAACATCCTATTATGTGTGCAACTGCAAACATTGTATATGCCAAATGAGAGCCCCTATCCTCCTTTTATAACTTTAGCTTTTTTGTTGCTTTTTTAAAAACCACTTTTTTTGCTTTTTTTGGTATTGCCATTGGCTTTTTTGTTTTTGTTGCCTTTTTCAAAAAAGCAAAATTTCCTCTTGAAAAGACCCTTTGAAATATTAAATTTTTTTCATATGCAAAAACACCCTCCTTATCTCTCTGAGGTGTCCACTTGAGGAACGTAACTTTATAATATTTAACACTATAGTGTTGAAAATATTAGCTAGTTCGGATACCTGATTATCGAAATTTAATGTTGTCAATGACAATTAAAATTCATATGTATTATCTCAATTAAATGTGTTATTGGGCTGGACCCAAATGTAACATGGAAGGCAATTAAATATGTTATTGGGCTAGACCCAAATGTAACGTGGGATGCAATTACATATGTTATTGGGCTGGACCCAAATGTAACGTGGGAGGCAATTAGTAAATGACAATATAATATAATTCAATAATCAATGCAAGCCGACTTGAGGGTTGGCGCTAAGATGGATATAAATATAACAGCAAATGAAGCCATTAGTCAATCATCATTTATCAAATGCTATCTGCTCTCGTAGCAGCGATCCTTCCTAATGCAAACTTGTATAAGGCGATTGTGCAAACTCTTCAAGGTTGATTGTGGCAAAGTTGTCAAAGATCTTCATGTCTCTTGTGCGAATCTGATCTAGACATCTGCTGCTCCTCCTAATCATTTGCTGTTAATGAAGGGCTGCATTCGTCACCGATATCTTGAACAGCAATCTGAGATAATTCATTGCCTTGTAAATTGTCTACATTTGAGATAATACATATCATATTTAAAGGCTGGGTTTTTCACCTCCAAGAGGGAGGTTTTCCCAGGGTATTGGTGTCTTGTGTCTTGTGTCTTATTGCTGTTACTGTTTATTCACAGTCTGATTATAATTTAATTTCTTAAAATTAACAAAAGTAAATATCAAAACATAACTTTAGTGCAAATATTAAAATAATTCCTAGCACATTGCAGAAAGGCCCACCAAAGCATCGGAAACTGAAACCAAACATGCTGAGACATTATTGGTGTTGAAGAATGATGCTTGGTGCTGAAACAAGCATATACTATAAATAGTAGTGTTTCTTTGAGAACCAAAGAGAACAAACCCAGGAAAACCATAAAGATTGGTGCCATGCAAACACTTACCATAAATAGTAGTGTTTTCTATGGACTAAAGAGAATAAACCTAAAAAACCTAGAAAGATTGGTGCTGTGCAAACACTTCCTATAAATAGTAGTGTTCTTCGAGGACTGAAGAGAACAAACCCAAAAAACCTAGAAGATTTGGTATCATGCAAGCACTTAGTATAAATAGCAATGTTCTTGGAGGATCGAAGAGAACAAATCCATAAAAATTATCCAATGCTCGTAGAATAGGATGGTGTAAAAATAGGGACATTACACATCCATTCCTTGTGGGAGAGCATATATGGGTGTAAATAGATACTCTCCCATGTTGAGCTTGATACTTGGAAATTCTTTGCAAGCTAGGCAAAATAACAAGTCTTTCAATCAATTTCTTTTTAATAAAATTGTCAATGGTGTAAATAGTAGTGTTCTCTGAGGACTAAAGAGAACAAACCCAGAAAAACCCAGAAGGATTGGTGGTGTGCTAGCACTTCCTATAAATAGTAGTTTTCTGCAAGGATCGAAGAGAACAAACCCAAAAAACCCAAAAAGACTGGTACTATGCAAGAACTTACTATAAATAGTAATGTTCTTTGAGGATTGAAAAGAACAAATCCATAAAACTGGCCAATGCTCGTAAAATAGGATGGCATAAAAATGGGGACATTACACATCCAGTCCTCGTGGGAGAGCATATATGGGTGTAAATAGATAGTCTCCCATGTTGAGCTTGATACTTGGAAATTCTTTGCAAGCTAGGTAAAACAACAGGTCTTTTAGCCAATTTCTAGCTAATAAAATTGTGAATGCTGTCAGTATAGATATAAACAACAATTGTTTTTTAATTCCACCCCTAATTTTAGTACCTAGGAGTTTATTTCTGCCAATTTTCTATGTTGAAATGTGGGTTTCATGTGACATTCTTTAAGGAGCATCCATCTAAATCAAACTCGTATTCTTCCACTTATTAATTCTATTGTGTAAATGAATATTTTTGGTTAATACAGGAATGTGAAGCAAATCTTAAATGTTTTTGTGTTAATCATGTGGAAACTAAATTCTGGTATCATATATTAAGTAGATTTAGAATCTTGAAGCCATATATCTGATTTTCCGCTGAAGTAGAATGGCATGTTATGAACAGGATCTCGTATAATGTAATGTATGAAATAGTACTCTCCTGTGCTTTATTTGGTTCATTCGACTCCCCTCTGTGCAATAGTTGATATATTTACCCAACTTCTTACAATAATGATGTATACCTATCTCCGAATTTGATCAGGAATTCTTAGTTTCTTGTCTTATTTTTAGAAGATACAGACATGGTTTTTATCTCCTAATCCATTATCACTCCCCTTTATCTCTCTTGCTATGGTTGATCAATTTTATGATGCTATGGGACAATCACAAAATGCAATTCTTGAGTAAACTACTTTACTTACTTAATATCTATTGCTTTTCCAAATAATTTCTATCCAAAAATTTGACACTTTCTATGTAAATTCTTTCTATCTGTCATCGATACCAAATATTATATAGAGGATCATACTGTAAACCCTCTAGGCTAATCAACATGTTGCCTATCATTGATAATAGGATATATTCCAATAATTATATGAGAAAGGTAGCGTAGACCCTTTAGGTTAATCATCTTCCCATTAAGATTCAAATTCTTTTAAGCCTAGTAAAGGGCAATATTTTTCACAAGAGGGGTGCAATATTAATTACTTTACTATCTCCCTGGTCCTATTTAGGTTGCATATTTAAATCATATTTTTCCTTTTCAGTTTATATTTTATTGCATGTCTAACAATGCTTTTTTATTTTGTTAAAAGTTCCAATTATTGCCCGAATTTTGAAACTGTTTTTCACATATGATACGAATCCATTCAATTTCAAGTCGCACTTGTTCATAACATGATTTCAATTATGGTTAATTAGATACATAATTGGTTGGCAGTGTTAAGCGATCGGGTCAAGCGTCTTGATTATGATATTAGCGGAAATTATGATGTGCAACAATACACTTTAGCTGTGAGTCTTTTTCTTCATTTAGCCATCAATAATAATGGATAAAAAGATATTTAGATTTTAGTATCAATTTAATTTTGGTACAGATGATGAGATGTTAATGAATTTTATTGTCCCGAGTGGATCATAATTTGTAGCCTTTAAAGATTGGATTGGTCCATTTTTAAGTTGCCATATGGTATTGCAGGAATATTTGAGCCGATTTAAAGGGATGATACTGACATGCAATGGGCTAGGAATTGGAAATGTACCCTCTTGGTAAGCTGCTAACAATGTCTATGCGCTTTTTGTCTCTTCTTCAACAGCTGCTGAAGAATTGAAATATTAAGGTTTTAGATGCATTTAAGAAGTGTGGATGTGGCCCATGATGTTTTTAGGGATTGGGCAAACAAAGAAAATGTACTTTTTTTGTTATTTATTTATTTTTAATGGTTTTTGCAATTCTCATGGGACATTCTTAAAAGTTGAGGAATGCCCTCCAAAGATGTCGTAAAAAGTTAGGAGATGGATAGAGACTTTTATGGTGTCCCCCAAGCATACCAAATCCTTGTATCAAACTTGTCATTCATCTCTGAAATGCACTTCTGGCCACACTGATCCTTGAAATATTGGGAGGCCCTTCTATATACTCTTATTTTTGAGCATGAAGTGGTTCAAAAGTTTGTGAACATATGCCAGAGCTTCTGCCCCCAAGAGGCCTGAACTTGCTTCTCCTCACATGGTTAAGGTTGTTATATGTAATCAAACTCCTTTCTACAGCTGGAAAAGATACTACTTGGGATTAATTTGCGAAAGAACCATATGGCAATGAACAAGGACTCAGGTGTCTTAAAAACTATATTAAGAACACCATTTTTAATAAAAGTTCAACTGCATTCTTATGATTATGCTGAGTCTGTTTAACCATTGTTGGAGTGTATCAGATCATGATTATATACCAAAAATGGCCCTTACAAAACATCAATTTCTTTTTCTGGAAAGTTGAAGCTGATGGATGACACGCATATGCAAAATATGGTGTAATAGGTGTTCTGAGTTTCTGACAACAATACCAGTCTGATATAAAAATCTGAGATATAGAGGGATTGAAACAAGGTGGGTTAGCGATCTTGGAGAAAAGAAACAAAAGTACTAGCTAACAAAATCTTTCTAATATAATTATCTGAATTACCCTGCTTGTGGGTTGTGGGATGAGACTACAATATGTTTACGAAGATTGATAAGCTCCATCTGCTCCTCCATTTCATTACTTTGATAGGAACACTTTGATGGCATCCACTGTAGGTTTTCTTCTTTCATTTACATTTTTACTTTGCAGTATTCGGCTGAATTATGAAGGTTTTCACTTTTGTTTGGTTTCTTTCTTTGTACTTTTCATGGCCATACATTTTTGTGTTGATTTAGAGGGGCCTACTAATGATATAAATAGTACCTGGTTGTGGGGCTGGGGGGGATGGGTTGACAAGTTACCACTTTTTTCTCTTCCTCCAGTCCTTGTGCTACAAGTTGACTTTGATTGTTTCCGTCAAATCCTTTTGGCTGGCCTGTGGTGATATCTTCACTTCGACATACTTTCATTAAGCCAAGGCTGGAAATGGGCTTTTTATTTGTTCCTGTCTGCTTTGTATACTTCACATGTCATTGATCTCATAGTGGTTGAGTGCCTCAGAGGATTTTGAAGTGCTGATTTGTTTGGTGGGTTGAGTTGTTGGCTTGCCTTTTTTAGTGTAGTTTCTTTGAAATTTGTCCTCTTTCAGTCTCTGTGGTAGTTGAGTGCTGTTTTTCTTGGATTTATGCTATTGAAAGGAAACAAGTTGTGCTGAAAATTTTCCTCAACTAATCTTAGAGGTGAGTATTGTGCAAGTTTTAGATCTTTAAAATTACAAAGAGGAGAAACACATACAAAATACAACCAAAAAACATACCACACCACAGGCGTATGTGGGGAAAATCCCTTTGGTAAAAAAACTTAAACTCCAAAGCAGCCCAATGTGTTATTTAGTAATCTAAACACAGTTACATTACACTTGCAGAGCAAGCCTCTATAGGCATATCACCAACCAAAGATTTGGAGTAGTTCTGATAGCATAATAGTACTCACAAACACACTATCAAATACCTCCATCTCAAGCATCCTATAATTAGAAGTAGTACATGAGTGACGAAACTATCAAATGGTAATTACAAAACCATGAGCTAAAACCACCCGAAAAGTGACACACAAATACCTATCATAAGTGTCCTATAATGTGCTTTCCAACTAGGGTGTTCCATTTCAGCTTCATTATATCCATTCAAAGATGCTTTATGATGTGTTGTGATGTACATCATAAGCTGGGCAAGAAGTGTAACTTCCTTTCATAACTTTTTTCTATGTTCAGTGTGTTTTTATATTTCCAGTGCAGGGGTCCCAACTTTGTAAAGCCATAACTTTGATGCGAGAGATTGTTTGGCCCCCAACAACATGAAATTTTTATTTTCCCAAAACAAAGTCTATAGCCCAAAAATTGAGTTTTTTTATGTTTCATAGTCTGAAAACTGTATCCTTTATATGCTCAACATTAGGAGCAAGGTTGAGACACCTTTCTTAACAACTATGCGATTTTTTACCGTTATTTTACCCCTGTTCTGCTGGTTTAATTTGCCGTTTTTCAGTAAACTCAAAAAAATGAGATAAGATAAATTAATTTTAGTGGCTTACTCCACAAAGAGGAGTAGCAGCATTATATAGAATCAGAAATGCTCTATTACACCTACCATATTTAATTGTACAACTACAATATTAAATGACAATACAACAGACTCATTAAGTGCTGCAACAACTACAACTAATACGACTACAACAACCACCCTAATTAAAGACCTATCCCTAACCACACTTATTACATTATTATACTATATATACATGCACTAATATTCTTGATCTTCTATGGTGGGGCCAACATGAGCCAGATGCCCATGTTCATGGTAGATCGTATATATGAATGAAATATCCTCATTGTCTTTTTGGTTGTTCCCTTTCATTTCCTCCTATGTTGAACAGTATTTTTTTTTTTGGTTATGACTTCTAATTAATGTTGACACAGATGTTGGTGTGGGTAAGAAATCCTGGTTGTTTTGTGAAGTCAGATGTTATGATGTATCTTCCAATAGTATTGTCAATTTTTCTGAGAGTACTTTTGCCATTATTCACCTAGGCAAAGGGTCTTACCCAAACTGGAACTCTACTTGGGAGATATTGAGCTGGTTTAAATCAGGTGGCCATGGCTTTATAAAAAGGTCTGATTTTTTCACAAAGCATAGTTCACCTTGGCAGGCAGGTCTTCTCTCTCTCTCTCTCTCTCTCTCTCTCTCTCGTTTTGAGGAGGATATAACCATGAAATACCCTTCGGGCATTATGGGGATGTCCACAAAGGCAGGAGGTTTCCAATTTTTTTCATACTCATAACCTATGATTTTTGAATCTAGGGAAAATTCCCACAAATCTGTATATCAATGCTTTTTTCTTTAGCTGCCATAGCCTGACTTCATTCTAGTCTATAGAAAATTTAACTCGGAGGGTTTTCCTTTCTTATGTAGTTACCATTTTCATTTTTGATAGGAAACTTTGGACATGTTATGGTTCCATGAACATGGTGGCAAATAAGTCGGAGCAGGTGTTCTTTGCAAATCTGATTTTTCTCACTAGGAACTGCAGATCTGAAATTAGGGTATGACCGGGGAGGGGACTGTTGTGGGAGGAAGCTATGACCTCTCCTAATGGATGTGATTTTTAATCCTTTTGGGGAATGATCTTGCTAGTTATGGTGGGAAGTGAGGCTAGAGAGGGCACGGACAGGGAAATGCTACTGGGAAGAATCTTCCTTCTGTGTATAGGTATCATCACCAAAGGCTCCACTTTCTCAAGTTGTCGCAGGAAGCAGCTTTCAGCAAAGTAAGCCTGCAATAGGATCTAAAGGAACATTGGAAGAAGATGCTATTTATTTGTATTTATTTGGAGCTTTACTCTTGCTTCCAAATTCAACCAAGTGGTTTCTGACTACCATATATTGTAGTTTGCAAGTTGTTCTTGTATTTATTCCTCTGACAGTGGTTTCAGTGGATGAATTTTGTTATTGAAATTGATCATTCTGTAGGATCTTTTCCTGCAATCCATGCCCTTATAAACATCTTTCAAAGAAGGGACACGCTTGTGTTTGGTTAAAACTGTGTAGTGCTTTTCAACATCAATGTTTTGGATCACACTCTGTGATCCATTGTCAGAATGATGAAGGCAAATCCTGATGATGGATGAGAGTGTGATCTGAATGTCGATGTTAAAAATAGCTACTAAGTTTTATCCAAAAGCTTCAAACAAAATTGTAATGGAGGGTTACAACCTAATGTTATAAAGGGATATGTTTGGCACACAATCCAATTGCATCTACAATTGGCTCATAAATGCTAATAAAAGACTAGACCTTTTCCGTTCATGACTCATCAAAGATACAGTCCTAATACCGGCTTTTTTTGTTGAGTTTGTCACTAAAAACCATGGCACATAGCATCCCTTCACATCATATAACAGTCTTAATATATTACATCATGTGGTGAATCTTGTTTTCCTAATCTTCAAAATTTGCAATTCAGAGAACTATCAAAGATAGCTTGTTCTTGGTTGATATACACTTTAGTATATTTAAACTTCTTTATCTACGCTTCATAATTGTTTTAATAGTAATTTTACTTGAAAATATATTTTAGACTATATACAATAAATGGAGACCAAAATTGATGATTGCACCTTCACAAAGTAATCAGTCCAAAGTTTATCAAGAATTGCAATTTGCACCATATTGGATGTTTCAATCTTCTTATTCAATTTTCTATAAACACGTGTTCAATAAATTGAATGTTCTTCTAATTTCCAATACAGTTGAGGGCTTTGAAAAATTAACCACCTCAAGAAACATTTGAATTAAATTTATGGTGTATAGATCAAGAATGAGTCAAATTGAATGAACAGGTTCCTCACTAAGTTTCATCCCTTATACAGCTGGCACAGTATTTCTTACAAGAAGATTCTTATTGTTCTACGGTTGTCCACTGTTCACCCAGAGCACATCTTGAGAATGGGGAGAGCACATCAAATTGCTTAGCACAAGCATAATGAAGCCTAGCAAAAGTTTAATTGTTTTCCTCCCATTATGCTCTTAAATTATGTTTCATACCATAATTATGTTAAAAGAGAGAGCTTCCCTTGGATTGATAGAAATTCTCTTCACAATTGCCACATTAATCATCCTGTTAGCAGCATTACTTACCAGTGTTACTGAAGAGAACAAAACAAACAATTAGTAGTGCAGACTCGCAGAGTATGACCGGCACTAAACCTGTGTAGAGAGGCAAGCCCTAACGCTTGCTTCTGTTCTTCTGTGAGGAGATATGCTTGCAAAATTGTTACTACAACTATACTGTCACATCATATTATCCGTTCTAAGTAGAGATATTTTGACTACAGTAATTTACATCAACCATGAGAAACCTTCAGTCTGTGTTGTCTGCTAAGAGAAACCACGATGCAATATCTACTTTTTAAAACTGATAGAACTTAGCACCACCAATAAAAAATCAAAATGTGACTTAAAAACAACTCTTCATCGAATTCTCTGAAATACTCCTTGCATATCATTAACCCCAAAAAATATTAAGGCAGAGAATATGGGAATAGGACATGCTGCCTAGTGGTTATTTTAATAGCTAGGGATGGGAAGAAGTGTGGCTCTTAAGGCTTAGACTAAGGAACTGCAACCAGAACATACGTTGTTTTAGAAAAGTATTTATGTTGTCAGTCAAGGCAAACCCTAGGTCCCCACTCCAAAAAAGCAAAAAGCAGACATCCCTAAAAAATAGGGAAGACTTTCTAAAAATAGCCATCCTGGGGATCGAGCTAAAAATGTCAAAAACGAAACTTCCTTAAAAAATAGGAAAAACAAAAAGCAAACTTTCCAAAAATAGAAAGTTGTTTGAATTCATTTAAATAAAGTGTGTTCTTCGTCCTTTGGCCTTTGTAGTCACTTTGACAGTGTCTAGACTCTGTTATCACTTGGTTTGCAAAAATTGACTTTCAATCCTTAAGACACAAACCATTCAAAACTTGACAAAACTGAGCAAAATTAAAGCGGAAGGCCATGTGACACTAACAAAAACCCTAGAAAGCAGGAAAGGAGAGGGTCCCTATTTTCAATGGGGTGATGTGTGAAAAAGGTCACAACATCGGGCGACTCTTCGAGGGGAATGTTCCTGAACATTCCTAAGATAAAATCCATTTCGAAACCCTAGATTCAAAAATTAATTATAGCTAACTTACCCGCTAGCTAGGAAGGGTACTCAAAAAGGAAGAGGAATCCTAAATAGTATCAAGATCTTTCATCCTTCAATTACAAGTGTGTGCAATTGTATTCATTTCCATCTCATAAGACCATTCTGACTCTTTGGTTCCGCCATGGCAAGTTATAGTTTAAGTGTTATTTTGTCTTAACTCCAAAAGCATCCTTGGATAGAGCCTCGCTGCGAGTGAACTTCCATAGCCCCGACGAGGTTATCTCTATAATCTCACGGAGATTGCTCTACTTCTGATGATTTATGTTTTGTTTTGAGGGTACACCTATAGAGATTTCTGCACACCCAAAAGCCAAGTATTTTGATTTTCTTCGTTTTCTTTTATTCTTTCTTGATATTTTTTTCTTTTCACACACTTCCACTCTTTGGCTCGTAAGCAATGAAGCTCACAATGGGCTTGAGCATTATAGTGGCGTTGAAGTAAGACTTTTGATGAATTTCTTTAAGTTTTCTCTCTTGCCATGACTTCACTTGGGAGACCAACATGACTCAGAGAATTTATTGTGTATAAGGTGTAATGATTGAAAGACTCAGTGTCGAGACACAATGGGTGATTCCCTTTCTAGTCAAGTACTAATCCTAACTTTAAGATACTTTAGAAACAATTAATCTAAAATTCAAAAGCTCTCCACAAATATTTACCAAAGGAATACCCCAAACGTAACTTGGCAAGGTCAAACCAGTGTGTGCGCGTGTTAAGCAACATCGCCCTTTTGCTAATGGGAATCCTCTTCTATTACTAAACTAAAGCACGCGAAAGCAAAAACAACAACAAACTAAACTAAGAAAACAAAGACAACTAAACTAAACACACAACCCAAACAAAACTATTCTAACTATGTACAAATAAGTCCCATCACAAAACTTAGGGCATGAAATAATGTTTCAGAAATTGCCCGTTAACGGGCAAAGGAATGTCATCACTTGTCAAGGTCTTCAATTTGAAAGCATTCTCTCCTAGTATCTTGGCAATTTGGTATGGTCCTTTCCATAAACATTCAAACTTATCGTGATCTCCTTTTCGTTCATGGGCTTTATCCCAACAAAGGACCAAATCTGAGATTCTGAATGCCTTACGATAGCTCGTCTATCAAACCATCATTTGACTGTCCCTTGATTTTTAGCAAATTTCTCCAAGGCCTGATCTCTTTGTTCTTCTAGTAACAACAGTTGTGAGAGGTGAATTCGAACTCTCTCTTTTGGGTCCAAAAATTCTTGCATAAATTTCATAGTCGCAATTCTCAGTTGGATCGGGAAAACTGGATCTTGTCCATAGACTAAATGATACGGGGAAGTGCCCAAGGATTTCTTGGCTCTTGTTTTGTCTGCCCATAGAGCAAACCTTAATTGAGTGTGCCAATCTTTCGGATTTTGCTCTAGCAACTTCTTGATTACATTGAGAAAACTCTTATTGGTTGATTCTGCCAATCCATTACCCTGGGGGTAATAATTTGATGAAAACTTTAAAGTGATACCATAGTCAAATGCCCAGTTAGAAAATCTTAAAGAAGTGAAAGCAGAACCATTATCACATACTAAAGCATGAGGGCATCCAAATCTTGTGATAATATGCTCTTCAATGAACTTAATGCCTGACCTTCAGACCAATCTGGTGCAAATCTTGTGCAATTCTTCAATGCCTGAGCTTCAGACCATCTGGTGCAATAATCAGTTGCTGTCAAAATGTATTTGTGCTGTGCTGATTATAGTGGGTTTATTGCTCCAATAAAATCAAGTCCCCACATAGCAAATGGTTTCACTTATGTGATTGGTTGCAGTGGCATTGTAGGGTTCTTTTCTCTAATTGCGGCAACTTGACAAATGTGGCACGTCTTTACATGTTCACAGGTATCCTTAAAAATAGTAGGCCAATAATATCCCACCCTTAAGATCTGGAAAGCAGTTGCTTGGCTTCCTCCGTGACCCATTCCGAATTTGGAGTGGAAATGTTCTATGATTCTTTTAGCTTCATCATTTCCCACACATTGAAGTTATATACCTTCATGATTCTTTCTATAGAGTACTGATCCTTAAAGCATGTAGCACTGACACTTGAGTCTAAAAGCTCGCTTCTGTGCTGTGTTCATGGGAGCAGGGTATCTGTGATCTACCAAATATGACATTATATCGTAGTACCATTCCACTTGGGAGACATCGGTCAAAACATACGCTTGTTGCACTAATTCAGGTCCTTCAATTGCCATAGTTTGTGTTAGAGCTTGTCCTCAGACTAGCTTCATTGGTTGCAACTCAATATCATATTCCTGGATAGTGGTGACCCACTTTCCTCGTCTTTCTCCTAGCTCATTCTGCATCAGGAGTGTCTTAACAGCAACATCAAGAACGATGGCAAAAATTTTGCTTCTTAAAATATAGTGCCTAAACTTCTTAATGGCCTTTACCAATGAGTAAGCCTGCTTTTCAACATTAGGATACCTTAGCTCTACATCCTTGAGGGGTGAGCTCATGAAAGCTATAGGATGCTCTTCTTTTTCTTCTGTCCACTGTGTGAGTATTGCGGCACATGAATGTTCTGATGCAAAGGAATACAAGTAAAATGGTTTGGTGTAGTCCGGACTGACCAAAACAGGAGCATTAGTTATAGCTTGCTTGATTTCCTCAAACGCTATCGTTGATTGTGGTGTCCATTCCATCTTTGCACCCTTTTTCAACATTTCATTTAAGGGTTTCACTATCAAGGCGAAATCAGTGATAAACTTTCTAACAAAATTAATCTTCCCGAAGAAAGATCTCAACTCTTTTTGGCTAGAAGGCAGATGGATTCTTGAAATAGCCTCAATACGCTCAGGATCAATTAATATACCCTTCTCTATGATTAGGTGTCCTAACAACTTGCCTTCAGTGACCCCGAATATGCATTTCTTTGGATTTAAGGAAATCCCATACCTTCGATACCTCTGGAATATCTTTCTTAGGTCTTCGACATGATTCTCCCTTTCTTTTGAGAACACATTAAGATCATCCCTGTAGATGATTATACATCTTCCAATCAGCTCTTTGAAAGCAATATCCATGGCCCTCTGAAATGTGGCTCCTGCATTGATTAACCCAAAGGGCATCCTTTTGTAGGCAAATGTTCCCCATTTTGTTGTGAATGCAGTCTTCAGTTTGTCTTCATATTCAACGAGTCCCTGATTATACCCTGAATATCCGTCCAGGAAGGACATCATATGTGATCCATTCACAATTTGCAAAACTTCGTCAAGAGATGGTAAGGGATAATTGTCTTTCTCTGAGGCTTTGTTTAAATTACGGAAATCGACACACAATCTAATCTCTCCATTCTTCTTTCGACCAAGTTGGCGACCCACGTTGAATGGCGCACTGGGAATATGACCCCTGCTGCTAATATTTTCTTTACTTCTTGGTATATGAGAGGCTCCAATAGTGGGTTAATTGGCCTTTGGTGTTGCTTGAAAGGTTTACTGTCTTGCTTGAGGGGAATCATGTGTGTGATGATAGAAGTATCATAAGTTCTCAAGTCTTCATAGCTATGCCATCTGCATACTCCTCTAAAGCCTGAATTATTCCAGCCTTTTCTTCTGGTGTACAAACTTTGCCTATGTACACATTTCTGATATTGTCTTTGGTTCCTACATTGACTTTCTTGTACTGGTCACCATCAGTCTTTTGAGTCTTTATTTCATTGATTTGGTCCTGATCAAACATCCTCTCTAACTGTATCATTCCCAAATTTAAGACACCATCATCATCAAATTCGGCCTCTTCCTCTGTCTCCTCATCATCAAACATCTGGGTTGCAAATACATCTGAACTTGTCAAAAACTCACAAATTTGATCATCATCCTTGAATACCTGGAAATTCGTGATATTATCTGGGATTGAGGGGGTTAATGATAGTTCTATGGAAAGCCGATCCATGTTCTCTATGGCAAGAGGCTCAAGTGAACTTGTTGCTTGAGCTAAGGTATTGGCAATTTGATTATCTGTCCGTTCTACTAACTGAATATTGAAAGCATCAAAGCTCTCGAGGAGATCCCAGATTCTGTTATGGTAATGAGATAATCTCTTGCCATGGCAGACATACTGCTTTCTTACTTGCTTCACTACTATCTCTGAATCTCCAAAGGCTTGTACAATTTTAGCTCCTTTACTTATGGCGAACAACAACCCGTGAACTAGTGATTCATACTCTGCTACATTATTTGTGTAGGGAAACTGGAGTTTGCGAGCTATAAGAAGCATCTCCCCATCGGGACTAGTTAATTTGAATCCGGCTCCTTCTCCTTTCTTTGAATAGGATCCATCAAACCTTAGGATCCAAGCTTGCCCTTTTGGTTGAAACCATACTGAAATTTGTTCTTCCTTTTCTTGCTGAGGTGACGGAGCTTGGACCTCCATGATACTTCGATCAAGTTCTTCTAACACTTGGTTTATTTTACCTTCAAGTTCTTGTTTGATCGTCCTCCTGGACGATGAAGCTTGTGTTTCAAAGGTGCGCTTACGACGATCTTACAATTGATCTTCCTCCGTATATTCAACTGTGTTTTCCTGAGGCTCATGCTTTTGATGATCTTGTTTACTTTCTGTATCACTTTCAGGATCTGCAAACTGCTGGAGCATTTGACGAGCTTCCTTGATCGCTTTGTGGCACATTTTGCAAGTGAACTCTAAATGAAGTGTGTCATGGACTCGACACCAATTGGTCAGCAACAATTCATGAATCTTACTTTTCATTTCCACTCTCCGACATATACTTGTCCAGAAATTCTTTGAAACTCTCAAATAGTTTCTCTTCTTTGTCTGGATCATCAAGTAATGTGAGCTCTGATCCTTCTTCAATTGTTTCCCTGATGGAGGAGGTCTATAATGTCAAGACTTCATTTACTCCAGGTGTATAGGAACCTAGGTAGCACTTGCATGTAGAATTTGACTTTGTAGCCTAGGATAGGCATCGTTCTGAGAATATTATTTTGATTCAAAGCCTAGATTCTTATACTCTTAAAATCAGAAAACAATCTTTTACTTTTTTATGTCTTTGTGTTATTTCATGTTCTCAAAGCAGTTAACTCTTAAAATCAGAAAACAATCTTTTACGTTTTTACGTATTTGTGTTATTTCATGTTCTCAAAGAGGTTATCATAGATAAAGTATCAAGTATTTAGCTAATCCAAGATATAATCTAATCAGACCTTGATAAAGAAGAGAGAACAAGTTAATCAATATCTTAGTGTGCAGAGATAGACATTTCAGATATTGTAATAAGGGAATACCCCAGGTTTAGCAGAGCCTAGAGTGCAGAGGAGAACAAGTTATTTTCTCCTTTTCGTTGGCTACTGATTGGACAATCCTAATCATTGAAGGTAGCTGCTCACAGGAATAATCAGGCAATCAGTTGGGAACACCAACAGTTGACTGGATGGTATTTGTGATGTTTATGTTTTAGATATAATGTGAAGGTTTTATTTAAGGGTCCTTGTCCCTTTTATATAAACTTTTACATACAATATCAATTAACTCTTCCTACTAGATATACTGTAGTTGCTATCAACAGTATGACATCTACAACACAAATGGAGCGAGTCTACGAAGCACCCTTCTAACTAGATGATTGAAAAAATCGCGAGAGACAACCCCTTGAATAAGCCTAGAATGGGTGTAGTTGTGCCAAACAGACTATACACCAACCATATACCATATAGAAGACAAAAACTAGACTTTGAACTCATAGAATCATCACCTATTAAGAATTTAAGACAATTTAGACACCCAAATCTATTGAGTGAAACCTTGGTGGAGGGGACTTCCATCTTTCATAGGCACAAGAATGCATGCTCGAGCTAGACACATTGGTATTTGATACCTTTAAGTAGCTCCATACGACACAAAGCTTGAATTATCTGTTCATCATCCTAGAACAAATAGAGTATTGTCACTTTCTAATTCAAGAACCCTATTGTGATGTGTAACCACTGTTGGAAATATTGTTTGTCATTGATGTCAAAGGAAGGCTATTGCCTTGATTGAAGTCTAAGATTGTCATTGATGTCACGATGGAATCAGCAGGTTCAAGGAGAAGAAATTGCAATGGCCAAAGGCCACTAATCATTTTCCTATTTCTTTTTGGCTAAGACAAATTTAAATACAAGGCTGGACGACCACCCTTTGGAGTTTTCAATGAAACTCACGCTTTGGATTTTGCAAAGAAACTCATATGTAAATGAAGACTAAATTGCTCAGGTTTAGCAACCGAGGATCATAGTATAAGAGCAGCAGAACATATATTTATGAAAAGCAGCATCTAATTATCATGTAGACAACAATTTATAATAAAGTAGAAGCAATTATAATGGTGGCAGCATATGAACTTGTGGATTAAAGAATATTAAACAGTAAAAGGATTTAAAAATGAGGCCAACTCTCCATGAAGTGGCGCATCCTTTGGTAAAGTTTTTATAAAAAAAATAAATACATGAAAAGGCCGACTCCCTTGGTGGAATTGCACTCCTTGAAGGGAGTTAAACCTTTGGGACAACTTGTTCCCTTTAAAGAGAGATCGCCTCCCTTCACAAAGGCATACAATTGAGTATAAATGCAACGAGATTTTGACATAGAGAAAGCAAGTTTTTCAAGGTAATATTATATGAATTAAAATAGGTCCAAAGTAGACCTAGAGCAGAATGGAGCAGCAAGTATGAAGTGATATTTTTCCTTTTAAACAGCAGATATATAAGCAGATTTGAAAGGAAAATATGCAGAACTGAAGGGGTGTTCTTTCACTTTATCTCCTGAGACATCTGTGATCATCCTTTAGAGTCTTCTCTCTGTATTCTGGGAACTTCATCATCTCAAGCAATGGGACAGAGACGTTCATTTGTGTCAAAGCATTGGCAATGTCAAATGATGTGGCAACGGGTATTGGGGAAGTAGCTGCCATATTCTCCCTCTCTCCCTTTTGCAGTTTTGTTATCTGAACCTCTTTCTCTTTTTTGCCTGGGTCCTTATCTTGGATATTACTCATTCTATTTATTGGTTTAGATATTTTATTGACTTCTTTTATGAACATTCCGAAGGGTTTTCCCTGCTCGGGGTTTATAGTTCTGTTTCTGAGAGCATAGGTTTTTTTGGCTTGTTCCACTGCAGCCGTCGTGATTCTTTCCCTTTCTTCCTCAGTGGGGACCCTGAGTTTGATCCATGTGAGGGTGGCAGATGGTTACATTTGGATTCCTTGGCATACAAGGACTCCCTACTCAGAATGCTTAAAACTGTATCTAAGTGACTGGGGGTGCTCCTCCCAAGTACGACTGTAAACCAGTATATCATCAAAGAACACCAAAACTGATTTCCTCAACTGATGTCTGAAGACTTTGTTCATTGTGGATTGGAAAGTAGCAGGTGCATTGGTTAGCCCAAATGGCATAACCACAAACTCAAAATGTCCATAATGACAATGAAAAATAGTCTTCTCAATATCCTGCTCACGGACACTAATCTGGTGATAGCCTGATCTCAAATCAATCTTTGAAAAATAGCAGGCACCATGTAACTCATCTATGAGCTCATCAATATGCGGAATGGGATATCTGTTTTTGATCGTCCGCTTATTAAGGGCCCTGTAATCTATACACATCCACAATGTGCCATCCTTCTTCTTCACCAAAACAACTGAAGAAGCAAAGGGGGACTTGCTAGGCCGAACATGTCCCATAGCCAGAAGCTCCTGTATGGTTTTCTCTATTTCATCTTTCAGGCGCTTCGAATGTCTTTATGGAGTAATCATCACTGGCTTTGCACCCTCCTCTAGCTCAATGATGTGCTCAAAACCCCTATTTGGTGGCCTCCTTGATGGTATGTCAGTGAAAACCTTGTTATGTTTGGTTCTCAGTATCTAAATGTCAGGACGATATTCAACTTTCTGAGCATCCTGCTGTATAGGCATAATCATACACTCTGTTACCCACTTAGTCTGATCGTGGCATACAAGCCTCTCCATCCGCCTGCGTGTAATCATCCTAAAGTTGCTGTCCTTTTCAGCACATGTGTCTTTCCATCAAGAGTGAAAGACATCTCCATCTCCTGCAAGTCAAGTGTAAACTTGCCTAGCTCATGCAACCACCTCATACCAAGGACCAAATCTGTATCTCCCATCTGAACCACATAGAAATCAATTTTGAACTCATAATTGTTTACACGCAATGGGAGTTGTGTAATTATCCTGTTACACTTTAAAGTGTAACCATCTGCCACCCTCAATGATGTGCTCAAAATCTCTATCTGGTGGCCTCCCTGATGGTATGCCACTGAAAACCTTGTTATGTTTGGTTCTCAGTATCTGAATGTCGGGACGATATTCAACTTTCTGAGCATCCTGTTGTATAGGCATAATCATACACTATGCTGCCTACTTAGTCTAATCGTGGCGTACAAGCCTCTCCATCCGCCCGAGTGTAATCATCCTAAAGTTGATGTCCTTAATAGCTTTCAGCACATGTGTCTTTCCATCAACAGTGAAAGACATCTCCATCTCCTGCAAGTCAAGTGTAAACTTGCCTAGCTCATGCAACCACCTCATACCAAGGACCAAATCTGTAACATCCATCTGAACCACATAGAAATCAATTTTGAACTCATAATTGTTTACACACAATGGGAGTTGTGTAATCCTCCTGTTACACTTTAAAGTGTAACTATCTGCCACCCTCACACGGATGCCCTCAAACTCCTCTGTTTGGATTCCTCTCTTCTCAACTAACTTGGCATCAATAAAGTTATGTGTGGCTCCGGTATCTAGTAGGGTAATAACTTTCTGACTAGCAAGTACTCTTCTCATTCTGAATGACCCTTCCTGCTGAATACTAGTGAGAAGTGCCTCCTTAAGGTGTTCATCACCTTCTGCATCCGTCTTGTCAAGTCTTGGAGGACCCCGTGTGTCATTTTCAGCCTCTAAATCATCATAACCAGCAGGCTGACCTTCTTGATCAGATTCTGAATCATCCTAATATGCCCACATTACTTTGTTTGCTTTGCCCTTAGGCCTCAAAGGACAGTCATGGTTGGCATCATATGGACCTTTGCAATAAAAACATAGTTTTTTCTGCCTCAAATCGTTAAGTGTCTCACGATCTAAGGGGGGAGCTGCCGTCTTCCCTTTGTCATCATTTCTAAAGTCTGATTTTTCCTTCCCTTTGCTGTAATTCTTATTATCTTTGAAAGACGTTGATCCTTTTGACCCAAATTTATTCTGTGTGGCTGTCACATCCATAGTTTGTGCCTTTTTAATGGCAAGTAGAAGTGTTGGGGAATTAAATGCTTTGACCCAACCTCTGAAAGGCTCCACGAGTCCCTCTATAAACAAGACTACTAACTGCTGATTTGACATGTTAGTTACCATGCATGACAATTTCAAAAACTTTGAAACATACACCTCCAAGTTCCCTGTTTGTTTCAGCTGTGGTAACTCATTGAAGTAAGACTGTGGGTCTTTCTTATCAAACCTCTCCACTAACAAACCTGCAAACTCCTGATAGGTGATTATCTCATCATGTTGGACAGTGATGAGTCCATTATGCCACCACTCATGTGCAGTACCGTGCAAATGTAAAATTGCAAACTTAATTGCATCCCTTTCAATCATGGGTCTCAGTGTGAAGTATGTATCCAGTTTATGGATCCAGAACCTAGCTGTAACTGCACCGCTGCCATCATAATAAGGTAGAGTGAGCTTGCTTGTGGCAAACTCAAGATGTCAATGTTGGAAACAAGGCCTCCTCTCTTTCCTGTTTCTCTCTACCTCCCGTTTTTGTCTCATGAACTGATCAAAATTCAGATTCTGCCTAACATTAGGTGGAAGAAGACTCCACTCATCATGTACCGTCATGACATTATCAACAAAGATAGGCTTTGCCTCAGCTCTAGCAACATCCTCAGGTTCCTCTACCAAGAAATTAGGCCTTGAAGGCCTGTCAACTGTGCGTGTAGCTGCCTTGTGCGGTCTAGGAATATTGGCTACACTCCTATTATCCTCTGGTTCCTGATTGTGTCGGTTTGGAGGATTCATATGCTCCATCATGGTGAGTGCTTGTAAAGCCTGAGCAACCTGCTGCTGCCCTGTAGCCATAGTCCTAAAAAATTCTTGTCTCCTCATCCTCAGCTCTGTGGCCTCTGGGTGGGCTGCCTGTATGCCTATCACCCATAGTGTCTGATTGCCTATTAAGACTCTGTTCTCCTTCAAGGAGGGCTCTTCTGCGTGTGTAATACTTGTGTGAACCCGCTTCCTGTGACTGCATGGAACTTCTAAACCCTTAGGATGGCGGGATTTAGCTCTGATACCACTGTAAGAACCTACCAAGGGTTCTCAACTCAGACAACGGAGGTTTAGTTGAACCTGTTGCGTTTTATGTTTTTTATTTTGCAATTTCGAACAACAAAGCTAGTTTTGAACAAAATCCTACCCTTTCAAGGAAGAAAGGTATGGCAGATCTGCAGGCCGTACATGCACAAAAACCCCAGCTGTAAACACACTTATTTCTGCCTCTGTTCTGACTTAGTGGCTGCAATCAATCCTTTGCATAAAATGAATAAAACCCTTTCTAATCTGCCCAATCTTGGTTTCTGGATAAAACCAACTGAAAGCAAAATCAATTGATATTTCACAGCCTCTAATGCTGTTGCACATAAATCCACCGTTTCCCTGTACCGATACTCTCAGATCATCTGTAGGAAGAAACCCCTGCTGAAACCCTCAAGCCAAAGTCTCCTCAAAGCAAACTCAATATCAAAACTTCACATAATGAAAAGAAGACCTAAAAACTTCTTTTATCTCTCCCCTTTAGGGTTTGGTGCGATTCCCAAGAAAAGTACGATTTGGCATTAAATGATGTTTTAACTTTTAATATTTATTTTTGACTATTGAAGCTTCAAAAATAAATCTCTTTTCAGTTTAATATAAAAGTGGTCCCATCCGATGAGAAATAGACCCTCACTTAAGTTATAACTTAAAGTGACTTAAAAATATTAGAACATTAAAGTTCGCCATTTAATATTTAATTAAAGTAATTAAATATTAATATCTCTCTAAGTATCCATCAGAATTGCCTACTGCCGTCAGAATTGGAGATTGCCAAGCCATACTCTGCCACTGCCCAACCCACTGGCTAAAAATAGCAGGACTGCTAAAAATAGAAAGTTTCTCAAACGGAGTCCTGGAGACCTCAAATGAAAGCCATTCCTGTAATGCTCACTCTGAAGATGAAAAATCAATCTCCGGGAGACCCTCTTACCAACCTCATCAGCCTACGAGGGTCAGTGATAGGCTAATCTACTCAGCTGACAGATGTCAACTAGAAGGGGACATCACAAATAAATGCAATGCCATTCTAGCAGATTTTGCAAGAAAAAGAATGTGAGATGTGAAGATCAAATAAGAAGTGGAAAGAAGCATGCATGATATAAAAGTATATATCATTTAAACACAAGAAAGATTTATGAGGAATCAAGAATAAATCATTCAAAGCAGATTTTGTGAAGGGAGTATATACAAATTGGTGAAGGAAAGTATATATGAATAAGAAGAAGACTTTTATGAAGGAATTAGATGTGACCATCATCCGTTAAAGTTGCAACATCCAAGTAGGTGGAACCTAGTTCTTTTTTGGAGGTTGGTGCTTCCTAAAGGAGAGATTGGTGTCTCTCGCTAAGTCGGTGCTTAGCAGTGGGGGTTGGTGCCTATGAATTGAGGGGGTGGTTGTCTCTTGTGGGTTGTTGTGTATGGAATTTATAGAAGAGTTTAATATAAGTAATATTGTTGTTGTGGTTTTCTCCCATAAGGGCTTTCATGTAAATCGTGTGTTCTACTTGTGTTGAGTAATTGTTGCATCTTATGAGAATGACATTGTGCAATTGAGTTTAGAGATGATCAGAAGTTTTTTCTGAGTGCCAATGTGAATTTTCCAAGCTTGGAGTCTTGGAGGACCTTCATACAAATTTGCCCTTGTCCTTTGAATGCTTAGCAGGGGCATTGGAAACATTTCTGAGCAATCCTTTCATGTATTTGAATACTATTCTGCCCCCTGGGTCTGATTATGTTTTAAAACTGATTCATAATGCCATTTAGGAGTTTGATGAAGTTTGAATGAACATTTATTAAAATCAGCACTTTAACTTCTATGTTATGTTGCGAGTATCTTGTTTTATGCTTGTCTCTTATCTTGAATGAAATCTGAATGTAAACATCAACAAACTCTCTTCATTGGAAACAAACTTGCAAACAAACATAAAAAAATCAGGGGTGGTTATTACATATGCTGTAGATGCATATTTAACACTGGTTTTTCCCAATATCATGTTGGAGTTAAGGTGTGTCATCAGATGATGGATGCATATTTAACACTGGTTTTTTCTGCATTCACATACCCTGGAAATACTAGCTAGCACCATAATGGGGAATGTGAGGAACCTAAGTGTTTGTCAGGTTTGCCTATTACACAGCAATTGCACAGGAAACATTACTTAAAATTGTGATGAATTGCACATATGCACTAGATGTATTAGGTGTGTCATGAGATGAAGGAAACATTCATAGTTGTGCTACAGGGGCTGAATTGCAGCTACCCTAGGCATTTTGGACATGCATGAAAAAAGAGACATTATCAATTATAAATCTAAATTTAGATTTTGGAGTTGTTTCAAAACATAATTCAGCAGCCACTTAAGAAACTAACGAAACCAAAAAAGATGTTTTCAAAATTTCTGAGTTTTGACCATAGACTTGCAATGAAACGTAAGAAAGAAGATTACTCGATTTTCCTTGCTTTGTTGATTTCAAAAAGTGAATTAGAAGCAATTTCAGAAGCTACAGAAACTTTGCTAGTATTTTTCTAAATTTCTAGCACATACTTATACACTAAAACATAAGAAAAGAAGAGTACTCGATATCCATGCTTCATTAATTTCAAGAGTCTTGGGCAAATTCCTCGTGTCAGTGGATGAATTTAGAAGATTATAAACAAGAGGTGAGAAATTGGGCAATAAAGTGATCAGAGATTTGGTTTCCCTTCTTTTCAAACCATACCTCTCTGGTGACTGCATGAACTACACAAAAGCTCATTTCAATGAGATATTTCTTTCATCACATTTTAGCAATCCCTTTGTGAAAACTGGACCTAGTACAAAGGATGTGCGTTGCTCGACTTAAGGTGTAATCCTCTGTTTTCTGAATATTTTCTTTTTTCTTATATGCAGTTGACACTTACACTCTCGATGTCAGTTTTAATTTTATAGGTGGTGAACCTTGAGAAAAATGCTCCAAAATTATATGGTGGCCCTGGAACTTCCTAACGATATACTACTCAATAATATGAGTTGGAAAGTCTTAATTAACAGGTTATTCCTTGAAACTATTATCTTTTTCTTTCTACATGAGATGTAGTCCTTTTAAGAATTTAGTTTGCATGTTTAACCTGGTATTTATTTAATGTAGATGGTAACTATGTTTTTTAAAGGTTCATATCTTTCTTTTACTGTCCATGCAGGTCAACTGTGGATTGGAAAATATCAATTGATCAAGTTGATGCCAGTTTATATTAATAGACGATATATCAACTTGTTCCTGTAAATAATCTCTCTAGTTTTAATTTTATATGTGAGTTTTCATCAAAACCATATTTCATCGAGAAGAGTGCGGGACAATGGCATTACAGGCCATTAAGGTATGTTGAATGTTGATTCACGTGCTAAGTTGCCCTCGCTAATAAGTGATTGTTTGGTTGACAACATGTGCACCTGTTGACTATGATCACATAAATAATTCCCAATCTGGTTGGCACTTCATAATAGGCTACCATCTGTCGTAATCGTCTTGCAGCTCTCTCAAAAACTCTTCGTAAACAGCCATTTTTTCTGCTCATCAATCTTTTATCTTGCGCTTGAAATTCTTGCTTCACTGTAATGACCTCAGGGATCGATGTATCACAAAACAAACCTTTTATTTCTTCTGGGAGGTTTTAGTTGCAGGAATACATCCTCTTTGTAAGTAATATATAACATCAAATAAAAAAAAATAGCAAGAAAATTAATATTAAACCATTTTTTTTCTGAAATTGCCAGACTTCCAAATATCAGCAAATCCAATTTGGACGAGGATATTTGCAATCAGCAATGTATTAACCGCAAGGCTTGAAGGATCTACAAATCACATAGTACCCAAGGGTCTAGACTCTAGACTCTAAACGAATAAGAAATATCCGAAGGGTCCAAGAAAGCACACCCTCGTGCGACAAAAAACATGATTTAAATGGGTTTGTTAGTTTTTATTGATAAAAGCAGGGGGTTTATGCAAATGCTTGTTACTCAAAACAACAATCTAACAATATGTTGAACTCGATCAAGTGGTTGAAAGGTGTCGGATATTTTGAATAAACTTGTTAGCAGGAGTAACAGAGATGACACTTAAACTAGCAACCTCTATGATTCAAGTTTCACTTTCTCTTGCTCTTGGAGATGGGGCACTATAGTTGCAAGAGACTGAAGATTTAAAAAGATTTAAGGGGGACAATTTAAAAGTCAATGCATCAGTTCGCAGATTGGTTGGCAACTAGCTTCCTTAGAAGGAGATGGTTTGGAAATTTTGGCTTTAGTTGTATGTGTTAAGCATGAGTGGGTTATTTAAAGATGTGAGAGTTTGTAGAGAATGCTATTCCTTTTAAACAATATTGTTTAGTTGAATTCATTTTAGTTAAATTCATTTGTTACTTGGAACAACAAAAAGATGTATTTAGTGAAAATAAAAGGTATTGTGTCATGGTAGGAATGTTTTTGTGGGATGGCAGTTTGGGGGTCATTTTTTGGAGGGGAGAGAGAGAGAGAGAGATGCTTTAGATTCGGTGTATTCCTTCCCATGGCATGTCCACCATTCAATAAGGTCTTTTTTAACAACTCTATTCAACTTGGACTTTGGTTTGTCGAATGTTGAGGTCCTTTTTAACAACTCTATTCAACTTAGACTTTGGTATGTGGAATTTTAAGGTCCTTTTTAACAACTCTATTCAACTTAGACTTTGGTTTGTTGAACGCGGGACTTTAAAGATTTGACAAGTCAATCCGTTCCTGTCAATATTTGCTTGGTCTTCAACATTGTACATCTTTCAAAGGGTTTTAAAAACCACTCCTTTCATTTGAAGGAGCTTTGTTGGGTCTAATTGCATATTAATTGGGGTTCACAACATTGACAACCATATAATGTTTGGTGTTAATTATTTTCCACATCTTTTTGATTATAAGCTTGATATTCTTATTACAAAAATATGATTAGGCTAGGAGAGTTTGTAACAACAAACTTGATTAAACATGTGATATAATATAGAAAATCCATTTGCAAGCAATATTTAGAAAATTACAATTATTAATAAATAATTTTAAAAATAAAAGGTAAAGTTGATTGCTAAAGTTTATCAAATTGCAATGACAGTTAGAAATTAAAATTTAAAATTAAAAGCTACTTATCTGATATATTGAATTTCTTACCTCATAGTGGTAGGCCAAGCACTATCAAGTATTCTTGTTTCACAATTTCTTTTTCTATCTTCATTCAATCCAATTTTTTTTGCTCTCAACTAATATTGGATAATAGAGCTTCTTGCACCTCTAACATCCATTGCAACAAAATGAAATGGCTAACATATTTAGTTTTTATTGGCTTGAAGAATCATTTATTTGAAAGGGTTCTACATGTTGCAAGTGTTGTGTGGTGGTTAGATATCAATATTTGTGCCTTTCTAGCTTCAATTCCCAATGTCTTTCAAATCTTTATTGAAGGAATGAAAAAATAGGACTCAAAAATTTGTTTTTAGGCATTTTCAACTATCACGCTAACTAGTTTATAAATATTGGATGAATCAATCACCACTTGCACAACACAAAAAGACTTATCCTCGTATGGCTTTCAAACTTTTAAATTGGCAATTTGCATAACTATGTTTCCAAAGCAATCAATAGCTCTAACAAGGAGTGATGTAAGAGTATTTGGGTTTATGGGCAATCTTGTATATAAAAAACAATTCTTGTTTAGTTTTAGTTTTCTTTGTTTTTGGTTGACAATTTTGGTAAGTTGACAGGGGTGGGGGAAGGAAATTGTGGTGGAATTTTGGCCATGTCAAGAGTTCACTATGTTAAGCAACTTAAAATGTTCCATCAATCCAAATTTAACTAATTTGGATAGTATTGGTGAAGTTATAACATTTCAGTGGTTTGATGGGTTTGTGATACGATTGGTTCGTCGAAATAGCTCATCGCCTACATAATTTTATCATTTGATCAAGCACCGATGAGAAACAAACTAAGTCATGAAGGTTCACAAGTTTTGAGTTTTGCCAAATTGTCGATCGTTGAAAGGTGAACAATTGAAAGGTTCATTAGTTTGTGGTTCTACCAAATTGTCAATTGTCGAAAGGTGAGGTCTTGAGGAGTTGGTCAATTTGTGATTCTATTAAATTGCCAATTGCTGTAGGCATGTTTCAAGTGGCCAAGATGTTAACAAGTACATAGTTTCGTTCAACTATCGATGATTGAAAAGGGATATTTTAGGATTACAAGTTGTAGGAACTTTGATGCATGATTTAGACTCGGAGCCTTGATTGAAAGTAATGTTAATGGAAGAAGCTAAATCAACCATTCAAGCAAATCAACCAACATCATGTGTCATAAAGTTATCTGACTACTCCTTTTGTTGTTTCAACTTCCTAGAAATTGAAATATAAAAAGGGGAATGTTGATCATGAACATGTGGGTGAGTGAAGGATAGGATTCGTGGACCATTTTGAGCATTGAAGATTGAATACAATTGGACATGAAGTTTGGCTCTTTGCCAATCAAAGATTGGACATTTTTTAATGCATAAGTTGGCAAGGGAAAGATGGAAGTCATGGAGTTGGAGTCTGTAATTGTTGTTGAATTGTGTTAGCCTAAAGTGACTTTTGTACCTGTATTCTTATTATGAGGTGTTATATATCTTGCAATATAATGAGACTATTGTTGCTATTGTTCATACTTATGATTGAAAGTTGATTAGGCGACGTAATTGGGTTTATCCCTCATCATGATTGCATCAAGTGGTATCAGAGTAGGCACCGTGTGATTATGAGTGTCAAGAAGTGAGGTTTTGAAATTTTTGTTATGGGTGAAGTGTGTGTAGACTTGCAACTGTAGAGAAGTTGCATGAATATGACACGAAGATAATTTGCTTGTAGAGGAGCGCTACGAGGTGATACAACAATTGTAGAAATGTTACAAGGGATATGTAATGCCCCCTTATGTTAATGCTTGGGAAGAAGGAAACAATTAACTTGTAAATCAATTGCAAGTGAATTCTTTCTTTAAATATTCAATTGCAAGAGACTTCTTTCTTATCAAAACACAAAATCCTTATAAATCTGATAATAAATGTCACTCAATGATTTGCTATAAACACATCAGTTTTGAGACATACAATTAATATCAATGTATGATATTCAAGTATTTTAAATTCTGCAATATGTAACTTTAACTGATAGAACGAAGTATCTTTGTCGTCTTTGATATATCTTTGGAGATTATGCAAGGGTAGTTTGATCCAATATGCAGTTATGAAGTTAACTTCGCTCTTCTGGATGTGGTAATGTAGATTGTGTTGTAAGTTGCCGCCCAATTTTTTAAAGCTTTGCCTGATATGGCAATATCAATATGCTGTTAGTATTTCACACTATATTGCCTGATATGGCAATATTAATATGCTGTTATGGTGGTGAAATTGATAATAAGTTTCTCCATGTATGATTGGTGTGGCATTGATATTTGAGTGTTGTATTTATGCAATTGGGATGCCTTCATGTTGTCTTGGTGATGATGATGGGATATGTTACTCATCATCTCCATTATCTTTCTTTTGCTAGATGTTATGGATTGATACATAAGAGATCTACATGAGTTTCTATATAACATCAATATTATGATCAAGGCTTCAATATGCCATGAGCATTCGTTCCTTGATTATGAGAATTCTTGTCTTTACTTCTACATCTTATTTTTTATGTTTTTGATTAGTAAAGCAACGTTAACTTGGGTGATGACCCTTAACATAGTCAAAAAATATTAACCAAAAACAAGCAACACAAAAAAAAGAAGATATTGGCAACAAAAACAACTACCCGAAGGTAGTTAGAAACATAACATAGTCAGACAAGCAAAAGAAAGCCTTGTCAAACTAGAGAACACCCAAAACCCCAATCAAGGAGGGGGAGAGACACCTAGACCTCAACAAAGAGGGGTTTGGGGAAGGGGAGAAGACTTCCCCTTTCGCCTACGAGCAACCATTGTCCAGGTGATGCTGTCATTAGGACCATCAAAAGAGAGATCAAATGGAAGGGACCTTGTAGGGTTATAGTCAGCGGTGTCAATAGAGTACTGCAACAGAACAACAAGAGGCTATTGTAGAACAACAACAGGTTGTGACGAAATAACACTAGAAGCAGGTCCAGTAGGAGTAGATTGTGGTTGTAGAATAGGAGAAGTTGCAATGGGGACCTCAGGAAATGGGGCCTCAAAGGGAGGATCAACGGGAGTATCAGTAGCTGTGAGGGGCATGACTTTGTTTTGAGAGCATACATCATCCTCATAAGAGGAGCCAGGGGAAGCATAGTTGGGAGCATTGATTGTTAAATGATCAACAATAGCATTCTTCCACCAAGTAGCAACACTTTTGTGGCACGAAATAGAGCAATTTGAAGTAAGATGACCCGTAGTCAAGCATCTTTGGTAGCGAAAGGGGAGGTTGTCAAAGTCCAACAGTTGTGTCCAAGGCCTATTCCCCACCATGAGAGCCACATCTCCCGGGAGAGGTGAGGAGATGCCAATGTCCAAAAGGATGAGGGCAAAAGTAGTGTGGTTCATTGAAGACATGGCTTAATCGACCTTCAAGACTCGACCAATAGAGTTTTCAATAGCTTCATAGTAAGAGTGCTCCCAAAACTGAAGAGGGAGATTTATGAGGCAAACCCAAACTGGACGCACACTAAGCGGTTCAACGAGAGGGTTAAAAGAGGCTGTCCAAGGCTTAACAGAGAGGGAGTGCACTCCCCAAGCCCATAACACGCCCAAAACCAAATCCCGATCAGTCGAAGATGTGAAAGAAGTAATGAAAAAGCCTTTAGCACAGGGAAAAAGCTCAATATTGTGAGCCACCAAAGGCCGCCAAGAGTCACTTACCTAGCGATGAAGGTCCTGTAGTGAAGGCTAGAGCCCTGAAAATCTGCACACAAGAGCACAACGTTGGAAGAACCCAATGTTGTCCACCACATCTTGTCCACAAATCACCATAGGCGAGGATTTGGCACAGGGAAGAGGATGAACTCCCTTGGAGGGCTGGGCAACAGATTTGGCCACACGAGCAAAGCTACACTTGCTAGCAGAGGAAGGTTTGAACTTAGCACCAATAGTATCAACAACAGTTGGTTGAGAAGCATCACCAGAAGCTAGAGAGCCAACACCAACAACACCCCCCGGAAGAATTGGTGGGGGTGGACACGAACCAACGACTCCCACCACGGAGGGCAAGTCCCCAATAGGAGAGTTACCTTAGGGAGCATTGCACAAACCAGCAACATGCGCCTCATGGGGAGCACCACCAATAACACCAATGACCCCAACACGAGGGGGAAGGGGCAGAAAAGAAACAACATCAAAGGAGACCACTGCATGAGCGGATTTAGCAGAAGGAGATTTGCACGCAGGAGAGCCGTTGCAGAATTTTGAAATTGCCTTGTGGGCGGGAGCTCCAGACATCTTGAGAATCTGAACTTGTTGAAGGAACTTGCATAACAACTTGCTATCTTATGAAGTGTACTTGGACACTTGATAGGAAAATCAAGTGTACTTGGACACTTGATAGGAAAATCAAGTGTCCTCAATAAGGTCTTCATGCTACAATCTTTATTGAAAATATGTAAGGCTGCTTACTTTTACATCTTAAATACTATTGACAAATTTTTATTTCCTAACTACTAACTAGTTGAAGGTGTTTCAAGGCTGCTACCCTTGATCACATAAGTGTTTTATTGCTTATCATTATTAGGTTAAAGGTGGGGACATCACAAAAAAACAACAAGATTTGAAGCCAAAGAAATAACACAAAGAAGAGGAGTGAACATAGAAGATGTGGGGATGAAGAAGAGGAAGTAATAAGAGGGAATGAAGCTAACCAAGGTCAAGTAGACCAAAAAAATAAAAGATTTTTGAGAGCCCTCTTGAGAATAAATAATATACTACAAATTGATCCCTCAATTTATAATGGAAGCCTAAACTTTAAAGATCTTGTCGATTGGATATTGAAAACTATTTTGATTTTGAAGGTACTTAGGATGAAATAAAAGTCAAATATGCTTGCACAAAGTTGAAAGGGCACACATCCATATGGTGGGATTATTTGCGGACATTTAGACAAAGAAAAGGAAAAGAAAAGAAAAAGTCTTGGGGTTGCATGGTGACGAAGATGACAACCAAATTCATGCTAGTAGACTATCATATCAATTTGTTTTGTAAGTTACAAAACTTGAAACAACGAGAAACAAGTGTCAAAGACCAAAGAGTTTATTGATTGAGCATAAGAGTGAGACATGTGGAAGATGATTTTGAGCAATTATTAAGGTATGTCAATGGTTTATTGTTGTCAATACCAAAATGAGATAAATTACCGATACACTTTGAAGGTCAAGGAGAAGTTGATAAGGAAACATCAGAACAATGTAAGAGGATGGGGAAGGAATTCCCATGGTAGATGCTATCAAGTACTGGGAGAGGTTATGTCGTGAAAGAAGAAGAGGTCAACATCTCCCAAATGAGTTCTTATACTCCAGAGACTGAAGGAAGAAGATGTTATTCTAAAGGTAGAGGTGACTATTCTAGATGAAGATGAAACTTGATAAGAGGAAGAGACAGAGGTTTCAATAGTACAAGTTTATAATGTGGAGAGGTAGGGCACATAGCATTTGAGTGTCAATAGATATAATACAACAATAGTAATGGTAAGTAGGATAGAATTCATGTGGGCCAAGTGGAAGAGGAAAGTGTTGCTTCACCTTAGCATGGAGAAAATTTAGAGGTGGAAAGTCTCGATGATAAGAAGAACAGAAAAGGAGAAAGATGAACCACACCTTTTGATAATCCTTGTAGCAATTTATCAGAGTTACCTAGCAAGCAACACATTTTTATTGGCTTGTAATTTTTTATATTGTTGACATGAAACTCACCTAGCAAATCTTTAGATCTTACTAGCCTGTGCTATTTTCATTTGCTACTTGTGAATCCTACCTAGTAAATATACAAATCTTAATAGCCTATGATTTTTTCATTTTCTCATAAGCCTAGTAAATAATATATTTTTCTAGCTCGTGACTTGTGAATTTTGTTTTTGATATGTATCCTAGTAAGAATTTGTGGATCTCGCTAGTTGGAGAGGCCATACCTTGTATGATTTTGTTTGTTGTGCATGATCTGTGTATGTTTGGATGTTGATTATATTATTTTGCTAACCATGGTTGTTTCAACATATAGTATATGGTGTGATCCTTGTGTTTGATAGCTTATAGATATGAAAAGGTATGCATGTGGCTTCTTGCCACGTGTCTTTTGTGTGTAACCCTTTTTATCTTAACATTGGTAGGATCCTAAGCCTGGGGGCTATCACATCTCTTATCTTAGAGTCCTCCTGTCTCTTCAGTGTTTTGATGAAAATATTTTGGTTTCTCTATACTTTACGATGTGTATGAACTTAATGTTCATAAGGACTAGATGTAATGTTGTTAATTGTTGATGATTACATTTCATGTTAGGTTTGGCACTTAGTTTTGCATGTGTGTTTGATTATGTTTGTAATGTGCTTGTTTCATCACCTTTCTAGAAATTTAGTTGTCCTTTGAATAAAAATGTTCGTAAACACTAGCATGGTGTACTAGCGTCTTGATGGTACATGCCAAAATATTTGAATCAAATCTTGGCCTAGTTATACAAAAAGGCACGACCTTGCTTGTTGGCCTCACCCAAATGGTTACTTGAAGATGTGCTTAGTTTCATGTATAAGTAACTTTCTTTATCCCTCACAAAAAAGGTAAAGAAGGATGAAAGATCTATAGAAAATGAACAAGATACAATATAGGCACATAACAAGAGAGAAATTGCAATCTATGATACACAAGTTTATAAATTCCATTATTATAGTGAAGCCCTACTTGAGAATTGTTTGATGTTCTTTGCTATTATTATCATTCTATGTGCTAACATTTTGTAGGATCTCAAGGAAGCTCTTTCTTTTGTCTTGTGTGAGATTTTTTTGGCAACATTAGTCCAACAACGGTTCTAGATTTGTATGGCAAAAGCTATCCTTCTATTTATTTATCATTAGCATTGTTATTTGTTTGGCCTCTACTCCTTCTGAGCACATAATGTTTGTCATCAACATTGTTGTTGTGGATGTGGAAATTCTAAACATTAGGTTTTATTGAGGCAAGCCCTTATACAATACAAACCCTTTCCCTCTTTCCATTTTGTAGGTGTTTAGGTTGTTGTGGTTGAAGGGATATTTGACACCTTTAGTCATTTGGAGACTCCTAAAGCCCCATATATTTTCTTTCCCAGTTTATCATAGATCTATTGGGTTATTCTAATTATTCAAATTCATTCACATATTGATTTTTGGTTATTCTTTGTCGCAAGTATACAAACTGTGTTGGATTTGTATAGATAAGAAACCCTAATTTTTTTATATCTTTCGGATCTCAAAGTGGTCTATTGGCATCGACAATATGCGAAGGCATCTATGATAGTTTGTCCTAACTTTTGATGCCAGGTTGCTCTCTATGTTATCTTGTAAGATCCACTTTCTATTACTGTTTATTTGTCTTGTACCGTCCATATTCAGTTAGTTTACTCAATTTGATCATTGTTAGCTTAGTTCATTGCATAATCAATCAATCCTTGTAATTGTAATTAAGGAACCATTCCCACCAACCATCTTGTCTCTTCCTCGAGGACAACAACAATCACAACCACTTGGTTTGTTTTGTGTTCTAATGTTTGGTTGGAGGGATTGATTTATATTAGTTCATTTCTATATCCTTCCTTTCATTGACCAAAACAATATGACCTAATGGTTTTTTTGAGTGGAGAGAATAAGAAACAAAATGTTGAACGAAGGATGGATTTCACAAATAGTTGATCATGCCACTTGGATTGATAAAATGTACTAAGCGCATTTATGAGGGTAATGAATTTAGTTTTAAATCCTTTCTTTGGTAAGTTTGTTGTTGTTTATTTGAATGATACTTTGGTTTTTAATAGGATGAAGGAAGAGCATTTTGAACACTTGTGGTAGGTTTTCATGCAACTTAGGATAAGGGTATTA
This sequence comes from Cryptomeria japonica, assembly GCF_030272615.1. Classification (NCBI taxonomy): domain Eukaryota; kingdom Viridiplantae; phylum Streptophyta; class Pinopsida; order Cupressales; family Cupressaceae; genus Cryptomeria; species Cryptomeria japonica. The sequence continues at coordinate 7,751,164 of NC_081414.1, forward strand.
ACCTAAAGAAGTGTAGTTTTATGTAAAAGGAATTTGTTTATTTGTGATTTATAATTTCTTAAGATATGTTGAAGAAGGATTTTGAAAAGGTTTGATCAATTATTGAGTGGTCATTATCGCCAACTGCAATATAGCCTAGAAGTTTGTATGGCTTTACAAGATTATATGGGAAGTTCATTAGAATAGTGGAATGTGTGCAATAATAGCACATCGCATGTAGAAAGGAGGATAAGTTCACTATTTCACTATTCTAATGAACTTCCTATATAAGCTTGTAAAGCTATATTTGAATAGAGAGCAATATTGAGAAGAGTTTTGATCTCTTGAAGAAGATAATAGAGGAATTGGTGTGCTATAGGTTCCATATTGAGTAAAGAGGGTAAGTCCATTGCTTATTGAAGTGAAAATTTGAATGAATATAAGAAAAATCAATCAATTTATGATTAATATTACATCCAATATTCACCCCAAAAATCCTCCAAACCTCTTTTGCAAATAAATAGTCAAAAAATATGTGTCAAAGACTCAAGGACTTTGCAACAGGAGAAAACTTTGTAATCACCATCAGGGGTGTGGATAGGGAGCTTATGCAATAGTAGAAGCCAACAAAAGTATCTTTTTTTGGGAACCATAGGTCTAAAGTAGACAACCTCAAAGATTTTATACGACTGTGTAACATTAAGATTAACACTCCAACAGGAGCTAGCATGAGAGTAAATGTCCAAATTATCAACAAGGAAGGCATATATAGTTTTGGCTTTAGAGTCAACAAGTGCAAAACCATCCGACCATTTGAAGGAGCAACATCTATCAGGGTTAATAGAGCAAGATCTAAGAAGATAGAGAGGGACAAAGGTAGATCTAAGCATGGTATAGTTCTTCTTGTGAGGGGGGAATATCAAATTTAGAAGCAACCTCATTCCAACCAAGGAGATGCCCATTGTCCAAAATATCAGATAACCAAAGAATTCCTTTGCTTGCCCAAGATTTGGCCAAACAACCTTGCACTAGGGCCAATGGCTTGTCATTATATTTCAAATTCCACCAAATAGAACACTCACCACATACACTCCCATCCTTCCAAACAAGACCTTTGCAAGAGATGAAACCTCTGGCCACCTTCCATGCTTTCCAAATTGACTTGAACATTGGTGAACCAATAGGTCTAACTTGGAAGTCTCCAACAATGATGTCACATATGCTCAAACTCCTCCATTTAGGACTCTGTTTGGGTACAACCCTACTGATGTTGTGCCTTACCAAGACCTTCCATGGCTTCTCTTTCATAAGGGATTTAACAATCCATTTAGAAGCAAGTGCAACACCCTTCCATCTCAAATCCTTCATCCCAAGTCCTCCTCTTCTCTTATTCATAGTGCACCAATTCCATTTTACTGGATGTGTATTCCTACCCCCTTTCCCATATGACTAGAGAAACTCTCTGATTTTATTTTGAATGTAGAAAAACTGATAATTACAGAAGAGCCATGAAGATATGTAATAAATATTATAAGATGAAAGCATTTTCTGGTAGACTTGAGCTCTTCCAGCTACTGTAAGATAGTGCTTATTCCATTTCCTCAATTTTTTTTTTATCAATTTTACATCTTACCCAATCCCACATGGCTTTTAAGTTAGGCTATACAACAAAAGGTATACCAAGGTATCTAACCAAGTAGTTAGGTCCTCCCCAACTGAAGGAAAAATTACTGAGCCAGACTGGGGGTTGTTCATCCCACCCCAAAAGAGTAGATTTGGCCAATGATATTTTACTGCGAGATGCTTCACAAAACAAATTCAGTTTGTTCATTAATGCAGTTATATCCTCTTCCTTTAGCTTAGTTAAGATTGCAGTGTCATCTGCAAACTGAATGTTAGAAAGAGTATTCCCATTAGGCAACTTTATCCCATCTAGTCCTGGGGAAGTAGAGAAATCCCTTAAAAGATAGAATAAAGCATCAACAACAATGACATATAATCCAGGGGCGAGGGGACAACCTTGTCTTATTGATCTAGACAGGTCAAACCTATCAGATTTCACACCATTGATTTCTACACAAGCCTTGGCATCTTTCATCAGTATGTTGCCAAGTCTGAAAAAGTGTTTTGGAAAGCCTAGGCACTCTAACATCATGTTAATAAATTTCCACTCTATCCTATCATGCGCTTTTTCAAAATCCAAAAGCAATATAGCAACATCTTGCCCTGAATCTTTCGTCCATCTCATAGCCTCCCAACATGTGAGGGGGTTTTCCAGTATGTACCTACCCTTCACAAATCCTGTTTGGGTAGGGGATATGATCTTAGGAAGAATGCTCTCCATTCTAAGTGCAAGAATCTTGGTAAGGATTTTATAAGAGACATTCAACAAGTTAATAGGCCTCCAATTTTTTATCAAGGTTTTGTCACCTTCTTTAGGAATAAGTTTGATAACCCTTGTATTAATATCTTCTCCTAAAGAACCATTAGTCTCAGCCTCCTGGTAGACTTGCAACAGATCCTCAACAATCCAATTTTGGCAACTCTTGTAAAATTCTACTAGGAGGCCATCTATTCTTGGCGCCTTGCCATTACTGAGAGATGAGATTGCTTCTTTAATCTCTTCAATAGTAACACACTGATTCAGTTTTACAACATCTTCTTCAGAGACTTTTTTAGGAATGATGGATCCCAGTTGCATCCTAGCACTTTCTTTTTGTGGTCCATTATCTTCAACAATTAATAATTTTTGATGGAACCTAGCAAAAGAGCTTAGGATATCTGCCTGATCTGAGATGATATTTCCTTCATCACAAATAGAATTAATATTGACTCTTACCTCTTTGGACTTCAATACTTGAAAAAAGAACTTGGAGCCTCTGTCCCCATGCCCAATCCATTACATATGGGCCCTAGTCTTGGCTCCTTGAATCTTACCATTATGTATTTTCCTCAAGGATTTTTTGGCTTGACTCATAGTCTCTATAGCTTCAGAATTGAAAGGATCCGTTTGTAAGTCTTCTTCAGCTCTTTGAAGCGTAAGGTGGGCTTGAGATTCTTCCCTCCTGACATCCTTAGTAATTTTATTACCAACTATTTGGAATAAGGCCCTCCAACTTAGAACTTCTCGGCTCCATGCCTTGATGGCCCCAACATCTCTTAACATTGTGTTATTAAACTGTTTGATGCTAAGCACTGCCTGAAGTACTTCTTCTCTATCCAACAGGTTGATGTTGAGAGAAAATCCATTCCTGTTGGTCTGCTTAACACAATTCAATTCCCTCTAAAAAATGATAGCTTGAGTAGGGTGGTGATCATAGAGTGTATAAGGGGAGACCTTGCATTGGAACCCTTCTTCATTCTTGCCTATACTAAAGAAATCTTTATTAAAATAAAATCTATCTAATCTGGAAAAAATCATTTTATTACCTTTTTGATAGTTGCACCTGGTAAAGCAAATGCCTTGGTGGTCTTTCCTACATCCTGCCAAGGACCCCATAAGTCTGAGCTTACTAACCATTCTGTTCCAGAAAAACCATTCTTCACCTTTCCATTCAATTTTAGAACCCCCTATTTTATCCACAGAGCTTTCAATCATGTTGAAGTCTCCTCCCACTATCCAAGGGATGTTCTCCATCTCAAACATCCACTTCCAAAGATATGTCCTAAGCCTATAGTCATTAGGTGCATACAATGAACAAATACCAAACACTGTTTCTTCCATCTTCAACATAACCCACACCACCCTATTGCATGGTGAACATCCCCAATTAACAACATAATCAACTCATTTCCTATTGAGCAAGATAGAAGCATCTCCCTTACCTTTCATGTGTTTGGTAGTGAAATAAATAGCATCTTTCCAAATACATTTCAGATTGATGTTAAGACAGAAGTCTACTGCTTTGATTTCTTGTAACAAAAGCATGTCAATGTTTCTGTATAGTCTTAGGAATCTCTTGACTACATATTTCCTATCTGGGGTATCTAATAGAACATTCCAAGAGGCTATGTGTACTTCCATTCAAAACTTCATCTCTACATTTCCATTGGAGCTCAGAAGCTGTCAAAGCACTTAGGAATATTGTCATTAGGCTTAACCCCTACCTTAGAGCTGCTAGTAGATCCAATTGGTCCACCCCTTCTTTTCTTAAAGCCAAAGTCATGGTCAACACTTAGAGGAGGAGGGTTGCTAGTTTTTTGCTTCTTGTGTTTACTAGTACTTTTTTTGGCCTTAGCAACGTTGTCACCATATTGCTTCGTAGACTCTTCAATGAGTTCCTCTTTTGACTGTTTCCCATAGGGCACCACTGCCCAAGAGGTCCTTTTGTCCTCATCCTGAATTGTGGTGGACATATCCTCTACCTCAATGTCCACATTTTGCTCACTACCAGTCATGGTTGTGTCCCTATTGGAGGCCCCATCCTCACCACCAGTAGGATTGGAGAGACATCAACAAGAAATTGCCTCTGAAGAAGGGAGTTAAAGAACATCTGAAGGTTACAATCCTTGGAGGAGATTGTATTTAACTTGTCACTTCCCCCTTTATTCTTAATCTTGTCAGAAGTGGATACCTCCTCCTTGGAGATGGGGGCGGGAGGCTTTAAGGGTCCACCACCATCACTAGTAGTGTCCCTTTTGGGTGGGGGGCCTATCCCTTCAACTTCTATTATATTGCCTTTTGATTTTCTCCTGGGTTCCAAGATGTTTTGCACCTTGTCTCTAGTTTCATTCAATTTCTTAAATTTTTTTGGAATAATCAACTGGGCATTTAGTTTCCTTGGGTTGGAAGGGGGAGGGCAAAAGGGAGTAGAGCCTCTCCGGTTATGGACAGAGTCCACAGGGGGGGGATAATAGAGGATCTGCTAACTTTTCTGATTTCTAATAGAGGGCTTCAAGCTTATCCATCATGAGGGTAGCAGGAGTAGAATCAATCAAATCCTTAGAAGGTTCAAAGATAGACTCAACAGTGGGAGAGGACGACATTGAAACAAGGGTACTATCTAGGGATTATGATGTTTAGGGTTTGAATTATCGCCAGACTTAACATTAATAGGAGACTTTCTTTTGATAATAGGGAAAATCCTTCCAATGTGCCCTTCCCTTCTGCAAATAAAGTAAGCATTCATACCACCCATGTATTCAATGGGGCATGTGATGGTCTCATCAGGGAGTTCCACTTTGACATCATCCAACAATTATTTGCCAGGTTTGAAAGCAATCAACATCCTTGCATTCATATGAGGGAGGAGCGATGTTGTAGCATCCATTTGTAACACATTTCCTTAGGGTTCGACCAAGTTGGGAAAAATACCCTATAGATATGGAGGCACATTTTTAATAGTAATCCATCTAGGGAATGACCATGCCAAAATTTCCTCCGCATGGTTGGTTGGGTCCCATGAGACTGCTCGAAAGCAACTTGACCCAATATTGCAAAATTGTTTTTCTACAACCTCTTTTTACTGTTAGGGTTGTTAAAATAGATTAAAAGAAAACCCTTATGAATCATCTTATAGAAGGAGAAAGAAAACCCTAGCTTCTTTTGTCAAACATTCTGAAGCCAATTGTTCAAATAGTTCCTAGACGACAACCTACTCATATCTAGGGCCACCAGAAAGACGACGGAATTGGCAGCCATAAATAACACTTGCCCTCTGAAAATTAGGAAAAACAATAAGGGAATTGATAGCCAGAATATTACCTCCTCCCCCCTCTTCAACTCCATCTATTGTAGAATCCTCCTTAGGCAAGAATCTCGCGCCTTCGGGAAGCACCACCGCGTTAGCAACCACCTGCTTGAAGGTCTTGGGCTTGTCTTCCTTGGAACCCTCCACAAGTGGATTTGAAATGCTGGGCGAATGTAGGTCCATGTCGAAGAAGGGAAACTTAGCATTGAATACGCACGAGCCCTAGAGGCCGGCCACCTCTCGTCCTGTGCGAGACAAGCCTCACATGAGTGACCGACCGAACACAGTTCTCTACATAATTAATTGCAGAGCACCAAGCCCAGATCCCTGTGGAAGCATATATTGTTGTATAATATGCCACCTTGAAAAAGTTGTAGCCTAGAATATAAGATTGTATAGGTCATTACCAATAGTAGATTAGCCTTGGGAAGAATTTATTCTTGAGCTACCACAAACCTAATGAGAAAATAATTTATCTTTATATTTATTAAAAAAAATAAAAAATGACACAATTCATTCTTGTAAAAATTAAATGATGCATACAAGGTTATAGATCTACTCTTAAAAGTAGTCAAACTATATTGGGGGTTGTAGAGTTGTCACCTCAAACAAAGATATTATGCCCTTGTGTCATTTTTGATACATATTGTGGAAAAAGTGGGGTACATAGTGTAATACCCTAAAAATGGTCATCTAAACCATGAGCCACTAATCTCAACAACATCACCAAGGTCCTAACCAAAGGCAATTAAATAAATCTTGAGCACACAATTAATTTTTAAAATCATCAAATGTCACATGGAAAAATTAATCACTCAATATTAATTAAATATTTATTTAATTAATTGATCATTCCAAGTAAATCATTTTAAAACAATTATCTTATTTATTTTATTAAATATCCTAGCATATTTAATTAAATAAATCAATTTGCCAAAAATCTTCAAAAGAGGAAATAAATCAAAAAATGAATTAATTGACCAAGAAAGAATTAAAAATTGAGAAAATAAATCAATTGGAGATAATCTTGAAAAACAAATTAAAAATTGATAAATAATCTCAGAGAAAGCAATTAAAACAATTAAATATTAAAATTGAATGAAATAGAGAATAAATCAGTTTTTTCCGATTTTATCTTTATTTTAGTTCGATTTCCTTTAAAACTGAGAAAAGCATCCAATCACATCAAATCACCTGGATTGTGCTTCCTCTTGGAAAATCTTGACCGCTCATCATCATTTGATCTCATCCTTTGGTTTCTTTCTGAATTATCCATAAATTCAGGCTCTCATCTCTCATTCAAGATACTGGAGAATATATTGTTATTATGCTGTTTTTGTTCTAGGTTCATTGAGAATTTGCATTGAGATATTGCATATTAGTTATTTCATATTTCTTAAATCATTTAGCTTAAATATTCATATATTTCTTAAATCATGTTAGATTAATCTTGCATTCATCTAGCTTAAATCCATGCTCGTATAGATTTAAAAATCCTTCGTTTAGGTGTTGTCTAGTCACTGGATAGCTTAGCAATCTGAGAGCAATCTAAACTCGCATCTACTAGAAGGCAATGAGTCGCTTTGTAATGGTTTATCATTCATTGATTATTGATTTATTAACCATGCATCTAATGACTTAATTGAAGTGTTGTGTATTTCAGATACAGATACAGGTCCACTTTTCACACACACATTTTTGGCGCCCACTGTGGGGCAGGAAACTAATTTTTCGGCCTCAAAATCATTTTTTTTATCTTGCAGGTTTCGTCCGTACAATCTCTGCGAAATATCATACGAGTAGTTTTACTGCATCGTACGACATTATATTGAAGCCTGTTATTTTTCGTACGACATTATATTGAAGCCTATTATTTATCGTACGAATCAGAAAATGGTGTCGTATGACATTTTGTTTTGAATATTTGATTTTGTCTTTTGTCCTCCTATGCTTATTTCTAACTCGTACGACAAAATCCTTTTGTCATTTAATTCTATGGGAATTGTCGTACGATTCTATTTTCTGTTGGATTAAAGCAAGTTTCACTTTTTCAGGGTTTTTCTTGAATTAAATTTTGATTGCGCTAACACTAGCCCTAAATTGTCTTCTGTCTGCCTGGTATTTTCATAGCCTAACCAGTTTCTTGCAGGACGCTTGTCAAAGAATTTATCAATCAAACATACGCCTGTCAAAGAATAAAAACAACATGACTACTGATACGTTGTTTTTGTAGGTTGCCTAAAGAGAATCAATCGAATGTCTATTCTTTAATTTTTTTAGGCATCTAACTTGCTATCTGGTTAATGAACAAATCCGTCTTTTGTATTTTTAGAAAATTCTAAGAGGTAGGAGAGTATTCTCTTGTCTCTTTTTAGACAATCAGAAATCTAGACCCTTGAGGTATTTTCTTTGTTTGAGATTTGTACATCTTTAGCAGGCCTGCCCTCCCGAGGGGTTGAAAAACTCTTAAAGCCGTTACGACCGGTGTGAGGGGAACGACCTAAGTGGGAACGACTAAACGCCAAGTACTCCAACCCACTATAAAATAAACGTGATTTGATGAAAATCAAGTCAACGACAGTGCTCGGGAATAGCTCTCCTCAGTACTTTCGGGTATATTGAACCTTGGTTTTCAAGGCTGGGAGACCTCTTAATTGAGTTTATACCTCGATGCACCGAACATAACCCTTACTAGATCCAATTAAAATCGGAAGCTACCCGATTTACCTCCGAAAGGCTGATAATCTTTGTGCAAGAGAGATAATAACTCTCCTAAGACACTTGCCATATCGTGCCCCCATTAGCGTTTGGAGTTGGCTAATACGATGTTGAGAATCCATTATGTGAGACTTAGCGGTTGTATTCTGATTAGCTATTGGGTGTGTACCTAAGTCAGCAAGCAAAAGTTTTCTTCTCTAAGCCAACTTCCATAGGGTTTGCATGCTGTGATTGGAGTTACTATTTATACTGCGTGTTTTCTATGTTTTCATCCCAATCTTTGGTCAGCCCCTATCTCCCACCATGTCTGGGGAAAGAAAAGAAAGATAAGCTAGTAAATGAGACACTCATGACAACTTCAACAATCATGCCACTAATAGTGATTCCTCATCGACTGAATCTGAGCTTCCTGAACCTCCCAAAGCCGAAGTACATAGATGTTAGAATGATAAAGAGTTCCGAAAAATGATGAAGGTCATCATGGCTAGGGAAAAAGAAGACTATTTCCTAGAATTAGCAAAACAAGGCGCCAAACTCCCTACTGGTTATAATGTGGAGGCCCTTGTCACTAAAGAGGAAGAGACACCATGGGGAAAGATAAGCAAACAAATGCAAACATTACAAACTACAGTCACAAAACTACAAAACAAAGATAAAATACCAAAACAATATTCTCTGGACACAATATGCCCATTCCCATTTGACAAAAACCTTTACATGCCTCCATTTCCCTCACGAGTTGAGATCCCAAAATTTGATAAATATGATGGTACCTCAGATCCTCAAGATCATGTATGGAGTTGTGTCACCTGTATGGAGTTCATGCACGATCAAACGTACCTCATGTGCCTTTTCCCAAGGAGTTTAGGGGGTCAAGCAATGAAGTGGTTCTCAAGTCTACCCAAAGGAATAAAAACGTTTGAAGAACTAATCCAACTATTTTTACAACAATACTTATACAACATTCGACATCCTGTGACTATGATAGAGCTTTGCAATACCAAACAAAAGACATGAGAACCCTTTCTCACTTTTCTCCAATGATGGAGAAAGATGTTCTCAAGGTATTCATAGACTATTCCAGACCTTGAGAAAATGGATATCTTTGTCAACAACTTAATCCCTAAATTGAAGTACAATGTCCAGATTCAAGTACACCCTTCATTCAACAAAATGGTAGATAACGCCCTCAGAATGGAAGATGTGCTTATAAAAAAGGGAGATATATCGCTTTGGAAAGAAACATCGCAAGTTTCTAGTTCCAAAGAAAAGAGCAAGTATTGGAAATATGACAAAGATAACAATAGAAACATTGTTAGTGATGGAGTGGTAGATACTGTTCAAGCAAAAATAAAATCCACAATATTTAACTTGGCCAGTGGCAAGCAAGCGCTCAAGGTAGCTGAAACTGCAGCAGAAAATCCTCCAAAGAAAACAAGAGAATGGTTTAAAGAAAAGCCTTGGCTCTCAAAACCTAAGCGTGATTTTACTCCTCTAGATGAATCATATGAATCCGCTTTTAAAACCTTATTGACAAATAATCTGATAACATTGCCAGACAATTCTAGACCATATGACCTAGAAATTAGACCCAAATGGTGGAGAGAAATGAATACTATGACTACCATCGGAACAAGGGACATAACATAAACAACTGCATGAAACTTCGACATGAAATCCAAGATCTCATTGACGCAGGAAAGATTGTTATTGGAAATCACACGACTAATGCTGATCATAAGGCCTTTAAAGATCCCTTACTGACTTATGAACAAGGAGATTCCTTAAAATCCAAGGGAGGAGCTAAAGTCAATTATACCTACACTAACAACGATAATGTGATCAACATGATTGAATATGCTCAACTTGAATATTGCAATGTGATCATATGTGATCATAGTCCAGGATCACCAAAGTCAAGCACAAACTGCTAATGCCATGACTCGTGCTCAAAGGAAGATTACTCTCCTAGGAGCTAGTTCCTCAACTTTCGATCAAACAACATCAAATCTACCAAATAGGCAAACAGATACAATCACGGCCAAATCAAAACAACTGGCTTCATCATCTTCTTCTGGTTATAGTATTGTCGAACAATTGAAGAGAACCAATGATCAAATCTCCATTTTGGAACTGCTTAAGATCTCTTTTGCTCATAGAGAGGTCATGGACATGACTTTACTTACCACTAGTGTCCCTAAAGATTTAGACATAGATCGGTTTCAATCTATGGTGGGTCACCTGACCTCACCTCATTACCTCACTTTCTCTAAAGAAGATGATAACTCACTGAGTCACCCACATAACCAACCATTGCACATTGAAGCCATGATCCATAAACACTGAGTTAAACGTGTTTTGATAGATGGAGACGCTGGGTTGCATATTTGTACCTACCATCTACTGACATAGTTGAGATTTTCTGAATACGTTATTGACCCAACAAAGAAAATAACAATCAAGGCTTATGATGAAGAAGAAAGAACCTCTAAGGGTCTGGTGTGATTACTGATTAGGGTAGGACCTGTAGAAAGAGATGTCATTTTTCAAGTCCCAGATCTTCATCTTTCATACAACATCTTACTAGGCAGACCATGGATTCATGAAATGAAAGCAGTACCATCTACGTATCATCAATGCATGAAGTTTCCTTATAATGGAGTTGAAGTCAGTATTCCTGCCGATACAAGCTATACCTGCAATGCATTAACGCAAAGTGCTGATGCTTTTGTTCCTCATAATAGAGTAACCTCTACAGTTGAAAGTTCAGAATCTTTCCTGAAAGATTTAGAAAAGAAATTGAAAATCACAAACACCGACATAGATGGCTACAAGATAGAGCCTATACTCTCACTAATGTCTCTTCCTCCATCACCAAGACAGTCGGGAAAACCATCAAAGGTTATGAGGCCACAAACTTCAACTCCAAAAGTCATTTATGATGGTCTCTTTGTACAATCCTCTACTTCTCTTGCAAGTGAAATAGAAGAGGATGATGTTCTCAAATCGCTTTTCAAAGAAGATAGTGCAAATAAAGAAATACGCCATTGTGAGATTTCCTCGACACAATATGGTCCAAGCTATAAGATGCTTCAACGCATGGGATATTCAGGTACTGGTCCTCTAGGCAAACGTCAAAAAGGTATTTTTGAACCTATTCAGTTACAAACTAAGTCTGCCAATGATAAAGCTGGCCTGGGATATGATCCAAGAAAGTCATCAGATTAGAAGCACACATCCCACCATCAATGTAAGTGGAAGAAAAAGGTACTACCTTTAACAACACAAGAAATTAATACTCAACAAACTCAGGAAAAGTGTGATGATGAACAAAAATAATTGCCCACCCAGAGAGAGGAAACCGATGGTAATCAAGTTCTAGTTATATCAACTATAATACCACAAGAAGTAGAAGTCCCAGAGGATATGAGAGATGAAGTATACAAAATCAGAGAATTGTTTGCACCGCTGAACATTCCGGTCACATATACTGGCAGACAACAAGTAGATGATTCAAAAACTGATAGAAATTAGTATGAATGGGGTCCTGACCATCTCTCAAATACATCTACTACAGAAACCCCTAAAGAATCCAGTGATATCATAGATGATGCACAAGAGCTGATATGCCTAAAAATGCAAAAGGAAATGGAAGAAATCAGACTAAAAAGACAAGAAGACTATGAACGACAGATGAAGGAAGAAATGACACAAGAAATTTCTTCACCTACTAACACTCCCTCTAATGAGATAGGACAAATTAGGTAGGGAACTACGAATGAAGAATTAGAAGCTACAGAAACAAAACCAGTCATCAGTCCAAAAGAAGTTGAATGGAACAGACGACAAGGATTAACCAAACCATCAAGGTTATGTCCATAAGTGTGTCAAATACAAGTACTCAATGAACCAAATCACGAAGGAACTTGCAGCATCAAAGATATGGGTATTGATACTATATATACTTTTACTAAGCCACTTGAAGATGAGTCAGAAACTTCATCTTATGACTTTGATAACTCAGATAGGAGCTCTATTTATAACAACAATTATTCAACAACGTATTATGACTACTCTGTCATGAATGTTGAGATGCTGTCTGCTGACCCTGTTACTATCACACCACGGTATGTAGTCCAGTTTGAAGTAGGTGACAACACTAGAAGTAGGTCGGTTGGGTTAGGTCCACTAAATACTAACATGAATTTCGATAATCATGTCATGACTCTTCCTGGTCTCGAGACACATATGCAAGGTAGTCTTCTGGAACTCGACTGGTTGGTCTGAAGCCATGATGATAGTACCATGAACTCCCTTGAGCCTGTTCCAACCTTATCCTTAATACATCCATAACTGATTGATTATACTCTTTATAACCAACCCTTGAATGTACCTACTTTTGCCAATGACTATACGTTAGCCTATTATCTCAATGCAGTTGAACCCATGAACTCTTCCATCGGTGAACAGAGTGAAAACAAGACTGAAATAGATATCAAGTATCTTAGTCGCAAAAATAAGAAAAATAAAAATAAAAGACCTGATGGCGAAAACCACATTGTGGCGGTGTCAGAATCTAAAAAAGAGAAAATAAAGGATGTACCTAGAGGTGAAAACCTCTCCGAGGCGCCTGAAGGTGAGATACTTGATATACTACCAAGTCATTTCCAGGAGAGGTCTTCTATATTGATCGAGCCAACTCAGCTAGTGAACATTGAGAGTCAAGAGACACCACACATCATTCATTTAGCTCAATCACTATCAGTAGAAGAGTTAAAATATTTCATCAACCTTTTTTTAGAAAAGAAGATCAAATTTGCATGGACATACTCAGATATTCTAGGACTAGATCCTGATCTCATCATGCATCATCTCTTTATTACACCAGGAGTTAAACCAGTCAAGCAAAAACTCTGTAAGATGCATCCTCATGTGGCACTGCTAGTCAAAGTTGAACTAGAGAAATTTCTAAAAGATGGATTTATCAGAGCCATAGACTACGCGGAATGGATATCAAATATAGTACCTGTATCAAAGGCAGACAAATCTATTAGAGTTTGCACAAACTTCAGGGATCTCAACAAAGCATGTCCGAAAGACGATTTTCCATTGCCCAACATTGACATGATAGTAAATATGACTGCTGGATATGAGATTTATTCATTAATGGATGGATTCTCTAGTTACAATCAGATCAAGATAGCACCTGAAGATCAAGAAAAGACAACTTTTACGTGTGCATGGGGAACCTTCTGTTGGAATGTTATGTCGTTTGGTCTAAAGAACGCAGGAGCAACTTACCAAAGAGCAGTAACCACTATCTTCCACGATATGATGCATAAAAACATGGAAGATTATGTTGATGACACCCTGGTAAAAACCATGAAGAGATCTACGCATATTCAAGAACTAGGCCTCATACTAGATAGAATGGAAAGATTCAAGCTCCGATTAAATCCTAAAAAGTGTGCATTTGGAGTGACATCAGGAAAATTGCTTGGTTACATAATTTCAAAAATAGGAATTGAGGTTGACCTTGAAAAGGTCCAAGCTATAATGAAAATGCCTCCACCCAAGAACATTAGTCAAATGAGAAGTTTACAGGGTCGTCTTCAATCAATAAGGCGTTTTATATCTCAGCTACTAGACAAAGCTCAACCCTTCACAAAGGTATTAAGGAAAGGAGTTCATTACAACTGGGATAAATATTGTGAACAACATTTACAGCAAATCAAAGAATATCTCTCTAATCCACCCATATTAATGCCACCGATTCAAGGTAAGCCATTGATCCTATACATATCAGCTATAGATACTTCACTAGGGGCACTTCTGGCACAACGGGATGACAATAAAAAAGAACAAGCTATCTATTACATCGGCAGAACATTGGTGTCATATGAAATGAACTACACTATAATAGATAAATCATGCTTGGCATTACAAAAATTAAGGCACTATATGTTGGTACACTCTATTAAGCTGGTAGCTAAAATTGATCCACTCAAATATCTTCTCAGTAAAGCAACACTTACAGGAAGACTGGCCAAATGGGTCATGGTTCTTACAGAATTTGATATCGAATATGTGGAACGTAAAGCCATCAAAGGATAGGTTATTGCAAACCAACTTGCTGATGCTCCACTTGAAGACAGTCAACCTCTGCATATAGAATTCCCAGATGAATCAATCATGCACCTTACTGAACAATCATGGAAGATGTTCTTTGATGGGTCTTTCACTCAACATGGTTCTGGTGCCAGAATACTTTTTATTACTCCTCAAAAATATTCAATGCCGAAAGCTTACAAGATTCTCTTCCCTTGCACAAACAACATTGCAGAATATGAAGCTTTGGTAAACGGGATCAAGCTGGCCATCGAGTGGAAGATTGTTGAATTACACATCTATGGTGATTCTCAACTCATCATCAACCAAATCAATGACATATATCAGACAAGATATGAGAAACTAATGCCTTATAAGAGAATGGTGGATGATCTCAAGAATACTTTACCTTCGTATCATTTCAGCAGATCCCCATAACAACAAATAGAGCAGCGGATGCAATGGCCACTTTGGCATCTATACCATAACTACAAGAGTCTAATTTTTGCTTTGAATTCCTGGTGGAAGAGTTACATTCTCCTGCCTATGATTCCCCCGAGTCCTAGATGGTTTGTTCTATTATTGGACATGACTCATCTCGTTATAGCCACATTTACTCTTATCTGCGTGACCAAGTTGTCCTTGCCAATCTTTCTCGAAATGAAAAAAAGAACCTAATTCGAAATGCGTCACGATACGTCATCATTGCTAACGACCTATTCAGGCGAGGTTTAGATAATAATTTTCTTAGATGTCTAGAAACTGAGGAGTCCCAATGCGCATTATCCGAGGTTCATGAAGGTGTTTGTGGATCCCATTCGAACGGTCTAACTTTAGCACCAAAACTACTAAGGGTTGGCTACTACTGGCTAGACATGGAGAAAGAAGCTATAAAATTTGCTAAAACCTGTGAAAAGTGCCAACTGCATGGGTACCTTATCCATTCTCTAGCAAGGGATCTCATACCCTTTGTGACACACCGACCCTTTCAACAGTGGGCGTTTGATCTAATTGGCCAAATATATCCCGCATCATCTAATGAACACAAATTTATTATCACTACCACTGAGTACTTCACTAAGTGGGTAGAAGCGGTTTCGCTCATCAAAGCAATCGACAAACAAGTAGCTCTATTTATTCTTAATTATATCATCTGCAGGTATAGTATACCTTCATCCATTATAACTGACAATGGAGGACAATTCAAGAACAAAGATCTAGATGAACTCTGTGAGAAATTCAAAATAAAACAACACTGGTCATCAATATATTGCCCTCAAAATAATGGACAAGCAGAGGCATCTAAAAAAAACCTATTGACTATCTTGCACAGAACAGTGAACAAATCTGGGAAGGATTGGCATCTGTAGCTCAATCCTACATTGTGGTCTTATAGAACAAGTATCAGAACACCTACTGGGGCTACACCTTTTTCTCTGGTGTATGGGTCCGAAGTAGTATTACCTATTGAGGTGGAAATACTATCTCTAAAAGTTTCTTTGCAAGGTCTTGTTACTGATGAAGAATATAGAATATCTAGATTGCAAGACCTCGAATTGCTGGATGAGCGTTGACAAGTGGCGTTTGATCATCTCAGAGTGTATCAAAAGAGAATGTCTAGAAGATATAACAAAAAGGTTTGACAAAGAGAATTTCAGGTTGGTGACCTAGTTCTAAGAGAAAATCCTAAAAATCAACAGTTTCGAGACAACAAAGGGAAGTTCGAACCCAACTGGCTGGGTCCCTATATCGTTACTGCAACTTTTGGCTCTAGTGCCTATCAACTCACAACATCGGAAGAAAAACAACTTCGCAAACCAATCAACACCATCCATCTAAAGAAATTCTTCACTTAAATATTCTTTGCTCCAGCAGCCTATACAGCTAAAAAGTCCTAAAAAAATCCTAAAAAAAAAATCAGAAAAAAATAAAGAAAAGAAAAAAAAAGGGAAAAAGAGAGAAAATGCCTTGGTGAAAACCTGGTAAACAGGCACCTTGGTAAAAAAAAATAAAAAAAAATAAAAAAATCTCTGCCAAGCAAGTGAAAACCTGGCAAATAGGCGCCTCTTGTACTCAAGCGCTCCATCTATCAACACAACGTTGACATTCCCACCTTCCTGCATATTTGCTTTCGCTTGTACATATTTTAGTCACTTTTGTGACATCTTGGTTCGTTGGAACCCTCATGGCTTGAAACAGATCAATGTCCTAGTCTTAGGTAATCGACAACAGCACATTACATGTCCTAAGTAGTATCAACCAAGTCAACCTTACGTCAGTGAAACCTAGTCGTCCACTCTGAGTCAGTTACCTGTCTCCTGACTACTGAAGAGTTTTATCACTGAGTACACAAGCAAAACATTACTGAAAACAATCACTAAACTGTTTGAGCTATGCATGAAAATTTTCTTTGTGTGCTGTCTTTTATTGAATTTCGATTATTATCTCTTTGAGTAACTTGAGGAAGTCTATCTTGACTAAGAGGAGCAAGGATTGGAGGCATAATATCTTCCTTGTTTTCTACTTGTAGGAATGATTCCGATGATCTGAAAACATCTAATCAGCTGGGTGTCTGTGATAAGAGCCTTCACATCAAGGTGAAATTGCCTCACATACCTCGACTCCGCTTATTTGAATGCTACAGGGAGGTTCCCATCATTTCTTTGTCTGTTTTGAGGGAATTTCTTTATTGTGCAATCCAAGTCTCTGCTAAATATGTCCAAGGATATGAACAAAAAAAGGGGTCATTGCAGACAAGGTAATTAATATTGCACATGGAAAGAAAGGAACTCTAATCTACCTGTTGTGGTTGTCAAAATGCTCAATGATGAAAATTAAGCTTTTCAAAATCCAGTGACTAGGTTTAGGTTGCATTTTGCATATCATTTTGCATTTCATTCTGCATCTTGTGAATTTCAAGTGATTTCAGTATGGTAACAATGATCTCCTTATCTTCTGAATGAGAGTTGGAAGTTTCATCATTTCTTAGCTAAGTGGTCTCTTTTCATCATTTCTCCAACCGAGTACTTGTGTTTTGAGATGTTAGCTGCATACATGAGCATTTTATATAGATTCATACATTTCACTATCATTCATTCACATTCATCTTATTGCATAGAAAAATAAATATTTGCATTACTAGTTACTCATTCTCCTCATTTATTTGCATCATCATTTATTTGCATATGAAAAGAAAGAAAAATAGACATCCATGATCATTTGCATTACATACATCCATACTGCAAGAAATGCATACATGTAGAATAAAGCATATAGAAAACATCTCAAAAATCGAATCAACACAAGTATAATGAAGTCAAATCGGATTTCGTATATATATATATATTGTATCAAGTCTAAGAGTACAAAATGATGTCCAATGACATGTACAAACTCCCATCGGAGCAAGAATAGTATGGCTACAAAAATGGGTGTCTACAAAAAATATCTGAGCTACAAAAAGAATATCTAGCTCTGGGCCTCTCCCTCATCGCCTGGTGGAGGAGGTGGAGCCTGATGATCGGGATCTTGACGAGGTGCCCGAGCTCCCTCTAAACGTGCCATATACTGCGAGTAGGGTATAACCTGCTGCGCAATTGGAATTGCGACACTATATGCTGCAACATAGTAGGCTGCCCTACTAGTCCGGTGAAGGACCTCCTGTCGCAAGGGCTCTATCTCTGCTCTCATCTCTGAGATCTGGCAATCGCGCTCAACCCTAAGATCCGCAAGCTATCGGTCTCACTCCACCAACTGAGTCTGAGCCACTGTCAACTGTGACTGCAGCTCCGCTAAGCATGCCCTCATCGACTGTCCAGTATCCATCCCCTGCTCTCTCGTAGGCTCTCTACCCCCATATCCACCTCCAGCTCCACACTGCTCCTCTCGCCGTTGACGGACCTGTCTCGGAGCTGCTCGCTCCTCCTCAGCTAAGCCCAATCTCACGCTTATACCCCCAAGAGATCCACCCTCACCCCTCTGCTATCCCGCATCAGCTGGAACCTTGCTACTGCTAGCGCCAGGATCACCACCTGTCCGCCTCAGAGCTTCAACTCTTTGTCCTTGTCTCTGACTCTGCCTCTGACCCTGTCCCTGTCCCTGCGCAGGGGAATCATCCTCAACCTCCTCAATGCAAGGATCTTGCTCAGCTAGATCCGTCAAACGAGGGAATGGATGCTGCTGAAAAAATCTCTATAATGGGGCAATACCCCTGCATTTGCAATATCACCCAAGTAATCCCATCTCAGTCTCTGTAGACTAGTCAGCTCCTGCATGGCCAAGGCATAAGACAACCTCGGGGATCTTGCTCAGCTGGATCCATCAAATGAGGGAATGAATGCTACTGAAAAAATCTCTATAATGGGGCAATACCCTTGCATCTGCAATATCACCCAAGTAATCCCATCTCAGTCTCTGTAGACCAGTTAGCTCCTGCATGGCCAAGGCATAGGACAACCTCGGGGACCATCCCTTCCTCTCCTCATCAGCATATCGGGCATATGCTGTAAACTCCTGTGATACCCCCTGAGACCGGTCATACTGCCTCATCATCCGTGATACTACAAACCGCTCCACTATCGTCTGTGATCTGCCAATCAGAGGGCGAGTAATAAAAAGGTCCCTGCGTACCAGCCTCCAGTCATCCCATGACTCTAAGCCCCTGTAAGGCCTCCATACCACGACTATCAGGTCATCCAACTGCCGCCTTCAAAAATCTGTCTTGCCCAGATGGGGTTGTGTAACGTAATCGACATACCTATATACAACTGGTTGCCCAGGCTCTCTGCTATCATCAACGATAGACCGATAAAATGGGAGGTGCTCCCAAGCCCAAACTAGTAAAATCAAAACACTAACGACCATGCTCTTGCCCTCCCTGTACACTATCTCATGCATCTCGCGATACATGTGGGCCAAAATGCACGAACCCCAGCCAAGCCTCTGAGGGGTCTCCATCAATCTCTCCAGCATCCGGCCCCATCCACACTGAAATCCCTGCTGACCTCTATCTGGCATCAGAAAACAACCGATAAAACCTACTAGGATAGAAGCCAGAGGAAATTCATCACTGTACTTGCTCATCATGATGTCCCAACTGATGGAACCTGTCAGGATATCAGGATCCCTGAAGACATGCCTCACTGCTTGTAATCCGGGAAGGTGTCCTGAATCGTAGTCCACCTTATCCCCAGCAAAAGGGATACAGAGGATCCTATATACATCCTCAGGAGT
The DNA here is from genome assembly GCF_030272615.1 of Cryptomeria japonica. Taxonomy (NCBI): domain Eukaryota; kingdom Viridiplantae; phylum Streptophyta; class Pinopsida; order Cupressales; family Cupressaceae; genus Cryptomeria; species Cryptomeria japonica. Next base: position 7,770,891 of record NC_081414.1, read on the forward strand.
GATAGTCATCTCCCCAATTGGTAAGTGAAAGGTATTATGCTCAGAATGGAATCTCTCTACCAATGTTGTGAGCATACCGTGATTCACATGGATATCGAGTAATCTCAACAAATGTGTCAAGTCGCACAAGTCAATATGAGCCTGCTCAACCTCTGATAGCTGCTGAACTAAAGTCATGGTAGGTGGATAAACACACCTGAAGAGCACATGAGGCAATTGAACTTGCAAAATCAAACAATGGAGTATCAGAATATGTTCCAACTAAGCCTACAAGAGGAGTAAAAAATCACGCAAATCCAACTACGTCAATTGCAAAAACAAAATTTCAAGTTTAGACCTTCAAAAATGCTCACTGTTTTCCAAACGACAAAACACAGAAGATCAGAAACTTGTACGAGTCAGGATTGAGCCCCGTACAACAAAAGACTCCCAAATGACAAAAGATTAGACCCCAGACAAAAAAATGGTCTTTCAAGAAGGTTGTCGTACGACACAAGGGTGGCCCTAGAACGACAAATCTAATGGTCTGAAATGATAAAATAAAATTTAGCAGTTTGTCGTACGAGACAAGATCCTGTCTTGCACGACAAAATGAGAAACCCTAACTCAACATGCCAAAAAACTTGAAAAATCAACAAAAAAATTCAAATTTGGAATGAATAACAGGCTTAAGATAGATCACTTACTGGTGGCTCATAGTGTCGCGGTCAATTATGTCGTCTTTGGCGCTCGAATCGATGCTCACAAGTAGGGACCACCATTTTTCTCACAGAAGGCTTTTTGAATTTTCAAACTTTGGAGGGTTAAAATGAATTGAAAATGACCCTTTTGTCCCATATATAGCCAGAAACCTAATTTTTTAACTTTCTCCGATCGTCATGAAAATTGTACCCTTAGCTAATTTGCCCGTTTTGACTCCATTTTCAGGATCGAAATCAAAATTTGAGATCATTTTGCTAGTCAATTTCACAAAGTATGGACCACTTAGCGCTCTTTTCATCAAATGCTCATTCTTTCTTCAAATTGCGCTCAATTTCAACGTTGAATTTCAATTTAATTTCTACAAATCAACTTTGCGCTCAATTTCTTATCAATCAACGCAAAATTTTCAAAAATTCATTTGAATCAATTTGTGCTCAAAACAACTTATCATCGCTCATAATTGCCTATAATCATGTACCCTCACTATTTTTCGATTTCGCTCCTGAGGGGGCATACTCGTGACCTTATGACCTTACATCTTCAAATGTCGAGAAAATTTTCAAATCTTCATTGAAAGTCGAGCAGAACATCTTTTTCAACTAAAGAAAATCAAATAAGACCTCATTGCTAGGGGCATCTCAACTTCATCGCTTTGTATCAAGTTGAGATTTCTCGATCATATGAATCGAATCAATCGCTAGGGGCATATCAGTTTCATCACTTCAAATCAAGCTGATATTTGTATTTTATCTGAATCAATCTCTTAAAGTTAATCAGTTTCATTGCTTTTCATCAAGCTGATTATTTGTTTAAACTCAATCAAGGGTTTAAAGAGTTTCTTTGATCACGTTCAATCTAAGCAGGTGTTCAGTTTCGTCACTTTGGATCAAGCTGGACAGTTTATCTTCGCTCATCGTATCTTGATCAATCAAGTTCAAGATCGATTTTTATCATCACTCACTGTATCTAAGTTCAATCAAGTTCTAGATCAGTAAGATCCGCTTCTTGATCAATCAAGTTCAAGTTCGGTATCTTTTGTTTTCTATCGTTCCTAAGTTCAATCAAGTTCGGGAATGGTATCACTTTAATCAGACTTCATTCAGCTTCGTCGCTTTGAAACAAGCTAAACACCTCGCTTTCATCTAGTTCGTGATCAATCAAGTTCAGAACTGGTATCTCCTAGACATAAACCTTTCTTTGAACCAACGCGCTGCTCACACATTAATTCAAAGAGGGGCAAATATAATACTCTAAAAAATGTCATCTAAACCATAAGCCCCTAATCTCGACAACATCACCAAGGTCCTAACCAAAGACAATTAAATAAATCTTGAGCACACAATTAATTTCTAAAATCATCAAATGTCACATGGCAAAATTAATCACTCAATATTAATTAAATATTTATTTAATTAATTGATCATTCTAAGTAAATCATTTTTAAACAATTATCTTATTTATTTTATTAAATATCCTAGCACATTTAATTAAATAAATCAATTTGCCAAAAATCTTCAAAAGAGGAAATAAATAAAAAATGAATTAATTGACCAAGAAAGAATTAAAAAATTGAGAAAAGAAATAAATTGGAGACAATCTCGAAAAATAAATTAAAAATTGATAAATAATCTCAGAGAAAGCAATTAAAACAATTAAATATTAAAATTGAATGAAATAGAGTATAAATCAGTTTTTTTTTATTTTATCTTAATTTTAGTTCGATTTCCTTTAAAACTGAGAAAAGCATCCAATTACATCAATTCACCTGGATTGTGCTTCCTCTTGGAAAATCTTGACCGCTCATCATCATTTGATCTCAACCTTTGGTTTCTTTCTGAATTTTCTATAAATTCAGGCTCTCATCTCTCATTCAAGATACTGGAAAATATATTGTTATTATGCTATTTTTGCTCTAGGTTCATTGAGAATTTGCATTGAGATATTGCATATTAGTTATTTCATATTTCTTAAATCATTTAGCTTAAATATTCATTTATTGCTTAAATCATGTTAAATTAATCTTGCATTCATCTAGCTTAAATCCATGCTCGTATAGATTTAAAAATCCTCCATTTAGGTGTTGTCTAGTCACTGGATAACTTAGTAATCTGAGAGCAATCTAAACTCACATCTAATAGAAGGCAATGGGTCGCTTTGTAATGGTTTATATTATTCATTGATTATTGATTTATTAACCATGCATCTAATGACTTAATTGAAGTGTTGTGTATTTCAGATACAGATACAGGTCCACTTTTCACACACACACATAGTTGAGTCATAGTTTTGCATATCATTCATAAATATGGTCACACAAATGATAAACTTCCTATATAAGCTCGTAAAGCCATATTTGAATAGATAGTAATTGTAAGGAAGTTAAGTAGTGGAACAACTTCCTACACTAACCTTGAGAGGAGGGTAATGCGAAACTTAAGATCTTTACAACAATTACAAATACTTAATAGAAATAGACATAAATAATATGCATACCACAACACAATGGTTTATGTGGGCAAAACCTTTTTGGGAGAAAAACACCACACTCTAAAAGTTGCCTAATATATTATTTAGAAAACAAATTACTATATACTTGTAGAGCAAGCTTCTTACAAGATTATCACCAATGGAGATACATAGGCAACTCAACAACTATTGGACTCTTCTAATACATCATGATACACAATCGTAATACAATGCCCTCATAAACAGGGTTGCCTTCTAGGACAAACAAAGCACACAAAATATTCACTGTTAAATTTATGACCCAATGATAAATGACCAAGATTCACAATGATAAATTATAAGTGATTTTATTTTGGGGGTTTTGCCCTTAGAAACCCCCGCCAGCAAAGGGTGACCCCTTTGCAACCCCCTATAGTCAGTGTCACTACCCCTAAACACCCCCTAAACCTCCTATCGCTCATGTATCAACAATGCCCGTTTATTATTGCAAGGTTTTGACACTATTTTCCTAACAATAATATTGAGAAGAGTTTTGATCTCTTGAACAAGATAATAGAGGAATTGGTGTGCTATTGGTTTTATTTTGAGTAAAAAGGGTATGTCCATTGCTTAATGAAGTGAAAAGTTGAATGAAGATAAGAAAAAATATTCAATTTATGATTAATATTATAAGGAAGTGGAGGCATTATTTGTTGCCAAGGAGTGGTCTATAGACCAATCATTAGGTATCTAGGTTTAACATTTAGGTAAAGTTTAACTAGAGACATACAAGATGGGTAGAATAATTGTTGGGTTTTTCTTTTGTTCTCAACTGTAGGTCTAACATAAGAAATAAATTTAAATTGGTAAACTATAGAATGTAAGCATTGATATCTACTATAATAGTTAAATTGGTAAGAATGGAGATAATGACAAATTTGTATGTAACCTTGGGATAGATTTTGATGTTTAGAAGCATGGAACCTTGGGCTGAAGGTAAAGGTTCATTTGATGATTTCTTTAAGGAAGGATTTTTTTAGAAGTAAATAGTTGTGCATATCACATAGTTCAACATGAGAATCACATTAGGAAAGTAATAATGGGGGACTTGGAGTATACTTTAGTGTAGATAAAATTTTGGCTGTGTTGTAGGAAATGTATTACTAGCAATGTTTGTACTAATATGCCAAATATTTATTGGGAGATGCATAATATGCCACCTTGAAAAAGTTTTAGCCTAGAATATAAGAGTGTAGAAGTCATTACCAATAGTAGATAAGACTTAGGAAGAACATGAAATCTATTCTTGAGCTACCACAAACTTAATGAGAAAATAATTTTATCTCTATCTTAATTAAAAATTATTAAAAACGACACAATTTGTTCATTGCAAAAATTGAATGATGCATCCAAGGCTATAGATCTACTCTTCAAAGTAGTCATCAAACTACATGTATTGTTGTAGAGTTTCACCTTAGACAAAGATATTATGTTCTCAAGTCATTTTTGGTACATATTGTGGAAAAAGTGCGGTACATAGTTGAATCATAGTTTTGCATATATCATCCATACATATGGTCACACAAATGATGCAAAAACAAGTATCTCTTAAGAATTTTGTCGAGAGATAATTTAAAATAATGTGATTTTCTATCGATGCAAGCTAAATTTATATTCAATAACTGAAACACTTGCTTTGATAATGCTTTAATGGCTGAGAAGATTTTGATAGATTTTCTTCTTAGAGAAAAACATGCTTGCTTGAGAGAGAGAAAATCCATAGGCAAAATGAGAAATACTTGAGGGACTTTGTTTTCTCTAATGGGTGAGAAGAGGCGTTATTTTCTTGTTTGAGTGTTATGACACGTCATAAATAGTTCATGTAGAAAGTATATTTTTATATCGCAAAAATTTATCAACCTTGGGATGCATCATTCAATTTTTTTGCTTATTGGGCTTAGAATAGAGATAAAATTATATTATGGATCATAATGGATCGGTCAATACTATGCATATACATGACCAAGAAGAAATATCTAGATAAAAATGTAAATATTACAATGTGATTTGTGTTCTCTAGAAGAAAAATATTTTCAAGTATATTATTTTTCCACAAGAAGGATCGATAGGGACATTAATAGTATCACCAACAAGGAGTGTACTACAATATGAAGGATCAAGAATTGTAAAGTTTTATTAGTGTTAGCGTTGAGGGGTGTTTTGACACACTGATCAACATGTAAGTAGAACACCAAATGTACCACCTCTCTTGAAAGGAAACCAACCTCAAGAGATTGATTACTCGAAGGTCCCTTTGTGTCAGTTCATGACAATGTTGGATAATTCAGTGGCTTATAGAGTTGTACCCAAATAAGGGGATGCTGAAAATAATGTTAAAAAGTCATTAAATGCACTAGGTGCTCAACAAATAAGATAAATAATATATGAACATGCTGTACTCCAATCATCTATTGCACAAAATTGAACACTTCTAGCACTATAATAGAAATTGGATAACTTGTAAACATGAAAAATTGATTTATAACAACACATTGTTAAAAAATCCACTCCTAAACTAATCAAATATAAAAAAAGTAAAAAAGATGAAGGTTTAGAGAAGAAATAAACTAAAAATAAATAGGACCAACTTTGCATTTGATTCACTATCTTTTATCTTGGAAGATCCAATGAAATTTGATCAAGCTACAATGACATGACTAGTATTTCACACAATCATAATCATCATAGATGAAAGATCCTAAGGATTTTTGTGAAAATGACAAAGTAATTGCATAAACTACCATATTACATGAGAAATTATTACACAAACTTTGACATATTCACCATAAAAGATGTAAACAATTAACACTTTATTGAATTCCATCAAATAATCCAAATTTAAAAAAAAATAGCAAATACAAATGAATCACCACACAAGGTGAAGAACCAACAAGTTATGGACATGTGATAGACTTTCAATAGACATGCAAATGAAAATTATCATTATCCTTGATCATAACCATTACCTTTATAGGTAATTTTTAAAGGATATTGAATCCTAGGTCATAATGTGATTGAACTCCTCAAAAGAAGGATGACCAACATTAGTGGCATTTTCAATATGAGAGTGTAATTACATTTTATCATTTTCATTATATCGTGAAGCAAATGATATTTCATCTCCCATTGGAGATGTCAATGGTATTTATGGAATGTCAAAATGAATTAGGTTGACTTTATATTCTCCAATGAAGGATGATGCAAAGTTTATTGAATCCCAATAATCACCAACACATGTATTAATATTAAAAGGACTAGTAGGACCATTGGTAGGATTTAATGATTGTATTATTGTGTTAGGAGAAAATTAAGTTTTAAATTATCTATTAGGAGTATTTAAATACCAACTAGGTTTAGTCAGTCAACAATAGTAAAGGGCATCAAGGTCAAACATTATTGTAATTACTTTATTATCATTAACAAATTTAATAGACTGATGTTAAGTTGAAAGGATAACACCCAATACTTGAATCCATGATCTACCTAGAAGAAGATTGTATGGTAATGTATCTGAAGTAATGTATACTATGGTAGGTATTTAAGTAACAAATCCTATCTTTAGAGGTTATATTGTTGTACCTAGAGCTTGTCGTCCATTGTTATCAAGCCCACAAATAGATAAAGATGTAGTAGCAAGATAATAATATCAATATTAACCTGAGGTAATAGATCCACACTACAAACATTGAGTAGATCGAACCAATATCAATGAGAGCATGTATAATACATATTTAGTTTATATCAATAATTATCATTAATGAATCTGATTGACTTTTTCCTTTAGAAGAAGAAATCTTATCCTGATAGAATGTGATGTTCGTTGTGTTAGAATGAATACATTCTCAAAGAACTTACATTATTTGGTTTAGTAGAAGGCATTAATATCTTTTTTAAATATTCCTAAAGGATTCCATGATAAACAAGAGTAGTTTGAAGAAGATCCCAAATGAGATTTTAGCAAGAGTAACATGAAATTGTTTAATAAAACTGTCCTCACCTATGTATTTTGAAATAGGTTTAGTTACAAAAGGAGCAATAGGTGTAGGAGCTAGAAGAGATGTTGGAGCATTAAAATTGTATTTATTTCTTTGAATATTATAAGTGTGGGATATTGAGGTATAAGTAGTAGTTGCAAGAACTTTAGAAGTTATAGATTTAGCAAGATATAAGTAATAACTTGGAGGTCGTGTTGTAGAAGGGTCACTAAAAATGGTTATTAATTTTTTTGATTTCAATTTTTTTTCATTAACATATATTATTGGTCTCTTAGGGTTCTTATGAACACTAGGAACAATGATTAAGTTAATAATTTTTTTATGACTTTTAGAAGAACTATTTAAAAAACATTTTAAAGGAATAGAGTTTGATAAAGAAGGAGATATAGAACAATTAGAAATACGGTAATTATACAAATTCATCAAGTGTTACATCTAATATATCAAAATATTCTTTAGAAAATAAAATATCAAATGCATGAAAGTTTGGGGAAAGATATCTTCAACATTGTTAGATGCCAAACATTTGTCAAACTTAAGAAAGATCAAAATGATGTAAAGAATTTAAAGAAAGAGAATATACGCTTTAGAAGGGCTAGGTTCATCTAAATGTAAAGTACATAATTTTATGCTTAAAGAAGATACTAATATAAACAACAAATCCTTAGATTACCTCATAGAGCATAAAATGTGCTACTATTTAATACAAAGAAGAATTATTTTCTAAAGTGAATGATAAATATAATGTATGTTGAAGATAGAAGCTTGATTCTGACTAACAACAAGGGAAGAAGTAAAATTAACTTGTAATAGACACATAGATTTATATAAGTCTCTTTCTAACTTAAAATGAATATATCAATAAAGAGCAACTTGACATTAGGCACATGATCTCTAACCTACCACACCATCACATAGTGGGGATGTCCTTGCATTGCAATGCAATCCTTCCACAATCAATCTATAATCTTTCAGAGTGTCTATATCAAGTACTAGAAGCATCCTACCCTACACACACACAAAGATGGAAAAAAATGTTCGAGGATGTTTAAGGGTTTTTCTCAAGCAAATATCCATTTTGGTCTTCTAACCTCCACAAACAACTAGAGATGAAAATGATAAAAAGAACACTTTTAAATCCTAGTGATCCTAGGAATTTAAAAGTAGTGATACAAAGATAAAATATTTATGGTGTCAACCTTGGTCTACAAAGAAAAGCACCATGATTTGATAAAATGATGAATATATATATTTAGATTCAAAGATATATTCTACCAGAGATATAATGAAGAGTATTACCAATAGCATGAGCTCCCCTCTTGAGATTTGTGATTGATTTGACAAAGAAGAGCTGGTTGAGAATCTTTAGATAGCATATGCAAAGAGGTCAAAATTGCTTCAATAATATTGCAATGACTGAGAAGATTTTGATAGAGCTTCTTTTTAGTTAGAGAGAAAAAATATTTTCTTGAGAGCGTGGAAATACATATGCAAAATGAGAAAGAGGAAGTGTTTAGTTTGTTTGAATGGGTAAGAAGACTTGTTACTTTCTTGTTTGGGCATTACAACACGTGTCGTAAATGGTCCACACAAAAAGTACACTTTTGAATCTTGAAAATTCACTAGATGTTAGCGTGTCAAACAAATGTCTACACATAGTGTTGTACCAAGAGAATTCTACTAATTTTCAAATGTAATACTTCATCCTTGTTGATCATGGAATAAAATATTTATGATTTCATCCTTAATTTTCAAATCTAAATAGGTTTTATATATATTTATTGTAGGATAGTTAGGGCATGAAGAGCAGGCATGGACTAATGACATTGCAATAACTAGCAAGAGGAATGTTGAGCTACAACTTGCATGGACTAGCTAGGACTCGAACCTAGAACCTTCCATTTGTTGTTGGAGTGCTCTACCAACTAAGCCATTGGCCCCTTATGACTAGTGTATCATTGGTTAGGGTGTGGCTTATTTCTAACACCCACCCTTAAGCCACACTATAGGTGCTTAGAGCTCCTAACCCAGCTCCGATACCACATGCTGCACTACAACTCATACGGACCAGCTAGGACTCAAAACTAGGACATTCTATTTGCTGCTCAAGTGCTGTCAACCGAGCCATAGTCCTCTTTGTGGCTAGTCCCTCATCGATCCGGGTGTGACTTATTTCCAACAAGGAAGTTGACCTGCTTTAATTTGGATTTGAATTTTAAAAGTTCAATATTTAGATTTGCGACTGTAAAAATGACTTAGGTCATGTTTGCATGCATTTAATCTAGGCTTGTGAATAGTAGATCTAGGACTCAACAACAATTTAGGGATATAAATGCTAATGAAATCTAGATAAGATAATATCAATAACCAAAATTACGCAAAAATCAAGAGGCTGATAGATTGTAAAGTTTTTGCTACTATTGCGTATGTTATTGAGGAGAAATTTGGACATCTACAAGATTATTATATTTTTCATACATCAATGAGAAGGGAGACCTATTTCATCAAGACTGTAACTAAAGCATTTGTTCTTAAAACTCCAGTAAAGATATTTACAACCATGACAAAAGTGATCTCAAATTAATTTTTTTTTGTTTTGTTGGGGTCGTTTGATACAGAAAAATCTATTGTATTAATGGCAATGCAACCAAGTATTTTAAAACACAAGCACTTACTATAAAGCAAAACGATTTAATATAACTTCTCCCAGCTCTAAATCGACACTCATTGAAAATGTCTGGATTATGTTGACATTCATGCATATGTTTTTAAAGTAGAGACATATGATCATTGCTTTCATTTTCTTTTAATGAAAGCAGTGGCGAGTGAGTGATCAGTGGTCTTATCATTTGCACTTCCTTTGAGGAACAGAAAAAAGGGATCGTCACTCATCACTGATGATAGTGCAGGCAATTATGACATCTCCCATATACTTTAAAAAAAGTGAGAACTGAGTATTATTTTGAATATTTTCCAAGATGATGATAGAAATTGGAGTGCAGTGCACCACCACCACCATTACTTACCATCACTGTCACTGTCACCATCACCATCACCATCACCATCACAAACTGGTTCTGTGTTTTTCCTGTTTCAATCTTTTCTCATATATTATTTGAGATATACTTCAAGTTTAGAACAGATTCATGATAAAAAGTAATTTGAGATAAGAGAATGTTAAAGAAGAAAAGCATAGTGGGGACTGCGTTGGAACTTTTTCTGTTTTATAATCTATCATCTTTTGATAAAGAAAATGGAATTGGGGCTCGAGATATACAAAAGTGAACTTTTGAATTTGTTTTATTTTTGGTCAAATTGAAGAATCTTCTTTTCCTGGGTATCCGCAGAGTGGACGGTTGTGAAGAGTTGAATCCCCCTAAGCATACAAAAAGTTTCATATTTTATTTCTCATGCTGTTATTTAAAGCTTTCTGGACTGAGACAAACATTCTGAATGACTAATTGCACTCATATTTGCTTATCTTGAGAAAGAGAAAAGTATGAACAGAACAATGGAGGATTACATCAAGGTAATATGATATACGAGTAATTATGATAAAGATGGTCCCATGAGGGAAATGGGTATTTAAATATGGTAATGGAGAGTAATTATTTGGGGGTGTTAGTTTAGGTTAATTTAATAATATTTTTAAATTATAATAAGGAATGATATTTTTACATAATTTTAATAATTATATTAAAAAAGTAAATATAATATATTTTGTGATTGAAGAATGAATGATTTAAAATAAAGTTTTAGAGATAAGGTTTATTAGATAAAAAATAAGATATGACAGTTTTATCATTATTTTAGAATCAAAGTATTCTTTTTGTTTTGTGTAAGGTCGAACTGACACAAATGTTTTATACCTATGGATTTGATAAAATGTTTTTGTACAATTCTATTCTCCTTATCTATTTGATTTGCCTTTGTTTCTTCTATTTTTTGGTTAGTAATATTTAGAAATATCTTAATAGGGATGGAATTGTTTTGTTAGGGGACAGATCTCTTAGGTGAATAATAGTAAATATGATTACAATATTTGAACAACACTCTTTAGACATGCACACGCTCCTAGAATGGTCATGCAAATTTAGATTCCATTTAGGACACTAAATCAAATGTTCAAATCCCTAGGATGAGAAAAATAATCAATGTGTAAAACAAATGTGTTAAATGCCTTAAAATGCCATAGCAACATATCATTTAAATGTATGTTTAGCCAACTCTTGGTAGGAAAATTATAGTCAAGAGTTGGACAAATTTTAATTTAAAATTTTGAATGTGAAAGGATCAAATTTACAACCTTGAGTTCGAACCCACAATTGTGGAAATAAACCTAGACATAAGGAAAGGAAAAAATAGTGTGGAAACCAATACACAGAAGTATGTGAATGCATCAGTTTAATAAATGCTTGAATAGGTTGAATGTGTATGGATATTTGAACATGTAGATAGGGTAAGGGATGAGCATATAACAATACCTAGACTAGATAGGTAGGTGGCACTCTCTACTATATGTCATCTCTTATGATATTTGTACAAGTCATTAATTTAAGGGGTTACTTAGTGAACTTGATCTACCATATTTGATTGACTAATAATATCCATGTATATGAGTAATTAGTTCGTCATACAGAGCATTTATGAGTTAATTATAAAATATCTGGTAAGAATGGTTAATGACATCCTTGTAAGATGAGCTATATTCTATTTTGGAGGTCTCACATACGTTGGGCATTATATTTAAATTATGAGGACTTACATGCATCCATTTTGGGCCCATGGTTTTGATAGATGGTTTGTGGGAAACCATTGGAATGGTCATGAAAATCTAGATTCCTTTTAGTGCACTAAATCAAATGAAGAAAATGGAAGATTCTATCAAGGTAATATGATATACAAGTAATCATGATAATCATGGTCTTATGAGGGAAATGACTCTTAAATATGGTAATGGAGAGTAATTATTTTGGGTTGTAGTTTAGGTTAATTTAATATTATATTATTGAATTTGACATTAAAATCATTCGTTGATTTCAATTTCTCAAGTGATACATAGAGTTATACATAGGGTTGCTTGATTCCTAGAAAAAGGGTATTGTTGATTTATAAATATTATTGTACAAATATTTCCTTTGAGGTTATTAGATTATCTTCATTAGAACATAAAACTCTCATTGCCATTTTATGTGATTATGTCACAGTAAAATTACAAGAATAATGCTTAGATCACACAACTCTCTCAAGGTTGCATATTACACAATCACAACTTTTTCTCTTCAAATGTGATAGGCATTTTGGTTGCAGGCGATTTTGGAGAGTTGTAGAGTTCACTATCAACTCTGACAAAATGTGTATGTCATAAGATTAGAAATAGTATAATTATATTTTTACTAGTAATCTTACATTTATTCACTTAGGGTATGGTTTCGTGTGAGATCTACTACCAATATCTAAGGATTAAACTAAATAGATCTTGAGTCTAAAGACATGGACTAAGGAATGTTTAAACGAATGATCTTGTAAGGAGTGTGATCATCAAAATGTATTTTCTTATCTTAGTACATGCATACAAAATTATTAAACATGATTTGATGCAGGAGCATCGATCTAGTTCTTACCGATTGAGCAGTTTTCAGTGGAATTGCTTGGAGATCGTGGCATTTATTCTTGTTTGAGTGTTTAGCATTGTGGTTTTGGGTTTATTCCCTTTTGTTCGTGGTCTTTGTTGTGTTCGAGTTTCATGGCTTTTGGATTTGATCTCAGTGAGTTATCGATTCTGGTATTGGTCTGGTTGATATGTTCTTACCGGTTATTCTAGCAGCGTGTTGAGCGAAGTTGGATCAGGTTGCAGTTGATCTTCGTGACTTGCGGATCGTTGATTTATGTTTCTTGTGCCGTGTCCGATGTTCTTGGAGGACCACACATTGTTTTATGCATTTTGGAAGTTGTTCTTGGTTATTTGAGCCGACATGTTACCGTTACACGTTTCATGAACCGGTTGATCTTTGGGCCGACTTGATTAAGTTGTTATTATTTGCGGACGGTATAAATGGAAGTTTGTGAATCATTTGAGAGGACAAAAGTTGGAAGATCGAAGACAAAGTTTAGAGATCGAGCGAAGATGTAGATCTAGTGAGATTTTGATCTGGTGGACTGAGGCCGGAAGGCTGAGGTCCGGATTAGGGTAGAATTGACAGATTGTTTCCGGAGGCCGATCTGATATGTGGATTATCTGCGGATCTTGTAATTGTGTTGTAAGCATTATTTGTATCCTGGATTGCGATCCATCATGTGGCATGTGTAATTCTTCAGACTGTAATAAGAATTGTTCGTATTGTTTACCGATTATGTGCTCTGTTATGTTACCAGTTGTCCTTTCTACTATTTCTAGCATCTTGTTACCGGTTATCGGTATATTTTGCATGGTTTATGTGTTAGGCTGCAAGGATGGGTTGTCCTTAATTGGATCTCCCTACCTTGATTGCATCATGATTTCAATTAGAATTTAAAAAATTGTTCAATTTTCAAGGAACATTACAATAAATATAAATTGAACTCTAGAATTTTAATAAATAATAAGTCAAAGTTATATTAGATTTAAAAGCCCTAATATTGATGAAAAACTTTAGAGGAAAACCAAGCCATGTAACAAAAGATAGGTTCACCAAAAATGTAAGGGAAAATAAACTTTGCCTAAATTTAATCTAAGCTAATCAAATGAAATGTGTACAACTCAACAAAATGTAATCTAGATTGGTAATTAAGAGTTGCATGGAATGAATATCAAAAAATTGGAACATAATATTAAATTAAGAAACAATCTTATTGAAAACATTGAACTCAAAAAACTCCGAAATAAAAAATTGTTACTCTTTGTTATAATTTTACCTTGGGTATAGAAAAGTTAGTTTGTATTATAAAAGATCCATGGATCTAAGTCTTTTCCATGGATGCAAACTAATCTTAAAACCTACATAAATGATTTGGATATATGTGTACTTTTTCTTCTTAATTTGTTAAGTTTACCTCTATTTGATCTATTGTTTGGGTTGACAACATCTAGAAGATTGCTAGAATTTCTAAGGTTTACATTCTCCTCGGTAAACCCCACAAAAATATTAGCTTTATAGTCATGCTTATAAGTGAAAGTAGCAAATGGTGCAAATGGTCTAGAATGGCTAGAAGTGTTCTTAGATAGCTCCAATGTAAGTGTTGCTAGCATGATTTTGTGAATGATGTAATTAGATACACACTTAGTTGAGATACGATCAAATGCATTTCAACACATTTAAATACAAAGATAATGTTAAAAAATACAAAATTGTGTTTAGTTGGTCCTTGGCAAAAAATGAGTAGGTGGGAGTCAATCAAAATTTGAATTTGATTTTTAAAATTTCAAAATCAAATTTGTGACATAGGGGAAGAGCACTAGTTATGGACATAGTACCAATGACAATCATGTTTTTGTCAACTCAACCCCCCGTTACTAGATTGTAAAGGAGCCCAAAATAATGATAATGAAAAGTTCATTAATGAATATCACATGTACCAATAGTGGACAATTTTTTAGCTTTTTTTTACCATAATTAACCCATTTGTGCACCACTACAAGGACATTTATGCATAAATACTGGAACATTTGTACACTTCCTACAGTATAATGATCCCATGTCCATAGAAATGATCAAACAAATAACATATATATATATATATATATATATTTATTCTTACAATGTGAGTTGAACCTGGAACAATGAGGGAGCAAACAACCAGCCCAAGCCAACCACTCTACGTGTAATTTTAAAAAGACTGTAGGTGTTTCAGGATTAAATAAACCATCAGATTTCAAAATTTAAACCATGAAAGTTTTCCCGGCAACACAGAAAATAGGAGTGCAAAATGGTCAAAGGAAGTACGGAAGAGCATTGCACATGCCCTCCATGTTCTTCTTCTGGCCCTTTGCTTTTTAGATTGCTCATTTCTTACCAGTGAATGAGTACGGAATAAGCTGAAACAAATCCATAACTTTTTTGACTAATTTGAAGCGTACCACCCATTAAGTTGTTTCTTGCAGAAAACGATGGTACGCACCCCATCATCACCCATTTGGTGGAGCTCACTGTAGACAGCAGGCGGTCACATCTTACTGATGATCACTAAGATTTTGCAGAGATTTGCTGGATCCCTTCAAATCCACAAAACAGAATACCTAAGCAGGCAGGCCCATTTCGATTAAGATTAATACCTATTCGCTTTTACTGTGCTCATGCACAAACAGATTTAACTTCTCAAATTTTCAATTACCTACTTCGATTTATGTAAATTTTCTGCTGGTTTCATCATTGATCGGTTGACATTTCACAGCAAAACTGACGTCAACAACGGATGATTTTAATTGTTGTTGTTTATGGATTAAATTGTGTTATTAATTTTTAATTAACGTTTCTGATTACATTCTGTGATCTATCATCAGAATAACAGAGAGTTAAAGATAATAGATCATAGAGTGTGATCTGAAAGGTTGATACAAAAAATAATAACAATCTAATTCAAGACAATAGTGAAGAAAGAGATGTTTTTGATTTAAAAAACAGCCTTAACAACGGCGCTGACCCTTTACATGGCCAAAAGGCTATCAAAAAATTAAACAGCGTTAACTAGGGTGCTGACCCTTTACAAAGCCAACAGGCTATGAGAAAAAATAACAGCACAAAGACCGCAAATGGACCAAACAGGGGAACAAATCCCAAACAAACAGATTTAGACAGGCCAAAAACCCGTCAAACTTGCAACAACCCAACCCCAACTCAAGAGTGGAGGGAAAGACAAAAGGGGGGTTGGGAAAGGGAGGCAGATCTTCCCTTCCGCCTGGACAAACAACCGTCTAGGCAACATTGTCATTAGGAACATTCAAGGAAAAATCAAGTGGGGAGGGCCCTGCAGAAACACTGCCAGACTGCTGCTGCAACAGAACAACAGATTGTTGTTGACGAACAACAACAGGAGCAGAAACGCCAATAGACTGTTGCTGACGAACAACAAAAAGAGTAGAAACGCCACGAGAAGAGCGAAGAAGAAAGAGATGTTATAATAATAGTTTAATCTAGAAGCAATAGCAGCGAAAGAGATGAGAACATTGAATTTGATCTGTAATTAATCTTTAATTTGAATTCATGTCAAATAGTTTTCTTTATTTCTATGGAAGTAAAAGGGAGATAATTCTCCCTCAGATCCAATTATAGGGTAAAGGCTTTGTTTTTTAATATTGTACACATTAGTGTCAAATTCATTTAGTTTTGGGTCTCTTTTTTTATTGGAAACATGCATTTATATTAATAAAATAAATAAATTTTTTGTCTCCTTTTAATGGAATGTCTTAATATAACCATACATGAATACGTGGCATATTCTTGTGTTAAGTTTGATTCCCTCAATGTTTATTTATTCTATTTAATCTTTTTTTTTAATATTATCATACATTCAACATTCTCCATGTCCTAGTTGCACTTATTTCTACCCATTCTTTTCATTATTACTTGATCTCAAGAATCTATTATTATTTTTGTTTTGGTCACTCCTATAATGCTTGAGATTGACTATAAAATTCAAAATTTCAAATTTAATATTGGTAATTCCCTCACCCTTTTGCACTAACTTTTGGGAATCAACTTGGCCAAATTTAATAGTGCAATGTTGTATTTTGGTACATAAAGACACTCTTTTGTACAATTAAACATTATCAAATTATCATCCAAAAATATGTAACTTCAAGTAGAAACCATTCTAGGAAGATTTTATTTTGGAGCACTAAAAAACCCATTTCATCAATATCGACAAATCTTTAAAAAGGATTTTTATATAGAAAACCTAAAAATCATGCGTTCATTGAAAATGTAGGCCTAGCATACAAGAGGCCACTCATATCCACCATACAAATATGAATCCAATTTAAACACATTTGGTATACTTGTAAATTTGTAACCATTAGACCCACCTAAAATTAATTCAATTAATATTAATTAATTTATCCCTTCCTACATAATTAATTATTAATTATGTTAGTCCTCATTCGTCTAAAAATTAATTATATTATCCCTAATTCTTCTAAAATTTGATTTCATCCCCAACCTTAGCTAATTTCTTCAATATTTCTTCTAATCTCAATTAGTTAATTACTGCACAATTAATTAATTAATAGATTCCTACAAACCCTTCATTTAATCCCCTTCATTAAGCCTAATTAACCAAAGCCTAATCATCATTAACTTTTTTCCCAATTTTAAATTCATTCCACATACCTAGGTCCACATGTGACTCCCCCTCATAAATGAGCTTGGATGTGTTGGCATAACTAATGGTGTTGGCACAACTGGTTCATCAGTTAGTATTGTCATTGATGACTAACACTTATCGGTGAATAAGGCCAAGCTCATAGGCAAGGAGGTGTGGTAAACCCCAATGGTTTACTCATGGCTGCAAACAATATGGAGGATTCACTGCTTCCCAAATATGCATTATTGACACACTTAAGCAGTATGTTGGTAGAAGACTAATTGGTTGAAGGATAAACAGAGTAGTTGACCGGTCAGTCAAGCACCCGATAGGTGTTGAGATCATTTTCTTAAAACTGGCAGATGAAATGATGATGCGGTGACAAGAGGTGACTCAGATTGCAGTTTAGTAGTCTTATGCACGACCGAAACACTCTGGACATATAGGTGATCAGTTTGATTGATGATCAGTGACCGGTGGCAAAAGATGAAGAGTTACATCGGTGAACCGGTGATACAAGTTGAAGAATGCTATCCACCGAGAATCTCGGAGCAGTGATCGGTAAGTTGGATGTGATGACCAAAGGTGAGTCAGTCATGGCAAGATATCATCAAACAAACGGCTAGTGAAGTCTACAACAGTTAACAACCGGTTAAGGTGAGATTTGTGTGGATTTTCCGGTTCGCATTAAAGAGACAGAACACGACCCAGAGGTTGGTGAAATTATGAGTTGCAGAGGCAGATAAGTATGAGTTGCTGGCGAGATTGATGGAGAGCGCACAGAGAGAGTGCGGGAAGATTTGAATTTCAAATCTATCGAGTGTTAGGTGTAAACTCATTGAGGAATCAACGGGTATGTGTTGGCAAAATATGGTATAAAGGTTTTTGGCAAAAACCAAAAAGATTGATCATAAAAATTGCAAAGTGCAATTTTGAAGAGAGGCGATCCAACAAGGTGAGAAGAGGGCAGAACTGCTAAGTGAATAACAAAGTGGTGAAGAGAGTGTGCAGAGCTCAGATAGGGTGAAGAGCAGAGAAAGAATGCAAAGCACTAGTAGAGTGCAGAGCAAGTGTAATGCAGAGCACGAATAGAGTGCAAAGAAAGTGTAACCAATGGTCAAACCGAAGAGCTTCATTTGGATCTGATTAAGCTAAGAGTAGCTATTATAGCAGATCATTCTCTCTATTATTTTCTAATAACTACAATAGTAAAATCCCTTAACCGAGTGGACTTTAACATGTCCCTTTGTAAAATCCCTTAACTGGGTGACATCTTAAATGATGATCCTAAGTCCTTTAACAAGACTACCTCTAAAAAGGTAAAGGTTCTAACAGGCCTTAAAGAAAATCCCTTAATCAGGTCGTACCTAATATTGTCTTTGTAATCTCCTAATAGGGATGGCTCCTCACCGGGCGTACTCCGGAAGAGTGCAGATTTTGTGAGTTTCTACTCACACCATGGTTTTCTCCCATTTGGGTTTCCACGTGATAAATCTTGGTAGTCATGTGTGTTTGATTTTATGTGTGCATGTTTCTTATTAATGCTGCTTATACTGATAAGTGTTAAGTTTGAATAGAATTTTTGATTAAGGTTAAATCTAGAACAAACCAGTATAGTGTTGATTCACCCCTCCCCTCTCAACACTGGTTGGGACTAACAATTGGTATCAGAGCCCTGGTTCTTAGATTCAGAAGAGCTTAACAGCTTAAGGAAAGATCCAAGATGATATGAAAGGAAGGCCCCAATTTCTCTAAGGAGAACTACACATTATGGTGTGGTAGAATGAAGCTCTACCTAAGAACCCTAGGAGATCAATACTGGAATCATGCAAGCATAAAGTACAATGAACCTACAGGGGTTCTCACTGCATATCAGATCAAAGAGAAAGAAGATAACATCACAACTATGGAGGTAATTTCTAGTACTCTATCTGATAACGAGTATGCTGAGATTCAAGATATGAAAATAGCCTATGAGATGTGGAATAAGCTGAAGACTATTTATGGAGGAGATCCTCATGTACAAAAGGCTAAGGTGGACAGTTGGATAGGAAAATTTGATGAGATGAGGATGCAAGAAGGAGAGAATATAGAACAGTAGAGAAAAAGAATAAAGGATGTGGTAAATTTCATCAGAAATGCTGGAGGAAAACTTGAGGAAGATGACATGGTCAGCAAAATCCTGAGAACCTTGCTACCACAATATGCCATAAGGGTTTCTGCAATTTAGAAACTCAGATATTTGGGAACAGTTAATATTACACTTGACTCCCTAATCGGTAAGTTGACTACTTTTGAACTAAGCAACTATGATAACAACATGCCTAAGATTGATGCTGCCTTCAAATCTTCCATGACACTTGCACCAACCATGAGAAGAAAAGAAACCGGAAGTAGTTCTACTGCAAGAACTGGTCATTCTCATGAACATGACAACTTGTTATCTGAAGAACAGGAACAAGATGAGCTTGAAGCTCTAATAGCAAGAAGGCTGCCAAGAGGAAAAGGGAAGTACATAGGTAAACTACCCTGGAAGTGTTTCTCTTGCAATAAAATAGGTCATATTGCATCTAGATGTCCTGACAATGATAGGAAGGATAAGATACAAAGAGAAGAGCAAGAAGGAGTTCTATCTTGCAGAAGGAGTTATCGATGAAGAATCACAAGGATATGATGGAGAATGGATTTCATTTGTAGTGGTAAAGGAAGATATAACAGAGGAAAGTGATATGGCACTGATTTCTAGTTCAAACCAGTGTGGAGACTAGGTAATTGATAGTGGTTGCACTCACCACATGACTGGTGACAAGAAAAAATTCCTCAGCATGGAGGACTGTGATGGAGGACTGGTGAGATTCGGCAATGATGCTCCCTGTGCGGTAAAAGGCAAGGGATCTATTGCCCTAAATAATAAAACCAATTGTGAAGATGTTTACTGGGTAGAAGGGCTAAAGTATAGTCTATTAAGTGTTGCACAAATTAAAAATAAGGGTTGCCGGTTGAAGTTTAATGAAGAAATATGCAAAATAAGTGATAAATCGGGAGGTCTGATTGCTACTGGTAAACAAACTAAAGGTAATTTGTTCTACCTAGACACCACTATAGGAAGTTGCCTAATGGAAAAGGTAGAAGATAGTTGGTTGTGGCACAAAATATTGTGTCATGTAAATTTTGATAGCATAGCAAATGTTAGTAAAATGAAGTCTGTCAGAGGTATGCCTGACATTATGAAGCCCAAGAATGCTATGTGTAAAGATTGTCAGCTAGGAAAGTTGACTGGATTTAGTTTCAGCAACATATCTTAATCATCTGAGAATGTGTTGGACTTAGTGCATACAAATTTGTGTGGTCCTATGAGGAATAAGAGTTTCTATGGGGACTGGTACTTCATGTTGTTTGTAGATGATTTCTCAAGAATGATGTGGGCTGTATTCTTGAAAGAAAAATCTGAAGTCTTTCACATGTTCAAGGTCTTCAAGGCTCGAGTGGAGAGAGGAACCGGTAAGAGTCTAAAATGTTTGAGATTGAATAGAGGAGGAGAGTTCATAATTTAATGTGAAGAACTTGCGATTATGAGGCAGATGTATGCACCTAGAACACCTCAACAGAATGGGGTTGTTGAAAGAAAAAACATAACTCTAATTGATTGTGTGAGGACTCTAATGATTCAGAAGGATATTCCACATGTCTTCTGGAGAGAAGCAGTGAGTACTGCTTTGTATACCTTGAACCAGATACAGGTGAAGAAGGGGACAAATAAGACTCCCTGTGAATTATGGTGTGGATACTCACCCAATGTGAGTTACTTCAAGGTATCTGGAAGAAGGTGCAACATCAAGAGGGATGAGTACTCTAGAAATATCGATCCTAAGAGTGATGAAGGAATCTTCTTAGGTTACTCCACAAAGAGTAAAGCATACCAGTGTTTGAACAAAAGGACCGGTAAGATTGTGGAAAGTGCAAATGGCAGAGTAGATGAGTTTTTTGAGAAAAATGAACATGATAACGAGAGTGAACTGGAGGACTATCAAGGATTCAATTACACTGTACCGATTGAACTTGCTACAGAGAATCCTAGTGTAGCTGCAAATGAGGAAGCATGTGAAGTAGAACTTGCACAACCGGTAGAAGAAGCTCCAAGAAATGAACCCACACCACCAAGGTATGTCAGAATCAATCATTCCTCTTACAATATTATTGGTGACAAGAATGCAGGAGTATCAACTAGAAGAAAATCAAGGGAGAGTACCTATTTGCTCTCTAAAATTGGGCCCAAAACAACAAAGGAGGCTTTGAAAGATGAAGAATGGATAAAGGCTATGGACGAAGAACTGGAGCAGATTGAGAAAAATGAAACTTGGACCCTTGTGCCTAGATTGGAGAACAAAAATGTGATAGGCACCAAGTAGATGTTCAGAAACAAAATGGATGAAACTGGTCAAGTAGTAAGAAACAAAGTAAGGTTAGTTTGCAAAGGGTATGCACAAGAAGAAGGTTTGGATTACATAGAGACTTGTGCATCGGTGACCAGACTGGAAGGGGTAAAAATCTTGCTTGCTTATGCTACTTACAGGAAGTTTAAGGTCTACCAAATGGATGTCAAATCGACATTCTTGAATGGTGTTCTAGAGGAAGAAGTGTACATTGAGAAACCAGAAGGGTTTGCTTCAGAAGATGGAAGAGATATGGTATGTAAGCTGAAAAAGGCTCTGTATGGGCTAAAACAAGCATCAAGAGCTTGGTATGAGAGACTGAACTCATACCTGATAAGTATTGGGTTCATGAGAACCAGTAACAACAGTAACTTGTATTTGAAGAATGGAAAAGAAGGAAAACATCTGATTGCAAATATTTTTGTAGATGACATCATCTTTGGAGGAGATGATGAAATGAGCAAAGGTTTTGCAGAAGAAATGAAGAAAGAATTTGAAATATCCATGATAGGTGAAATAAAATTCTTCATTGGTCTACAAGTTTCTCAGCTGAAGAATGGTATATTCATTAGACAAACCAAATATATAAGGGAAATATAGAAGACCTTTGGAATGGAAGATTCCAAACCTATTGGAACTCCGATGGTTACAGGTTGAAATATTTTCAAAGATGATGAGGCTAATAAAGTGAATGAGACACTATACTGATCCATGATAGGTAAGTTGCAGTATGAAGTGCACAATAGACCGTATATAGCACAAGCAGTTGGCTTGGTTGCTAGATTTGTTGCAAATCCAAAAGAGACTCATATGGTGGCGGTTAAGAGTGTTGGCAATTGACACTCATTGGATTCATATGTTGTCATTGATGGCAACAAGATTATATAGAAGGCATACACTGGTAGATACCGACATTTGGAGGCATACATCGGCAGAGACCGACATTGGAGTAATCAGAGTCATCACCGACATCAACACCAACATCCATCACTTAAGTGAAGCCGACATCAGTCTGGGATTCGAAAAGTTTTATTTGTAAAATCAATTTGTAATTATTATATAGGGCCGACATTGAATATCTTTTGTAATGTATCATAAGCCGACATAAGACATATTGTTTGTAGAGGGTATATAAGTCAGTCTATTAGGTCATTTTGATATATGACAAGGTAGTAGAATAAAGTGATACGAAGGATATGTATGTAGGTCATTTGTATACGAAATTAATATCATGCAATGATCAGTAGATGGTTTGTAAATAATTCTTGGAGGAAAGGAGATACCGGTAAAAGGGTTCAGGGTTTATGAACTGGTACAGAGCAGAGCTATAACCAGAACTCTTTTCGGCATTGCAGATGCATTTTGTGAGTTCACCATTACTATTTTATCTCAACAAAAGCTTGTAGTTAGTGATACTCTTTTGTGTTGAGCAGTGTGCTCTAGGCAGTGTGCCTTCCTGCATGTGCAGGACCCCATGCTATGTAATATCTTTCATATGGCCAGTGAATTGATATTGTGGGTCACAAATCCTATCATGGTTTTTTCTCTTTGAGGTTTTCCACATACAAAATTCTGTGTGCTATGGTGTTCATTAATGTTGCTAGTTTATTTACCTCATATTATATGTTTCTTCATTTATCGGTTTATATGTGTATGTTATAAAAAGTTAAAATCCTGTGTTACCGGTAGAAAACTGATTCACCCCCCCTCTCAGTGTTCTTTGATTCATTGTATTCCAACAATTGGTATCAGAGCTTGGTACCTCAGAGGAAGTTTAACAGATTGAGGAAGATCCTGAAACCAGAATCATTGAACATGGCTATGGAGAAGCAACTTGAGATGACACTTGAGGATTATGATGCTGAAAGGTTGAAGAACTTAAAGCTGCAAGATGAATTGAATTATGCTAATGAATTCATTCTTGTTCTACAAGAAAGGTTATCATCAACTCAAGCTAGGAGGAAGGAACTTTTGCAAAACAATGATGAAGAGAAAAATGCACTTAAGGAACAATGTCAGAAACTGAGTCAAGAAAACATGCTCATGAAGAATTAAATGCAAGACCTGACTATGAGGATGTCAAAAGATATTGAGGACAGAAAGAAGAAGGAAGAAAATCTTGTATCTTTGAAGAACAAATTTGAAGAATGTGGCAGATTGGCTCATGAGAATGATCTGTTGAGAACTGATTTGGTACAATCCCAAAATAATGAACAAGAGCTGGAGAGACAAATAATAACTCTAAGAGATGATCTGACTACTGCAAGTGAGTATAAAGAAAAATTCAGGATTAGTGCTGCACAGTTGGATGATTTATTGAAAAGACAAAGGCAGAGTGAATATTTTAGAGGACTTGGATTTGCACAAGGTGAAAGCTCCGGTACTGCAAATGAAGATCAAACAACCAGTATGTAGAACTCATCAGACTAGAGGAAACCGGTAAGGCAATCTAATGCTTACAAATTCAATGGTAGATGCTTTGTTTATAATAAATTTGGGCATATGGCTAAACAATGTAGAAATAGAGAAAATCAAAACTACAATTCAATTCCCGGTCAATGCACAAATTGCAATAAATATGGTCATAAGTTAAAAGATTGCAGAATGAATGTTAAGTGTTATGCATGTGGAAAGTTTGGACATTTGGCTAATCAATGTAGGTCAAGGAATGACATCGGATATGTCAAAGAAATTCAAAAGAACAATGTTACATGTTATGCATGCAACAAAATAGGTCATATTGTTAAGTACTGCAGAAGCAAGACTACACCAGTTATCAATGATAAAGAAAATGAGAAAGGAAAGAAGGTAGATGAAATACAACAAGATCACACCAAGAGATGGGTTAGAAAGTCTGAAGAACCGAGTGGAGATGCAACTACACCGGTAACTACACCAGTAACTCCATCGGTAGAACACATCATTCCTACACCGACAAAAAATTCAACTGGTAACTGAGGCATACACCTTAGGGGTTGGCAAATTCATTGCAAATCTTGCATATTCCCTGCAAGAGATTTGGAGAGTTGTATTGATCATCGATGGAGGTTTATCTGGTATAAAATTGTGAAATTGACATCCGATAGGTTACACCGCTAAGCGTTTATGACAGTGAAGGATTAGGGTTTACTCGCTGATAAAAAGGGAAAATGGACTAATTTTCACTCACCCAGCACTTGAGCAAAACAGAGTGAAGCAAAGGCAAATCATAGGCGATCAAGAGTGAGCAAAGGCATTCTAAAAGGATTTCCACCAGTTATCTGAGAAGTGATCAAGTTCTTTAAATTGATGATCGTTATCTAGGTATTTATTTGAAATGACATCCAGATCATCATCTGCTCCCACTTTCATTGCGAATCCCATTGTTGTTGAGGTTAAGGATAGGCTTAGACCCATTTTCAAGGAAGTTCCTCAAATTGCAATGAAGGAAGACTCTACTAGTGCATTTTTGAGGGTTCCCGATGACGTAGTTTATGTGGAAGATGTTAGGGCTTATATTCACTGCACCTTGGAGGATTTAGGCACTGAGGAAATCAAGGGAATGTATCAATCTGTGATACTAGGTAGCTCTGGAACAATCAAGTCAGAATATCAAATCATTAAAGACCTAGGGTTAACCAGAATCTTGTATATACCGGAATTCAAGGATGAAATGATTAGATATGTTTTGAGCAGGGTCCATAATGAATTCATCTGGCTATACTGGCCTCACATGATCACCAAAGAAGCAATTCACGTAGTCACCGGCTTACCCAAAGTTGGACAGAAACCAGGGAAGAAGATCTCCAACACTGAGGTTGAAAAGCTCACCGGTGCAACCCATGATGGAAGATCGATGAGGGTTAGCACCATCAAAGATACAGATGCAAAATTTTCCAGCATGATCATCAGCTACAAGGTAACACAATCAAGTTGATTGAACTCTATTGCCAGTTCCTGTATCCATGCTGCATACCAAATGATAAAGAATAATGAAAACTATGGTTTGTGTGAATGGTTAAGAAGTGAATTAATATTAAATCTTGGTAAAATCAAAGGTGTTAAGAAAGGAACTTTTCGGTTTGGCAATCTTTTTGTCTGCTTGATGTTATATTTCATGAATGAGCTACTGGGTTTGGGAAAGAAACGTTGGGCTCATGACATACTGGTAGGTATGCAGGTTAAAGATGCAATCACTGGTCTTGGCAGCAATAGGGATGAGAAGCTTTGGGGCTTCTTTAAAACTTTCCAAGAGAACATGAGACCAAGGGAGAGAATCTCCAAACACATTGTGGAGAAATACTCCACTGATATTTACTTCATGGTGAAAACAAATGAGACTCTCATGGAAGTGGTGGAACCTAGAACAATATGGGTCACTGAATTGGGATATGAAGTTGATGACAACATTCTTGAACTATATGCTAAAATGTTGATTGATGCTCCTTTGGATGATAAGGCTGAACACTTTGGCACTACGGAGGAGAAGGCTCTTGAAGTTAAAATTGGATTCAATAAGAAAAGGAGGGAAAATAAAATAGACAAAATGTCTGCCTTCATTCAAAATGTAATTCACAGGATAGATACAGAACTAGGTTCTGGATCTAAACCAGTAGATCAACCGGCAATGGCAACTGCAACAACTGTGGTGAAAAGTGCTCTTGAGGTAGAGAGGCCAACAACTTTCATATCTTCTATCACTTCTGACTCTGATGCAGAGGATAATCAACCTCTTGCATTCCGAAGGGTACATAGGAAGAAAGTTGACAAGCCTCCAGTAGAAGAGAAGAAGGTGGAACCAAGGAGGAAGCTAGTAAGAAAGGTGACAACAACATCCACACCTCCGACAAGGAAACCTACTCAGAAGAGGAAGCTTGTTCCATCCACTCCTACAACCCCCAACAAGAAGAAGAGTAAGAGTGATGAAGCAACTGAATCTGGTAATATGACTTGTGCAGAATTAATAGATGAGGTAACTAAAGATGAAATTTTGAAGAATGTGTCAAATTTATATGAGCATTTAGATGACAATGAACAAAATAAAATAGAAGAAGCAATTTTGTTACATTTAGACATATATAAGAAGGCTTTGGTATAGATTTTGAAGGAAATTCCTTTATCATTATATAATAAGTTAGATGCAAGGAGATTAGATGCAATCAAGAGGGACAAAGAGATTAAAGAAGTTGAACTTTTGAGTATGTGTGGTTCTATAAATAATGAGGAAATGCAAAGATGTATAGAAGTTGCAAATAGAACAATCTTTAGTAGCAAACCTCGACAAATAAGCTTAATGATGGGTAGAGTCAATGAAATAATAAATGAGACCAAAGATGGCTGGGCTAAATTCTTCCAAAAGAATCTTGATTTCCCTACTTCTCAAGAATAATTTGCTAAGGCAACAAATCCCACCATTCCAGACAAATCTATAGGAAAAGGAATTTGGGGAAGTTCAAATCAAATTTTGAATGAACTAGTAGATAAACCTAAAATTGATGAGAGTGCACATACTAAATTGGCATAGACAACATTTGTATAGTCTGATCAAGGTAATATAGGTACTGTATAGGATACTGGTAATATTGTGGATAATAATCCACTGACAGTAACATATACTGCACCAAGTGGCGAAGCCACTGGTGCAAAAGAGGATAAGAAAAGGGATACACAAGAAGAGGATAAGGAAAATGAGACTGATAAGACACCTAGTACTATACCAGCAGTTGATTCCCCAACAAAACTTTTGGCAATTGACACTTCTCAAGTTGAGAAGAAATCAATCATAGAGACGAGGCCCATAGAGCTAATGATGATGGCTGCTCAAAAGACAATGAAGGAGGGATCTGCAGACAAAGGAATAATACATCAGTCAATAACAATTTTGCATAGATTGATTCCTGATTGTATGATTGAAAATGAAGCAAACCCTTCCGAGAAGCTTAAGGCATTGACAAAACACATATCTAAAAACTTTCAATCATTATAGCAGATTTCCGACTGACAAGAACTTGAAAGATTTACTTTGGAGAAGAAAACCACTTTTGACTAGATTATTGAGACAAAAAGAGGAAGGTTGAAGAGAAACTTATACTTATTGAAAATTCTTTGAAACAATGTACTAGCATCTACAAGGTCTGTTGTAATATAGAGATTCTTACAACAAATGTAGATAAGACATCTATAGTGCAAAAAGCTACTGAGAGCTACACTAATTTGGAACTTGGAGAGGAGAGGAACAAGGGAGGAGGAGCTACAAGCATGGTGGAAGGCATTTGGAGATGTCTTCTTGCATTTGTTTTCATAGTTAAATGCTTCATTATGTTTTTAGTGTCTCTCTTGGTATGCCTGCTTAGATTAGTCTTTGGTTGATTAACACTAACATTTCTTTTTGTTTCTTGTGCTTCTTATGTGTTATACGACCACAGGTTTTTGTCTAACAACCTCCCATTTTGCAGAGCATCATTTGGTGAACCCAACGTGAATCGAAGAACAAACTTTTTAAACTACTAACTTTTTTGACTATTTTACTTGACACACAGGTCGCGCTTCGACGCTTTTGTTCACGCTTTAGCGCTATTGCAATTTGGTCTTTTAGCGCTATTGTTTCCCCAATAGCGATATTGTCCCAAAATTAACGCTTTTTTCTATAGTGTAGCGCTATTGACCCTTAAGTAGCGCTTTTGTTCCTGTTTTAGCGCTGTTAACTTTTTGTATAAAAATTTTCTTTTAGCACTTTTGTCCTTACTGTCGCACTTTTGTGTTAAGTAGTGCTTCTCTTCTCACATAGAGTAGCGCTATTGTAACAAAGCGTTGTAAAAAATGCCTTGTAATTGTAAAATCAATTTTTCTTAGGCTTGTAGAGGCCCACCATGTATGCGGATTTTACTCACTATTTGCTTCTTGTGCAGGTTTGAACTAACCCATTTTATTGCGTAAAATTTTAGAATTTCACTTTTCTTGATTTTCTTGCAAGTTAAAATTAACTTCAAAACACTTCATTTTGGTGCTTAAAAATCAAACCTCAAAGACTTCATTTTGGTGCTTTAAAAACTCACAACAAACTTTGTTTTTCATGCAAGATAGGCAATTTGAACACTTCTTTTTTGGTGCTTAAAAATCAACTTCAAACACTTCATTTTTGGTGCTTAAAACTCAACAAGACAATTTTGATTTCCTTGCATCAACTCAAGCTAAAATTCACAATCCACATTTTGTTTTGGGAAAGTAAAAAGAACAATCAATCTGTTTTGTTTTCAAAATGATTTCCTTTCAAAGAAAAACATGCCTTTCATTAAGTTGACCAGGATTTTATTTCCTAGTTACTCAACATATTGCCTTTAAAGGATAAAAAGAACATCATGACTGTTGGAGCAACATCTCCAAATAGTTAGATCATATTGCAATGATAAGTTAAAAAGAACAAGTGTCTTTTGTGTCTGGCACACTTGTGCAAAATTTTTGTCGAGTGGTCCTACTTCTAACACACACTATCCTCTACCTTGGCTTTCGTGGTCCTAGGTGCAAGAGAAAAGTGTTAGTAACACTCAAAAGTTTATGTTTTTAAGAGAGGCCTACCAAGAGACACATCGCTCTTGGAAACAACCTCACACCGTAAATCCTTCGAGCCGCTATAGAAATCAAGTGTGAGTGAAAGCTGTAGCCTTAGATATAGCTGTTCCTACAGTGTAACTTGCCGAAAGGACAAATGGGCCCCACCACAAGTTACAAGGCTCTTAAGTGAGTCACTGCAGAATGAACTTATGTCCAAAGACATCGAAAATTACTAAACACCTTTATGTAGTAGCCCACCCGTTCTATTGATTGAGGATATTTGTGATAAATTCAGTGCAAGAGCATAGAAGGTTTTGCTCCCAAGATGCTCACCATACATATTTCCTTGAGTAGAAACATAGCTTTTTGAAAGATTACATGTAGCCTGATAAAAGTGGTGACTCCCCCATCATAGGGATCATCTATTTGTTATGCTCGTGCAAGACTTAGTATATCACATCCTTACCTACCATGACAGAATTCATAAGGTATAGTACCAAAGTTGAAGAAATATCAATATGTGGGCTGAAATTATAGCAACTGGCCATTTGACCTTAGGGATAAAGTGTGTTTGAAGTGTCTTCATTTTGAGTCAAGACCAGTGATAAACTAAGCTGACTTTAGGCTTTTTGGAAAAATATACTCAAAAACATTTGGAAAGAAAGGGTCATAAAAGTCCAAAGATTGGGTTGATCTAGAACCATACTTACTTGTGCCTTTTGAGGCAACATTCTTGTGTTTGTGTGCTTGCTTTGTTTTCTTGTCAAAGAAAAATAAAATATCCAGTTCCAAAAGACAAGTATTCATCCAACACAAAACATTTTCAAATACCAACAAAGATCAAAAACAAAGTGCAAAAAACAAAGTATCAAACTATATGACCATTCTTCACATCTTGAGAAAGAAGAGTCTTCATCAACATGACAACTTGAAGAGAAGACCATTAAGCTCAAAGACTTTCATCAAAAGAAGGAAATTCTTCTATCTTAATAGACAAATCTTTGTCTCACATAGAACCTTCTTACGTCACATGCGTCTATATCTTCAAGGAAAATCAAACGAGTTTGATCAAGAGTCATTAACCCTAGAGCTTTTACTCAATATAGAGCTTTGAGCTATCATCAAAACAAGAGAGGCAAAATCAATCCTTCCTTCTTTCCAGACATTTGCATCACATATAACTCAGCTAGGGAAGAACCACCAACCCCTGAAAGAGAAGAGGAAGAGTTTGTTCCTTTTGTAACACAGAGTTTCTATTGAAGTTCACATTTCATCCATTATCACATTCACATCTCATCAAATCCATTCCAACTCTCAAAACATCAAGAGGTTTTTGCCCTAAGTTCTATTTTGATATTGCTTGAATCAAACACAAAACACATCACTTTTTAGAGTGTCTCTACATCTAGGATAAACTCATCCTAAGAGGCATTTCTACTCAGGTTAAAACTAGTCTATGAGTGAATCCTCTCATTACTAGGTAGTTGGGTCTGTAACACATCTCAGATCTCTCTAAACCTTATCATATCAAACATTGTCAACAAAACACAACAAGTAATTCAAGGAAGAACTTTGGTAACATCTACCTTTAGTGTTAGAGATCCATATGCAAAACACTTCACCAAACATGAATCTTTCATTTCATCACCAACTCATCATTATTTTCATCAAACTTCAACAAAAACTTGTAAACAAAATGGCTCAAACTAGATCAAGGTCTAGACAACTCGAATTTGAAGAGGAAGAGGAGGAAAATCTCAATGAATTCCAAGAAGCCCTTGGAGGAAACACAAATGATGAAAATCCAAGTACTCCTACTCCTGCAGCAATAAAAAGGGCACAACACAACCCTCTCTTTAATCGACTTTTTGAAAAAATACTTAGGAGCAATGCTCATGCTCACTTTTTAAGACTTGCCCAAGAGGGAGCCAAACTACCCTCTGATTTTGATATTGCACAACTAAGGCAAGCATCAGAATGCCAAAGTCGTAATGAGGAAGAAAGAGGTCAAGATCACATTAGATACAACCTTCATCAAGGAAATCCCCCACCTCCTCCTCCTCCAAATGACATAGACATGTTGCAGCAACAAGTCAAGAATTTAGCCCAACAACTCCACAATGGTGTGAAAACAAACCAGTTTTCACTTAACGATATTTGTCCCTATCTCTTTGATAAGAATCGATATATGCCACCTTTTCCACGAGGGTTTGAAACACCTAAGTTTGAAAAGTATCGAGGAAAAGGAGACCCTCGTGATCATGTTAGAGAGTTTCATTCAACATGCCTAGAAGTGGCATATGAGTACACATACCTAATGCGACTCTTTACTCAAAGTTTGGCAGGGACAACCACACAATGGTTTTCCTAACTAACCGACGACATTAGGACATTTGAAGAACTGGTCTAGAAATTCATTGCACATTACTCACATAACATTGAACATGATATCACCATGGCCGATCTATGTAACACTAAGCAAAAACTAGGGGAGCTATTTTCAGCTTTCCTACAATGATGGCGGCAATTGTCTAGCAGGCATTCCCTTCAGCTACCTGAAAGAGAGCTAGTGGAAATATTTATTTCCAACTTAAACAAAGAAATGGAATTTCATTTAGACATGAAAGGTATAGAGTCTTTCAATGGCATGATCACATAGGGTTTAAAATGTGAAAGGTCCCTCATAAAAAAGGGGCTTATCAAAATATACAATGAACCCAAAGATGCGCCTCACCCACGATTCAACAGTGATAAACCTAACTTCTGGAACAAAAACAAGAACATCATCAATGATGGGGTTGTAGATGCAAGAACTATTAAAAGTGTACAACTTGTGGTCTGCTTTGCAGGGCAAAACCCCCCTCGTAAGACCAACACGGTTCCTCCCCCACCAAATCAAGGACACAATATACTGCAAGAAGAACCAAGACAATGCCAGCAAAATTATAAACAAAAAAGAACATACACTCCCTTAGGGGAACCCATTGAAACAGTGTTACATCAGTTGGTCTCTTCAAATCTGGTGACCTTACCAAAGACATCCAATTAGGAACCTCAGGTTAAACCTTCATGGTGGAGAGACAACGAACATTGAGAATTCCATCAAGGGAAAGGGCATAAAACAAGCAATTGTCATAGATTGAAAGATCTTATTCAGGATCTCATTGACCGAGGCGAGATTGAAATTGAAGGACACGACCCAAAAACAACAAATAATGATCATCTTATGTTTAAGAATCCACTTCCATCACAAGATCAAAGGGGTCCTTCCACTTTAGGGTGCAACACAGATACCACTGATTATACACAAGCTGCTTATAATTACACTGTCAACCACCCATATGATGCCAATGAACAAATTGCAACCATTACCATCAAAAATCCAAACTCTAACTGCAATGTTGTTACGCATCACAGCAAGATCACCATCAAAGGAGCTCCACAAGGTACACCTTCCATCCCAAAACAGTATAACCTTGTGGAACAATTAGATAAGACACATGCACTTATCTCCATCTTAGAGCTTTTGCACCTATCCCCATCTCATAAAACAATCTTGGACCAAGCTCTCCAAGAGGCGTCAGTCCCTGCAAATTTAAATACAGATCAGTTCCAAGCTATGGCTGGAAATCTGAGGTCATCATTATGTCTCACTTTCTCTAAAAGTGACAATACTTCCTTCCAGCAACGTCATAATGCCTCACTCCATATTGAAGGATTTATCAACCAACTTCAGATCAAGCGAGTCTTGATCGACAATGGAGCAAGCCTAAATATCTGTACACTACAATTGGTCACCACATTGGGATATGCAATTGAATCAGTGGATCCCCGCAAAAAGATAACCATAAAAGCTTATGATGATGTAGAGCATTCATCCAAAGGAGCAGTTGTGTTACCAATCCGATTGGGCCCAGTAGTGAAGCACATCATATGTCAAGTTCTGGACCTTCCTCTACCATATAATTTATTGTTAGGAAGACCTTGGATGCACGCCATGCAAGCCGTTCCATCCACCTACCACAAGTGTATCAAGTTTCCCCATAATGGTGTAGAAATGACAATCCTGGGTGATGCAAATCCATTTGCATATTGTAATTGATGCTCTGCAAAAAGGATTAGAAAATATGTTCGATGACAACACACACAAGAGCACAAGAAACAAATGTTAGTGTTAGCAACAAAAGATTATCCTAAACAGGCATATCAAGAGAGATTTTAAGCATGAAATAGAAAGCATACAAACATAGAATAGATAAACTATACTCCTCCAAATGCTAATCAAGATGCTCATAGTTGTTCCTGCCTTGTTCCTCTCCTCTCCAAGTTCCACATGAGTGTAGCTCTCAGCTTTTAGCACTAGCCATGGATGCCATATGGAGATTCAAGATGGTTGAATATGATAAACAAATGCTATGCAAGTGTAGATAGTGATGCTATGAAAAAGCTCTATGCTAATACCGGTATAACAACAATACTCTAATGCTTCCTCCTTTGCTTGAGGAGAAGGGTTTTATTTATAGAAGAAATGGGGAAATGAAGGGTTAAGATTGAGAAATCTTAACAAGGGTTAGGATTGAAAGATATTCAATCCATGTGAGACTTTCAACCCAATCCCATGTTGACAAGTGTCACCATGAGGAGGCTTGAGAGGGGAGATAAGGAGCATTAAATGCTTGAGGGGACATGATGGTTACCCTAGGGGGTTGGGTTAGGGTTAGGTTAATGGATATTCCTTTTATCCAAGGGATAAATGAATGTGCAAGAGTTAAATGGTTACCTTAGTCAAATAAATAAATGCTTTGAAGAGACCCATGAGTCAAAAGGATGGTTAAGTTAGAGGAAAGTCTCTAATCAAAGGTAAAAGGTGAGTTAACCATAAATGGTTATGTAAGAGCCTTTAATGGATTGGAATACTTTAGAGGTTAACCATTTG
Source organism: Cryptomeria japonica (assembly GCF_030272615.1). Taxonomy (NCBI): domain Eukaryota; kingdom Viridiplantae; phylum Streptophyta; class Pinopsida; order Cupressales; family Cupressaceae; genus Cryptomeria; species Cryptomeria japonica. Next base: position 7,805,270 of record NC_081414.1, read on the forward strand.
AAGACATAAAACCTTTAATGGTTATTGAAGACTTTGGAGGTTTTTGAGAAGTGACTTTCTTTTCTTTAGGAATGTGACAATGATTAGAATAGGATTAGGCTAATTAGAAGGAGTTAGAAGAATCTAGAAGGGATTTAGGCATGCAAGTAGATTTTGTAGGAGAATGCAAGTGGGAGGAATTTTGGGATTTTCAATTAAAATAAAATCATTTATTTCAATTAAATGGTGTAATTTGCATTTGGATAGATATTTAAATAAATATTAGTTTATTTAAATGTGAATGTGAATTTTGGATTTTATTTAAATAACTCTTAATTTATTTATATGAGAAAAAGGAAGATAAAACATTAAATGCTTGAAGACTTTGAGGGTGTTGGTAAACAGATCTGTCTTCCCTTATTTGTTTAATCTTAAAGCACTGCGGGTCATAGAAAGGCAGACAAAATTTTTACCAAACAGTTGGAAAATCATTATATTGATTAACCTTTGAATTAAGGTACAACTCCCTCAAGTAAATATTCGTTCGGCTCCAAATTACATACAATCAATAGAATGCTTTTCACCAAAAAGCACTTAAAGGCAATTGCATACACCAGTCAATACAAAATGAATGCAAGCACTGATCCATATATAACTTTTTATATAAAGCCGACAGACTTCATACGAACACTAAAACAAAATGAAAAGTTTATAAAGATGAAATTTGCCAATAGTTTTCTGCACACATAGAAAGTATAACAACCCCTTCTTCGAAATAGATTTACATAGAAATCAAACTTCAGATATCAAACACACAACTTTGAAACCGAAAATAGCTGTTAACAAGATTTTGCATTCATCGATGGTCATCCACTTTCTACATACATAAAATGTTTTTAGCCAATCTTAAAGATAGTCTTTTCAAAAACTTAGTGAACCTGTTCAAAGTCATTACAAAACATATTTATAGGTCGCCAGACCCAATAGCTCCTTTTTACCAAAGTAAAATTAACTCGTAAGAGTTAATAGAAAGCAACCCTAACTATATAACCAAAACTAAGGAAAATAACTAGACTCGCTGGCAAACAGCTGCCAACAGTGCTAGTCATGCCGTCTGCTCAGTTTCGGTGTGATCGCTTGGGTTGGTGTCTTAAATGGACACCATCATCACCTTTGCCGCACTCCACTCTTGATGCACTTTTGAATACTCCTATATTACAGTTACGTGTGGCAATCTGATATGAATTACTCTCTGCTTCCAGAGCTCCTTCTTTCTCTTCACTAGCTGCACTTTATCTCTATGGGAATCCAGGTGATCGAGAAAAATAGTGAGCATCGATTCCACTTTAGAGATCCTCATAAAGTCTTCCACGGACAAGGATTTCTCCATCTTGATTTGTCTGATGTGGCTACTAAACTGGTTAATCATCTCCGTAGTGTCTTCCAGGGTTTCACTATCTTCTTTAAGTAATTGGACATCCATGCAATGTAAGTCATTCTGCATGGTTGCCCTTAAGGCCGTTATTTCACCACATAGATTGGCCGACTCATTATAACCCTATTCAATACTCTCCCTACAAATAAAATTTACAAATACTCAATACTCTCCTTACAAATAAATATTACATCCTCATTTAATCCTGACACTTTATTCTCAACAAGAAAGTTCATTAGACCATAACGCTGAATATCACGCATCTGTTTTGAAATCACAGCCCACTTAGATTTCTCCTTCTGCCACGAGACCAAGTTGGAGTCCAATGCTTTGATGACCTCATTGGCTTCTTTGAAAATCTAGACCAAATCCGTTACGTAATTAGTTGCCTGATGCATGATCGAGGTGAGCCATTCTGAGAAAACCACGGAAATCATCCTATTTTGTTGAACTTCATCGAAGAATTTTTGATTGCTAGGTGATTTTGGACTAAATGGTCCTGAATGTTGGGACAATGGTAATGGGCTGTTCTGCAAAGCATGAATATATTGGGCCATTTGTGTTAAACTTTGTTTCAACTCAACCTTGTCTCTCTCATCCTTCCAAGTACGGGAGATAATTCATTTAGTCAAAGTCTCCAGATGCTTCACATCTACGACTCTGGTTCTGCCCCCAAATCAATTCGTTCAACAACGTAGTCTACTTCAGAAGCCATAGTAGCATCTTTGTTGGACTCAGGTATAGCAATGTCTGCAGTCCAATGCTTCGTGCTCTCGTTAAAATCAATCATAGCCTCTATTTTTAACTTTTTGGGCTTTATAGACCTTCCCAAACATTTGCTCATAGCGTCCTCCATTGATACTGAAATCGGAACCACATTCCTTTTCCTGGTGATTGAATCACTTAACCATTTTGGTGCTAGAGTCAGTTCTTTTGAAGGCATGGGTGGAAATCCCACTGAGGATGGTGGTGTGGCATTGTCTATATGAGACTGGATTTCATGTGTCCCTGGGTCCTGGAAAATAGTATCCATGTCAATTGAAACCTTGTCTGCTTCAGAAATAGGGGATGTCATCTTGCACAGTGTTTCTTCTGCGTCCAAATCCAGAATGAGATGAGAAGCCGGTGGCTGGAAACTCTTCTTGGACCTTGACCTGGTCACTCGACCAGCAATAGAAAGCTCAACCCCGATGTCAAGTTTCTCTTCTTTAATCCTTGCCTGTCCTTTTCCTGCATCAGAAACAGGAATTTTAGTCAAAATAGAAGTTTTACTTGTGGTACTGCTCTTTCCACTTTTGCTTCTTGAACTGGTTGCTTGTGTCGGATGAAATCGACAACTCCTAAGCCAATTTTCCATCCTGCGCATTACAGTGAAGGTGCGTGTCTAAATACTGTCCCCCATCTTCTTGCTCCAATCCACTTCTAGAAGAGGTTCATCATGGACCTGCTTCATAAACTCTGAATCAAGTATGTCTTCATCATCAGTGGTGACACCCGAGGTATCCATTGGCAATTTCATGTCATAAATTTGTTTCAAAGTTAATATGGACCAACTCCTTCTCCGTACTTCAAATTCATCCTGGCAACCCTCCCAATAATCCTCCAACTGAGGAATATGCTGATCAGGTACCATCTTCTTCACATACTGAGCAATAAAACCTTTACTATCAAAGTTATCCCTTTTCACAAAGGTCGTCAAATGAAACCTTTTAAATTCCAGTTCAAGATTTAGTGCATCAAAGACTGACCTATAGCTATAATGGCCTAAATAAATGGGAAAAATCCCACTTGTGTCGGAGTCCTCACCATAATCTTTTGCGACATAAGCAAGGTGTCTAGAAACTTCGATCAAAATGCAAGAGTTTGAAACGTACCTGGGTAGTCTAAAGGGTTCACCTTTAAATCCTTCAGCTCTTAGGTAAGTGAAGTGGCTGAACTGTATAAAGAAACTGCCATATATGTTAACAAGCTCAACTGCTTCTGCAGACATTCTTCTATGAAAATTACCCCGTAATTCAAAGGTCAGCCTTTCAATGAAAAAATCATTCCAACGGAGATAATCATGAACATTCCCTTTCAAAGTCAGACTAGGATGATACTCATAAATTCTCATGCCTTGAACCCATTTTACGTGAGACAACCCAGACCATTCTCTGACACAGGCAAGCATATATAACAGATATGATGACATATAAAAATTAGGCATTCCCAGATAATTACTCAAACCTTCATGTAACCTTTCTGTAATGATAGTTCCCGAGTCGATGAACCGACTTCTATCCAGAGTGACCTGGATGAAGAAATACATCCAGTCCTCCCAGTAAAAAGAGTGGGAATTACCCTTTACCCTACTAAATAGTATTACCAAGTCTCAGATTGCAGGAATTAAATGTTCATGGGTTAGAGGTCTGGGCAGCCTCGAGCCCCCTTTTTGGAATTTTATGAGCCAATTCGGTGCAATAGCAGTTCTATAATATTGCTTTTTCTTAGAGAAAACTCCATAGGATTTGCCAATGGTCCAATCTTCATAGGGTTCCCGTTGTGGAATACCCATGGCTGCCATTATTGTTTGTCTATCAATGGACAACAAGACTTCACCATCATTTTTCCTTATGCATCTATTACCCTTGTCATAATGATTCATACATTCTACGACTAACTCAGGGCAAGGAGCAACTGTGGGAAAGGCGGCTGCTTCTAATAATCCACTCTGTGCTACATCTCTCATCATGGGGTCTGTGGCTGAATTCCTTACTCTTTCTAGAAAAACATCTAAATCCAGCTGAACTAACGCTGTATCATCTAACTCTGGTAAAGAGCTTACAAGGGAAGATGAGCTCATCAATTTGGGCAAAATAGGTCTCATGTTTAGTTTGTGGTTTTCCCCAATTAATTCCAGGCAAAGAAGGAAAGTGGAAACAGAAACAAGCAGCTAATAGAATACCCAAATCTTTTAAAACAAACTGCAGTAATTTAGAAAGTTGTTGAACATACCTTCCTTTGTACTCTGTAAACCTCTATCGCAGCCTATTTCTCCCACTTCAAAAACTCCTTCTCAAAATATTCTCAAGAAAATAATAATCCCGATGAGGCAACTACTTAGTTTTAAAGCCGAGAAAATCTTACCCATCATTACTAAAAGCTGCCTTCATTACTCCTCGTTCGTGTGACCTTACTTTGAAATGATTGCGCTGAAGCATGCCTTAAATTTTAAGTCACTTCACTTTTGACACAGCAGATCCTCACACATACTCGCTATAAATGGCAGATTTCAAATCATTAAAGAAAGAATATTCCTCCCCTCGATGACCATTTATCATGTTCTAAAAGTCCGCGCCATCACCACATGGCAAGTCACATGTATTTCAAGAAACCTATACATAAAACTCTGACCCTTGCAAAACCATTGCAACACAACACAAACATGACAAATCTTGAACTTTGAACCTTGAACCAAAAAGGTTCAAGTTTAAGGTTTAGAGAACGCAAAATGCTGACAAAGACTAGCAAAACTGAAAATCGCGCGGGAGGAAAAACATTCAAAACAACGCTCATTGAACTTCAAACCTTGAACCAAAAAGGTTCAAGTTCAACACAGTGAAACTTAACAATGATCGAATTACATGAGAAAAATTTTAAACAAATTTCTTGACCAATGAATTAGATAAGCATTACTTCAAACAAGGACGTATATGGAATGAAAATTTTATATGGGCCCAACAATGGCTTTGCATGGGGACTGGGACTTGTAAAGTACCTAGCAATGAATCACAAGATCTCTGGTTTCACAACATAACTGAGTAAGGTTCAGCTTATAACAAAAATGGACACACCTAGACTAGCACAACACAAAAGAAAGTATGTACAAACTAACAGGGGATGCTTGTTTACAATTGATACAATTTTAAGTCCTGCCCATTATAGGACAAGGGAAGTTCAAAACTATCCTGGTAAGCAAGTTTAAAAGAGTTGGGCCCCTTTACTTCATGAATCACATAAGGCACCTTCCACAACAATTCAAATTTGCCATGAGCACCTTTCGGTTCCCTCCTTTTATCCCATAATAACACCAGGTCCCCTTTCATGAACTTTCTAGGCCTTGCTCTCTGATCAAAAATATTTTTAACCCTCATCTGATATTCTGTAATCTTTTCAACCAGCTTCTCTCTTTCTTCTTCGATCTTGGTTAAGTAGACGATTCATTTTTCAAGAGAGCTCTGGAAAAATGCATCTTCTATCACCATCTGTAGTTTAGAAGCCGCTAATTCCAAAGGAAGAGAGAGTTGTGCGCCGATACCATATACCAGCTCAAATGGTGACATTCATATGGCTCTGTTTGGTGAAGTTCGATCCGCCTATATTGCTTCATGTAGCTTCTTATGCCAATCCCTAAAATTTTCACTGACCAACTTTCTCATGATGTTGATCAAGTTCTTGTTACTTGATTCTGCCTGACCGTTACCCTGCAGATAATAATCAGAAGCGCGTGCCAAAGAAATTCTATGATCATAGCAAAATAAGCTCAACTCGGATGAAGATAAATTTGATGCATTATCTATGACTATTTTCTGAGGAACTCCAAACCTGACAAGAATATTCTCCTTAAGGAATGTACACACAATTTCTGAGGTAGTTTTCTTTACGAGGATAGCTTCCACCCACATAGTGAAATAATCCATTGCTGTTAATATGTGAGTGTGCCCCGCACTAGAAATGGGGTTCAAAGGACCAATAAAATCTAGTCCCCACTACTTAAATGGTTCTTCAATTACCACGGGCCTCAAAGGCAAGGTGGCCAACTGGGGTTTACCTGTAAACAACTTGCATTTCTCACACCTCGACACCTAGGTGTATGCATCTCAGAACATCCCTGACCAATAGTAATAGTTTCTCAGGATTTTGTATGTAGTAACCGTAGAGGAAAAGTGGCCCCCGCATGCTTCATTATGGAAAGTTTTCAATAGAGCTTCTTGGTGTGGTTTATCCACACATCGGAGGAAAGTGCCATCTAAACCTTTCTTGTACAATATGTTATTAGAGATAACATACTTTGCAGCTTTCAACCTCAAATTTCTTTTTTCCCTAGGAGAAAGATGATCTAAACAGTCTCCATATGTAAGATAATACGCCACATTGGTGAACCAAGAATCCTGATGATCAACGAACAGGGTTAAAGGTAAACTGTCCTCCTCATTGGACTCATTCTCCGCCATCAATCTATAGAGGCCTTGTCCTTTGACCAGTTTAGTGGGCTTGATATCTAAATTGAATTCTTGTATCTTGGAGACCCAAGATGCTCTATTGTTGATGCCAACATCTTGTTGAGTTAAAACAACCTTTACTACAGAATTGGGAACAAAAACAATCGCATGTGAGTGAAGTATATAATACCTGAACTGCTTCACAGCTTTTACTAACGTATAATCCTTCTTCTCTATCTGTGAGTACTTCAACTCATGTTTCTTCAGGGGAATACTCATAAAGGAAATTGACACCTCCTTATTATCTTCACCTTTTTGCACCAAAATCCCAGACATAGTATGTTCTGATGCATAACAATAAATAATAAAGTCCTTATTAAAGTCTGGGTTTACCAGGGTAGGCACATGTGCAATTGCCTTCTTAATCTATTCAAAAGCTTTTATGCCAGCTTCATTCCACTTAAAGGCTGCCTTTTCACTCATCATATTCACAATGTATTTGGTAGTTTCAACAAAATCAGGAATAAAATGTCTTAAGAAGTTCACCTGTCCAAAGAAGGACCTCACTCCATTTCTATTTGAGGGGAGACTAAGCTGTTGTATTGCCTTTACCCTCTGTGGATCAACTTTTACTCCCTCTTGCAAAATGATATGTCTCAGAAGTTTTCCTTCCGTGACACCAAAAACATAATTTTTAGGGTTTAAGGATACCCCATGCTCTCTACATCTCACTAGAACCTTTCTCAAATCTCGCACATGATGCTTCCTTCTTCTGGAGAAAATAGTTAAATCATCTAAATATACCACAATAACCTTATCCCTCAAATGTCCGAAGGAAAGATCCATCACCCTTTGAAAAGTTGCTCCTGCATTAATCAACCCGAAAGGCATCCTATTATACACAAAGGTACCCCAGGGAGTTATAAAGGCTGTCTTGTGTTGATCTTGCTCCGTGACACTAATCTGATTATACCCAAAAAAACCATCCAACATAGACATCATCTTCGACCTAGAAATAGTTTGTAAAATATGATCCATCGCAGGTAGGGGATAATTATCTTTCAGACTTGCTTGATTTAAGTTTCTAAAATCAACACAAATTCGTATCTCACCATTTTTCTTCTGAACATGAACGATGTTGGCAATCTAGGTAGAATGATGTAGAGGATAAATAATTCGGGCCTTCAACATCTTGTCAACCTCATGAAAAATTGCTTCTACTACCTTTGGATTAAAATTTCTTAACTTCTGCCGGAATGGATTAACACCTGGTTTCAAAGGAATTTGATGTTGAAACTTACCATCCCTGAAGTTCTTGAAATCTTCATAACTCCATGCAAAGACATCTTTAAACTCAACTAGCAAATCAATGAACTTCCTTCTTTCCACTTCAGAACAACATTTTCCCAAATTAACAAATTTAGGATCCTCATTGGTACCAATGTTAATTTGCTCATACTCACCAGAGCTTTGAACTACAGGAGCTTCCTTATCTCTTTGCTTAACATATCCATCTTTTCTATCGAAAAGACGTTCAAGATAAACTAAACCCTTTGGAATTTTATTCCCTTTTAACTGCAACATCCCATCATGTACTTCTTCTAGTGTGTCAGGAGAAAATTCTTTACAACTTGTCTTTGAACCCTCACAAAACAAGGATGTAAAAATATCGGTACATTGCAAAAAGTTCTGAATATGTTTATCATTTTCAAACACCTGCCAGGATTCAGAATTATCTCGCACACTAGGTCTATAAACTAGTTCAACCCTGTAAGTGTCGATTGTGAAATCTGGGTGTGGAACCAGTAAGGCTGCAGATATCGCCAAAGAATCTGCCTTCGAATTAAACTCCCTAGGAATGGCTTCAATTGAAAAAGCATTGAAGGCTTTAATCTCATCCCAAACATGATTCCTATAGTGTCTCAATATCTCTTTTTTGACTGCAAATAAGCCCCTCACCTGCTTAACAATAAGTTCTGCATCACCTCTCACCTTCAACATTTTGATTTGCAACCTCTTTGCTTCAGCCAGTCCTAATAGCAAGGCCTCATATTTGGTCGTATTATTCGTGTTTTGGAATTCCAACTTGAAAGAATAAGGAATGACCTTTCCACTGGGAGGTATCAAAACAACCCCAGCCCCTGATCCAGAAGATGAACAACTCCCATTGAATTCCATAGACTAGAGCTCATTAGACCTACCCGCATCCAGTAACATACTCTCATCCTGAAGTTCAGCCGATATCATGTAATTGCCAAAGCCACAATCTTGATACAAAATTTGAGCTTTCAGATCATCTGAGGGAAAGACTGTGTACTTAGCCTTTGTTTCAGGGTGCAAAAGGACTCTCTGTTTTCCAACTGTGATCACCGCTTGAGACCAATCTATCCTAATTTCCCCTCCCATGTCTTTACAAAAAGTGTGACTCAACAACATACCATAGCTAGCAGGAATGTCAGCCACTAGGATTGTCAACTTGATTCTTTTGGCAGGATGTGCTACTAAGGCAACTTGCACATCTTTAATTTGCCCTAATAAAGGAACCTGCTTGGAATCCATGGAGTAACATTTTCCAAAGGTCTTTGTTAGGGTTAAACCTAAATCTTTTGCTACAGCTGAAGGCATGACATTATCGGATGCTCCCGAATCAATTATGCAATTACTCAACTTATGCCCATTAATATATAGGGACACATAGAAAGGTTCTGGTTTGTTTTCAAGGTTGGGTTTGAGCAGATCATCTTGTAGGAACAGTCCCCGATGAGCCCACAGGAGTTACTAGAGCAGGACTGACATTAGCATGTGCTGGAGAATCAATACTCATGGGCATCTGGGTTTCACTTGCTAAGGCATGAGAATTACCCCCTTTGACAAATTCAACCAATCTATCTAGTTCTTTTGGTTTTAATTTCAAATATTCAGTCGGAGAAATCTGAACACAAGATGTCTTGCAAAACTCAATGATATCAAAAGGGTTAGTAAAAGAATCAGAACTTGAAGGAGCAACTCCTGGGACCATTTTTGACATACCTCCATGATGAGTCAAGATTTCTTTTCCTTTCTCAGTACTGTGTATGAGTGTTACAACATCTTGAGATTTCAAATTCTGTTGAGTTCTTGTAAGAATTGCGTATGAGGAATCTTCCAAAGAGACCAACATGTTTCCTCCCCTTTCTGAATCGGAGACATATTCCATATAATGAATTTCAGAGTTACCAGGCATACTTTGGGAACCTCCTTCATCCGCTTCTAAGATTGTTTCTCCTTTATTGATCATTTGCAAAAAATGAACCATCTCTGGACACAAAGAACCATCATGTTGATCAGTTAAATGAAACACACAAGAATTTACCTTGAGGGGTGGTGCTTTAGTAGAAAGTCTTTGCTGAACAGGGGGTAGTTGTAATTGTCTTCGTCCACCTCCTCCTTGTTGATTAGGATATCTCCTAGGAACATCTTGATATGGTTGGGAATAGGAAGTACTTGCTTTAGGAGTCTGCATCTTTAGGGCAATTACATCATTCATTAATCGTTGAATAACCAGATCTGAGGAAGTAGTAGGTTGGGCATTGAATGTTTGTACTTCACATTTCCATTTGCCTGCAGTGATCAAATCATCCTCTAATTCAATTGTGAGGGTTTTAGCGGCGTTCAAATTTGCAACCCTTTGCCTACGAATCAAGAAACTTATTTTAGAGGGCATAGAGTTAATAAAAAACATTTGAGATTATCATTTGAAGGTTTTTGGTTGACCGGAATCTTGTATAGAATCTTATCAAATATAGCTACAAAGTCCCTCATGGATTCAGGAAGTTCCTTTTTCAATTGGGATAACTAAGCTAGGAGGGAGTGTTCATCTTCAGCTACCTTGAATCTAGCTTTGAATCTTGTCTTCAAATCCTGCCAGGTCGTTATCACACTATTCGGCAAATGATAGAACCAATCAGCCGCCACTCCTATCAATGTCTGGATAAACAGCCAGATAGCCACATCTTCATGTTGAACCGCTATTACTCCATAGGCTACGCTAAAAGCATTCAAATGCTCATCTACAGTGACCACCCCATCCCTGCTAAATTTGGGCAAATCATCTCTAGCAGTTTTTGGCAAGGGATTAAGGTTCAAACCTAGGTTCAACGGGCCTACAGCTGCCCCCCACGGGTTGTTGGCCGCCATTGGGAAAATAATATTAAGAGGAGTAGAATTAAATGAAATTGGTAAGGCAACACCGTGCAGGACCAATGCTTGATAAACTGGAGACGCAGGTGATGATGACAAAGGAGATGGAGGTCTACTCCTTGCCCTTCATTGGAGCGAGATGGTGGATTGGAAATTTAATTTCTGGAATTCTTCAAAGATTGGGTCAGAAACCCCCCCTCCTCTGGGATCTAGTATACGGCCTAGAGTCTAGTGTGGAACAATCAGGGCAACAAATGTTTGGGAATCTGGAATTGATTATCAGGGACGTGGATAAAGAAAACCCTAGGATCTACTACTCTTTCAATGACTAACACTGGCTGATCCGATTGTCTTTCTATTTCGTTAAGAAGAACACTTATTCTATCATACTCTGCTTGACTTCTTCTATGCGTCTAGGCTAGAGTATCCAGCTCTGAGGTAATGTTACTTTGTTCCTCTTGTACCCAGTTTAGATTTGGTTGCAACATAGGCAAAAACCCTTCAAGAGGCAATACCATTTATGAAGAACAGAGTACACTATAAAAATGATCTGGTTTTAAAACCAATTATTCTCTTCGCTTCCCAACAAAGTCACCAAAAATCTGTTGGTAAACAGATTTGTCTTCCCTTATTTGTTTAATCTTAAAGTACTGCGGGTCATAGAAAGGTAGACAAACTTTTTACCAAACAGCTGGAAAATCATTATATTGATTAACCTCTGAATTAAGGCACAGCTCCCTCCAGTAAATATTTGTTCGGCTCCAAATTACATATAATCAATAGAATGCTTTTCACCAGAAAGCACTTAAAGGCAATTGCATACACCAGTCAATACAAAATGAATGCAAGCACTGATCCATATATAACTTTTTATATAAAGCCGACAGACTTCATACAAACACTAAAACAAAATGAAAAGCTTATAAAGATGAAATTTGCCAATAGTTTTCCAGCACACATAGAAAGTATAATAGCCCCTTCTTCAAAATAGATTTACACAGAAATCAAACTTCAGATTTCAAACACACGGATTTGAAACCGATAATATCTGTTAAAAAGATTTTGCATTCATCGATGGTCATCCACTTTCTACATACACAAAATGTTTCTAGCCAATCTTAAAGATAGTCTTTCCAAAAACTTAGTGAACCTGTTCAAAGTCATTACAAAACATATTTATAGGTCACCAGAACCAATAGCTCCTTTTTACCAAAGTAAAATTAACACGTAAGAGTTAATAGAAAGAAACCCTAACTGTATAACTGAAACTAAGGAAAATAACTAGACTCGCTGGCAAACAACTGCCAGTAGTGCTAGTCATGCCGTCTGCTCAGTTCCGGTGTGATCGCTCGGGTCAGTGTCTTGAATGGACACCATCACCGCCTTCACCGCACTCCACTCTCGATGCACTATTGAAAACTCTTGGATTACAGTTACGTGTGGCAAACTGATATGAATTACTCTCTTCTTCCAGAGCTCCTTCTTTCTCTTCACCATCTGTACTTTATCTCTGTGGGAATCTAGGTGATCAAGACAAACAGTGAGCATCGATTCCACTTTAGAGATCCTCATAAAGTCTTCCACGGACAAGGATTTCTCCATCTTGATTTGTCTGATGTGGCTGCTAAACTGGTTAATCATCTCCGTAGTGTCTTCCAGGGTTTCGCTATCTTCTTTAAGTAATTGGACATCCACGCAATGTAAGTCCTTCTGCATGGTCGCCCTTGAGGCCATTAATTTGCCACGCAAACTGGCCAACTCATTATAACCCTGTTCAATACTCTCCTTACAAATAAACATTACATCCTCATTTAATCCCGACACTTTATTCTCGGCAAGAAAGTTCATTAGACCATAATGCTGAATATCACACATTTGTTTTGAAATCATAGCCCACTTAGATTTCTCCTTCTGCCACAAGACCAAGTCGGAGTCCAATGCTTTGGTGACCTCATTGGCTTCTTTGAAAATCTAGACCAAATCCGTTATGTAATTAGTTGTCTGATGCATGATCGAGGTGAGCCATTCTGAGAAAACCTTGGCAATCATCCTATTTCGTTGAACTTCATCGAAGAATTTTTGATTTCTAGGTGATTTTGGACTAAATGGTCCTGAATGTTGGGACAATGGTAATGGGCTGTTCTGCAAAGCATGAATATACTGGGCCATTTGTGTTAAACTTTGTTTTAACTCAGCCTTGTCTCTCTCATCCTTCCAAGTACGGGAGATAATTCATTTAGTCGAAGTCTCCAGATGCTTCACATGTACGGCTTTGGTTCCAATCCCCAAATAATTCGTTCAACAATGTACTCTGCGTTAGAAGCTGTAGCAGCATCTTTGTTGGACTCGGGTCTGGCAATGTCTACAGTCCAATGCTTCGTGCTCTCGTCAAAATCAGTCATAGCCTCTATTTTTAACTTTTTGGGCTTTGTAGACCTTCCCATATACTTACTGACAATGTCCTCCATTGATGCTGAAATCAGAACCACATTCCTTTTCCTGGTGATTGAATCACTTAACCATTTTGGTGCTAGAGTCAGTTCTTTTGAAGGCATGGGTGGAAATCCCGCTGAGGATGGTGGTGTGGCATGGTCTATATGAGACTGGATTTCGAGTGTCCCTGGGTCCTGGAAAATAGTATCCATGTCAATTGAAACCTTGTCTGCTTTGGAAACAGGGGATGTCATCTTGCAAAGTGTTTCTTCTGCGTCCAAATCCAAAACGAGATGAGAAGCCAATGGCTGGAAAATATTCTTGGACCTTGACCTGGTCACTCGACCAGTAATAGAAAGCTCAACCCCGATGTCAAGGTTCTCTTCTTTAATCCTTGCCTGTCCTTTTCTTGCATTAGAAACGGGAATGTTAGTCAAAATAGAAGTTTTACTTGCGGTACTCCTCTTTCCACTTTTGCTTCTTGAACTGGTTGCTCGTGTTGGATGAAATCAGCAACTCCTAAGCTAATTTTCCATCTTGCGCATTACACTGAAGGTGCATGTCTGAATACTATCCCCCATCTTCTTGCTCCAATTCACTTCTAGAAGAGGTTCATCATGGACCCGCTTAATAAACTCTGAATCAATTATGTCTTCATCATCGGTGGTGACACCTGAGGTATCCATTGGCAATTTCATGTCATGAATTTGTTTCAAAGTTAATCTAGACCAACTCCTTCTCCATACTTCAAATTCATCTTGGCAACGCTCTCAATAATCCTCCAAATGAGGAACATGTTGATCAGGTACCATCTTCTTCACATACTGAGCAATAAAACCTTTACTATCAAAGTTATCCCTTTTCACAAAGGTCTTCAAATGAAACCTTTTAAATTCCAGTTCAAGATTTAGTGCATCGGAGACTGACCTACAACTATAATGGCCTAAATCAATGGGAAAAATCCCACTTGTGTCGGAGTCCTCACCATAATCTTTTGTGACATAAGCAAGTTGTCTAGAAACTTTGATCAAAATGCAGGAGTCTAAAATGTACCTGGGTAGTCTAAAGGGTTCACCTTTAAATCCTCCAACTCTTAGGTAAGTGAAGTGGCTAAACTGTATAAAGAAACTCCCATATATGTTAACAAGCTCAACTGCTTCTGGAGACGTTCTTCTATGAAAATTACCTTGTAATTCAAAGGTCATCCTTCCAACGAAAACATCATTCCAACGGAGATAATCATGAGCATGCCCTTTCAAAGTCAGACTAGGATGATACTCATAAATTCTCATGCCTTGAACCCATTTTACATGAGACAATCCAGACCATTCTCTCACACAGGCAACCATATATAACAGATAGGATGACATATAAAAATTAGGCATTCCCAGATAATTACTCAAACCTTCATGTAACCTTTCTGCAATGACAGTTCCCCAGTCGATGAACCGACGTCTATCCAGAGTGACCTGGATGAAGAAATACATCCAGTCCTTCCAGTAAAAAGAGTGGGAATTACCCTTTACCCTGCTCAATAGTATTACCAAGTCTCGGATTGCAGGAATTAAATGTTCATGGGTTAGAGGTTTTGGCAGCCTCGAGCCCCCTTTTTGGAATTTTAGTAGCCAGTTCCGTGCAATAATAGTTCTATAATATTGCTTTTTCTCAGAGAAAACTCCGTAGGATTTGCCAATGGTCCAATCTTCATAGGGTTCTCGGTGTGGAATACCCATGGCTGCCATTACTGTCTGTCTATCAATGGACAACAAGACTTCACCATCATTTTTCCTTATGCATCTATTACCCTTGTCATAATCATTCATACATTCTAAGACTAACTCAGGGCAAGGAGCAACTGTGGGAAAGGCGACTGCTTCTAATAATCTGCTCTGTGCTACATCTCTCATCATGGAGTCTGTGGCTGAATTCCTTACTCTTTCTAGAAAAACATCTAAATCGAGCTGAACTAAAGCTGTATCATCTAACTCTGGTAAAGATCTTACAATGGAAGATGAGCTCATCAATTTGGGAAAAATAGGTCTCATGTTTAGTTTGTGGTTTTCCCCAATAAATTCCAAGCAAAGAAGGAAAGTGGAAAAAGAAACAAGCAGCTAACAAAATACCCAGATCTTTTAGAACAAACTGCAGTAATTTAGAAAGTTGTTGAACATACCTTCCTCTATACTCTGTAAACCTCTATCGTAGCCTATTTCTCTCGCTTTGAAAACTCTTTCTCAAAATATTCTCAAGAAAATAATAATCCCGACGAGACAACTACTCAATTTTAAAGCCGAGAAAATCTTACCCATCATTACTAAAAGCTGCCTTCATTACTCCTTGTTCATGTGACCTTACCTTGAAATGATTGCACTGAATCATGCCTTAAATGTTAAGTCACTTCACTTCTGACACAGTGGATCCTCACACATACTTTCCATAAATGGCAGATTTCAAATCATTGAAGAAAGAATATTTCTTCCACTCGGCGGCCGTTTATCATGTTCTAAAAGTCCATGTCGTCACCACATGGCAAGTCACTTGTCTTTCAAGAAACCTATACATAAAACTCCGACCCTTGCAAAACCATCGCAACACAACACAAACATGACAAATCTTGAACTTTGAACCTTCAACCAAAAAGGTTGAAGTTCAAGGTTCAGAGAACACAAAATGCCGACAAGGACTAGCAAGACTGAAAATCGCGCGGTAGGAAAAACATTCAAAACAACGCCCGTCGAACTTTGAACCTTGAACCAAAAAGGTTCAAGCTCAAGGTTCAAGTTCAACGTAGTGAAACTTAACAATGACCGAATTACATGAGCAAAATTTTAAACAAATTTCTTGACCAATGAATTAGATAAGCATTACTTCAAACAAGGATGCATATGGAATGGAAATTTTATATGGGCCCAACAGAGGGAAACCATTAAAGGCTTAAGAAGACTCTAGAAAGAAGCCATTAAGTTTGAAGACTTTAAGGGAAACCATTAAAGGCTTAAGAAGACTCTAGAAGGAAGCCATTGAGTTTGAAGACTTTAAGGGAAACCATTAAAGGCTTGAGAAGACTCTAGAAGGAAGCCATTAAGTTTGAAGACTTTAAGGGAAACCATTAAAGGTTTCAAGTGGATTTATTTAAAATAGTTGTGCAACTTGCATTTGTAGGAAAATGCAAGTGGGTGGAGGATAAAGGTGATTTAAATAAATGTAAATATTAATTTATTTAAATGTGAGAGATGGGATTTTGGGGGATTTAAATAAATATTAATTTATTTAAATGTGAGAGAAGATTTAATTAAACAAATATGATTTAATTATTTAATTAATGGTTTGAATTTGGTTAAGTGAATTAAATCAAATAAATTGAATAATTTATTTAATTAATAGGAGAAGAGGGTTAAGATGAATTAATTAAATATTAATTTAATTAATTATTGATTGATGGTTAAATAATCAAATAAATACTAAATATTCATTTAATTAAGTGGACAGATTTATGTGACTACAGTAACAATATCAACCATCAACCAGAGATTACCATTCCTAACAATAGAGAATCCACCTCATTTGCCTCATACGTTAGTCCAACCTCTCTTTCCAGTTCAAATACCACTATACCCAAGCAAGAGAAGCTCAAAATGAAAATGACAGAGGAAGGTCCTGGGGAGTACAATCTCAACCAACTCTTTTGTGTTGGACAAATGCCCACTTCTCCTAGAACTCATGGTAAACCTCAAAGGTTACTTCAAGCACCACTGATCAAGCCAACATGCACTTTGACACCTTTCATCCTTGGAAAGAGTCAAGAAGAAGAGACCAGAGATGAGGACGTAGCAGAATGGATCTATAAAGATCCTATCACCACGAACATCCCACAAGCTAAGCTTCCCACAGATCAATATGGAAAAGGTCTTCTCATTATGCAAAGAATGTGGTATGATGGTTAGAGTGCTTTGGGACCTTGCAAGCAAGGATGACATGAACCACTGCAGCCAGAATTAAAGCCCAAAGATAACACAGGTTTAGGCTTTCAAAAGGAGATTCTTCCTAAACTCAGATTCAAAGGGAAACCCTGCAAACCTCTATATCAGCCGACTAGAAACATAAAGAGGTCACCTTTGATTATATCAATAGCACCCAGAACCACACCAATTGCTCCAATACGGTTGAACATCCCAACAATAACCTCCACAACACCAATCATGCCACCAATCAAACCAACAACTCCATCCACAAAAACAACCGCATCAACAACACCATTAGCAATATCAGAACCCCCAGCAATATCAACAACACTGGCAATTCTAGCAAAAGCAGCAGATTCAACAATGCCAATACTCCCTGTATCAGATTCTTTGATCCCCATAATTCTTCCTGCAGCACCGATCATTTCATCTACAATGGTACATCAAGCGATCACACCTGTAGTGTTTAACTCAAAGGACATCCTAGTATGGTATAGTAATCGGATACTGGAAAGCGACTCAGAGAGTGACTCACATGAGTGGGAATTTGATTCCATCCAGCTTAATAATTCAGATGAGGAAGAGGCCTCACTACCTCCACCTCGCAAAGACATCCTTGTTTACAAAGAAGCACAAATAAAGACCTCTTGGGTTCCTGAACTGGAAACATCTTCCACAGACCCTACATCACATCCTATGCCTGATTCTAACAGGGAGAGTACCATCAACGACCTTCACCACAACGTCTTGACCCTCACTGAAACCTCTTATTAACTTAACCTGATCGATGAGGTAATGCCCATTATCCATCCCGAACTCATCGAATGGAACCAATCTAGTCCCCCATCCCTTGACCAATTCCAAAACGATGAGGCGATCATTGAATTTTTGGAACTAAGGGATAACATACCAAGCAGGGATCACAAAGCTAGATTCTCCATTGAACTTGATAGCGCAACATACTTTGGGGTGGATGCCAAACCTTTCAGCTGCAAAAATATAACAATAAAACATGGATCTTCCAATGAAAACCACACTGTGGCATTGTTTGATCCCACAAAAGTTAAAAAAAATAGCGTATCAAATGGTGAAAACCTCTCTGAGGCGCCTGAGGATGAAAGGTTTGACATCCTCCCCTCTAGTACACAACAAGAACGATCAACAATCCTTATTGAAGAGACAAAAGAATACAACATGGGGACTCCTGAAACTCCTCACCACATACATCTGGCATCTCTTTTAAATCCAGAGGAACAGCCTAAGTTTGTCAAATTCTTCAAAAAATACCAGATCAACTTTGCATGGTCATATGCAGACATGCCTGGTTTTGATCCAGATTTAGTCATGCATCACCTCGCCATAGCAGAGGGAGCTAAACTTGTCAAATAGAAGCTTTGCAAGATGCACCCTCAGATTGTGGTACTCTTCAAAGCAAAACTCAAGAAACTCCTAGATGTTGGTTTTATTAGACCAATTGATTATGCAGATTGGATATCCAATATTGTACCTATTGGCAAACCAAATGGGGGCATCCATATTTGCACTGACTTCAGAGATCTGAACAAGGCATGTCCTAAAAGATGACTTCCCCCTACCCAACATCGACATAATAGTGGACCTAACAATAGGACATGCCATGCTTTCACTCATGGATGGCTTTTAAGGGTACAATCAGATAAAGATCGCACTA
This sequence comes from Cryptomeria japonica, assembly GCF_030272615.1. Taxonomy (NCBI): domain Eukaryota; kingdom Viridiplantae; phylum Streptophyta; class Pinopsida; order Cupressales; family Cupressaceae; genus Cryptomeria; species Cryptomeria japonica. Next base: position 7,824,149 of record NC_081414.1, read on the forward strand.
GAGGATCAACATAAGATGGCCTTCACATGTCCATGGGGAACATACTGCTCGAATATAATGCCTTTTGGTCTAAAAAATGCAGGAGTGACCTATCAACGAGCAATGACCACAATCTTTCATGATATGATGCATACCATAATGGAAGATTATGTTGATGACTTACTGGAAAAATCACTCACAAGAGAAGGTCATCTGGACATATTAGATAAAATCTTTGATAGACTGGAACAATATCATGTTTGACTCAACCCAAATAAATGTGTCTTTGGAGTAACCTTAGGGAAGCTTCTAGGATACATTGTCTCAAGCAAAGGCATTGAGGTCGACCCAGCCAAAGTCAAAGCAATCATGGACATGCTACCTCCACGGAACATCAATCAGCTAAGGACATTACAAGGGTAGCTACAATCCATCTGAAGATTCATTGCACAACTGGCAGATAAGTGTCACCCCTTTACACACTTATTACACAAGAACATCCTCTTTCAATGGGATACCAAATGCTAGCAAGCATTCCAAATGCTTAAAGACTATCTCATGAATACACCATTGCTGATCCCACTAGATCTGAGTAGACCTCTATTGCTCTATATTTCAGCAACTAATACAGCATTAGGAGTGCTACTGGCTCAACACAATGCAGAAGGGAAATAGTGTGTTGTATACTACATTTCTCGCACACTAGTCGGCTATGAACTCAATTATACCCCTATTGAGTGAGCTTGCCTAGTAGTAATCTTGGCAACCACTAAATTGAGGCACTATCTGTTAACACATAAAGTACAGCTCATTGCCAAGATCGATCCATTAAAGTAATTATTCAACAAAGAAGCATTGACAGGCCGCTTGGCCAAATGGGTGATGATTCTAAATGAATTTGACATCGAGTATGTGGACCGTAAGGCTATCAATGGTCAAGTTATTGCAGATCAGTTGGATGATGCACCACTCATAGGCGATCATCCTCTCATTTCCAATTTTCTAGATGAAGAGGTATTCATGATCACAGCAACACAACCATGGAAACTATACTTTGATGGTTCATACACTAGGCATGGCTCAGGGGTAGGCATTTTGTTTATCACACCTCAAGGTGACAACATCCCGAAGTCTTATAGGCTCACATGTCTATGCACAAACAACATAGCTGGGTATGAGGCCTTGATCACAAGACTCTGACTAACTGTCCAATGGAAGTTAAAAGAGCTACAAATATATGGTGACTCCCAACTGGTCATCCGAAAAGTAACAAATGAATATCAGACCAAAGATGACAAACTCATGCCATACAAATGAATGGTGGATAGTTTAAAGGAATCATTTACTACTATCACCTTTGAGCAGATACCATCATATCAGAATTGAGCTGCTGATGTTATGGCTACTATCTCTTCTCTCCTCGATCTTCCACAAAATTCAACATGCTACGAGTTCTTCCTAGAACAACTTTGGATTCCCGCTTATGATATCCTCGAATCTGAGATGATATGTCACCTTGTCGGTTCTGAATCCCCATGGTACAATAAGTTCTATACCTACCTCCGCGATCACACACTTCCTCCTAACCAATCGAATAACCAACGTAAAACCTTCATTTGCCAAACCGCTCGATATGCCATTATTGCTGAAACCCTATACCAATGCAGTCTTGATGGTACTCTCCTTCAATGTCTGGAACATGATGAGACAACAAAGGCCTTGGAAGAGGTACATGAAGGAATTTGTGGAACTCATGCAAGTAGTCCTTCACTAGCTAAGAAGATCATACGCGCTGGATACTATTGGCCATCCATGGAAAAAGACTCATACTACTTTGTCAGAAAATGCAAGAAATGCCAAGTTCATGGAGACTTGATACATGCACCAACATAGGAATTGAAACCAATCACAACACCATGTCCCTTTTGTCAATGGGGACTTGACCTTGTGGGTAAGATTCATCCATCTTCATCCAATGACCACAAATTCATTATTATCGCTACCGAATACTTCACAAAGTGGATCGAAGTTGTTCCACTTACCCAAGTCACCGACAAGCAGATTGCCTCATTCATCCTTAATTACATCATCTACCGGTATGGTGTACCCATGTCCATCATCATAGATAATGGGCTTCCTTTCCAAAATTAGGATGTGCGTAAACTTTGTGAGAAGTTTCACATCCAACACCGCTTTTCCACTCCCTATTATCCACAAGGAAATGGTCAGGCTGAAGCATCAAACAAGAACATATTGAGAATCCTCAAAAATACAGTCAATGATGTCGGCTGTGATTGGCATGTTCAATTGAATCCAACACTATAGGCATATCGAACTAGCATTCAAACCCCTACAGGCGCAACTCCCTACTCACTAGTCTATGGAGCAGAAGCCATCCTTCCTATTGAGGTTGAAATACCATCTCTATGGGTTTCCTTGCATAATCTCATAGATGATGAAGCATACAGAGTCTCACATCTTCAAGACTTGGAACTACTTGATGAGAAATGACAAGATGCATACAACCACCTCAAAGCCTATCAACAATGCATGAGCAAAAACTATAATCATCGAGTTAAACCTCGTACATTTGAGGTAGGTGATCTTGTTCTTCGAGAGAATCCTCATAACCAACCAAATAAGAACATCAGGGAAAGTTTGAATCAAACTGGCTGGGTCCATATGTTTTCACTGCCGTATTTGGGTCCGGGGCATATCAGTTGGCTACTTCAGAAGGAGAACCGCTAGGAGATCCGATCAACAACATGCATCTCAAACAGTTTTATACATAAGCTGTATAGAGCATCAGGCTCCCATAAACCCCAGAAAAACACCAAAAACATTCAGATAAATGTCCTGAAGAAAATACAAAAAAAACAAAATAGTAAAGAAAAATCATGCATCCAAACGGTGAGCAACCACTCTGGTGGCACCTTGGGTAAGTGCGATGGTGAAAACCTGGCAAACAGGAACCACTTGTAAAGGCTATGGCTCCATTATATTTCAGACTCGTCGTGATCACATTCATTGCATCCACTCATCCATCATTCAAACCATAGCTTGTTATTGATCTACAATCAAGGATAGTACTTCATGTGTCTTGCATCCCACTTTTTCATAGTCATGTCGAAACTGGGGGTAATGCCCTTAGCCTATTGATGGAAGTGGATTCTGCATTACTTATTATTCATATGGGTTCTTCATTCAGAAAAATGTCTCACAAAATACCAAAAACATTCAAAAAACAATCACAAAATCCAAAAAAAAACATGATAAAACATCAAAAATCAATCAAAAACATGGCAACACATTGTACATATGCATCCAAGTAGATACCAAACAAACACTGTGAAATACTCATATAGCGATCACTTATTACATCTCCCAAACAATCAACATCAAACATGCAAACTGTCTAAACAAGGATGCATCCTTACCAAAACAAAGACAAGATCACATTTTCTTTGACAAGAAAATTTTGTTTAAGCTATCAAATACTTGATTGATTTGTAGGTTATTTATTCATTTATATCAGGTTCCTACGCTACTCTGGGATATCCACAAGTGATTAGAGTGGTTGGGATGGTTCCTAAGTATCATTTTTGTTTGTGTATCTTCTGCGAATTATTCCAATGATGTTCTGGGGCATGTACTAATGGTGTCTACGTGGGAAGTTCACTAAGCTACGTAATCTTATGCAAAGTATAGTCATAGATCACTATAGCTTGTTGACTACAACGTATACCTCGACCATATGAGCATGAACCATTATGGAGGGTCCATATTCTTTATTCTTTATTTATGCTGCTTGTTTGCAGGTACAATGCTCCATCCTTGGTTCCTACTGCCTCGTCCAAGATTGATACTACCATACTCAATGATGAAAATAAAGCACTATGGATCATCATTTCATCTCATCTGTTTATATTGCATTCCATTGCATGTCACCCATCCATTTAATCATTCATTATTCATATGCATGGTTTTGCATGCAAGCAAGATTTAATATGAGAAGTTATTTGAAAAGCGAATTGGTCTTGGATGCAATCATGATAGAGTTCTCTGATACATCATCAGTCCATCATGCAAAGTCTACACAACCTTTCATACATATATCATGAGCACATTAGCATTTCATTACATTTAGATTCATTTAAATGCACCTAGTTCATTCTCGTATGCTTGCATATAGGTTCATTCTTAGCCATTCATTAGAGTGCATTTCATATCATTTAAAATCACATTTAATACATATAGTTCATTATCATGTACTTGCATTAGTATCATTACATCATTTCATCATTGCAAACTCATGACATTTAGATTCATTTATATAAAAAATTCTCATCATTGCATTTATTACCATTATTAGCCATTACTATGTATTCATTTAGTATTATTCACAACTCATCATTTATCATCATTTAAAACTTGTTTCCAACACATTTGTTTAGATTTCTGTCATTGCATGCATTTATTCATCTATCCACGAGTTAAGTGCATTCATTTATCCATCTTGTATATTCTTATACTCATTCATTTCATCTTACAACAAAATTCATTTAGGATTCATTAGAACACATTCATTATCCTTTTAATTACATTAAGGTGTAGTTATTCATTACCCATGAGTTGCATTATCATCACATTATCATTTCACTTAATCATATTTTATCAACATTTAGATCATGACCACAAACCATCTCAACATTGGTTTATATATATGCATTCATTTAGAAATCATCACATAAACATTTGTACTTTGCATTTGTTTATCCATATTGCATTCATTTTAAACCATCTAGATGCATTTACTTAAATCATTTCATTAATTACATTTTAACATATCAAACATCACTGCATATCATCATAAAACACAAAGTACTATCTATATAATCGTTAGCATCATTTCATTATGCATACATCATCAACATCATGGCATTGCATACAATCAAGCATTACACCAACACATCATGCATATATATAAACCTACATCCACATGTTAGTACCACATTCATAAAACATGCATATAGACATCAACTAAATCATCATAAACCATTCATATAGGAATCATCTCATCAATGAATACATACATCAAGCACAAATATCCATCTAAGTATACATCATAGATCAACATCCTACATAAAATCCATACATATCATCAAACATGCATCTCATCACAAAATATGGGATCTCCTCATATATCATATCATATTGCCACAATAAATACATGTATCAGAGTACAATGAATTCCAAAATATCAGCTACCAAGAGCCATCCAAGATACAGTCCAAAATGACAATATGATAAATTACATAAATGCTCTCTCAGATGCCACTCTGACCAGATGCTGCACCACCATCACCACCTACTCCCCCGCTCCCCCCTGCACCACCTGATCTATCTGGCCATGGAGGACCCATCACACCACCACTTCTCTACATTCTCTGAGACCACTCTGATCTCTCTGGATGCATTTGTGAATAACTCAGTGCCCGTCGACTAGGTGGAACCTCCTGCTCATATAGGCCCCTCCAGTAATCAACCTCTGCACTTGCTCTCCGTAACTCCCTCGCCAATGCATCCATAAAGGCCCTTGTCCCTACACTCCCTTCAAGGCCCGCACTCTCTCCTATAAATGGATCACCCTGTCCATGACCTGATCTCTCTCCCACAGCACTACAGTCAGCTCTGACTCTTGTGCAAAAAGCTACACATCTCTAGCTACCACCTCCGCCTCCATATCCTCTATCTGTGTCTGCAAAACTAATATCATATGGTCCCACAGATCTCCTCCAGTGGGTCCCTCCCCTATATCCATAGGTTCCTATCCCTCCCCTGCATCCCTACCACCTAATCTCATGCCTCCCTACATCAAAGGTCCCTATGATAGCCGCAAAGGCTGCACACCTCTCCCTCTCCGCTGTAACCATCCACCACCCCCACCTCCACCTCCGAATCCACCACCTCCTCCAAATCCTCCTCCTCCTTCACCTCCTCCTCCATCCCCTCTCCCTCGTCCACCTACGTGACCTCCTCTCCTCCTCCGTCTCTGTCTCTTGTCCTCCTCGAAGGATGGAATAGGCTCTGCTGGATCTGATATCCGAGGAATCAAATGTGCCACAATGTACTGAGTGTACTCATCTGACACCCCTGCATCTACCATCCCCAACCTCAAGTGCCATGGTCTTGCCTGTAGCTTGTGGAACTCTACCAAATCTTGATCATAAAGTAAAACTAGCCCCCACTGGAACCTCTCTCGGGCCACCCATGCATACTCTCCTGATCCACTAGGCAATCCCTGCCTCTGTCCAAACTGTCTCAGCACTCTCCCAGGTACCAGTCTCTCCACATTGTAGGTTGTCCTACCAATGAGGTATCGTTTCATAAGCACATACAACAAGTCCTTTGCATCATCCTCCCAGGGATCGCACTCAATATACGGCCTCCAGATCACTGCATCTAAATCATCCAGTGCTCGCTACCACCACTCTAGCTTCCCCAGGTGGGGTTGGCTCATCATACCGCCATACATATATACACAAGGCTGGTCTATTTTCCTAAATCTCAGACTCATCAATCGAGTCATAGGAAGGTTCTCCCACACCCAAATATGAAGAAGACTGATACCCACTCCCAATGAGCTCACCTCTCGGTATACTACCTCATGTAGCTCTCGATATAAGTGCAATAGCACACATGGTCCCCATGCAAAGCGGGTCCCCTCTATCATCATCTGCTCTATAACCTGGCCCCAACCAGCGGCCAGTCCATGTGATCGTCGATCTGGGCATAGCAGTCCCCCAACAATCCATAATAAAACAACTGGTAGTGGCTCGTACAAAGCAGCTATATCCTCCCATACTACTGAGCCATCATCAATGAACACATCCTCATAAAAAAATCTCTGCACTGCTTCTATCCCCCAAGCTCGATCATACATCACTAGCTCTCTTCAAATGGGAATGTGTAGGATGCGCCATACATCCTCTAGTGTAACCGTCATCTCCCCCTGTGCTATTTGAAACGTGCATGTCTCACTATGCCACCGCTCTGCCAATGCTGTGATCAAACCACGATTCGTCCGAATCACGGGCATATACATAACATCGTACAATCCTATCGTTGCAATGCAATCAACCTCAGCCTCTGTCAATCGATCACACAACACCTATGTGGTTGGATGCGTCTCCCGCATTTGTAAGACATGAAGGTCCTCCTACACACGTGCATCAATCATCATCATCAGTTGTTTTGTTTCAAACTTTCTTAAGTTTAAACCTAGACTATCAACAGATACTTTGATCAAGTATTTTTGGGTCTCAACAGGTAAGCAATCATGGCACACCTAGAATACAACAAACATTTATCCTAATGGCCTAAGTCTCAACAGGTCTACTATGGTTCATAACAACTCCCCTCTCAATCCCTCCATCATTGGCATCAGGAGATTCTCTTTCAACACACTGGGGCATCTTTTTTCCTCACAATAGTGCTACTTTACAAACAATAGCGCTAATATGTTGACAACACAAAAGCGCTAAATCAACTATGCAATAGCGCTACACTTTGCAAATGCGCTAAAACCACTATGCAATAGCGCTATAGTGGCACAATAGCGCTAATTAAATTGACAAGAGCACCAAAACACAATTTTAGCACTATTGTTTTGACTCAACTTGGACAAGCTAAAAAACCTATCAAAAATGCATGAAATTCAAAATTTCAAATTCACATACCGCTGGTCCGTAGTCATCTGGCCACTAGAATTGGTGAACTCGCTCTAGCCGATGATCTGCTATCGGTATCGACATCCTGACTATTGCTTGCTCTTTCCAAAAGGTCACTATCGGAGCTCAGAAATCACTATGGAGAGAAATGCAAATGACCCTGTTTTCACCCCTTTCCCCCCATATATACCCTTCACCGTAACCCTAATTTGTACCTCGCTCACCGCCGTGGTCCCCGTGAACATCTAGAGCCTCCCATTTCTCCATTTTATCTTCATTTTCTTCCATTTTTTCACCACTATTGCTAAATTCTTCTCTTCTACCATCCTGCCAATTTTCATTCTTTTTCGAGAGATCACCCAATTTTTCAAAATTTTCAGCCCATCTCTCGAAGGGGCATACCACCCATTAAATTAGCATTTTATGGGGCATATTTCTTCACACCTATTTTTATTTCTTTGAAACGACGCGATAAACCGCACCGTCTCAAAGAGGGGCAAATGTAGTCACGTAAATCTGTCCATTTTAATTAAATGAATATTTGCTATTTATTTGATTTAATTAAATTAATATTTAATTAATTCATCTTCAAAACATTTTCCTATTAATTAAATAAATTATTTAATTTATTTTAATTAATTCATTAAACTAAATTCACAATCAATTAAATGAATAAATCCTTTTTATTCAATTTAATCCCCTTTCCTCTTTTAAATAAATTAAATAAAACATTTATTTAAATCATTAAATCCCCCCCCCCCCACTTGCATTCTCCTAAAAATGCAACTTGTACCTATTTGTTGAAATAAATGAATTTTATTTTAATAAAAATCCTATTTTCCCTCATCCACCAAACCCACTTCGAAATCCTAAACCCCTTCTAGATTCTTCTAACCCCTTCCTAATTAGCCTAATCCATCCCCTAATTATTGTCACATTCCTAAGCAACTTGGAGTCACTTCTCAAAGACTTCAAAGTCTTTGAAAAACATTTATAAAGACACTAAAGACAGAAAGAAGAATGAAGATGACTTGACTAGATGACTCAATGATGTTGGAACTGAAAATCTAAGACTCAGTCATGAAAATGATATGTTGAAGACAAATCTGATTCACTTGGAACATGATAAAAATGAACTCATGAGGCAGAAGGATTTCTTGGAAAATGAGTTGGCTACTGCAAATTAACATAAAGAGAAATTTAAGAAAAGTTCAGAGGAACTTGATGACGTGCTGAAAAATCAGAAACCTAATGGAGACACTAATGGACTTGGTTTTGAAGTTGGTGAAAGCTTCAGTACTGCAAACAATCATGATCACAGTAAACCGGTAAGACAACCTAATGCCTACAAATTTAATGGGAAATGCTTTAACTGTAACAAGTATGGTCATAGAGCAAATCAGTGTAGATCTAGAAACTATCAGAACACTAATGCACCCACCGGTTAATGTTCAAAATGCAACAAAATTGGTCATAAGTCAAAAAATTGCAGAATGAATGTAAGATGTTATGTTTGTGGAAGATTTGGACACTTATCTAATCAATGCATAACACATACCGGCATAGGATATGGAAAGGTTATTCAGAAAAACAATGTGACTTGTTATGCTTGTAACAAGATTGGACTTATTGCAAAATTTTGTAGAAGTAAGACATCACCGACAAATAATAAAGGACCCAGTTTGAAAGGTAAAGAGACGGTTGATGAGGTAAAGCAAGAATTTTCAAAACAATGGATTAGAAAGAGAGATCAGAATGCTGATGAGACTATTCCTTCACCGGTAGCACACAGTATCACTCCACCGGCAGGAGATTCTTCATCTAACTGAAAAGAAACCCTTTGGGGGTATGGTAACTAATTGAAAATCATGCTAGTTTACCCTCGGTTGATGGTAAGAAGATGAATTGCTTCTTTACCAGCAGATGTGTTAAGTTTCACTTAACCGACAGGCATTTATTGTGGTAATTGAAGGAAAAGACATTATAAAGCAAGTGTTTTCACTCTTTTTCACTCACCGAGCATTCAAATTTCCTAAGAGTGCGAAAAACTCGAGTGAAGGCATCCACAACGAGAAGTGTAGCAAAATATTTCAAGCATCCAAACCTAAAGGCAGACTAAGGTATTTATCAATGGCTTCCTCCTCTGCTCCTGAATTCATTGCAAACCCTACTGTTGTTAAAGTGGTTAAACACCCTAGGCCTATATTCAAAATCATACCCGAAGTAGCGAAGCTGGATGATACCCTAGGTGCATTCTCCAAAATCCCTAAAGGAGTTGCATATGCAGAAGACCCTAGGATATACATACATTGTCATATTGAGGAACTAGGTGCTGCTGAAATCATGAATATGTATAAGACTGTTATTTGTGATGAGAATGGTGTTGTGAAACCAGAACATAAGATCATAGAAACCCTAGGTTTTGTGGAAATACTTGATATTCCGGATTTCCCTAAGGAAGTTGTGAGGATTGTACTAAGTAGAGTTCATGGAGAATTCTTTTGGCTTGATTCTATCCATAAGATCACTAGAGAAGTAGTAAAGGCAGTGACTAGCTTACCTTCCACCGGTAGCAGGCCTGACAAATCTAAGAAAGTTCCAAATATCACTGCGATGAGATTAACTGGTGCAACCCATGACAACAGATCCTTGAGAGTCAATGATGTGAAAGACATAAATGTTAGATTCATTAGCATCATACTAGGATACAAAACTATTAGAGTATTCGGGTATTTACTCAATTAATTAAGCATTATTTGTTTAATTATTTAAGTTCCCTTTATCTCTTTTACACTTAAGCTAACTTTAGGTGCATATAATTAATTATTTTAATTAATTATTATGTGCAAACCACCTAGGTTTCCCCTTTTAGGGTTTTTTGACCTATTAAAGGTTGAGTTCTTTCTTTTCTTTGTATGAAGAAGGATTATTATTGTCAATACATTTTGGAGATTTTTGAGCTCTCATCTTTTGGAACATATTTTTCCTGTGTATTCTTTCCTTCTGTGATTTGCTTCATTGCTTCTCCTTGTAACAGGTTTTTCAGGTTGTAGAGATTATTTGGGCTCCTATGGTGTTGTATTTTCTCAACTCCTATATGGTATCAGAGCTTCAGATTTACAGCTACCTGTTCTTGTTTTGAGAATTTTGCTTTGGAAGCAGATATGGGGTTTCATGAATTTTTTATGTACCTAGGGTTTGACCTTTTTTTCTAAGAACTTTGGGCCCAAACGAACCTCACCATCGTGCTCAGAAGGCTTGAAAACCCCTATGGTCATATAAAATTTGACCTATTTTGGTTCTTGAGCCTCTGGGTGAATTTTTTTTCTTAGATCCAGGCCGTATGGCCTTGGCACACAGATCGAGAAATTTTTTTTGAGAAAAAAAAATATTTTGCCTTTTTACGGCATGCAGGCCGAATTTTTGCTTTTTTATTAAAAAAAAATTCTTTCAAAAAAAGCAAAAAAAAAGGGGTTTAAAATTTTTTTTTGGGGCGGGTTCCCATGGTACGCAAGGTACCATGGGGCCCCTGGCCCTACCGCAGTCTTGCAGGCCTTGGGCCCCACGCTACCAGCTCCCCACATTTCTCGACAACTGACCAGTAGCTGTTTTGACGACACCTCTCCCCGTCGGCTCGACCCTCTCCGACGGTCCTGCACCGCCAGCCACCGCCCTGCCGCCTGCTGGCCTCGCCACCCCACTGGCCGCTACCCAGCCTCCCGCCACCCGACCGACCCACTGCCACCTGTAGCCCCCGACCTCTACCTCCTTGCAGCCCCCAGCTCCCCAACCACCGCCTGGCTCGGCCTCCCCGCCACCGGCTTCCGCCACCCGACCCGACCTTTTTTGCCACCCGACCTGACCTCCTCCGCCGCCCGACCCACTTTGCCGCTTGGCCACGTGGCTCCACTCCACCCAGCCCCCTAGGAGGCTCCGCCCTGCCACCAGGTCACCACTAGGCCACCACTGGAGTGCCACCGAAGCGCCGCTCCTTGGCCTCCTCTGCCCAAAGAGCCACCAGACCTCCTTTTTGGCCTTTTCAGGGGGGGTTTGGTTTTTTGGCTCTATCTTGGGCATACGGAGTCATTTTTTTGAAAACGAATAGGCATCAGAAAGCTGGTTCCGAGTTTGACCTCATGGTGTTGTAATTTTTTCCAATTTTTCTGTTTGACTATTTTGTTTCCAGTCAAAGTGAGGTCTATTTTTTGCACTCTAGGAGCCATAGAATGAGCATCCGACCTCCATTTTTTGAAAACTTTATATTTTTGGAAAGCATGTGCTGTGTACTTTCTATCCATCTAAGTTTTATTTCTAGATTCTGCTCCATGCATATTTTATTCAGTTTTTTTATTTTCAGCACTCTGGTGGATATCGTGGTTGTTTCAGGTCCTGGGATCTCTTCTCTAAGTAGGGTGTCTCTATTTTGGTTCATGTTTCTATTTCCAATCTTCTTATCATTGTAGCTTGTATTTATGCAAACACACTGAGATAAAGTGCCATCATGCATTGTTTACTTGGAATCTTTCATATCTTGTGTCTTGTTGTACATGCACTATTGATCAAGTGCCATGAGGGGGTTGATGTTTGCCTATTGTTTGCCATCTTCCTTTGTCTAGTGAGTGTTCTTTCCATGAAATTTGCCTCATGATGATGTGTCTCAGCACCTTTGATGTTCTTGGTTCTTCGTCATGCAATTGTTTTTGGCTGTCCTTTTTAGTGTTCGTGTCCCTCTCCCATTTTCGCATTATGGGGAGGTTTATCCTATTGGTTCTACTACTTCTGTGGTTAGATTGATCAACTCTTCAGGCTTTGGTTTCTCATGCCATCTATATCTTCGATTTCAGTTGTTTTTGCCTTGTTTGCCTCCTAATTCGAGTAGTGTCATTTGAGGGCACTCATGCAGATTATAGTCTTCTCTACCTGGTCATGTTCTAGTTTAGTGGATGCTCTTCAGATCAACAGTTATTCTTCGACAAAGTTTGCAGGTTCTTCATGCTTCAGTGATATTATTTTCCATCTCTTTTTGGAGTAGAGTTTTGTTCCCACGTGGTTTTCTCTATTTCTCCAGTTCATAGAGATTTCATTGTATTTGGGTACCTGATCAGGCCTTGTTGCCGGGACCCATCTTTATTGCTTTCAGTAGCTGTTCTAGGTTTTAGCTTCTCCCTAAGTCTAGCTTAAGGGGGGGTGTTAGAGTATTCGGGTATTTACTTGATTAATTAAACATTATTTGTTTAATTATTTAAGTTCCCTTTATCTCATTTACACTTAAGCTAACTTTAGGCGCATATAATTAATTATTATGTGCAAACCTAGGTTTTCCCTTTTAGGGTTTCTTGACCTATTAAAGGTTGAGTTCTTTCTTTTCTTTGTATGAAGAAGGATTATTATTGTCAATACATTTTGGAGATTATTGAGCTCTCATCTTTTGGAGCATATTTTTCCTATGTATTCTTTCCTTCTGTGATTTGCTTCATTGCTTCTCCTTGTAAAAAGTTTTTCAGCTTACAGAGATTATTTGGGCTCCTGTGGTGTTGTATTTTCTCAACTCCTATAAAAACTACACATGCTAATAGGTTAAACTTTGTTTCTAGTTTATGTATCAAGAGTGCTTATGATATGGTGAACAGTAATGTTAAAATAGATATATGTGAATGGTTGAAGGATGAATTGATTGATAATCTAAAGAAAATTAAAGGTGATAAGAAAGGTACTTTCAGATTTGTTAATCTACTTGTGTGCCTAATGCTATATATTACAAAGGAAGTCCCCGGTATAGGCAGGAAAGAATTTGGTTTTGACATACCGGTAGGTAAACAACTATTAGATATCTTTACTGGCATGGGAAGAGACAGGGAAAACAATATAATTGAATATTTCCAAGCATTTAAGGCTAGAATGAAAACAAGGGAAAGGCTACCTCAAGACATTGTTGACAAATATCAGAAAGAAATTTGTTTTGTTATTAAGAAAGATGAAATCTGGATGGAGGCAGTGGTTCCTAGAACTGTTTGGTTGACAAAATTGGGTTATGAGGCTGATGAAAACATAATTGAGATATATGCCAAAGCCCTACTTGAAGCCCCTAGAGAACCTGAAGAGAAAATATTTGGTTGTGCTGAAACCATCAAAATCAAAGTACAAACAGTTAAATGAAGGAAGAAAAGAGAGCAATATATCAGGAAAGCAACTAAACAGGTGAAAGAGATCAAGGAAAATGTATTGAATATCACTGGTATTAAGGAAAGTGACTTGGAAGGGTTAAAACCGAAAGCTCACGTCTCACCGGTTGGAACCTCATTTGACAGTGAAATCCCAGCTGAGTTTAAGAGAGTAGAAAGGAAAAGAAAACCTTTACTGGCACCCTCTCCTGCACCAAAGAGAACAAGAAGGAAACAATAGGCAGTAAGGCCCCTAACAAAGAAAATGACACCAAGGAAGAAGAAGTAAAAACAAGTTATTCCTCCTTTAGACAATCTTTTGAATGAAATAACGGATGATAGAAACTTGTCTAATGTTATTAAACTGTATGATACTTTTACAAATGAGGAAAAGGAAAGCATAGAAAATAGTATCATTCTACACCTAGATATCTATAAGAAATTTTTGATAGAGATTGTAGATGATCTACCTAGTGACTTGTATAGATGACTTGATGCCAAGAGGCTAGCTATTACGAAATTGGATAAGAAAATAAATGTTGAAAAGCTACTTGTTGTACACCTTGTTAAATTAGTAGAAGAAATTGATGAGTTAATAAGTGAGGCTAACAGGACAGTATTTTCTAGTGGTCACTGGCATGTATCCTTAATGGCAGGCAGAGTTAATGAAATCATCGAAGAGACAACAGATAAATGGGATATATTCTTTATGGAGAAAGAGAAGCAAGAAGAACTCAATAGACCTAAAACATTTAAGGTATATCAAAAGGATAAGGATAAAGGTAAAGGCAAGGTAGGTGGACTACCCAACATAAAAGTAACAGACAATTTGCCACCACCTCCCTCTATTACTTCACAGATTGAAATTGTTGACACGCCGATAACTGAGGATATGGAGACTACACATGAGGATACAAATCCTGATTCTGAACTTTTTTATACAATGAATATTGATACACAAAAGGTCAATATTGTGGTTGATAAGGAAACCACTGGTGAGAAGAAAGATGTGGCTACCGAACCACCGGTTGACAATATTGCAGTTGAAACACCAGCTGATAATGTTGAGATTGGGGTTGAGACACACCTTGAGAAAACTAAACAATCAGTTGATCCCCTGGTTACTGGAATGGATACTGACAATATCATTAATGCAAACATTGAAAAACCTACAAAGTTAGAGCAATCAGCTGATAACACAGAGAAACCAGTTGAGATATCGACAGTGGACAATACAGAAGTCCATACTGAGAAACCGGTAGTGAATACCACTGAGACATCATCAGAGAAACCGACAGTAGAGAGAACAATGAAACCCACTGAGGTACAAGTTGAGAAACAGGAGGACAAAAAGGTTGAGTCACAGGTTCATACAGAGACAATGCCACCGGCAACAACTGAGAAGCGTAAACCTTTGCTGATAGAAATGCACACACAAATTGACCTACCAGAGGTCAATACAAGCAAATAGGTTACTCACACAGGTGGAATGCAGATTGTTAAGGTAGTTGGACAATCATCTGGTTCTTCCATGACATAATTCAGACCAACTAATGTGACAAAGGTATTATTGGATTCGATTAAGAAAATCAGAGAGTGTAATGAACTAGCATATAAAGCTATTGATGATACCATTCCTATTCTAAAACTAATTGCACCCAAGTGCAATGTGGAAAATAAAGATTCTTTAAGTGAATTAGACACATTGTCTAAGTATATCACTGGTAACATATTGATAGTTGACTAGATAAATGAGGAGACATTTTGAGAGAAAATGAATAAGGAAAAAGAGATATTCTTTGATGAGAGAATAAAGAAGTGCATGGGACATATTGACACACTCCTATCGACACTAAGAAAAACAATAATGGAGTTTAAGGAATTGTATAGAGACACATGCAAGACTAATATTTTGACAGTGGATATAGACAATAAGACCAGTAATGTGCAGAAAGAAAGAAATGATATAGCTCACAACATCATTGGTTCACCTGAACCAATATCAGTTATTGAGCAGAAGATAGCAGGTTTTGAGGAGAAACTTGAGAAATTGGATAAGGAAAAGGAAAGAATAAAAGGAAAGGCAAAAGATCTAAAATGTAGACTCAGTCCCAAATTGGATTACCTCATCTCTTTGAGGAAAGAGATATCAGAGGCACTTGTTCAAGGACTGAAGACACCGGAAGAGCAAATGCATCACCTCACTGGTACCATTCAAAGAACAAAGGCAACATTGAAGGACAGTGACAGATTCACTGAGAGCCTGAATTTTGTATTAGCAGACCTTTTTCAGATTGTAACCAACCGGGTACAGGGTTCTAGTTGATAACTACAGTCAATTGACATTTTAACAACCTTTGTAATTGATGTTGTAGTATGGTGAAAATGGATAACAATAATAACAATATTGAAAGACTAAATGAATTCAACCACCAAACCCTAGCCTAACAATCAACAAAGATCCACCATAACATATGAAGATTACCTAAGACAATGCAAATCACATGAAATCACAAAGATTATACCATCACATGTCCAATAGGGTTTTGATCTCCATTCTTCCTATCTCCATTGATCTTGCTTGATATATTTGCTCTCAGATTTTATATGCACAAGAGCTCAACAAAGAACGGAATGTGGTTGCAAGTAGGATCGTAGTGTAGTCCAGTCCTCCAAATTGTCGATTAGGGTTTGATAATGAAGAAAACATCTTCTTAAATAGAAGACACAATATGAAATGGAGGGTTAAGATTGAGAGGTGTAAAAAGAGAGGTCGGCTAGGATTAGAGGGTAGGTAAAAGAAATACCAAAATAATGAAAGAAGTAGGTAGTGTAGGAATTAAGAGATGAATGACATGTGTCATGTGTAGAAAAAGCTAATGAATTAATTAAATAAATAAAGATTTATTTAATTAACAGTGGAAGTGGGATAATTAAATAAATAAAATATTTATTTAATTTAGGAAGAGGATAATTTAAATAAATAAATGTATTTATTTAAATGAGAAATAAGGCTAGAAGAGGATAAATGAATTAATTAAATAAATAAAGATTTATTTAATTAATAGAAGAATTAGGCTTAAATAATTAAATAAACAAAATATTTATTTAATTAGACTGGACAATTTTAGGTGTCTACATTTTGCCCCTCTTTGAGACAATGCGGCTTGTCGCGTTGTTTCAAAGAAGATAAGATAAACTGATACAGAGTTGCCCCAGAATGGGAATGATATGCCCCCTCGAGAGATTGGATGAAAATGTCTGAAAAGACTGCAGACAATCTCTTGATAAGAAAGAAAGGCTAGAATGGATAGACCGGATAAAGTGACAGAGTCACGGGATGAAGAAGACTGACTCGGGAAAATGAATGCAAGGGCTAGGGTAGGCTATAAGATAGACCATGGGCAAAAGACATCCTCATTGTCATCGACACCGTCACGAGATCACAGTGCAGAGCGAGAAAAGAGCAGGAGCAGTCAGCAGCGATGGCCTTCGTACATAGATTCGACCGTGTTCGCCGATTTCAGAGGCCAGCAGAGGCAGGAGAGCCGGTAAGTACCACCAAACCTCTTCGTACTTTGACGCATTTCAATTTTGTCATTAATGCATGGTAGTTTAGCAATAAATGTGCTTAGGAATAGGGCACAAAAAAGTGCAAAAACGTGCAACCGCGTCTGTGTCGGTGCCAGGCGCGTCTGCGTTTGGAACCACGTTTGTGCTTGATGCGGGCGCGTTTATGTCCTATAGGGGCGTTTATGTTCCAAAGTCGCGTCTGTGATAAATGTAGGCACGTTTATGTCAAACAGGCGCGTCTGCGTTGTACAGGCGCGTCTATGCAGTCTTCAGGTGCGTTTGTGAGTTTAAAGCGCATTTATGTCAGAAAATGCAAGGTTTTAGTCTTCTAGGTCAAATCGGCAGTTCTGTGATGAACATACGCTGTCGATTGGATAAGCTGCTGAGAGGATACACTCAAGAAGGTCCTCTAGGAAGACTAGGATAGATCAAGGCACTTTGTGATGAACAGGGAGCACCAAGATAGAGTACTTTGTGATGAACAGGGAGTACCCAAAGTATGAGCAGCACTTTGTGATGAACAGGGAGTGCAAAATGTGAGTAACACTTTGTGATGAACAGGGAGTGTCACACACGTAGTACTTTGTGATGAACAGGGAGCACTACTAGGATAGATAGCAACACTTTGTGATGAACAGTGAGTGTCACTAGAATAGATAACCATATGCATTTAGATAGCGAGTAGCATTTTGTGATGAACAGGGAATGCCACGATAACTGACATGATTGATTGTTTGACTGCAGGAGTATCTGCCTATGCTAGAGTCACGGGAGAGATTCCCGTCCACACAGAGGTTGCGACCAGAGTTGTCATTTCAGGATAGAGCTGCCATTGAGGAGATGGGATTGAGACACGTATTATATGTGCCTGAGTTTCGGGCAAACATGGGTTTGCTGACTGCGCTGGCGGAGAGATGGCACTCCGAGACATGCATATTTCATTTGCCAATGGGTGAGATGACAGTCACCCTTGAGGATGTCTACAGGATATTGCATATACCGATCAATGGAGAGCTGATCCCATACGATCGCAACGGAGACAGAGAGGCTTTGAGACGGGTGTTCCAGGATCTCGGGCTAGAGATGAGAGCAGGGCACGTGGCATGGGATACCATGACTGCGACAGGGTTAGCTTTGCTAGCTGTGATCGGAGGAGTTATCAGTGGTTTCCTGTGTCCGGACAGGGCAACACGGGGGGTGGCAGTGGGTTGGGGAGGAGCACTGGAGACATTGGTTACACATCACACCAGATATGTATGGGGTCCATGTGTTTTGGCACATCTGTATTATGAGCTTCACCAGTTCGTCTACCATGGATCAGTGGGACTGGGTTGTGGAGTGACACTGCTATAGGTGTGGGCATACGAGCATCTGCCTATCACACGGTCGATACACTTCAGGGGCAGAGGTCAGGGGCGGAGCTTTGTGCATCTTTATGAAATGATTACTTCGCAACCTCGGATTGGCAGGTTAGAGCACTAGAGGCGTGTGATAGATGACATTGATGTAGTCATCTAGAGGCCGTACCTGGGGTGCGAGGAGTGGGAGGATGATGCAGTGAAGCTGCCTTATACCTTTAGGAGCAGATATTTGATTGGGCGGATGCCTTACATACTGGAGAGATAGCTGGTGGATAGGGTTGACAGACAGTTTGGCAGGATCCAGAGGATGCCACGAGGCTCGGGTATGTATGCCCGTACAGTGAGGGATTAGGTGCAGTTCGGGCCATTATTGTCGTATGATCAGGTAGTTACACAACGGGCAGAGATGATACCCCTTCCCTGGGACATGTGGCCTGAGATTGAGGATGCAGGTATGGATGTAGAGTATACAACTTACTGGGCAGAGCATCCATTCCCTCGACTGACAGATCCAGGGGAGCTACTAGATGGAGATGGAGGAGGAGATGATGATGATGATGGTGGGGGTGATGGGGGTAGAGGCCGACGGCGACGGAGGGGAGTAGTTGGGGAGAGGAGGGTGGCACCTCGGAGAGAGGGTGGACAGGAGGGTTAGGCCCAGGTGGTGAGGGGTCGCGGTGGAGTGCCCCTGTAGGTACCAGCAGCACAGGGTCCTAGAGCATAGGGACAGAGACAGGGACAGGTGCAGGGACAGGTGCCAGTACAGGCACTGGGATAGAGACAGGTACAGGGACCTAGGCATGTACCGAGACAGGTACCCGTTCAGGCACCAGGACAGGTACAGGGAGGGGTACAGGGGTGGGCACCCGCAGAGGGAGAGCCACGGGCAGAGGCAGAGGCAGAGGGGGTTGACCTAGTGGAGGCTGAGCTGCTGGATCTGAGGGAGATCTGCCAGGGCCAGGCAAACGAGATTCAGGATCTAGAGAGGGAGAGGGATCGGCTCAGGACCCGGCTCAGGGATACTGAGCGGGAGAGAGATCAGGTGATTTAGCGCTACACTGAGGCTGAGACAACGCTGAGGGCAGGGAGGCAGGTGGCGGAGGACACAGGAGCAGGCTATGCATATGTGCTGCGAGCTGGAGAGGAGATCGCCTACTGGAGGGACCTGTATTATGGTGCCGTGCCAGCAGATCAGCGGGCGAGAAGCTTCCATAGACCATCGCGGACAGCGACGGCTACGGGAGGGAGCCGGAGGAGACAGGCATCTAGTGGTGGGGTCATGGGTCCTCCACCACCACCAGATAGGTAGGGTGATCTTGGAGCGGGTCCTTCTAGAGCTCAAACTCCGTTGAGGCCAGGCGGCTCCGAGGGAGGGAGTTCATCATAGCCATAGAGGGCTCCCTTGTATCAGTATATGTACCATTTTTGTATTGTAGACACCTGCGGGTGATTTTGTAGCCATATGATTCTTTTGACATCATTGTATCATGACACATTTGATTATATATGAGAGATGATTCATTTTTGCGGCAGCTATATGCATGTGTCCCTATGTGATGAGATGTTCTTATGTGATGCTTATGATATGGATGCAAATATGTACATGATGCAATGCAATATTTTTTTTTTTTAATTTTTTTTTGTTCGTTTATGTTTTATATGTGTATGCATGATGCAAATGTGAATGTATGTAATGCAGATGAATATGAAAATGCAAATGTAAATTATGCTAACAGGTGTTGTGTGCAGGATGTGATGCAATTGTGATATCTATATGTATGTATGAGATGCTTATATGTGGTAATGCAGGTGCAACTACATGAAATGCAAATGTTTTTGGTGTGTCATTATACTCAGTCATGTGATAGTAGGCTACGCGGACTCGAGAAGGACGTTGGAAGTCAATCAAGAAAGGGGGGATGAAAGATAGAAGATATGAAAGTGAAAGAGCTTCTTGTGCGTTATCATCATTGAGCTTTATTATGGCAAAATAGGTTATGACAATTGAGGCATATGTTCAACCCAGAAAGTCATTGTACCTGTTTGCAAGGAGATAAGACAGTCACAAACAAGGAATGCCCCAGTTCATACTAGACTCACAGTGTCCTCATATCCTTGGACAAGTCATAGAATTACTAAGAGACAATCCACAGACAGCAAATACCAATAGGTGACGATACCCCATCCTCGCCTTTCTAGTCAAAGACATCCTGGAGATAGAATCTCTAGTCAGAGACATCCTGGAAAAGCTAAAAGACATGTCACCAGAAAGATGAAATCAAAAGAAAACCAAGACTCGACACCAACATCCACTGTAGTCCTCAAGTTTAGTGTCTCTTGTCACTTGTATAAGTCATGTTTGATTGTGGTCACAATGTTCACTTTCACAAAAAGGATAGATAGCACTGAACCATAATGTTTTCTGAGTCTGCTGAAAGATTTGATTTGTTGAAGCCCATTGTTGTTGTTGTGTCTCGTCTGAAACTGACTGAATCCATGAAACTGATACTTTATTGTGAAGAAGATGAAGCTTTATTGTGGATCTGCGATGCAAATGTTGCTTTATTGCGGATTGTGCGTGAATAGACTGAAGGAAGCTGGAAGAAACTGTACTCCTCGAAACATGTGATGTCCTCAGTTCCTCACCCATCACTAGACGCAGGATTTTGCCTTAGCCACAGATAGGATCTGATTTATTATGAATGGAAAGGGAGGCAAAAAGGGAGGTTTATTATGAATGGCTAACCAATCTTAGGTAGATCAATAACAAGCCATGATGGGAATGGGTAAGTTTATTATGGATGAATAGGTTGTGAGTGTGTGCAAAGTGAAGGATGAAAGAGAATCCTGAAGGAGAGAGGAGCAAAGTCTTTACGCATGGCGCTGGTGACCCAGTTTTCACCATGGTACTTGCCCAGGGTGCCACCAAAGTGGTTTTCACCATTGGACGAAATTATTTCTCTTTACTTTTTCTGATTTTTCAATTTTTTTGTGTCACGAGGCGCCTGTTTGCCAGGTTTTCACCAAGTAACGATTTTTTTGTTTTATAATTTTTTTTTTTTTGTATTTTTGAATTTTTTTTGATTTTTTTGTATTTTTGAATTAGGATATTCCGATGAGCTATGTGTAGAACCTGCGAAGGTGCATGCTGTTGATAGGATCCTCAAAAGGTTCACCTTCTGTAGTAGAGAGTTGATATGCCCCAGATCCATATACGGCTGTGACGATGTAAGGACCAAGCCAGTTTGGTTCAAACTTGCCCTTCTTCTCTCTGTCTTGCTGATTCTTGGGGTTTTCTCTGAGAACCAAGTCACCTACCTCAAATGTGCGAGGCTTGACCTTGTGATTGTAGCTGCGACTCATTCGTTGTTGGTAAGCCTTGAGATGATTAAAAACAATTTGTCTCCGTTCATCCAACAGTTCTAGTTCTTGTAAGCGAGAGACCCTGTAATCTTCATCGTTGATGATGTTTCGCAAAGAGACCCGTAAAGAAGGTAACTCGACCTCAATAGGCAAGATGGATTCAGCGCCGTAGACAAGTGAGTAGGGTGTAGCTCCTGTAGGTGTGCGGACACTTGTGCGATAGGCCCAAAGTGCTGGATTGAGTTGGATATGCCAGTTACGGCCAGCGTCGTCGACTGTCTTCTTGAGGATTTTAAGAATTGTTTTATTAGACACCTCAGCTTGGCCATTACCTTGGGGGTAATATGGTGTGGAGAAATGATGGGAAATATGGAAGTGGTCACAGAGTTCACGAACATCTTGATTTTTGAAGGGACACCCGTTATCAGTAATAATGGACTTAGGAATACCATATCGGCAAATGATATAGTTAAGGATGAAAGTAGCAATTTGTTTCCCAGTGACTTGTGTGAGAGGCACGGCTTCAATCCATTTTGTAAAATACTCTGTGGCAGTGATAATGAATTTGTGACCATTAGAAGAAGGAGGGTGAATCTTGCCTATGAGATCGAGTCCCCACTGACAAAAGGGCCAAGGAGACGCAAGTGGTTGTAGTTCTTGTGCTGGTGCATGTATGAGATCTCCATGAATTTGACATTGCTTACATTTCTTGACAAACTGATATGAGTCTTTTTCCATATTGGGCCAGTAATATCCAGTCCTGATGAGTTTCTTGGCCAAGGTAGGACCACTAGCATGTGGACCACATATCCCTTCATGCACTTCACGTAACGCAATCTGAGCTTCGTCGCTTTCTAAACATCTAAGAAGAGTGCCATCTAGACCTCGTCGGTATAGGATATCAGCTAGAATGACATATCGAGAGGATTGGCGAATGAAAGTGCGGCGTTGGTTGTTTGATAGATCAGGAGGTAAGATATTGTCGCGAAGATATGTGAAGATGGAGCCATATAACTGGGATTCAGGACCAACCACGCATATCATCTCAGTAGGCATTATCTCATATGAAGGAACCAACAGGTTGTCTACCAGGAATTCATAACAGGTTTCATTTGGAGGCAGGTCAATTAGTGAAGCAATTGTAGCCATGGCATCTTCAACATGATTCTGCTCTCTTGGTATCTGCTCAAAGTCTATCTTTGTAAAGTGCTATTTCAGATCATCCACCATTTGTTTATAAGGCAGTAATTTTTCATCTTTTGTTTGGTAATCATCAGTTGCTTGACGGATAACAAGTTGGGAGTCTCCAAAAACACGAAGTTCCTGGATCTTCCATTGAACTGCAATTCGTAATCCTGTTGTTAATGCCTCATATTCCGCTATATTGTTGGTGCAAGGAAATGATAAGCGGTATGATTTTGGTATAGAATCACCTTGAGGAGTTATAAAAAGAATACCAGCTCCTGCCCCATGCTGTGTGTATGAACCATCAAAGTATAATTGCCATGGCTTTGCATGTGATATTGTTAAAATGGATTCATCTGGAAATTCTGAATTTAGAGGAGCATCATCTATCATGGGAGCATCTGCTAATTGATCTGCGATGGCTTGTCCTTTTATTGCTTTTCTGTCCACATACTCGATGTCGAACTCACTCAGGATCATTACCCATTTGGCCAGTTGCCCAGTAAGTGTAGCTTTGTTGAGAAGATATTTTAATGGATCAATTCTTGCAATCAACTTAGTCTTATGAGTGAGCATATAATGTCATAATTTTTGTGAAGCAAAGACCACAGCGAGACATGTACGCTCGATTGGTGTGTAGTTTAGCTCATATCCCACCAATGTGCGACTGATATAGTATACTGCTTTTTCCTTGCAACTACAACTAGAACACTCCCTGCTTTTTTCCTTGCCGTCAGCAATTTGTTGCGCTAAGAGTGCCCCAAGTGCTGTTGGAGTAGCTGAAATGTATAATAACAGTGGTTGATCTGGAACTGGTGGCATCAGAACTGGCGGATTTAGAAGATAGTCTTTGAGTGTCTGGAAAGCCTGTTGACAGGTATCATCCCATTTGAATTTGATGCTTTTATGTAGTAGGTGTTGAAAAGGATTGCACTTATTCGCCAGTTGTGCTATGAATCTTTGGATGGACTGGACTCTGCCTTGTAAGGATCAAAGTTGACTGATATTTCTTGGTGGTTGCATTTCCAAGATAGCTTTGACTTTTGCTGGATCCGCTTCAATTCCTCTTTTGGATACAATGAATCCTAGGAGTTTCCCGGAGGTTACTCCAAAGACACATTTCTTGGGGTTTAATCTTACTTTGTATTTTTCCAACCGATCAAAGGCAACTGAAAGTATGTCCAAGTGTGTATTTCTGTCTATTGATTTGACCAAGAGGTCGTCCACATAATCTTCCACAGTTACATGCATGAGATCATGAAAAATAGTAGTCATAGCTCTTTGATATGTAGCACCTGCATTTTTTAGCCCAAAGGGCATGACATTCCAACAGAAAGTTCCCCATGGACAAGTGAATGATGTTTTATGTTGATCCTCGGGTGCAATTCTTATCTGATTATAGCCAGAGAATCCATCCATTAATGATAGCATTTCATGACCTACTGTGAGATCAACAATCAAGTCAATGTTTGGTAATGGGAAGTCATCCTTTGGACAAGCTTTGTTGATGTCTCTGAAATCTGTGCAAATTCTAATGCTGCGATCTGGTTTACTGACAGGTACCAAATTGGAGATCCATTCAGGGTAATCAATTGGGCGTATGAATCCGACATCGAGTAATTTCTCAAGCTCTGCTTTGACTAGTAATGCCACTTGTGGATGCATTTTCCTTAATTTCTGTTTTACTGGTTTTGCCCTCGGTTTGACTATCAAATGATGCATTACCAAATCCGGATCCAGTCCAGGCATATCAGCGTATGACCATGCAAAGTTGATTTGTCATTCTTTGAAGAAGCTTATGAATTTTGATCTTTCGGACTCTGTTAATGATTGAGCCAGGAATATGTTGTGTGGAACCTCTTCTGTACCAATGTTTGTTTTGATAGTCTCCTCTACCAACATGGATGACTTTTCTTCATATGATGCTGGGAGAATGTCGAGCCTTCCATCTTCGGGTGCCTCAGAGAGGTTTTCACCCTCAGATACGTCCTTTCTTTTTACTTTTTTGGGGTCAGATAGCGCCACAGTGTGGTTTTCACCATAAGACCCTTGATTTGTTCTTATTTTCACATTTTTGCGACTGGAAGGTCCGACACCCTCACCGAAATATGCCATGTTGTTGAGTTCTATGATGTATCCTGCTTTGTGGTCCCCAAGGGGAAGATCATCTCGTATGCCAAGATAGTCAATAATAGCTTCGTCATTCTGAAATGTGTCAAATTGTGCTGGTCCTTCATAATCCCAGTCAATGAGTTGGGGATGAACAAGGGGAAGGCCTTTAATGTTTTCAGAGTTTGCAGGGCTAAGAGTGAAGATATGGTTATATTCGGGTATATCGAGGCAATTATCGAGGTCATCGATGGCACTCTCCTCGTCAGTTTCGATCGCAAGCGAATCCAAATTATCATTACTAGTAGCGCATTCCGGAACAGGTGTTCTCATCCTATGTGATTTCGACCTAGAACCTCGAGACAAGGACTGTGTAGACTCCTCATGGGTTGTTTCTTGACCAACTCTAAATTTGTTATAAAACTCCTCTTCTTCTGTGGGTTCATCTGGCTCTCTGAATGTCTCGGTGAGCTCGTAGTCACTGGAGGATTTGTCTGAATCCCATTCCCATTCATTGGAATCTGTGGAATAGCAATCTTCTTGTTGAACTTTGGCAACTTTGATTTGTGATGCCTCTTCTGTCCTCTTTGTGTGGATCTTGGAAGTCAGAAAACCAAGTCCCTTTGAGCGTTCTCTTCTTACAGTCAATTCAGGTTGTAGGGGTTCCATGACGCCTTCTTTGCGTAACCCAAGAGGGCTTTTTCCATCATACCCAAATTTTTGTAGAATCTTGAAGCCTTTGCCATATTTCTCACAAGGTATATTGATCTGATCATGTGTGTCATCTTCAATGTCTTTATAGAGCATTTTGTATAAATCTTCCTCTTCCAATTCGCCCCATCTTTGAAAGGTAGTAGGATCCCATTTGAGCGTCATGATGAATGTTTGCTTGTTAGGATGTGGCCTTCCAAATTCTTTTGGAGAGCTCATGACTTGTCGTAAATACATGGTCTGATTTAAAGTGTATTCTCCCATGCCTTTGTCCTGAAATCTGCCTTTAAGTTCACCTTGTTTTGATGTCGAAGGTTTTAATGACTTAGGGTCAATGTATGCCGAAGAAGGAACAACTTCACGATTACTGGGAATGATGGTCTCCATATGTGATCTCAAGTTATTGCAATATATGAACGGATTTGGATCACCGTTGACTATTACCTCGACTCCATTATGAGGAAACTTAATGCATTGATGATATGTTGATGGGACTGCCCTCATTTCATGAATCCAAGGACGTCCTAGCAATATGTTGTATGTGAGATCCAGATCTAGGACTTGACAAACCCCATCCTTTGTAACTGGCCCAATTCTTAGAGGTAAGGTGACCGTGCCCTTGGATGAGCATTCTTCATCATCATATGCCTTGATGGTAATTTGGTTCTTTGAATTCATAGCTTTATCGGAATATCCCAATTGTTTAATGGTGCTCAATGTACAAATGTTTAGACCAACTCCTCCATCTATCAGAACTTGCTTTATTCGATGCTTGTGTATGAAGGCTTCAATATGTAATGGTGCATTATGTGGCTGACTTATGGAGGCATCATCAGCTTCTGTGAATGTAAGGGAATGTGGAATGGATAGGTATCCCACCATGGCTTGAAACTGGTCCACGTTCAGATCAGTAGGAACGGCGGTGTCTTTCAAGATTTTGTCAAGAATGGCTTTATGTGCGGGAGATATGCGTAATAGTTCAAGGATTGAAATGAGCGCGGGTGTCTTCCCTAACTGTTCTACAAGGTCATACTCAGGTTTAGTAGATGAAGAAGAGGTGTTTTTAGTGGAGGCACCTGGCAAAGTAATTTTACCTCGACGAGTTGTAACATGACATTCAGAGGTAGGCTCGGAAAAAGATCCCACACCTCTTAGAACAATCTTGGGTCTCTGAGGAGGATTCTCAGGATTTTTGTTCTTGATGGTAATAGTAGAGATATGATTGTCCATTGAGATGTGATTGATGGTTGAGTCATAGTTGTAAGGTGCTCTAGTATAGTTGGCCTGATCATCTGTGACTTGGGCTTTTCCTTTGTCATGCTTTGGGAATGGTTCCTTGAACATCTCATGTTCTTGATTAGACAAATGTCCCTCAATCTCAATGTCACCTCTATCAATGAGATCTTGCACAATATTCTTCAGTCGATGGCAATTTCCTGTCTTATATCCCTTTCTCTTATGAAACTCACAATACTCATCATCATTCCACCAATTTGGTTTGACCTTTGGTTCATATGGAGGAAAATCTGGAACTGTGATCACTTTGTTTGCCACTAGCTTTTTGAAGACTGATTCAAGTGGTTCTCCCAATGGAGTGTACTTCCTTCGTGATCTGGAAGTTGTTTGAGTATTCACTTGATTGTTTGTAGAACTTGATCCTGAAAAGATGAACTTGGGTCTCACTGTATTGGCATCAACAACTCCATCGTTGACTGTGTTCTTGTTTTTATTCCAAAATCTTGGCTTGTCTTTTCCTTTAAAGTCATCTTTGTTTTCCTTAAATAGCTTAATGACTCCTTGTTCAATTAAGACCTTTTCTGTTGCTAAGCCCTTTTCAATAACATCCTTGAAGGTGGACAAACAAGCTTTCCTTAGATCATAGCCAATATCCTTGTTAACGTTTTGAGTGAACATTTCTACCATTTGTTTCTGTGGGATTTCGCAAGAGCATCTGCTAGCTAGATTTCTCCATCTTTGTAAAAATGACGCAAAAGATTCTCCCTCCTTTTGCTTAGTATTGCACAAAGTAGTGACTGAGATATCTGTTTCTATGTTGTAGGAGAAATGCTGAATGAATGCCTCTGCTAAGTCGCCCCATGACTTAATACCGGGAGGTAATTGAGAAAACCATTCCATAGCTTGATCGCCTAAGCTCTGCGGGAACAACCTCATCAAATATGTTTCTTCTGCCACTACCTCTATGCAAGCTGTGAAAAATTGTCGTATGTGTGCCTTGGGGTCTCCCTTTCCTCTATACTTGTCAAATTTTGGCGTCACAAAGTGTGCAGGAAATGGAGGCATTGGGATGCTCTTATCAAATGGATAAGGACACATGTCTCTCATAGTGTATGTTGGTTTTGGTGCACTCATGTCCTCCATTTTCTTTTGTAAATCTCTTATTTGTTGCTCCAAATTGCTCTTGGGAGGAGATCTATTTCTTGTAGCATACCCCATGTTTGGGACGCCAATTTGAGGAGGAGCTTGTTGCATGTATGGATGATACTGATCGTAGACATGTCCATATGGAGGTCTATATTGATGCGGCATATAGGGAGCACTTGGCATAGCTTCATGTTGAGGAACCCCATATCTATTTTGTGCATATATACCATATTCTATAGGCACGTCATGTTCTATTGTGTTGCCCCCAAATTTGATATGAGGTTTCCTTGTGTCCAAATTTTGAGCATGCCTTTGAGTGTCCACTTGTTTTGATTGATCCATAGCTGGAGCATGTGATTGAGCATATCTATCTGCATAAGGCTTTCATAATGGTCTTCGAAGGTAAGTATCATATGTTTGAGCTTGTGTATGTGGGACTTCTGGTTTTTGAAGCAAAACTGATGGTGACTCAGGCATCATATTCAGTCCTCTATTTCCTCCACTATTGGGTCTCCTTTGATCCATGTTGGAGTGAGTTTGTTGCGAGGGTCGATTTTCCATAAGTTGAGACATGTCAAAGTCATGAGGTATTTTAGCTCCACTTTGTGCCATCATGTGTAAGAAGTATTGTCTATCCCTCTTCATTATCTCTTCAACCAATCTATTGAAATGAGGATTCATAATGGATTCTTCTATATCTGCTGATTGTATTGAAAAGTTGTCCATATTGTCATTGTGTGTAGCATTGTTGTTTGTAGTGTCTGTGTTCTCAACATTTGGATTGTTTCTATAAACCTCCATGTCAGGTAATGTAGTGTGCTCAGGATTGAAGAATAAATCATTGTCATACTCATAAGAACTCATGTTGGCGGACTCTTGAGCTTCTTTAGCTTTTCTCCTAGATTTTTGAAGACGGGTTTCAACCATGAACTAGGTGTTGACCAAGATGTGTAAGACTAGATGAAAATGAAAAAAGTATGGAAGACCAAGAGTTGGATGGAATGTAAATGAATCTGAGGTGTACTTGCAATGTCCAAAGTGTAAGACCAAGTATGTAAGTAGTAGAGTAGGTGTGACTTCCAAAGAGAGGATAGTTTCTCTTGATGAGGTAAGCTGACCTTGACCCTAAGTAAGACCAAATGAGACCCAAAGGTAAGAAACCTTGATGAGGGACCACTTAGCAAAGTGTAGTTGTATGTAGTATGTTGACAAAGTATGATGAGGAAAAGCAAGTGACCTTTTGACTCAAGTTTAGACAAGTATGAATGTAAAATGAGATGTGAAGCAATGATGGACTATGTGAGACCCAAAGACAGGTTGAATGCTAGATGAAACCTGAAGAAACAACCTAGGAAGCTCAAGTATTCCGAAACTGATTTCTTGGTGTTTGTTGGACTCTGAAATTTTTCTTTTTTTTTTCTTGCAATTTTGAACACAGACGCGCCTGTTTACTTCACAGACGCGGTTTCCGGACACAGGTGCTACTATGTTTAACCCAGACGCACTTCTGCGATTTTCTTGTTTATGTTTGCTGGACTGTAAAGGTTTTTGCAATTCTGGACATAGACGCGATTGTATACTTCACAGACGCGATTTCTAGACACAGACGTGTCTCTGTTAGACGCAGATGCTGCTATACACACAGACGCTATTTTGCCCTTCACAGACGCGCTTAGACAACTCAGACGCGGTTAAAATAGACACAGACACGTTTCTGTAAACTTCGTGCAATTTTTCCAATCTGTGAAATTGTTTTGTTGTGACCAAATCTGACTGTTTGACTGTTTTTCGTGACAAGAGGACACAATGTTGATGAGGACTCAATGTTTGCAAGTGTTTAGACTCCAAAAGTGTGTTGTTTGATGTAAAATGTTTTGCATACACTTGAAGACACAAAAGACACAATGTTTTGCTATTTGATCTTGAATGCTTTGAATGTTTAACATAAGTCAAGCACAATTCTTATGGCTGGCCAAGACAATAGTTGTTGATCCCACATAGGGTTTTACCCCCGAGGCTACGCTATTCAGAGCAGATACTTAGATGCTTGACCTCACTGGCTCCACCCTCGGCACTCACTTCTCGGGTCAGCCAAGCATCAGTCCCCATGAAAACTCCCCATGGCGAACTTTGTATCTCTACTAAGAACCGTATGTGTGTGGGCCGCTACCAGAGGTCCGACCTCCTGCCCCAACAACTAGAAGGATTTGGGCCTCTAAAACAAAATGGTGCTAGTAAGGGCATCCGCTCGTGTGGCCATACATGCGGCACTTTCAGCTCTGTAAATACAGAAGGCTCCCAGCCGGTAGGGGTTACGCCCTACAAATGATCAAATAAATTTGATCAAACGGGTTTATGGGGAGACATAGTGTCGGTATGAACTAATCAGCACACGTTATCCATAGTTTTCACCATGAATACATTTGATTATAGTGGTTTGGATGAGGTGGGTTTTCCTCGCTACCACTTGGGTCATTCTCTTCTCACTAGTAGTCCTAATGACCACACGGGAAGACAGGCCCTCTAAAGATTAAACAAAAAGAGCCTATTGCTCAAGACACAAAAGACAATGGTTCAATTTTAGTGCACCAATGGAAGTGTTTACTAGTCTATGAAAACAAGGCACACAACAAAATTACAAAACCCTAGCCAAGGCTCTGCAACAAAATTTGTTAGTAGTTTGGGTTGTTTCAAATGATCACCCCTTCCTGCAAGCACACAAGTTAGGTAAATTTTAGAAAAACCCAAAAAGACTTTGTGAAAAAGGGGCCTTCAACAAAAACGTTTTTGCTTCCAAAACAAGCTGCACAAACTTGGTTAGCTAGATTTGCAAGGGTTAGTCCAAAAATAAACCAGATCTGAAACCTTAAGTATGAAATCTGAAAACCGAATCAAAGAAAGTTTGAAATTCTGAAACAGTAAAAACACAGATGCAGTTATACCAAACACAGACGCGTCTTTAGGACACAGACGTGGTTCTGTAATGCACAGACGCGGCCAAAACACACAGACGCCCGTCTCGGACACAGACGCGATCATAAGTAACGCAAACGCGATTATGTAACACAGACGCCCCTGTCTAAGACCTGCAAAACAAAATTTGTTGAAAACACAGACGCGATTCCTGTCTCCGCAGACGCTCCTGAAACTCAGAGACGCGATCCGAACACTCGCAGACACGGAAATACCTAAAATGTTGTCGAAAAAGAAAATGTCCGATCTGCAACTTCAAAAACGCAAAATCTACAACAAAAGGTTAAATGCAAAGGGACAAGAGTCCCACCGGGCGTGCCAAAATGTAGTATGGTGAAAATGGATAACAATAATAACAATATTGAAAGACTAAATGAATTCAACCACCAAACCAATGACTTAGAGATCATCTGCTCAAGGGGAGCACATAGTTTTGGTAAGATTTTTGGACTTCAAATTTTTGATACAATTTTGAATTTTTCTCATGGGTGTTGCCATCAATGCCAAAGGGGGAGATTATTAGCATTGTACACTCCAATGAGAATTGTAGATGATTGAAGGTATTGTCATTGATGACAACCTTGCAATCCTATGGCACCGACACCGACATACTCTACATCGACAGATAGTTCATCGACAACGACAAACATGATTACTGACACCCCAGCCGACAAGATTTTAATTATTGCATATTATATTTATTTGTAATATCTTTTTGTAAGCCGACAAGGCGTATTGTAATAAGACTCATATATAAGTATGAGATCTTGTAGATCATTTAAGATGTAGACATGGGAAGATTATTTGTAGAAGTAATGTGTGAATATTAAGGCAGATTTTGGAGTAAGGTTAATGGTTATTGTATGAGATTAAACTGGTACTGAACCTGGCATAGCAGATGCTGAACTAAAGCCGTACATTATATTGGATTTTCATAATCCATTTTGTAAGTCAGTGAGACTTCCTTTTGTAATTAAGCAGTGAGCTTTAGGCAGTTGGCCTTCCTACATGTGCAGGCCCCTATTGTAAGTAATATCCATTCATTGGCTAGTGAGTGAATATTGTGGGTCACAAATCCCACCGAGGTTTTTTGCACACCGGGTTTCCTAGTTAAAAATCTTGTGTTATGGTGTGCTTTCTATGTTGTGTTTATTGTTCATATTTACTGCATTAATTCTTGGTTACCGGTACACTATTTTGGAATGCAATTTATTTAATAAGGTTAAAAAATCTATTTATCGGTTAGATAATGATTCACCCCCCCTCTCAGTATCTTTGGGAATCCTAACAGAATGGAGGTGTAATACATTTTACAACCTCACTGTTTACCCTAGTAGGGTTTTGACAGTGTTTTACGAAAATTAGTAGATCTCCCTCCAAACTTAATTAAAAAGAATGAAATAAAGACCAAATTATTGGGGGTTCAACCCTCTATCATTCACAATTTCCTATTGATGCAAATGAATAAGTTTTCAATAATAAAAAATACCGATATCAGACTGTTATGTCTGAAAAACACAAGAAAGTATAGGAAATCATAAATTTATTGATATTCTCCTTTAATACATTGAACAAAAACCACCTCCAAAAGTGTATAAGGCTTTTATAATGCCTTTAAAGCTTTCATACAATACAACCACCCTCATAACCTATTTGGGACAATCCATGTCTAATTACCCCCTTATAAACTCAAAAGTTGCTTAACCATTGTTGTCAACTTTGACAATTTTTGCTCCAAATTGAACATAGACCCTATCTATGACTTCCATGACCTAATAATGATTCAAATAGGTCCAAATACATCAAATAAACCCTTTTACATATTACATCATAAATTCCCCTACATGACTCATTTTTACATATTTTCACCATATTGACAACTTATGACAATTTTGTCAACATTACAACTTTGAGACTCAAAACCTTAACAAAGGGACTCATAGACACTTATTACATCATAAATGGTCATTATTGACCTTATTACATAGAATAAACACAAATCCATTGTCCTTGTGCCAATTTGACCTCATTGTGCCATGATGACCTATTAGGTGCTCCGGCACCATACTCTCGACCTTGAAAGTTTTCCAAGTCTCTTGGAAGTGCTATAATTGCAAAAAAAATCAGATTAAGTACACCTCTAAGTCCTTGTACTAGTTTAATCTTCACCTTGGGTCTATACTTGTCCTCTCCCTGAAATTTTATGGTTTCTTTGTCACTAGAATCCTTCATTCTTGCTCCATCAACTTGGACCCGCCTCTCTACATTTTGATCTACCTTCTTCCACCCGCACCAACCTTTTGTTGGTTACCTTTATTCTTCACATGCACTATCAACTTCCTCATGCTTTGAATCCCTATTAGAATAACATGCAATTTCCTCACAACCAAACTCACCATCCAAAGTCAACTCACTGCCTTGAAATTAACATATCCTTTCTCCATCTCAATTGGAGACCACACAAATTCATTAGACTTATCATGGCCTATCACCAACAACTTCTTATCATCCTCACTAGTCTCACTCACCTTAGAGACCTCTTCTACACTTACCATCTTTACTTCTTCCTCTTCACCTCTTGGGGTGACAACAACTCTCTTTATCTCATCAACCTCTTCAAGCTCTTTGTCAAAATCTTTCCACTTGCCTTGGCTCACCATATTCTCCATTTTCTTCCCTTGTAAGAGGCACTTTACTTCTTTCATTACTTTATTCTCAGACTGAAAAGACACTACATATACAAACTTTAGTTGTTCATCAACTTCCAAAGGACTAAGTGTTGTCCTTGTCATTTCATCATCTCCCAAACTCACAATGGAATTTACCTCTTCCACTGAAATCTATTACATATCGGTATTCATGTCATCAAATCCTTCCTTCTTTGTGTCATACAACTCTTTCCCCTCTTTCTTAGTCAGCAAACAAACTACATCTCCCACTATGACCCCACTAGACCATCATTGCCTTGTCATTGGCAACATGGTATCATTCTTACTCACTTTATCTTCTCCTCTTGTCAACATATTTGAATCATCTGATCCACAAACATTTGCATCACTTGTCTCACATGCCTCATGTCCTATTAATGGACTCTTCACTTGCACACCTGCATCGCACTTAACTAACTCACCTTGCTCCTTCACATGGAGTTCTTTCTTGTTCTTTTCCATGTCAGGTCTGACCCTCATACCATCAACGTGCTGCACACATGTTACCTTGTCATCTTAAAGCTTTAGAGTAACTTCCATCTCCGTTTCTTCTTCATCTTCATGTTCCTCATGCCTTAGGAACTCTCTTCTTCCAATCAAACTACCACCTTCATTGATTCCTCAACATCCTGCAATGGATTCAACACAAACCCTTCTCCATCCTTGTCAATAATATAAGTATTCTTCCTAACATCATGTAATGCATGTCTATCAAAGTGCCAAACTTTACCCAAGATCAAATGACAATCCTTAAAAGGCATAACAACACAAAGTATAGTATCATGATATGAACCAATATTGAAATCCATAAATGCTTGTTCTCTAACATCAATATACTGATCAACATTTGCCCAATATCGTCTGTAAGGTGTTTCATGAGGTATCCTTGGAAAATTTAGTTTTTCTACCATTTCCAATGAAACTACATTATCTAGTGTACCATTGTCAACAATCACCTGGCATACCTTACCTTGACATTTGCATTTGGTCCTGAATATGGATTTCCTCTGAGTCACCTCCTTCAAGTTGGCATACCTTGTTCTCATTTCTTAAATTTCATCCATGATGGTTTTAACTCCTTCAACCTCTCAATATCCACTTGATCTACTTGCTAGGTCTGATACCACTTTGACGTAGAGCATCCACACCAAAACCACATTAGGGATATTTTTTTCTCCCAACTTACCTATTCAAAAGGTCTCATCCTTCCATAACTTCACAAATCCCTCACTAGGAGCTTACTCCACTCACAAGGCTACAATAGCCCAAAAAAATCTAATCCCCTCACACCCTTATCCAATCACTCACACACATTCCTTCATACACATTAAACCATCTTGAACCCACATCCATGCTCTAAAGAATTCAAATACCTTCAAATCATTTTATGGTCATTTAGCCTATACTACCTCCAATTAGGACCTCCACTCTTCCACCAATGCTTTAACACAATATGAAATGGTTTCTTACAACACACATACTCTCTTGTAATCACCAAAAGGCTTCTCAAAATGTTCAAAATTGACTCTCTCTACCCATCCAACCTCCCAAGAACTCACAATGAATTTTGCTGCAACAATACTGGTCTAGACAACCACAATGCTCATTTAGGACAATCATGTTGACATAAAGCATTCCTCACTCAAAGGATTCCAAACACTACACAGGGTTTCAAAGAACCTCCTAGACCTTCCTCAGTACTCCCCACTCTAACTCTTAGGAACACTCACTCAATCTTACACAAAAAATGGAGATGTTTTATCACTATCAAATTAAGACAACCAACTAAGTGTAGGGACAATCATAGACTTTATCTTCCATCTCACTTCTCAATGCCTTCAATGGTTATTAGGTACTCAATAGGGCCTTCATACACCCCTCCAAACCCCAACCACAAAACCAACCAACCTTCATTCATGCAAACACAAGTTCTTGTTGAGTTGATAGACTAATGTACTCACTGTTATTCTGGAACAGTCAATGTGTTTGTACCTTTGGGTTATTTCCTTGGCTTGCAACCACTTGAAACACTTCAATAAACTCTACACACACTCCTTACTTCCTTCCCTCACTCACCCAATGATCCCTTTTTCATGTGGTTCATCATCTACACCCTTCTCTTGTTGTTATACTCTGACTGAGACACAATTCTAGTCACTCTACAACTTGTTTGCATGTGCCAACCATTCATGGATCCCTGCAAGGAAAGTAAAATCAAAATATATACATGTACCCTCCATTCCACTAGGATTTTTCCTTTGATCAACGTGGAATGGAGGTTTAATACATTTTATAACCTCACTGTTTACCCTAGTTTGGTTTTGATAGCAGTTTACAAAAATTAATAGATCTCCCTCCAAACTTAATGAAAAAGAATGAAATTGATGGGGAGGATCTCACAAAAAAGTTTCACCTTATTTAATAGGTAGGTAAGAGATGTTTTAGTTCTCTTCCATCATTGTTCACACCTTGCTCTTGTCCAATATAAAGTCAAACAACTAAACTCCTTTGGAATGCTCCCTATTAACTTGTTTGCTCCTATTACTCACAAGCATGGATGTGATTCACTAGAGTAAATCCAACAATCAAGTTGTCAAAACCTCCAACATACACTTGTAGGGGTCTCAGGGGGTGTAGATAAGGTGTTTCTATTCCATTCATGTGGTTCTTTGATTGGTTTCTCTCTATTTTCCCATCACTTTCTCTTATTCCTATTTTCTAGGCCTAGTAACCCTAGAGCCCCTATTAGCCCTACCTTCATGATTTTTGTTCAATTGCTCAAAAAACTTCCAAAAGACCTCCCAAAATATTTAGTGATCAGAATACCCCTTTGGATAAACTTTTAGATTCAGTAGGGTAGGCTGTCCGGCACTCCGTACAGATACGGACCCCAAAAATGGCTCTTTTTGAGGGTTTGAGAGTTAATAGTCTTCTCCAATAGGGTTTATTGGTTTCTATACCCTGTCACACATCCCTGATTCTACTGAGACTCCAATAAGATTCTTTCTTTCATATTAAACACATGGCACATCCACATTTTATCTCCCCTGCAAGAAATGACAAAATTGACAGTCATATTCCTAGCCGGGCTATGGCAGAGCTCGCATTGGATATGATGGAAAATGGCATCCAAGAAACCTCCAGGACATTACAAAGAACTTGTACACTAGAAATAGGCTCCATGACTTGAATCTCAAGGGCCATTGAACAAACACAATGGGATTTCAAGTTGGAACCATGTCTAGGGTCTTAAACCCTTGCTAAGACCGAGAGAAGTGTAGTAGAAGACAATTTGTAATCAAACACTAAACCTACACTAAGAAAGAATAAAATCACTTCCTGAGAAACACAACAAAATATACTAAACCACCATTAAAGGACAATACCAAGATCAAATCATCTGGTACGGACTGCTATTACCAAAATGACAAAATCTTATGCAAAAACCTGAAAAATTGCCTTCAAATATTATTCAAAGTTTGATCATGGAACTTCCAACCCATTTACAATAATTTCAAAAGAATTTTATATGCATCCTTTCTCATAACCAACCCCCCATCGGTTTCCTAACTACTGATTTGATCAATTTTGAAAAGTTGCTCAAAAAGTTGCAAAAAGTTGTCAAGCAACAATGACAACTTTTGCTCCATTTTGCATTTTTGTAACTTATGCATTTCTATTCACTCTAAACCCCCTAGGATGGTTCCTTGACATCAAAATAACATGAACAAATGCCTAATGAGGCCTTACAAAGAGTTTTACACTATTTTGCAAAATAATGCCATTTTTGGCTTACAAGGGCACATTGGCCAAAACTGAGAAAACAAACAAACCTTGTTGACTAACACATTTCAAATAACTCTAAAACACACTTTTGGACCTATCAACAGTCCATTATTCATTTATTGATCCCAAACATGATCACCCACTCCAAAATTTTGAGAAATACGTCAATAAAACTAGGTAAACGTAGGTGCTCCTGCACCATACTCCCCCAATGAGAAAGAAGTCAAGTGACTCCTTTAGGAAACAAAGTGAGGGAAATTCCAAGCTTAGGAAATTCTACTTCAGGTACCCAAGTGGCCTCCGATTTGAGAAGATTCTACCACTTGACCAAATATTCCATATAGGCAATATACCTTGTCTTCTTGAGGATTCTTGAATCCAATACCTTCTCGGCTTATAGCATAGATGTAGGTGGTAAAGGTAGGTCTAAAAATGATTGGGAGACATTTGAGACTCTACTGCATTCCTCTGGAAGTGTACCTTTGTACTGCACCAAGTCTGCAACATTAAATATAGGAGACAAAGCCATGTCCCCGGGTAGATCAAGTTTGTAGGCATTTTGCCCATACTTAGCTAAGACCTTACATGGTCCAATCCTCCTCATTTTAAGATTTCTAGGGACACCTTTCTAAAGCCTTTCTTTTCTCAAATGCACCATTACTAAGTCACCAACAACAAATTGAACATCCCTCCTCTTTTCATCCACTTTGTCCTTGATTCTTTGAGAGTTGTCTAGTAAAGCCTGCCTTACCTGCTCATGGATCTCTTTCATGGACTGAGCCATGTCAAAAACATGTCCACTCTTTTGTTCCATCTTCCCAATATCTCTAAGCTCCAACACACCTCTTGGATGAAGGCCATAAACTACTTCAAAAGGACTCTTACCGGTTGATCTATTCACACTATCATTGTAGGCAAATTTAGCTTGATGGATGATCTGATCTCAATCTTGTCTATACTCCTTTGTCAAACACCTGAGAAGGTTTCCAAATGTCCTATTTACCACCTCTGTTTGGCCATCCATTTGAGGATGGTAGGCTGAGTTGAAAGATAAGTTAGTACCCAATCTCTACCATAAAGTTTTCCAAAAATGACCAATGAATTTTTCATCTCTATCTAATACTATATTGATGGGTAAGCCATGAATCCTAATGACTTCCTTGAAAAACAAATGAGCAATATGACTATCATCATGAGTCACCTTACATGGAATGAAATGGGCCATTTTTCTAAATCTATCTACCACAACATATATACTATCAAATCCTGATTTGGTCTTGGGTAAACCAACAACAAAGTCCATACTTACACATTCCCATGGCCAGTTTGGGATAGGTAAATGCTGATAGAGTCCAATATTAGAAGAGGTCCCATTTGCCTTTTGACAAACCACATATTTCTCCACATATTTTCTGATATCCCTTTGCATCTTTGGCCAATAGTAGAATCTTTGGACAAGTTCCAAAGTCTTATTCAACCCAAAATGTCCACTTAAATAACCATTGTGCTTCTCTTGCATCAAATTTTCTCTCATGGACCCTCTAGGTACACAAATCTGTCCTCCTTTAAACAAAAGACCATCTTGTAAGGTAAATTTTGCATATTCACCATGAAAATGATTTCTAAACTCTTGACAAACCTTGTAGATGGCAGAAAAGTCTTCATCATCTTGGTATAACCCTTTGAAACTATTCACTCCAATGCTCTTGAGTTGCACTTCTTGAACTGTTAGTAACCTTGTACTTGATGCATCGACAACTTTATTGCATTGACCTTTCTTATGTTTAATGGTAAAAGTATAGGACTACAAATACTGTACCCATTTGATATGTCTATGATTCAAATTTTCTCTTGAGTTGAGAAAACTAACAGCTTGGTTATCAGTATAAACCACAAATTCCTTAGGTAATAGATAATGCATCCACTTCCTAAGTGATTGTACAAGTGCATATACCTCCAAATCATAGGATGAATACATTTTCTTGGCTTCATTGAGCTTTTCACTAAAAAAATGCAATCGGTCTATTGTCTTGACTTAGAACCACTCCAACTGCTATATTGCTTGCATCACATTCTATGGTGAAGAGATTGTCAAAACTTGGAAGAATAAGGACAGGTTGAGTAGCCACCTTTGTCTTCAAGAGATCAAATCCTTTTTGTGCCTCTTTTGTCCATTGAGTCTTAGTCTTTACACCTCCTTTGATTGTATCAAGCATAGGTGCACATATCTCACTGAACCCTCTGATGAACTTCCTGTAAAATTGTGCCAAACCATGAAAACTCCTCACTTCACTTATTGTTTTAGGTGTAGGCCAACTGATTATGGCTTCCACCTTTGAGGTATCCACCTTCAAATCACCACTTGAGATTACTAACCCAAGATTTATCAACTCCTATTTCATGAACTCACATTTCTCCAAATTGATAGTTAGTTGCTCATCACATAATTTCTTCAATACAGTCTCAATATGATTAAGATGTTCATCTTTAAACTTACTAAAAATCAAGATGTCATCTAAATAAACAACAATAAATTTACCAATGTAATCCTTGAGTACTTCATTCATGAGTCTCATGAATGTGCTATGGGCATTTGTGAGTCCAAATGGCATAACAAGCCATTCATAAACTCCTTCTATGGTC
This sequence comes from Cryptomeria japonica, assembly GCF_030272615.1. Classification (NCBI taxonomy): domain Eukaryota; kingdom Viridiplantae; phylum Streptophyta; class Pinopsida; order Cupressales; family Cupressaceae; genus Cryptomeria; species Cryptomeria japonica. The sequence continues at coordinate 7,864,813 of NC_081414.1, forward strand.
TTGAATGTTGTCTTCCATTCATCTCCCTCCTTGATTCTGATTTGGTGGTAGCCACTCTTGAGGTCTATCTTGGTAAAATACTTAGCACCCCCTAAACAATCCATCAAATCTTTAATACTTGGAATGAGAAACCTATACCCGATTGTAATCCGGTTGATTTCTCTTGAATCAGTGCAAAGTCTCCAAGTACCTCCCTTCTTTGGTGCCAAAATAGTGGGAACTGCACATGGGCTGATGCTCTTTCTTATCAGACCACTGTCCAAGAGTTCTTGGATTTGTTTAGCTACCTTTTTATTCTGCTCCGGTGTCATTCTATAAGATGCCTTATTAGGCAATGAGGCTCCGGGTATGAAGTCAATTTGGTGACTTATGACACATTGAGGAGGTAAGGTTGCAGGTGTTCCATCACTTATGATGTCCTTGAACTAATTTAGTATCTGCTACACTTCATTAGGAATACATATTTGCTTGTCCTTGTTTTCCTCTTTTGGTTTCACAACAAGGGCAAACCCCACTCTTTCTCCTTCCTTGAGAGTGTTTATGAGCTCCTTCTCCCCAACTAATAGCACATTGGAACCCTTAGATATTCTCTCTTCTTGATCTCCAATGGACTGAATTTTATAGGTAACTCCATCTTTTTGAAAAGTATAGGAATTCTTTTCCCCATGGTGTATGGCTTTCCTATCAAATTGCCAAGGCCTACCTAGGAGTAGGTGGCATGCATCCATTAGAAAGATGTAACACAATTTTTTGTCCTTGTAGCCTCCTATAGTGAACTCCACCCAAGTTTTTTCATTCACCAAAACATGCTGCCCCTTGTTGATCCAAGTAACCCTATAAGGATCACTATGTGGAATTCTTTGCAGGTTGAGTTTGCTTACTACCTCTTCTAACACTATGTTATTAGTGGAACTTGAATCCACCACCACTCTACACACTTTACCCATGATCTTTCACTTTATCCTAAACAAGGATCTCCTTTGACTAGGTTCCTCCTTAACCGTTTCTTTGATGAAAACTCTTCTTATCATAAGATTCTCTCCAACCTCAGAATCTAAGAAAGTACAGGAAATCACAAATGTATTGATATTCTCCTTCAATACATTGAACAAAAACCACCTCCAAGCATGTATAAGTCTTTTATAATTCCTTTCAAGCTTTCATATGGTTACAACCACCCTCATAACCTATTTGGGACAATCCATGTCTAATTACCCCTTACAAACTCAAAAGTTGCTTAACCATTGTTGTCAACTTTGACAATTTTTGCTCCAAATTGAACATACACCCTATCTATGACTTCCATGACCCAATAATGATTCAAATAGGTCCAAATACATCAAATAAACACTGTTACATCATAACTTTCCTTACACGACTCATTTTCACATATTTGCACCATATTGACAACTTATGAGAATTTTGTCAACATTACAACTTTGGGACTCAAAACCTTAACAAAGGGACTCATAGACACTTATTACATCATAAATGGTCATTATTGACCTTATTACATAGAATAAAAACCAAACCATTGTCCTTGTGCCAACTTGAGCTCATTGTGCCATGAGGACCTATTAGGTGCTCCTGCACCACAAGGGTCACTTTCTCCTCCACCTCATCTTTGACCCAAAGGTGCTCACACATGTGTGAGAATTATCTTCCAAATAAGAGCCACCCTACACTTTCCCTTTCCAACCACATGTCATCCTCCTGAAACCTATAAATCTTACACTTTTCCAAAAGTGTTTCCACTTATCGTCTCTATTTATTCCCGAAACATGATCACATGTGTGAGCACACCTTGTCCTCTTCCCCATGCCAAGTGTTATTCACAAGACACTTCAAATTTTGACACATGTCACAAGGCTAAGAAATCAAGTAACCTAACCTCCTCACATTCAATCTCATCCATCTATTATCTTTTGATCTCAATCATCCATTTCAAATTCTAAATTCTATAAATTAAAGTCTCCTCCCTTCACAAAACCGTCCACTTCATTTTCAATTTCATGTTGTTAGTTTGCATCCACAACCATTCTTAATTTTCATCCCCATTATCCTCATTTCATCATTCAATTCCTCCATCATACTATTTGTTAGCAGTCATCCTTTTTTTAAATTTAAAATGCCCACTTTCATTTTATTAGTGGTCTTCTTTATCGGTTATGCCTTCATTGGTAAAACCTTAAAGGTCCTTGAGTTCTACTTCTTATTTAACCCAATTTTGCGATTCCAAAGGAGGAGCCATTTTCTTTTGGGTGATCGAGCAACAACTAAAAATCTGCACTTTTCAAAATGACCAATTCTTCCAGATGACCGATACTCTCTTAGAGGATGATGATGGGGTATCAGAGAATTCAAAATCTCTTGTTGCATGCTCCATAAACTCCCTGGTCAGCCGGTTGTTGTACATTATACAACTCCCAAGGAACAGATCAAATGAATATTTGTGAGTATCCTCTTTAATGGTTGATTAAATGGCTAAAGGCACATAAAGGTGGCAATATGAGTCATAGCATTCAATATTGTCAGCTTTTGTAGATGAAATTTAATGCACCACCCTTTGAGCTGGCCAAAGTAATGCGTACTATCATTGATAATGAATTTCCTTTGTTAGAATGGTTTTTCCTTGTGATAACTAGTTGTCGGTTATTGATCCGAACTTAAATTGGCCATATAGAGAACAAGGGAATATTATCCAAGGGATTCTTGCCCTTGCATGGAAACAACAGATTGATTTTGTAGAATATAGAAAGACAATCACCTTACTAGGTAAAATTGTGGAACAAATCGAAAATCACAAACAATAGTTGCAAGAAGAAATAATTGTGAGAAGAAACCCTGGTAATTAGATTTTTAGACAACAAGGAGGATGGTGCTCAAAGGGAAATCTCTAGTGATACAACCTAATGTCGAGTATATGCAGGAGGACATCCTCTTCAATTTGACCAACTTTGCTTGAGAACACATACAAAATGAAGAGGAATTTGCGGGGGTTCTTTGGGTATTGATTGAAGATGCTTTTGATGAGTTTTTCTTTGCTTAGGGTAATTCTTGAAACAATTATTTTCAAGATTGTTATCTTCCTAGAAACCGTTACTTTGAAACGAAAAATGGATGTTAGTTATAAAAAGAGTTTTGAGATAAAAGGAAGGGGTAAGGTAGGGAGAAGAGGAGGAGGATTTTGTTTTGGGTTTTGGAAATACAGACTTTGTGTTGTTTTTTGAAAAATAAGAAAGATCTTGGTTTAGTTAATTTTGATACTTTAATATCAAGTAAGGAAGTTTTTGAACAATTATCTAATATGATTAGACTTTGTGCTATAATAGATACATTTGTATTTTTCTTATTTGGATGCATTTCTGTTCAAGTTTTTGTACGCTAAGTCATTGAAATATCTATTTTTCCTCCATCAATCATTGTTATATAGTGTTTATCTTTGAATAAACATTGAATAGGAATGGCAACTCTAGATCCTTTGATCTCCCCATCTTGAACCTTACATTATCTGTCATACTTTGATATGAGAGTGATGATTAGTTAGAAATATTCTTTCATTACTTGCATGTTACTTTCTTCCCTTTCCTTTAAGGCTTTTCAGTTAAAATTCTCACCTTTCTTGCTTTTGGGTTAAAAGCATACCCAAAAAGTCAAGACTATATCATAAGAGGGAGTTGTACCTCGCAAATTCAGAGGAAAGTTGCAGAAACAATTGAAACTTCTCCAACTGTTGTTAATAGTTTGTTCCCATTCCCGGGTTAAGAGTCAATATTTTTATATTTTGAAGAAAACACAATTTGTTAACCGACTGATTTTTGGTGACTCTATTGGGGAAAGAAAGACCAGTACTTGTTTCAGATATAAAATGGTACCTTCCAATAAATGAAGGATGACGACTCTGTTAAATCAAGATATATTAGAAAAATGGTTTGATACCAGGCCTAGCAAGGAAATCAGTTCAAATCAAGAAGGAGATTTGCACCAACGATTGAAGACATAATTGTTGTGAACGACCAATTACTTCAATCTTTTTGGAATATTTTCAAGGAAAGTATCTGTGAAGCTGAAAAAGAGGGGGTTGAATCCCTCCAAAGATCACTAATCTGTATTGCTATTGAAAAGTATGCATCAGAGATATTTTCAACTTGAGGATCTTGAAAGAGATATTCATCAATTACAGGTTACATTAGAAAGATTAGAAGAAGAATCTGACAATAGAAAGCCGATATCTTAGAACTTCTCTGTTATTGGTGAGCAAAATTTTGCACAAACATTGATTGAGCTAAATGATTCATCAATACCATGGAGTGATCATAATCAACAACATAATAAATTTTTGCATCAAGATGAAGATGAGGAACTTGAATCTTTTCCATCATGCATGTAGATGGAGCAAAGAGAGCAATCATTTATTTTTCCTGAAGAAAAGGTGTTACTAGATGAAAACAAGATTGTCTTCAAATATTCCAAGTTGGTTCTTGAAAGGTTCAAAAGATGAATTTCGGTGTGGAGTTGAGGATGAAAATGGTCATGCTACCATAGTGGACATAGAGGCACTCACTTGCAACTTTGGCAACATTGAAAGAGGTATGAACATGTCATTGTTTGAATCTTTTGATAAAATATTTGAAGAAGAGAAAATATCAGGAAAAAGAAATGCGTGCATGTAAAAGTAATATGGTTGAATCTATTTTTGATTATGGGAAAAACAGGTTTTGAAGGGACCCTGAAACCCTTTACAAAAGATCCTTAAGAAATTAGAGCATTAAGAAACAAGAAGGAACAAACAACAAAAAAACCAACATAGAAACGAGTAAAATATCCAACAAAAAAGCCCCACAAAACCAGCAATGTCCAGCCAAAACAGACAAAAGACAGAGAACAAACTACTTAATGTTTTTTAGGGCATTAGCCAGATTTCTGCTAATCCCATGCAATTCTTTAATATTATCCCTAAGTTTATGGATTTCCTTAGAAGAGGCCACACCAAAATTCTTCATGCTCGCCCTTGTTCTCTTTATCGCTCCACCAGGAGCACTTTCCACAGTCCCTGTCTCAATAGCATCTTCATCAATATCAAGGTCCATGATGGGTTTGGGAGTGCTGGAGCCCTCAAGGACCTTAGAGATTTCCTCAAAGTTCTTAGTAACAGAGGTAAGGATATCTGAAATCATTACCAAAAGGTCTTTCATAGCAGTTTTTCCTTCCTCCAGATTACCAATCTGAGCTTCCATCTTCTTTTCTTTTTCCTCCATATCCTTCTTCCAGTGCTTCTGGTCCCTATCATCTTTCTTCCTTTTCTCTTCCCACTACTTCCCATTTTTTCTCCAGATTCTTGATTCCTTCATAAGCCCACTTGTCAAAACCCATCCTAGCCTCAGATAGATTTTTGAGATTATCTAGAATTAACCCTTCTCCAACATACTCCTTATCCTTGCTCGGATTCTCCTTGTCCATCTCTTACTAAAATTCCTTATTCTTCTCCTGCTCAATATCCATTTCTTTTTCCTCATTAATCTTATTATCTTGCTCCTCCATTGGCTGGCTATTGACAGTGCCTAAACTAACACTGTGGGTAGGACTATCTTGATTGGAAACATCCTCAGCTCCTCCTTCCTCTTCCCCCACTTCCTCTTCTTTCCAGCTTTCCTCTCCTCCAGACTCATCAGTTTCCATCTCACTACCATCTTTTCCAATATCCTCTCAGTCAATCTCTATCTCCTTTTGATTATCCTTGTCCTCTTGAATTTTCAACCTAGTAGCATTTTTGCTCTTTTTGCTCTGAGTCGAGTCTTCCTTGCTAAGCCCGCCTTCCTCCATCTTTCTCTTACCTTTCCCCAGAGACACAAACAATCTCTTATTTTCTTGGATAGGAAGGATTTTTTAGTGCTCATAAATGAGCAGAATGAGGCCACAATGAAGCACCAGAGTTGAAGGGTTCTTGGTATGCTTATTAAGAGACCTCGACAGAGACCTGAAGAGGTAGTAGGGTAGGGAAATCCTCTTCTCATGCCTGAAATGATTTAACAACACAAAATGGTATGTGTGGACCCTAGTAAAATGACTCTCCATTGTAATGTATTCCATAATAGCATTCAACACATAGCCCCAAATTTTCTTAATGTTGGAAGCATCATAATACCCCCCGTAGCTTTACCAATTTTTGCCCTCTCCTTCTCTTTGCATAGAAAAAGATTAACTACATTATTAGAAACTTTCCAGTCTCTAAAAAAATTAAGACCTGAGTGGGGCATACTTGTTACCATCGCTATGAGCTCCGCATCCAGCTTAAACCTCACACCATGAATTTTGAATGAACCGTTAATCCAGTTTTCAATGACTTTGGTGACTGCTAGGTTAACTCTGCCTTTATCATAATCGACCAGCTTCTCCATGAAATTCATCATGAACCCTTTTTCCAGCTTAGTCCATACCTTTGGCATTTCCTTCCATCTAGAAATGTTATCTGGTTCCTCTCTCCTTAGATGCCCCCCCATTTTCAAGTTCGTTATACCAAGTCTATTCTTTTGCAATTTCGGAGCTTCCTTCCAAATGACTCTCAAAATTTTGAAAATGCTAACCCACAAAGTGTGCAGAAGATTAATAGCTTTGATTAGGATTCTGCCATTCTGTCATGTCATCATTACCTTTGTATAAATGTGAAGATTACTCATTAAAACTTTCATAATTAATTGTGCGATCCATCTTTCCCCATGAATCTGTCCTTTCTTATAAGATCTTTTATATTAAAATTAATATTACCTTCCCCATACCAAATACTTTGAGCTTTAGAAACTACGCCTACGTTTTCTAGACCATCTGCAACCAAATTTTTTTCTCTAAAGGCATGTTCAATTATAATAAATTTAAAGATAGCTATAATTTCTCTAGCTTTAAAAATTATATTTTCTATAGACCACGATGGCTCAGTTTCTCCCTTCAAGCACTCAATAATGTTTAGAGAGTCTCCCTCTAGCCATAAGTTATCATGATTTAGATTTTTTGCAAGCATCAAAGTATTCAAAGCTGCAGAGGCTTCAACATAATGACTAGTTTGATTACCCAGAGGGCCAACAACTACCACAAGGCAACTTCCAGCAAAATTCCTGACAATGCCCCCATAACCAGCTTTACCCGAGTTCCCCTTAGACGCCCGTCAAAGTTGGCCTTAATCCATCCCTGAGACGGAAAGCACCAAACAAGACCATCCCTACCCTTATCCTTACTAGATTTGATATTAAGAGGTTCCATCTGTCATTAAAGTCCTCTTTAGCAGCTAAACCATGATCAGTTCCATTTAAACATTCAAATATCCCTCTATATATTTTATCCACAACTACTTCAGGGTTAGCAGTTTTATCCCTAAAACTCCTGTTGTTATGCTCCTTCCAGATATTCCATATAACATTAGGGAGAGTAAGTTTACACAACTCAACATTCTTAGATTTGGAATTAGGATAGTACCATTGCTGCCGGAACTCCCCCAGAGGGGAAAAACCAGCTCAGCTTCCACCTACTAAAAATAATATCCCAGATTTCCTGACTGAAAGTGTGTTGGTAGAGGATGTGACAAGAAGACTCCTCTTCCCTGCAACAAAGAGAACACCTATTAGGAAAAACAAATCCACGCTTTTGGATGTTATCAAGAGTCAGCACCTTGTTTTTGATAAAAATCCAAAAGAAGATATTAATTTTGGGTATCAACTTATTTATCCACACTTTAGCCCACAAAGGAATCTCTTCTAGAACTTTGTTGTAGATAGCCACCACCGAAGACACAAAGTAATTCCCATCCAAAGTCTCCCTCCAAATCAAACTATCCTCCTTATTGTCCCTAAAATTTTTAGAAGAAAGTAGAATCTCAAGAAACTTTAATCTCGAACATTGCTGGCTGAACTCAATCCACTTCCCGTTTCTCCAATAGACTCTAACAGAGCCACCATACCTATTTTTGAACCAATATTTCCATTCCTTAAGGATAGGAATATCCTCCAGAGGTTTATCCAAGAGCCATCTGTCTTCCCAAAATCTAATAATTCTTCCATTCCCCAATTTCCACATTCTTCCAGCAGCAGCCCAACTTTTAGCTGTTTGAACTGCATTCCAAATTGCAGAGCCTTCAACAAAAAAAGAGTTATCCAAAAATTCTTCCTCAGATGGTTGCATATAAAGATATTTCTTTTTCCAAATTAAATTCCATTCTCTTTCCTCCCCTTTCATTCTCCAAATTTGTTTAGTTAACAAGGCATTATTCATAAAAATAATATTCCTTAAACCCAACCCCCCAAAAGCCTTAGGAGTAAAAATTTTGTTCCAAGCAATAAGGGGTATTCTATTTTTGTCTTCCACTCCTGACCAAAGGAACTTTTTTTGAATTCTTTCAATTGCCTCTGGAAACTTTCTGGGGATTTTAAACAGACTAAGGGCATAAATAGGAAATTTTTTAAGAGTAGCTTTAAGCAGCGTTACCTTGCCCGCTTGACTAAGGATAGCTCCTTTCCAACCAGCCAATTTAGAATTGAATCTATCAACCAGCTTCATCCAGAAATTCTCCAAAGGCTTTAAACAAAGTGGGAGCCCCAAATAGGTTAAAGGAAACTCAACAATTTTACATCCAAGGATTATTTCAATCCTTATTTGTCTTTCAACAGGGGTATTGATGAAGAACAAAGAGCTCTTATCCCAATTAATTTTTTGGCCAGAAGTAGTTTCATAGGTGTCCATAACATTCTTCATATTTATTGCTTCCCTAATAGTAGCTTCCCCCATAGTAATCGAATCATCAACAAACTGTTCATGAGTATAGGTTATGCTGGAAGATGAAGGTTTAAGGCCTTTGAGTTTTCCATCTTCCACATTTTTTATAATATATCTGCCCAAACTTTTAGCTAAAATAGTGAACAAGATAGGGGAGATGGAATCCCCCTGTCTTAGACCTCTAGAACTTTTGAAGAAACTAGAAGGGGATCCATTAACAATAATTGCAGAGGAGGAAGTTTCAGTCAACTGGGAACAGAGTCGAATCACTTTTTCCCCAAACCCAAAAGCTTTCATAATTCTGAAAAGGAATTGCCAATTCACTCTATCATAGGCTTTAGACATATCCAACTTAAGAAAAAAACCCCGATTTTTTGCAGCAATTAAAGAGTGAATATTTTCATGAACTGAAATAATAGAATCCAGAGTCTATCTACTAGGGACAAAACCATTCTGCTGAGCTAAAATAATCTTGGGAAGAATATCTAGCATTCTATAGGTAATAACCTTAGAGATAATCTTGTAAATAGAATTACAAAGACTAATAGGTCTGAACTTATCAAGAGAGTCAGCTCCAGAAACCTTTTGATTAAGAATGATGAAGGTCGCATTCAATTCTTTTAAAAGCCTCCTTGAACCAAAGAATTCTTTGACTCCATTACACATATCAGTCTCCACAATATGCCAGAAGATTTGGAAGAAGAACATTGGAAATCCATCTGGACCAGGAGACTTATCTCCCTGAAAAGAAAACACCACCTTTTTGATTTCCTGATTAGAAGGGATCCGAGAGAGATTTTTGTTGTCATCCTCATTTAAAATGGGAGGGATAGCCTGCACAAGAAGGTCTTGATTTTTGAAATCCAGATCATCCACCCCTCCCAAAAGATTGCTAAAAAAATCCAAAGCTTCCTCTCTTATATCATTTTCATCCAATAAAATCCCCATATTGCAAGATAACTTGGAAATCTTGTTAACCGCCCTATGCTTTAGAGCTGTCAAGTGGAAAAATTGGGTGTTTTTATCACCTTCCTTCAAATACAAGGCTCTTGATCTTTGTCTCCAAAAAGTCTCTTCATTAGAAATAATTGTATGGTATTTAGACAACAACCCATTTTCAACATATCTCAAGTCCTCTGAAAGCCCTTCCTCTTGGATTTTATCTTGGACTTCCTTAATATCAGTCTTAATTTGGGCTTTGTTTTTAAAGATATCACCAAATATCTCTTTGTTCAATATTTTGATTTTGGCCTTTATAATGTTAATCTTTTTGGCTATTTTGAATAATGGCATTCCCTCAATCTCAGAATTCCACCAATCAGCAACATCGACTTCCAAAGATGGGTGGGATAACCACACTTTTTCAAATCTAAAAGGGAAATTTCTCTTTGCAGAAAAAGAATTAGCAGTAAAAGAAATAGGGTAATGATCAGATCGAATCTTAATAATTGATGCCAAAGAGAAACTATACTTAGAAAGCCACTTAGGAGAAATAAGGGATATATCCAACCTTACTTGAATAAGATCAGATCCAGTTCTACGATTGGTCCAAGTATAATTAATCCCTTGGAGATCCACATCCATAAGAGCTTGATCGTTAATAAAATCCATAAGATCTTGTCTTCCCTCTAGAGAAGCATCATCATTGGAACTCTCATCAGCTTTATCCTGGATGATAGGCCCTCCCTTCTGGTCCTTTGATTCAACTTTTTGAGCATTTACTTCTATCCCTTGCTTTTCCTCCTTGTTGCTCTCTATTTGATTGTTAGAACAGGCACAAACAGATTTTTCATTATTACTATTCATATCCTTCTTTTCCTCATTTTCCAACTCAATCACTTCCTTATCAGGAACACACTCTGCAGTTGGGTCTTCTCTCTTCCCTTTCGTTTTCCATTTCTGCTTCAAACTGCTATCACTCTTACCAATCTTACTCTTCTTGAGCGGGCAAGATTTCGCCCAATGACCTGACTTTTTACAATGAAAACAAACAAACGGGAGAGATTCATATTCAATCACTTGGGTCCATTTTGCATTATTACTATTCATATGGTTGAATCTGTTAAAGGTGGGAATAACTTGTCTTTTTAATCCTCTTGTTCTCTCAATAAAGATTTTGTTTATGCAAAGGGAGAGGATGTTGTTTTTGTTAAATTTGATCCCATGATAGTAGAAAGCAATAATAAAAAGCCATAGTCATAAAAAATACACCCCAAAATTGATTTATCCTATGGTTTACAAAAAGAATCTTTGATTCTTGATGCTTCTCTTCTATGCCAAAGTGAAATTATGATTGATGCTGCATAAAAAAAGAATGCTACAGTAGTGATGAAAATGGAGGGAAGATTTAATACATTATACGTGCCCACAAGATATTGTGAAGATTCAAAATTTAGAGACAATCCGCTCTTCGAATTTTGTCTCTGAAATAATTAATGAGAATTAATTTCCTTCTCATGATAAAAATAAATTGGAGGGATATATTCTTGAGAATGACTCTGTAAAAGATAATTTTGAGACCATGTCGCAAAATCATATACATGTTGAAAAAGAGAGTTTTGAGACCATGTCGCAAAATTTATGTAAATTTTATGTCGGGTTAATCATCGATCAGTTGACATTTCACAGCAAAACTGACGTCAACAACGAAGAAAAAGATTAATGATAATAGAATGTGGATGATGTTAATTGTTATTGTTTCTGGATTAGACTGTGTTATCATGATCTATCATCGAAATAGCAGAGAGTTAAGATGGTAGATCACAAAGTGTGATCTGAAAGGTTGATACAAAAAATAATAAAAATCTAATTTAGAACAATAGCAAAGAAATAAATGTTATAATAATAGTGTAATCTAGAAATAATAGCAGAGAAGGAGATGTTATAATAATAGTCTAATCTAGAAACAATAGCAGAGAAAGAGATGAAAACATTGAAGTTGATCTTTAATTAACCTTTAATCTAAATTCATGTCAAATATTTTTCTTTATTTCTATAGAGGTAAAAGGGAGATAATTCTCTCTCAGATCCAATTATAGGTAAATGATTTGTTTTTTAATATTGTACACATCAGCACCAATTTTATTTAGTTTTGGTATTTTTTTATTGGAAACATGCATTTATATTAAAATAAAATAAATAATTTTTGGGTCCTATTTTAATGGGATGTCTCAATATAACCATACATGAATAAGTGGTATACTCTTGTGTTAAGTTTGATTCCTTCAATGTTTATCTATTCTATTTATTCTTTTCTACATATTTTCATACATTCAACATTATCCTTGTCCTATTTACACTTATTTCTACCCATTCTTTTCATTATTACTTTATCTCAAGAATCTATTATTGTTTTTGTTTTTGTCAGTCCTATAAAATGCTCCAGATTGATTATAAAATTCAAATTTTAAAATTTAAAATTGGCAACTCCCTCACCCTTTTGCACTAGCTTTTGGGAATCAACTTGACCAAATCTAATAGTGCAATCTTGTGTTTTGGTACATAAAGACGCTCATTTGTTAATTAAGCATTATCAAGTTACAATCCAAAAATACGTAACTTCAAGGAGAAATCATTCTAGGAAGATTTTTTTTTGGAGCACTAAAATACCCATTTCATCAATATCGACAAATCTTAAAAAAGGATTTTTAAATAAAAAAGCTAAAAGTCACACATTCATTGAAAATGTAGCCTAGCTTACAACAAGCCATACATATCCACCATGCAAATGCAAATACAATAAACACATTTGGTATATTCACAGATCATGTAACCGTTAGACCCACCTTCAACATTATGGATTAGGTGACAGTAGATAAGTGGGTCCCCATTTGGGTGAAAATAAGAAAAATCAAAATAGATCATTATAGACACCTAAAATTGACCATTGCCATTTTGTCAGTTTACCCCTACTTAAAGCTAATTTTCCTTCATATATCCATTTTCTTCTATTTTTCCTAAGGCTTAGCCTAAATTAAATAAATACCTTTGAATTATTTACCTTTACATTTATCCCTTTCCTCCAAACAAATAAATTAATAATTTTTTTATTTAATTTACTCCTCACATGTCACATCCTCCTACTTTTCCCACTTGCCTCCTTAATCACCCTCTAATCCTCATTAAATCCTCCACTAAGCAAGTACACACACTTGATCCTTGATTAAGTGTGGTCAACCCCTCCCCATAACATCAAGCACATGGGCCCATGTACTTGGTCAAACGGGTCTTATTTCCTCAAGTATCCAAAAGGGTTTTTTAACTCCTTTATTCTTCTCCATCATCCTCTACCACAGTTCTTCATCCTCCAACCTTAAACATCCATTCAATCTTATCCCAAATCTTATTTATCCAACCCTTAACCATCCATTTAATCTTATCCCAAATCTTATATATCCAACCCTTAGTCATTTTCATCAATATCTCACTCCTTTTCCATTTAAGAACCATTATGCAACCAATTTTTTGAGTGAGTACACATCCAATCGACTATCATGGGAAATATACATATTGAGAGGTTTAATATAGTTTGATTTTGTGAAATTATATGCTCTTTTGACCTCCTTTTATCCTAATCTCAATTGTTGTATTACTTTGTGATTTTGGGATATTTTAGTGTCCATTTAGGGCTCACATTTCATAGCATACACATTCTTACACGTTTGGTGGGACATGGGTTCAAACTAACCATTTTTTCTTTTTAAGTTTTTTTTTTTGTCTCCAAGTCATGATTTGGCGGGTTCATTTGTGCAGTGGTAGATTTGTTCTACTTGGGTGGGCTTGTTGGTAAGATCTCTCTTTTAGGTTTTTACTAATTCAACGTGTGCATATTGTGTATTGGCAGGTTTGCAAATTTTTTTGGTGGGATTAATCTTAGGATTACTTTGACATACCTAACTACAAATTGATGGACTCACATATAAATCAGTGGATTTGAAAACTTTTCAATGGGTTTGCACTTCATGATGCAATGGTGGGGTTCGTCAAACTTTAATGAGCTTGCAACCTTAGCACAACGGTGGGTTTGTTAATGTTTTGACAAAAGTGACAAACTCTCAATAGGTTTACAACTCCTAGCACAATGGTGGGCTCGTAAATATTTTGACATAATTGACAAACTTTCAATGGGTTTGTAACTCCTAGCACAATGAGGGGTTCGTTGATATTTTGGCAAAATCGATAAACTTTCAATGGGTTTGTAATTCTTAGTATAATGGCAAGTTTGTAGATATTTCAGTGTTCAACATATACATCAATGGGTTTGATCATATATCAATTGAATTGCATCTGACCCCCTTTAGCGGATTCACACACAAACATGCAGATTTTCTCTATTTTCATTGGGCTTTCTCTCTAAATCAACAACATCAAGTATAACCAATCAATTTCAAGTGAGTTTTTCTTACAATTTTATTTTATCTTTTTTTTTTCTTATCTAAAAGATTTAACCAGTCATTGGGTCGGGTGCTCCAACCCCTATAGGTTAATGCATCACTACCTTTGAGTTTTTTTTGGCATCTAATCTATTTGTTGTGTAGCTTTTACTCTTTTGCCAAAGCTAAAATCTCAAACTACTAACATATCTTCTTGCAATACCTAGTGAAAGATTACCTTTTATTATTGCTAATCTAGGAACATTGCAATTTCTAAAGGGTCAATTAATCTGTTTGTTGTGTTTGGGGTGTGTGTATGTTTATGTATGCTCTCCCCTTCTATCAAAAGGTGAGATTAGCAATAAAAAATGCACACATACCTAAGTCTTGTTGTTTATATCTTAGGCTTGCTATCTTGCCCATGTGCTCTACCCTTGGATTCCCATATGAGCCTAGATATTAGAAACACCTAACATTTCCTTTCCTTTAAGAGGTCTTCTTGGGGATTTCATAACCCCATAGAACAAGCTCAACCATGTGAACTGATAAGGTATATTAAGGGATGAGAGTGAAATTTGTAGCCCAATCTAGTCATGTCATGTCTTTATTGAAATCTTGAAGCTTGGGTGATACCAATATAGGGGTGCAAGGATAGTCTGAGTGGTTCCACTAGTGTTCTCGACCCATTCTTGTGATAGGATGGTGCTCATGGATGTGTCCCACATATCCTACATGGTATTTAGAGGATTCATATGTTGATTCTCTATCTAATGGCAGTGTTGCTATTTATGTGTGTGGATTTCTTGACATCTATAGTTGTGGTTGTTTCAATATGGAAAAGAGAATTGGTATGTTGTTTGACAGTAATGTTGAGTAATCTTTAATATGCAATAAAGAGTATTTATGTGATACAACCATGGTCCAGAAAACCCTCAAAGGGATCAGTCTAGATCATGCAAAAAGAGTAACACAATGGAAGCACGAACATAAAACATAGAAAATGCAATTAGAGAAATCCACAACATCATTTATTCATCATAAATCAACCGACAACATCCGGAAATCAAAATATTCTTGTAGGACCAATTACATCTGTAGGCATTCTACACCGTCAACCAACTGACATGAGAATAGTTGATGTTGTCATTGATGGCAACCAACTGGCAATTCACCAGAAATTGGTTTCTACATGCCCGACATAAAAAATTTCATACACTGGTAGACATTGGCACTGACAGGCACTTCACCAACATTCAGAATACATTGGCAACAAAGCATACTGACACTCTAGACGAGATGGGATAAAGTTTTGTTTATATGAATTGTTTTGTAATATAGTTATATATTGTAAGCCAACATGGTATATTGTAAAAGACTCATATATGTATGAGATCTTATAAGATATTTTGGGAGATGTGTGATGAGACAATTTTGTATAAGGTGATATAGTTGAGAGTGAAGGTTTAGGTTATTGACTGAGCTTAAACTAGTATTGAACTTGACATGAGAGGTGTTGTTTTGAGCAGTACATTGTATTGGATTTGATAATCCATTTTGTAGTCAGTGTGACTCTTTATTGAGTAGTGAGCTCTATGTTGTTGGCCTCCCTGCATGTACAGGCCCCTCATTCTAAGTAGTATTTATTCATTGGCCAGTGAGTAAATATTGTGGGTCACAAATCCCACCGAGGTTTTTCCCACATCTGGTTTCCTCGTTAAATATCTTGTGTTATGGCGTGTTTCTATATTGTCTCTAATATTTTTGTTTACTGCATTAATTCTTATTTACTGATACACCGTTTTGGGTTGCAAAGTTATAAATAAGTTTAAATATTCTGTAAACCGGTTAGACACTGATTCACCCCCCCCCCTCTTAGTGTCTTTGGGACTGTCATTGAATCTAACAACATCATACATTCCAGGTTACAATCATTTGGATCTCCAAATTATGGATCATGAAACTAAATTATCATATTTATTCTTATCCACCTCTATATCTGCTTCCCCCTATCATCTGGAACACATTTGGGTTGGCCACAAAAGATCACCTGTTGGCCCCAAAATGTGAAGATATCCTCCGCCAAGAACACAAATGAAGTACGGACCACCAAGGGCCAAGGAACATCGAACATGGTACCAAACATATCTGGAAGCCAAGAAATTGCTCTGCACGAGAAGAAATCTCCAACTAGCTGTTAAGCTCAAAACTGCTCTAGGAACCAAGAAACAAATAATCTAGAAGTGATAACTTGTCAGAAAAGAATCCAAATGAACTGTCCCGAACAAGTAACAAGAACCATTCTGAAAGACAATAATTTGATCCACAACGAAAAAGGAACAACTACCGGAAAATTTTAGAAGAAACACAAAAAATGCAGAATAGAACAAGAACAAAATTGAAAGCAAATATTTTTGGTTGATGCAAGATTGCTCATTGATTGGGGATGCTCCTGCATTAGACACCCCAAATAGAAAAATATGTTCCATGAGAGGCAACTCATGAACATCAAAAAGGATTTGGGATATAGACCCTATTCTCACTTCTGATCCAAATATCTTCTTTATCTGCAAACCTCTTCCTTCCTACCATTTCTAGAACTTCAGTTAGATCTTCCAATCACTTATCCTTTTCTCCTCTCTTTGCTTGTTTCATACCTACACTCTACCTCTTACCACTATTCCCTTTCTTCGACAAATCCGATCTATGCTTTCCACTAGAATCCATCTTACCTGCCACCATAATTCTATCATTTTTGTCTTCCGGTACCACTTGGTTATCAGCTAGATCTTTCTTCAAATCCATAGCAACATCTGATATAACTTTTGCAACCTATTTCTCAGCATTGCAATTCTCCACAAAACTCAAGCTCCTCAACTCTTTCTCTTTCAAAGATACCAAAGTAAACTTCTACCCATCCTTCTTAATAGTGACTAGGTTCTTCCTACAATCATAGATAGCTCCTCTATCAAACTGCCAAGGTCTACCCAACTGTAGCGTCCTAAAATTGCAACACTTGCAATTTCGACTGCATTTCGATCTTCACGATGGCGACGCAACACGCAACCTGAATGGAGACCCCAAAACTTGCTCGCGACACTAAAAACTGCATTTTTCAAGCACCCTGGCCTGAACCTCCTTGCACCCTGCTGTCCCGGGAGGTGGGACCAGAGCGCCCAGCGCCCTGGTCCTCCAGGACCAGGGCGCCCAGCGCCCTGGTCCCTGGGTCCTATTTTGGGCCCGGTCTCCTAAGGGGCTCGGGTCTTTTTTGTTTGCAATTTGGAAATTACATTTCCTGGTCGGCCTAAGGTCGGGAAAATCAGTCTATCAGCCCTAATTGACAAGTATATAAACTACATTTTTCTCTCTCATTTGGTATGAAGAGGATATGTGTACAAAGCGTGGAAATTATACTCAAGCATTCAAGCATTCAAGCATTCTTTCAAGCAATTGATCATTTCAAGTCTCCATTCAAGGCTAAGTGTTGCATTCAAGTCAAGGATTCAACCATTGAAGAGGAGATCACATACTACATGCTACAACATACAACATACAACATCTATACCTTCGCACATAAGGATACAAACATCCTTAGAACAAGGTATTAGTACTTGTTTTACAGTCATTTACATTTACAGCTCTTGCTCATTTCTTGGTTAATTCCAAAACCGGGGTTTGACCTAAAGGCAAACCCCTAATCCCTAACCCCCCAATCGTCTTCGCTTTTCTGTGTGTAGGTTGCAGGTACGCGACTGAAATTGAAGATCTGGAATCCTTGTGCAGAGACGAACAGATCCCCCTTCGTTTCACGGATTTTTCGGAGGACCGTGGCGCCGGGCGCCATCGTCCTGACAACTTTTGCTCAAATTTGCAGGACAACGTCGTATCGACATTCTACTACTAATTCCAGGTCCGCAGCTTCATCCTATAACCCGAACTCAGTTTATAAGCGAATCTTTATGACTTTCTATGTATTCTTAGCTTAATTTCCTTAACAACATTCTTTACAAAAGAGGGTAGCCTTGCTTTCCTAACCCTTGAAATTCATTTAGCATCCAATCTTACATTGTGTGGGATTGGATCTTATGAGTTTCAACCCCTCTTTTGAATGTAAAGTCTCTCCCCTAAGTGAAAACCATCGAATCCTAGCGAACCTCCCTTCTCTCTCCTCGGAGTTGGAAGAGGGGAGAACAACTAGGGTTCGATCGTGATTTTCTGCTTTACATTTTGGTGAACCCGACGTGAACATCCTTTCTGATTTTTCATGCTTAGATCTGAAAAAATTGATTACATTTCCATGTTTGATCTTTTGCAAAATTTTAGAGGTGATTGCATAAAAACCCTAAATTTTCTTTTTAGTAATTGAACTTGCGAAATGTCTAAATGTTAATACCTGTTTCAGATCTGCCCTTCTATTACAAATTTTCAATTCATATTTATGCTTTAATTCTGAAAATTAAGTGGTTAAATGTCAAAACCCTAATTTTTGAAACCCTCTTAATTCAACCTTTGTCCGACAATTTGACCAATCAAAACATCTCCAAATCCGCTGTAACTTTGGATTCTGCAATAAAATCACAATATCCTTCATCCCTGAAAATTTGGAAAAAAGTTGCGAGGACCGTGTTGCACTCCGAGCGCCATCGTCCCCGACATTTTTTCCAAAATTTCGGGAGCGAGATCTTGCTGTATTTTCCTGCTAAAATCCAGAATTTTGGCTGATTTTGTCAATTATAACACTTTCAAAATTACAGTCAAAGTTGGTCTTGCGATTGCTTGGTCTAAGGCTTCTAATCATTCAAAAATCATTGAAATTAAAATTTTGTGTCAAAATTGCGTTTTTATTATCATAAATCTGAAAATTGTGTTTGCATTCATTCGAAATTTCAGTGCTTTATTCAAATTCTTGCATTTTGTGACTTTTGAAATTAAGTGTTTAATTACAACAACCTCGATTTCCGCTTTCAAAATTGAATTTTGCGTGAAATTGAGTCAATTTTCAAATTTCAAAATTTGCATTGCTCTTGACATTCCCTCTAAAATCATAAAATTCAAAATTTCAGTTTCCCTCTCTTTTTCAAAATTCAAAATTTTGCATTTTTCGACAATCTTGATAGGGTTCAATTTTGAATTTGCAACTTTAATTTGGCCTATCTACAGATCATAAAATCACTCAATTTTTTCAGATTAGCTCTAAAATCATCATACCTTTCATCCCTGCAAATTTCGAAAAAAGTTGCAAGGACCGTGTTGCACTCCGGGCGCCACGGTCCCGGACATTTTTTCCAAAATTTCGGGAGACTGTTGTGATTGCATTTAACAGCTTAAATCCAGAAGATTGGCTGATTTTACTGAAAATTGCTACCTCTAAATTCAAAATCTTCTCTCTCTTTCTAGTGCATGAGTTTTACAACAATAAGCCCTACTTACACTATTCCCGTTAGACGAAGCCGTAGAATTAAGTCTTTCCGAGGTTTAACTACTGAGGAGATGGAACCTAATTTGAATAGCCTTTTTAACGAGGACATGGGTAATTCCTCTAATCCTCCTAATGATGAAGAAGCTCTCCATGAGGTTTCTGTAGAACAACTTTCGAAATTGGATAACCAATTTGACGATTTTCGACAATGGATGTCTCAAGAATACCCTAATAGTCAAGCTCTTCCTTTAATTGAGGGTCTAAAACGTATGCTTCAAAGTGATAAGAATGGAATTGATATTTTGCGTGGTATTGCACACATTGTGGATTCAAATGTGATGCCTATGAAGAGTTGTGCCGAAACCTTAGGTTATACACAACCTCCTACTCAAGACAATCATTCTATTCCTTTGATGACTCCTATTGCTAGCGTACCTACTTTTACATCAAACATAATGACTACTTCAACACAAGACATTCCTCCTATGATCACCAGTCATGGGGGCAACCCTTCTTCTTCAATTAACCCTCTTCCTTCATTCAATCCGACTTCTTCATTCATTCCTCCAATGAGTGTTCCTATTACATCTTCACAAATGAACATGATGCAAGGGGGCAATTCATTTAACCATTCCATTCCTCCTCTTGTTTCATTTAACAATCTAGCACAAACTGTCTCTTCTTTACAGCAACAAATTGCCTCTATGAATCAATCTAAGTTCAGTGTGCCCACATTTGACGTTGCGAGCCCACTTTCTCTTGACATTGTTCGAGCTATCCCTCGTAGACATGTTGAAATCCCGCATTTGGAGCTTTATAATGGTAAAGGAGATCCTCTAACACATGTTAAGACTTTTCAAACAATTTGTACTGATTTTGCTTATGACCAAAGGTTGCTTGCAAAACTGTTTACTAGAACATTAAGAGACAAAGCCCTACAATGGTATTGCTCGTTGCCTTCTTATTCTATTACTTCTTTCGAACAACTTGCAAATGCTTTCATTCAACAATTTCAAAACAATATAAGTCCTAAAGTTACTTTGATTGATTTAATGCATTGTAAACAAGGTGTTAAAGAAAAAGTGACTGATTTCATTGGTAGATATAAGCATTTGTATGCTCAAATTTCTTTTCCAGTGCCTGACAATGATATTCAAAGAATCTTTATTTCTAATTTACAAAAAGATATTCGAGACAAACTTCTGTTTTCTGAGTTTACTTCTTTCCAACAGTTGTGTGCAACTCTTCACAATTATCAACTGACTGTGAGTCAAATGGAACAATCACATCCTATGGCTCTGAGTGATAAGGGTGATAGCAGTCAACAACCATTTGGGAAGTTTAAACCGAATAGAGATTCTATCAAATTCAATGAAAACATCATCAACAACAATGTGAATGCAGCATCAGGTGTGCCTCCTATTTCTAAATTTTTCAGGAAGGAAAGAAAGTATACTCCTTTGAATGAATCATTGCATAGTATTATGAATAAGTTATTGGAACAAAATGTGCTTACTCTTCCTCCTATAAGACAAATTGATCCTGCAAAGATTACTTCACCTTATTTTGATAACAAAGCCTTTTGTCAATTTCATTGTCAACCTGGTCATGATACTGAAAAATGTTTTTCTTTAAAGGGTAAAATTCAAGATTTGATTGATAACAATACTATCTCTGTTTCTGGAGTGAATGATAAAGGCAACACATCTGTAGCTCCTCCTAATCAAAATCTTCAGATTTTCACTGATCCATTGCCTTCTCATACCTCTAATGCGATTGAGGCTAATGATTCCTCTCTTTCATCTGATGGTCTTGTGTCTATGACCCCGAATGTGATTAACTTTGTAGAGCAGCAAGAAATCCCTGAAGAACCTTCCATCACATTTGATTCCAGTGAAACCATTAGGGCACCTGATGGTCCTTTATACATAGTTGCAAAAGTCAAGAATACACCTTGCCGTGGAGTGCTTATTGATCCTTCGTGCATGATTAATGTTATTACTGAAGAATTTCTTTTTACTTTGCAATTGAATCAAGTGATCTATGACAAAACAGATGTGATTGTGAAATTATTTGATGCATTTTCTTCTCCCGCAATTGGTTCTATTACATTGCCTATTGAGGTCCATAACAAATCCCTTGATGTGAACTTTGCTATTATTCCATCTTCCGAACAATTTCGTGTGAAGCTTGGCTATCCTTGGCTATCTTCCATGAAAGCTATTGCTTCTCCTATTCACAAGTGTTTGAAATTTCCCCATAATGGTGAAGTTGTTACTGTCAATCATAGTCTCTTTAAACCAGCTGAAAGAACTTCTAGTGTTCCTATAGATTACTTTTGGCCTAAACAATTCCAATCTCTTCCTCCGCGAAGTGATCATCTTTTCAAATCTTATCAAAAGTGGAAAACAGATATGATCTTATCTCTAAGTGAACCTAGAACACCTAAACTTGACATTCCTATCATTCTTGAGAAGGAAGTTCTTCCTTTGAAAGATAAAACTAATGTCTTTCCTCAAGAAGATTCCCAACCCATCCCTATGGATGTGACTATGTCTATGCTTAATAAACTTCCTAAGAGTAGACCTATACCTCCTCGTCATGATGGACTTGGTCTTCTCCCTAAACCAAATATTCTTCCCTTATATGGAGCAGTTCCTCCTCCTTCTTTTTATAGAGAGAAGAGACCTTCTTCTTCTCCTATTATCTAGCCTAAGAGACCACAACCTAAACACCCAAGTGCTAAGGATGAGAACATTCCTCCTCCTCAATCTTCTCCACTTCCTACTAAGACTAGACGAAATCGTTCTGCACGTGAACGCCGACGAAAGCGTCGTCTTAGAGCTCAGGCAGCTGCTTCTCAAACTTTGCAATCTCCAAAAACACCTTCAACAAGCATTATTCCATTTTCTCCTCAGCCGGACATTGAGCCTAAATCTCCTAAACATAAGATGCATGATGGTCTTGATCCTGTGTGAGTTAAAGATCCTATTTTTATAAATCTTGATGACGATATAGATGAAAATGTTACTCCTCTTGCTTCTGATAGTGAATATGAACTTGTTGATGTTGATAACCATTTATCTAATGAATTTTCTAAAGCACTTATCCTAGCTCCTAGACAAGAACAATGTGGCTCGGAACATGAACATAGCCCTTGTTTGGATCTTGTGATAGCTCCATCTGCTGTGTTGGATGTTCCTCCTCTAGCGTGTTCCCTGCCTTCCCGAAACATTGATCAGCAAGATCGGGGGGTAGATGACGTGCTAGAATAGTTACATTAGCATAGCAGATTCTCTCCCCCTCTCTTTTGTTACTTCTTCTATATGTTATTCTCATTCTTCTATTTTGTTGTCCTTGGTGTTGTCTACTTGAGGACGATGCAAAGCATTGAGATCTCTCGGTCTCTCTCATGTTGACTCAAAAGACACATGTGTTCCCTTCTTCTAGGTCACCTTCCTTGATTGGGGAATGAAGAACAATTATGCATACATACATATGATATATATACATGAATTATCATACAGCATACTGACCCCGAGGAAAGTGAAGTCACCTCGTGCTTTATGTTTTGTGTCTATTATCCTTGGGTTTATCTCACACTTGGGGGCTAAATCCTTGCGATAACGTGCTCCTTTCTCATTTCTTATGTGTATCACTACGTTAAAACAATCACCCCCGGTGAAGCGTGTGCGATCGCTTTAACGTAGAGGGGCATACATCCCGTTCATATCTTTTCAAGATACTTGAAAATTTCTTGGCAAATTTAGCCTTGCCTTGAAAATTTTTGATATCTTTCTTGCATGACTCATAGTGAGGGAACCTTACTACTGACAGTCATGGTTCTCCCTCGTGATCTTCCCTTTTACTTTGTCAATCAAAGTCGTAAGATCCTTAGTCCACTGGGGGCTTGGTGTATCTTGCCTCCTTGATGTGGTGAAAGTCTTTCAATGTTGTTTCCTTGTACTTTACCAGAAGTATGAGCATACATACTCCCGCTAAAGTGGGGGCTAAATGTAGCGTCCTAAAATTGCAACACTTGCAATTTCAACTGCATTTCGGTCTTCACGATGGCGACACAACACGCAACCTGAATGGAGACCCCAAAACTTGCTCGCGACACTGAAAACTGCATTTTTCAAGCACCCTGGCCTGAACCTCCTTGCACCCTGCTATCCCGGGAGGTGGGACCAGAGCACCCAGTGCCCTGGTCCTCCAGGACCAGGGCGCCCAGTGCCCTGGTCCCCAGGACCATGGCGCCCAGCGCCCTGGTCCCTGGGTCCTATTTTGGGCCCGGTCTCCTAAGGGGCTCGGGTCTTTTTTGTTTGCAATTTGGAAATTACATTTCCTGGTCGGCCTAAGGTTGGGAAAATCAGTCTATCAGCCCTAATTGACAAGTATATAAACTACATTTTTCTCTCTCATTTGGTATGAAGAGGATATGTGTACAAAGCATGGAAATTATACTCAAGCATTCAAGCATTCAAGCATTCTTTCAAGCAATTGATCATTTCAAGTCTCCATTCAAGGCTAAGTGTTGCATTCAAGTCAAGGATTCAACCATTGAAGAGGAGATCACATACTACATGCTACAACATACAACATACAACATCTATACCTTCGCACATAAGGATACAAACATCCTTAGAACAAGGTATTAGTACTTGTTTTACAGTCATTTACATTTACAGCTCTTGCTCATTTCTTGGTTAATTCCAAAACCGGGGTTTGACCTAAAGGCAAACCCCTAATCCCTAACCCCCCAATCGTCTTTGCTTTTCTGTGTGTAGGTTGTAGGTACGCGGCTGAAATTGAAGATCTGGAATCCTTGTGCAGAGACGAACAGATCCCCCTTCGTTTCGCGGATTTTTCGGAGGACCGTGGCACTGGGCGCCATCGTCCCGACAACTTTTGCTCAAATTTGCAGGACAGCACCGTATCGACATTCTATTGCTAATTCCAGGTCCGCAGCTTCATCCTATAACCCGAACTCAGTTTATAAGCGAATCTTTATGACTTTCTATGTATTCTTAGCTTAATTTCCTTAACAACATTCTTTACAAAAGAGGGTAGCCTTGCTTTCCTAACCCTTGAAATTCATTTAGCATCCAATCTTACATTGTGTGGGATTGGATCTTATGAGTTTCAACCCCTCTTTTGAATGTAAAGTCTCTCCCCTAAGTGAAAACCATTGAATCCTAGCGAACCTCCCTTCTCTCTCCTCGGAGTTGGAAGAGGGGAGAACAACTAGGGTTCGATCACGATTTTCCGCTTTACACCAACAAAACATGACAAGCACTAATAGGCAAGATATCACACAAGACGTGATCTCTATAAGGACCAATACTAAAGTTCACCCAACAATAATCTTTCATCTCTATCACATGATCATCTTTCAACCAACCCACCTTGTAAGGACAAGGATGCTTAAGCCCCTTCAAACCAAGTTTCTTCACATCTCTTCTGATACCAGATTATCGGTACTTCCACTATCCACAATAACCTTACAACACTTACCTCCTAATTTTCAAACAATTCAAAAAAGATTCTTTCTCTGAGTAGTTCCAATATCCTCACTACTTTTCTCCATCAAAACTTTTCTGGACATAAGGGATTCTCCTTGCTCTGGTTCAATCAATTTCAAATCTACAACTCCAGTTTCCGGATCTTTACATGCTAAGAAATTCCTTTCCTTTCCCTTGTTACCCCGAGGATATTCATAAGCTCTATGTCCAGTTTCCCCACACTTGAAACATGTACCCAAGAACTCCTTACCACTACCTCCTTTCCTTTGTGTCTTTCCTCCAATTCTTCGCTCCAATTAGATTTTGGTTCTTCAATAGTCTACTTCTCTATACTGCCACTCATCTGCCCTCTATCTAATGCATGTCTCTCACTTCCCCTAGTGTTATTCTGTTGCCTTCTCTTCACTTTATCTTCTACCTTCAACACATATTGATAAGCCTCTTCAACTATAGAAATATTCAACATACTCATCTCATCCTGGATGTTAAATTGGAGTCCATTTATGTATCTATCCACCTTTTCCCTATCCATCTCTTGATGATTGGATTTGATCATCACCTTGTAGAATTCATTAGTATATTCCTTCACACTCATGTCCTTCTGCTTCAAGTTCTGCAACCTTTTGAACAATCGCAACTCATAGTCTCCTTGAATGAATTTAACCTTCAATCTCACGACCATCTACCTCCACCGGGTGATTTTCATCACACCATTCTACACTCTATCTCTCTACAACTCTTCCCACCATAAAGAAACATACCCTTTCAACTTAGTTTGTGCTAACTAGACTCTCTGTGGGTCCTTAACATCTTCAAACTCGAAGTAGTCCTCCAACTCTCTGATCCAGTCTATCAGGTCTTCCGGATTCAATGAACTCCAAAAGTTAGAAACCTCAACTATATGAATTTTACTTTCTTGAACCACCACACCAAGAAATCTTTCTTCTCCCTCATCTGTTGGTCCTTCAACCTCTTCAGCCTCAATCTCTTCTCCTTGCTCTTCATATTCATCCTTTGATTCTGGATTCCTAAAAAAACTAACCAATGCATTTCGGATCTCATTGCTCATCTCATTCTTGAAATCCTCCATCATCTGCTCTACCCTCCTAGGGTTCATCCTCCTTGGCAGAATCTCCTCCCTTTGCTCCAGTGCAACTGCCTTAACTTGGTGATTTGACTACAACATTTCAATTGCCTCTCCGTCAGTGATCTATTGAACACACTTGCAACCTGCCCAAATCGATGATTTGTTCACCCAAAGGAATGCCTCAAGGTTCGCAACCAGCTCTAATACCATCTGACATAGCCATGGTCCCGAGGGCCCTCAAAGAGAATAGTCTGGATCATGTAGAAAGAGTAACACAATGGAAGAAAGAACATAAAAATATAAAATACAACCAGAGACATCCACAACATCATATATTCATCATAAATCAACCGACAACATCCCAAAATCAAAACATTCTTGCAGGATCAGTTACATCATACATTCCAGGTTACAATCATTCGGATCTCCAAATTATGGATCATGAAACTAAATTATCACATTCCTTCTTGACCACAAAAGATCACCTTCTCCAAAACAGGAAAATAAAACGTGTAAAATAGGTCGGCCCCAAAATGCGAATATATTCTCTGCTAAGAATGCAAATGAAGTGCAAAACACCAAGGAAGGTCGACCGAGGTCCAAGGAATGTCAAACATGGTACCTAATAAATCTACAAGCCAAGAAATCTCTCTACACAAGAAGAAATCTCCAACTAGCTGTTAAGCTCAAAACTGTTCTGAGAACCAAGAAATAGACAATCCGGAAGTGATAACTTTCGGAAAAGAATCCAAATGAATTGAAAATCCCAAACAAGGAACAAGAACTAGTGTGAAAGCCAAAATCCGATCCGCAATGACAAAGGAACAACTACCAGAAAATTCTGGAAGAATCATAGAAACTACAACACAAAACAAGAACAAAACTGAAAGAAAATATTTTTGGTTGATACAAGATTTCTCATTGACCGGGGATGCTCTTCCATCATTATGTCCTTTGTGAAAAAAATGGCACCTTGTTTGGTTTTTCATAATCAGTTTGTGTAAGTATGCAACAAATTTTCAGTTATGATAGGGATGTATGGAAACTTGGAGATGATGGTTGTTGATGTATTGTGTTGTCACAAATATCAATCTTATATGTCATTATTGGTTATTTTTATTTTTGATTGTAAGTGTTCAGTAATGTATATGATCCAGGACTAGCTGTTCAAATGTTATCATGTTGCCTAGTACTGATGTTTTGCATGCACATAAGTTGGTTTCAAAAGGTTAAAGTACATGAATTTTCAATGTGTAGGAAATAATATTTAATGCTCTAGTGGAGTAATGTTTTGCATCCTTCCGATTATGAAGATCATGTTGTGCAGGTTTGGATATAGTATTTATGTTATATGAATGATATACTATTAGGTGTGTAGGAACTTTGATTGCTTAGATGATAAGGTTAGTTGTTTCTATTCTCTGACAGTAAGGCTATATGTCAGACTGGTCTGAAAATTATCTGGTGGTTTCTGTATATGATGATTCATGGATTGCGGCTTGGAGGATATGTTCTTTTGGTTTGTGTAGTATTCTGGTTCAACTTTCAAGTGTTGGTTTTGTTTCACAAGTCAATTATGTTGGTATGTTCTCAACATGATTTTTTGTATTGAGGCTAGGTATGCTTTGGATGATGAGTTAAATTGTTGATATGGATCCCACCATGGTGTGTGGTGATCCACACTTAGTAATTTGCATTGTAAGATGTTTTTGGGCCGACTGGTTGATGTGCCGATCTTGGAGATTGTGGTAGCATGTGGGGTTCACTGGAATCTACATGAATGAATTCATTAATGTGTTGGGTTCCCCTTTATGTCCTAGAGCTTGACCCATGTGATTTTTTAAGGTTTGAACGATCTACTTTTCATAATATTACTTATTCTGTCTTTGGCTAATGTGGGCCAACCTAATTGAGGATTTTGATGGAGAATTTTGTATATAAGAATGTATGGCTGTATGTGCTGAGGTTTGGCATGTGTGTGAACTATTGTTAAGTTAATAAGAATAATATTCAAGAATATTTTGTTGGCTTGATGATGATTGTAATGTATTCATCACTTGTTGTCATTGATGAAACACTCACACACACACATATGATTACATTGACTACCAGTGTAACTTCATTGGTTTACATTGTTAAGTGGTATGTTTAAGGTCTATCTCTAACTGGTACTCTGTGTCAATTGGTATGTGCATAAGAGATAACCCATGGTTACATTAAGTAGGCATCAAAATGAAGATGAAGATGAAGATGGAGATCAAATGGAAGATTCCAGGACAATGGTTCACATGTTTTGTTCCAACCGGTATTGACTGTTCTAACTGGTATACATTTTTGTGATGAGTTAGCATCACTATTTTCTTGACGGTCATTTTTTTGTGATGAGTTATGTTTACTTGTCTAGATACACTGCACCTAGTAAATTGTGATCCTATGGTCGACATAAGATTTGTATGTCTATTTAAAGACATCTTAGTGAATCATTTAAAAAAAAGGAAAGAAAGAACTGATATAGAAGAGGATATTATGCAAATACTGATATGTATAAAGAGTGAAAGCTTTTGTTGAAGAGTGATAAGTGTTAAGATGAAGAGCAGTGTTGAATGTACTTAGAATGATCTGATCAAGCAAGTCTTGTGCTACTCAAAACATATCAAAACTTTCTTTTTGTTTTCTAATCATTACAATAGAATCAAATCCCCTAACCGGGTAAGCTCTAACAAGCTTCATTGTACAAATCCTCTAACAAGGTGATCCATTAGTTTGGATTCTCAAATCCTTTAGCAAGGTTACTCCTAACAAGGTATTACTCTTAATAGGGTTTAAGCTTCTAATCAAGCTTGGGATCTCTAACAAGATTCGCTCCTAGCAGAGCACTTTGTAAGACCTTAACCGACCAGTTATCTATTACTGCAAATAGTTAACTTGTGAGTTCCATCTCACTGTGGTTTTTACCTATTTGGGTTTTCCACGTATAAACACTTGTGTTATGGTGGATGTTCTACTTTATGTGGATGTTGTTATTTCATTTTGGATAGCATGTATTTTGTTTAAATGCTTGGTTAAGTTCATCTACCGGTTGGTGTTTGAAGTTGTGTTTGTTTTGGTATCACTAATTCACCCCCCCCCCGCCCCCCCCCGCCCCCCGCCCTCTCAGTGCTTTTCAAGTCCATCATATTTTGTGTTGGGTATGTGTGAAAGTCAATTAAGAAGTGCCTTGATAATAATATCTTTAGAGCGACAGTGATCAGAGATAGTATTTGTCACTTGACACCAAGGTTCAAGGACATTTGCATGATCAAGAGATCACACTCTTTTCAATTTAAACTATTTCTACTATTTGTTGGTGGATAATGAGTCTATTGGTAGACTTATTTATTTTGCCATCAAATAGTGCATCTCAATTCTACAAGTCTATTTCTATCTTGCCCTAAAGTCACGTGTCTTAGCATTGCAAGCCCATAAGGTTCATATAGATCCTTGGGAATGACCCTAAAACCTTTTAATCAATTTTACTATAATGTGAATGTGATGCTCATCGTGGTTTTTCCCTCATAGGGTTTTCCTTGTAATCTAGTGTTCATGTGTTGAATGTACTTTTTGATATATATATATGAAAAAAAATGATCTTGATTGATTCACCCCCCTCTCAATCCTACATTGTGTTCAACAACTGGTATTAGAGCAAAGTTCCTCTTAGTAAATCTTAACCACTTGAGGAAGATCTAGAATGGTGCAATAGTCCAACTACAAAGAAAAAACAATTGATGGAACAAACTACTCTAATTGGAAGGAGAGGATGGAATGCTATTTAGAAACTTTACCAAACAAAATCTTGGAAATTGTCAAGACTGGCTACACTATTCCAGAGAATGGTCCTCAAACTTTGGACAAGGTTAAGAATCATGAGAACAATGTGAATGCTAGATTTGCAATTATAAGCTATACAAGTGATACAATATTTGTTAAAGTTATAGGATTGAAGATTTCCAAAGATGTATAGGAGAAACTAAGTTATGTATATGAAGGAGATCCAAAGACAAATTAAGCCAAGCTAATGAACTTGAAGCACAAGTTTGAGAGCCCAAGAATGTTTGATGATGAGTATATTGAAGACTATATACACAAAGTGAATGAAATAGTAAATTCTACTAAGGGTGTTGGTGGAAAAATGAAAAAAATTGATGTTGTGAGAAAAGTGTTGTTGACTCTATCAAAACCCTACAAACCTAATAAATGTGCTATTGAAGAAAGTCATGATTTGAATAAGTACACTATGGACCAACTCCTTGGTTCACTATCTACCTATGAAATTTCCTAAATAGATGATATCAAAAGGGAAATGAAAGGGACTTCATTGAAAGTGTCAAGGAAGCCTAAAGATGAACCAAAAGCAAGTGAAGATATGTATGAGAATGAAGAAAAATTTGTGAGGAGACTGAACAAAGGAACTAGAAGGTACAAAGTTATGTTACCTTTGAAATGCTTTACTTGTGGAAGAATTGGTCATTACGATTCTAGATGTATGCACAATGAAGACTATAAGAGATCAAGTGATGGTGAGAAGAAAGATAGATACACAATAAATGATAAAGACAAGAAGCTAGAGGACAAATATAAAGGCAAAAGGGGATTTTGTTCAATGGAGGCATATTTATCTAAGGATGAAGATGGTGTGATGCAAATGAAAAGTTTTTATTTTTGGATATAAAGGAGAAGGATAAAGAAAGATCTATAAGACCAGATGGTGGAAACCTAGTAAAAGAAAGAAGTGGTTTGCATGCTAAAATTAAACCACAGGCTTGGATTATTGACTTAGGATCTTGAAACCAAATGATAGGTCAATACAGGAAAGTTCATTAACTTTGAAAAGTATGATGGTGGATCAATAAAATTTTCAAGAGATGAGGCAACTCAAATTTGTGGAAAAGAAAGAATTATAATTGATGGTAAGCATAAGATAGATGATGTCTATTATGTTATGAGGTTACATTTAAAGAGACCGAATGCAAGATTAGAAAAGGAAGGTCCAAAAGACTTGTTGCAAAAGGAATAAGAACGGATGCAGATGTTTATTGTGTGAAGGATAACAATGATGCTAATTTCCTGCTACCACAAGTATGTGAAGAACACTATCAAACTAAAAGTGTACATAAACTTGAAACTAAAGAAAATGTTACTTAGAAAGATAATAGTTGGATAAGTATTGTGGAAGAAGAGTTGAATCAGGTAGAAGAAAGTAGGACAATGAAACAAATGTCCAACCTGACAGAAATCCAGTTGAATGAAGAGATGAAAAAGGTGAAGGTTGAATTGACTAACTCTATTCAAGATCAATGAACCTTCACTCCAGTCCATAACAAGAAGAATGCTAGAAGTTATACCACTACTCAAATTAGCTATTAAATTTTAATGGGATTTGTTTTTATTGTAGTAAGTTTGGACATAAAGTTAGTGAATGTAGAAGTCAAATCAAATCAAAATTCTTTAATGGACGGTGTCAAAATTATAATAAATTTGGACATAAGGCTTGCAAATGTAGAGATCAAATAAAAAAACAATCTTTTAGTGGAAGATGTAATGCATGCAACAAGTTTGGACATAGAGCTACTAAATACATAAGCAATATGATATGGAATGCATATGGAAGTATAAATCATGGTAGATATGTTCAGTCTTGCAATGGATATTTTTATGCTTGCAACAATTTTGAGCACAAAGCTATTGAGTGAAAGTCTAATGGAATATTTAGAAAAATTGATGACAACAAAATGAATGGAAATGGACAACAACAAGGTCCAACATGCTATAATTGCAACAAATCAAGACACATTGCTAGATTTTGAAAAGGAAAGAATGAGAAGACTAGTGAGGTTAAGAAGATTGACTTGAATAAAGAAAGATGAAAGATGGAGACAATTTGGATGAAGAGAGAAAATGAGAGTGTTGAATTAAATGCTAAAGTTGGATCCACACCCTTTGTTGGTTCCATTTCTTCTTCCGAAAATTGATTAGCAGTGAATTGTCTGAGGGGGATAGATGAATGAAAATCTAGTGCGCCCCCCCCCTCCTCGTATTTTTGGTACTGAGATGTCCTCAACATGGCAAAGTGTGGGAAGATATTTTATGGATATTTCCAAATGTTTGTGGAAGTCCACAACATATATATTAATTGATAAAGATATGCATCTATCCAGGGGAGATTCGTAGTTAATCTTTTGTCTCTAGATTGATGTAGTGGCTTCTCTTAGGGGGAGTAGTAGTATTGTTGCATTTTGGTGGTTTTATCTTGGGAAGTTGTGTAACTTCATCTATTTTTTAAAGAAGATGGGTAAGTAGTTGTTTGCAATTATGTTCCCTTTGTCCTTGATGTCAAAGGGAGAGAGATTGCATTAGAGTTTGATGGTACAAGTGTTGCCATCAATAAAAATTGGAAACTTGAATAATGTTTTGTTGTGTTGTCATTAACATAAAAAATATTTGGTATTTTGTCATAATCAATTGATGTAGTTGATCAATTTCACTAATGCTAAATTTGGTCTACTTGCCTGATGGTTGTCCAATTTCAGATCCAGTTGATGAGTTGATGATTTATCTTATGTTCAATTGATGTGTTTTAGTTGATGAGTTGATGATTTATCTGATGTTTAGTTGATGTGTTTTACTTGATGGGTTGATGATTTTCTTGGTGATCAGTTGATGTGCTTTAGTTGATGAGTTCATGATTTTCCTTGTGATCAGTTGATGTGTTTATCAAGCTCTTCAACTGTTGATTATTTGTTATGTGCTTAGTTGTTTATTTGTCATGCAAACAAAATGGTTCAAAAATTTTAGTACAAATGCTGCTAATTATGGATTTTGATGTTGATGCTTTGTTTGATGGTGTTGTTGTTTATGTGTGTGGATTTCCTGATATCTAAAGTTGTGGATGTTTTAGTATAAAAAAGAGAACTGGTATGTTGTTTGATAGTAATGAACAAGTAAGCTTTTATATGTAGGAAATAGTATATATGTCCTATGTGTAGAAACAATACTTTTTTTGGTTTGTTACAATCAATTTATGTAAGTATGAAAAAGATATTTAGTTATTATATGGATGTATGGAAACTTGAAGATAATGGCCAATGATGCATTGTCTTGTCACATATATCATTCTTATATGTTATTCCTCGTTGTTTTATGTTTCTGATTGTAAGTGTTAAATAATGTATATGATCTAGAACTAGATGTTGAGATGTTATCATATTGCCTAGTACTGATTTTTTTCATACATAAGTTGGTTTGAGAAGGTTACATTGCATGAATTTCAATGTGTAGGAAACAATATTTAATGCTCCAATGGAATAATGTTTTTCATCCTTCTAGATTATAAAGATAATGTTGTGTAGATTTGGATATAATGTTTATATTATGTGAATGATGTACTATCAAGTGTGTAGGTCCTTTGATTGCTCAAATAATTCAAGGTTGGTTGTTGTTGTTTTCTGATAGTAAGGCTATCTATCAAACTTGTCTAGAAATTACCTGGTGGTTTCTGAATATGATGATTCAAGGGTTGTGGTTTGGAGGACATGTTATTTTGGTTTGTTCAGTATTCTAGTACAACTTTCAAGTGTTAGTTTTGTTTCACAAGTCAATTATGTTGGTATGTGCTCAACATGCTTTGTTGTGTTGAGTCTCAATTATTCCAATTGATCTATCTTGTTCGAATTATACTCTTTTGGTCTGGATATTCTTTAGAGGATGAGTTAGATTGTTGATATGGATCCTACCATGGCATTTGATGATCCTCACTTAGTAATTTGCATCATAAGCTATTTTTGGGTCGATTGGTTGATGTGTTTCATTATCTTTCTACATGTTTCATTTGGCATTGATCTTGGAGATTGTGGTAGCAAGTGTGGTTTGCTGGAATCTACTTGAATGAATGTATTATGGTGTTTGGGTCTCCTTTATCTTTTGTAGAGGATCGATGTGATTGTTTTAGGTCTGGATGATCTAATTTTTGTAATATTTTTATTTAGTCTTTGGATGACCTAATTAAGGGTTTTGATGAAGAACTTTGTATATACGAATGTATGATTGTATGTGTTGAGGTATGGAATGTACATGACTAATTGTGAAGTGAATGAGAAAATATTCAAGCAAGTTTTGTGTTGGTGATGTGTGAAAGTCAGTTGAGAAGTGCCTTGATAATAATATTTTTAGAGAAACAACGATCAAAGACAATATTTGTGATTTGATGTTCTTGCCATGATATTGGTCGCTTGACACCAAGGTTCAAGGTCAATTTCATGATCAAGAGATCCTACTCATTTTAGTTTCATTTATTTCTCTTGTTTGTTTATGGAAAATGAGTTTGTTGGTAAAATTTTGTATCTTTCCTTGGATAGTGCATCTTTGATGTAGGAGCATCCAGTGGTGTAAGGGGCATCCTGCATCACCCAAAAAAATTTCCTTTTGTTAGTTTTTCTTTCTATATTTTTGCATTTCTGGATACCCGACATTTGGGACAACAAGAAATTCTAATTTTCAAAAAAAATTTGCTACTTTTTCTAGTCGACCTATTATTTTTAGGAAGTGTCAATTTGGAAGGCAAATGGAGACAAAAATTTGTGAGAAACTTCAGAACAAAAAATTTGGAAAGTTTCCAGTTTTCAAATTTGGCTCAAATTCAAAAATTTTCAAATTCAAGTTTTGGTGCTAGATTGCCAAATTTCAAATTTCAAATTGTACTTTGGCTCCAAACTGTTGGGAGGCTATTTAGGACCCATTTCAGGAAACATGTAGTAGTTTTTGGGTTGGAAAAGTTGGATTGTGGGAAAGGGTATTTTCCAGAAAACTGTGTAAGTTGTACTATGTTGTAGCCTATGAGGATTTATTCCTGTTGATTGTATTTGCATGTATTGAAGATAAATTTTAAATAATAATAAAATAATCATTTGTTGTCTCTATTATTGTGTTTATCTAATTCTTAGGTTCTAGCCTCATCAATCTTAGTTTTGCAAGTCTCTTTGTATCTTTCCCTAAGGTTGTGTGCCTTAGAATTGCAAGTTCATCAAGTGCATATTGCTTCTTAGTAGTGATCCTAAAACCTTGTAATCAATTTTATTATATTGTGAGTGTGATTCTCATAGTGGTTTTTCCTTTGTAGGGATTTCCATGTAAATTTGGTGTTCATGCGCTGAATGTGTTTTGTGCTTTCAAGCTTTGCAATTATCGTAGAAGATTAATAGCTATATAAATCTAAAAAGAATAGATCTGTACTTATTCACCCCTCTCTAAATCCTATGGTGTGTTCAACAATTGGTATCAGAGCAAGGTTCCTCTTAGTAAAGTTTAACCAGTTGAGGTAGATCTAGAATGTCACAAGAGTCCAACTACAAAGCACCAAAGTTTGATGGCACAAACTACTCTTATTGGAAGGAGAAGATGGAATCCTATTCGGAAAATTTACCAAATTGAATCTAGAAAATTGTTAAGACCCAATACACTATCCCAGTGAATGGTCCTCAGACTCTAGATGAGGTTAAGAATTGTTGGGACTAATTAAAACTGAGTCAAGTTTATAGGCCCACTTCAAATTTTTGCTCTGCATGTCAGAAAGGCACCTAAATAAGTCAGTTTGAATTGCCTAGTTAGCAAGGGGGTAAAATGGAGCCAGTTGATTTTCAGAGGGTAAGGCTCGGGATTCATGTCCCACACCTTTCATTTGGCCTATTCAGTGATTTGCAACTTTTAGAATTCAATTTGGATAAGTTTATGAGGTACCCAGTTCGAGGGGTGAGCTGAAAGTGCATTTTAGGCATAAATGCAATTTTTATTGAGTAGCCTTCTTTGAGCGATTACATCTTTTTCCCTATTGATCGTCATGAAGAAATTCAAAATGGATTTAATTGTATGCATAAATGTGAGTGAGCTCACAAATTTTCAAGTCTTAATGAATCCATTTGCTCAGTTTTTGAAGCCAAATCCATTTGCAGTTTGTGTGATTTGGCAAGTCCCTGTTTCGACAGCTAGTCAGAGCCTTGTTTCGCATAAGTGTAAAAGTTACCTCACTAAGCGTCATGTCAGAATGTTTATTTCGAGCTAATGTCAGTATAAATGATGAGCTACGTTTCAAATTTCAAGGCTCTACCAATCCGTTTGATCGGTTTTCAAAAGAGCTCATTTTGCCATCAAATTCAGTTATCCGTACCTCCAGTGTTGTATCAGTTAATGTAGCCATTTTTGTGTGCACGCCATTTGCATCCTGTTAGTCTGGTGATCGAACTGAGAATTCAAAGATTTAATATGTACTTTAAGGTACCCATGTTCTGATTTTGAGGGCCTACGGAGGTCGTTTGATATTTTTGAGAAAGGCGTCATGTGTTGCCAGGACATTGACTTCATCAGGTCCGCAATGTGGACAAAGCCAGTTTGTCATTTTCGGAAATTAATATCTCTTTGCTCGGGACTCATCTTGAGAAACCGTTGGGTAGAAGTCATCCTTGTATATTAGGGTACACGCCTGTCAGATGGCGAGCTCCAAAAAGGTGTTTTGACAGGTTTGAAAATTACGTCTTCGCGATTAAATGCGAAAAATGTGGCGTAATCTCCTGGAGGTTGCAAATTTCAGTCTGATGATCCGAAAACAATGCCAATCATTTCCAGAGGTATGTTTGAGGTCCGTGAAGCATTCCAGGGGCCATTTGCTTGAAAATGAATTTTTTTTTAGTCGGACCCACTTTGGGGCCCGACCTGGCTCATGCTCGCGCGTTATTTTTATTGGCGACGTGATTCCGTTAAGAAGTGTTATTGCATGGGCCATTGTGAAATCGAGATTTGGTTTTCTTAATGCTTGTTACTATGATGTGAAAGAGAGTATCAGGTGTAAAGCGTGGTAGTCATTAAAACCTCCAATAGCAATTTCAATTGGCAGGCATAAGGCCCATGATAATTTTATTTTGTCTTCATTGCTGTGGTGTGAAAAGGGCATTAAACTCCAGAAAGATTGCATTGTGCTTCCTATGTTTTCCCTTTTGTGTATAACTGTCCTTTGGCATTGAAATTTATTTTCAAAGCTGTCAAATGTGACTTTGCCATTCTCCAAAAGCTCTACGTGGTGTTTAGCAAAGGGGTTGCAGTTTAATGTTGGGGAAAATCATGTGTTCAGAGAGGGGGCTGCATAAAGTTTCAAGTGCTCCAAGCAAACTGCAGACAAGACAAACTCCCCCACGTTTTGCCTCATCCCTCCAACAAGGCAGCGTGGTATTTGAAATAGTTTGTAGAAGACTTCAGACTTCTGTGTGGGCGTTGAAGTTACCAGCAAATCAAACAGATGCAATGCAAATTTGGTAAGTCAAAGCTTGTGACTCCTATGCGTAGGGGTTTTCAGATTTGCACCGAATGCAAAGTGCATTTTATGCTGGAAGGTGAAAGGTAGGCATGAGGATGTTAATGTGGCAAGAGAAAAGGGGCTACAGAGATAAATGAAACCCAACCAACACTCATCCCTTCCTCCACGTGATGATTGGTAGAGGGTGCTGATGTTCTTAGCAATTGCAAATCAATACCATGTCTTCTTTCCCCTACGTAGTGTTCAAAATGGCATTGAAACCCAACAGCTTTACATCCTCCTTTGGTCACGTGGGGGTTCTTTTTAAAAAAAAAAACAGCAAAGTGCAATTGCAATGTTGGCAGATTTCTATGCCATTCTCTTCTCCACGTGAAAAGTTTGAACAAGGCATGGAGTTTGCTGCGTGGAAGTGACTGCAGTGAAACTCAAGCAATTTGGAAAATGGCAGCAATCCTCCTTCCTACGCCTGGTAATGGTCTCAAGGGTTTTCAATGGTAATGCAATTGGTATGTCTCCAGCATCCTCCTCGCATGAAAAAATGGAGAAGGAAGACCATTGATTTCCAATCAAATGCACAAAAAATACCATTAAAGTCGCAGGGAAAACCTTTAAAATGCAGTTTTTGGGCATAAGCTTTATCCCACATTGGTGGTGGGAGGAAAAGTTTTAATATTTATAACTAAATCTCCACAGTAATAATATGTCTAAGCCATAAAGGCTTTTGACGGACGGTGCCCATGGGCGCCCAAGGTGGGCCCATGCGTGAGCATGCTTCCCGAGGAGACATAGGAGATGACTGAGCGACGATTAGGTGGACCCCATGTAGGCACGCTTCCCGAGGCAGATAGGTAAAATTTTGTAGAGGAAGGCCGACTTAACGAGTGAGCAAGTTCGAGATGGATGAACGGTGTGCGCTATTTCGTGAAAGGAAGATGCACGCAAGTTACACCCCGCGAAGTTGCGAAAGCCAGGTGGCGGGTACAGTCAGCGGTCCAGCAGGTGGGTCTCGGTGAGGTGGCAGTGATGTGGCACACAGTTGGCGCATAGGTGGCAGTCCAGTGGTGATGACGTGGCACTGAGGTGGTATACATGTGGTAGCCAAGTGACGGATGAGCAAGCGAACATGTGGCAGTGATGAGGTGTCATCCCAGGTGGCGTCTGGTCAACCCCATCGACCAATCGGAGGCCGCCACGTGGCAAAGCGTCAAAGCACTTAAGGGGCAAAAAATTAAAATTAAAATTGTTTATTATATAGTTTAAACTATATTAATAAATGAAAAATTTAAATGATGGTGCACATTGGGGAATTAATTCGCCCAGGACTCAATTTTTGGCCAAGGTATAAAGTGTTATATATTTTCGGAAAGCTCTCGGAATGAGGAATCTGATTATGAAGTTAATTTTTAACAAATGTGGGATATTTTGGAAGCAGTTTGGCCGGGAGTAAAATTCAGTTAGAGAGAAGATATTTGATATTTTCAGTTGTAGATTTGATTCTCTTCCCTCTCCTTCTTATTCCCAATTCTTCTTAGTTGTAGGGGTTCCAGTTTTTGAGAGATTTGCTCCAAGGGAGAAATCCAAAATTGCAGGTTCTAGTGATGGCATCCTTTTATCAATGCAAATGATAGTGTGTTCGTCTATGTTTTCAGTGTTGTCTTTATTGTAGGTTTAGTTTCAGTTTGCAGGTTCACACATATGCAAGGCATGTGTGAGTTTCCATGAAATTGTCTCCAAAATGTACTCAGATTCATATAATTTCATATTATCAAGGATAATTTGAGTTGTCTCTTTTAGATTCCTCTAAGAGTGTAATGTTGTCTTTTGGGTATTCTTCAAGGAAGGATTTAAATCCTAAAACCCAGCATTAATGATTTTGAATGCATATTGGATATCTACATATAAGTATGGTTTTGTGACAGAGCAGAGGATTGTATTAATGTAAGGCATTGATACATGAAAATTTAATGTTGAAAAGAACTTGCATCTAAGATTTCTCATCTAGTTTTATGCATGATTCTGTGGCCTGGATAAGGCACTGGTCTCTTGTAATATTGAAAGGTTGTTAGAACACCTTTTAAAAATAAAAAAAATCAGAATATCTTTTTATATTTTATGTTATGTGGAAGTGTCCCTCCATCTCATGACTCAAAATGTTGAGTTGCAAGTGTGGATCTAGCCCATCTGCAGTTATCTCTTAGTTTTTGAACCTTTTGAGATCCATCTGCTTTTGATTGATGCAGTCTTGTGTGTAATAGGTCTGATTAAATGCATCAAAGGTATACCCGCCTAGGTTTTGCAAAGCCTGAAGAGTAGAAGGATTCATATCCTTGTCATGTTGTCCAAGCCCTAAGGTGTTTCATTGATTGAGATTGGCTATCTCATAGATAAATTTGTAGGTATACTTGGGTTATCACTTTTGGTGAACAACAAGAATCATGAGAATAATGTGAAGGGTAGAGCTATAATTATCAATTGTATAAGTGATACATTATTTGCTAAAGTTACAGGATTGAATATCGCCGAAGATGTTTGGGAGAAACTAAGCTACACATATGAAGGAGATCGAAAGATAAAGAAAGCTAAGCTAATGAACTTGAAGCACAAGTGAGAATGTCTAATGATGAGAATATTGGAAACTATATACAAAAAGTGAATGAAATAGTAAATGCTATTAAGGGTGTTGGTGGAAAAATGGAATAAAGTGATGTTGTGAGAAAAGTGTTGTTGACTCTACCAAAACCCTACAAACCCAAGAAATGTGCTATTAATGAAATTCATGATTTAGATAAGTACACTATGAACCAACTCCTTGGTTCACTATCTACCTATGAGATTGCTGAAATGGATGATATCAAAAGGGAAAGGAAAGAGACTACATTCAAAGTGTCAAGGAAGCTTGAAGATGAACTTGAAGTAAGTGAAGATATGGATGAGATCGAATAAAAATTTGTGAGGAGATTGAAGAGAGGAACCAAAAGGTACAAAGGTATATTACCCTTGAAATGCTTTAATAGTGGAAGAATTGGTCATTATGCTTCTAGATGTATGTATAAGGAAGACTATAAGATAACATTAGTAGATGAGTAAATCAATCTCCAAATATATCCAAAATATCTACATTAATTTTGATACACCAATTGAAGTGTTCCTATGATAAACCATGATACCATATTGATCACAAGATAGAGGATACAATGCATTCCATGTCCTATACCAACACTGGCACACCCAAATATACTTTAATTGTATACATAAATCTATTATTACAATTCCGTTGATAGTAAGGATCCATTCTACATAATTACATGGTTACAATGCATAGGACACGAGTCCTCAAGATATACATAAGCATGAAAGAAGGAGAGATGAAGGAGAAGAAAACTGATGTCAAATACAATGCCAACTCTCAAGTCCCCAATAGTGGTTTGGAATGCCACCCAACCATATGGTACCCTTAGGTCCAGTCCACCTTGCTTGTGGAGATGATCAAATAGCCCAAACACAACAAGCATAGAAGACGCTTGGAGAGGAGGCTCACATACACACCATACACAAACTAAACATAGAAATCACATGATCATAGAGGATAATTTTGTATGTACGTAGAATCCACACATCATGGGAACTAATCAATCTATGATGGGGTTATATGATAGGGAGAACAATAGGAAAGTGTCATTATGTAGCACTAATAGCTCATGCAAAATGAGTGACCCTCTCATGTAGAACGAGGATCCCACTAACCATATGCCATCTCTCATGGAAGGTCTCATCCTCCCAACTCATTCCAACCTCAAACAAGAACTTAGGAAAGAGGGGGAGCACACACATATAAAATATACTCATTTCATTATTACATGCATATTTCAGTTCACTTGTTTCAAATTACTCCCAATAAGCCAACCAAGTGAACACTCATGCTTAGTGCCACATTGGAAGCCACTTCCAAACTATCACTATCAACTACATCCAAAGATTATTATTCTCTTCATGAACATAGAATCTCAAATACAATCATATGAATAAACACAAGGAAATAATTATAATTATTTTCCATTAAGCACATTTGCATTTGTCTCAGTTGCTCACAACATGAACATCAACTCATTAACACCTAAGAAGGCATGGATCAAGCATCCAAATCAATATAGATCAAGAATTTAAAAAAATATCAAACCAACTCTAACATGCCAATTTTCCATTCTTCTTTGAGTTTAATCATCCAACACAATGTTACATTTATTTTACATTTTAACTATTCACACACACATGCTCAATCTTCAAATGAGCATAACTGAATGAAGAAAAACTCAAATTGAGCCAAATAATAAATTTAATAATATAAATCCATCATTCCACATTAAAATATTACATCAAAACACTCAAATTCTACTTTTGAACATATATCATTTTTCGACAAAAACTAGTCCAAGAGGCCATCCTTAATTGATGGACCTCAAAAAAATTAAAAATCCAAAATGCACAAATAAATATTCTAAGAAAACCCATTAGTCTTGATGGAACCAACAACACAAAAAGGCATTCAAAATTTCCTACCCATAATCCAAAAAAAATTTAGTAGCATTTCCCCAAATAAAGTCAAGTTTTTCGCATTTGAAACACAAATTCTATAATCATTCAAATCATTTGCAACTAATTTTAAATAAAAAGAAAAATATAAGTCAAGAAGCAAAGGAAGTTGAAAAATCAAAAGAGAATTGGGGTGATCATAGACTTAGTAAGTAAACAGTTTAGTCACAGGTTTAGTAAGCAATCCGTTTGATAATGTGATGAAAATTTACAAAGAGGAAAGGAGGTAGAACATAAAATTGAATCAAATTTTGATTACTTGTTACCCATCATTA
This sequence comes from Cryptomeria japonica, assembly GCF_030272615.1. Lineage (NCBI taxonomy): Eukaryota > Viridiplantae > Streptophyta > Pinopsida > Cupressales > Cupressaceae > Cryptomeria > Cryptomeria japonica. Next base: position 7,907,176 of record NC_081414.1, read on the forward strand.
CTAACCATCCATTATGATTGATAACATTAGAAAAATGGTCATCATATTTGGGGAAGTTGCCCAAGCCAACCAAATTTAACACTTATAATATAGATGGATTGCCAATTGTAATTCATAAGTTTTATTGAAGTGTAATATAATTAAGATTCTATAACATGCTATTGTTCATAACTTAACCATTATAAACTAATTATTCATTCAAAATTTAAGTTTCAAAATAGGAAGACATGGACATGAGGAACAAATAAGATCAAATATCAATTTTTATATATCATATTGTAGAGTAACTATGCGTGTCCACGTAAAAAATGGAATATATGCCAAATCAAACAAGGTTTTACAAAATGTGGTGTATGCCATCTCAAGATATATATATATATATATAAAATATACATGTCGATTAGCTATGTATCAACCCCTAAATATCCACAAGTGACTCCTATATGTCCCTAGCAAATCCTAAATTTGTGGCAGATCATCAAAATTGAGCCTCTTTGAAGTATTTCATGGCTCTAATGATGGCTACAAAATAACAATTCAAACCACAAATTATATTGATTTAATTATCAAATTAACATATAAATCAATACATATTGAACTATAATTTCTCCAAAATTGAATTCTTGATTCCCTCATTTTTACATCTCTTCCTTGAGAGGCTTTCTGCATATGGTACTCTTCTAGGACGATCAAGATTTCTAGAATATGTAAGTGGTAGAGGCTCTATGACATTGCCAAATTGTGTATAAGCCTATAACACATAAAACAAAATTGATATAAATTGATATAAATTAATATATAATTATTGATTCAAGAAACATAAAATAAACACATATAGATACTTTTATCTAAAAATGTGTATCTACAATATAAAATAAATGTGTACCTCTTGTGGTGCATCTTCTGATGCTTCTTCAAGTGTTTCAAGAGTAGTCAACATTGATGTAAACCCAATAGGAATGCAACATGTAAGACTATCAATATATGTACACATGTATAATCATTTAATATATTTGAAAAGTTAACATCCACATAATTCTACAATAAGTTATGTAAGCTTTTTAAACTATTAATTCAATTTAAATTGAGCTCAATAACCTTTCCTTGGTTGCTTGTTATTTTGTCAGAGGTTGGAAATTGTTGTACCTTTCCCACACTTGGAGTGTCCCACAAGAGTAAAATAAGATCAACATATAAGTTAATATATAATTAATTAATGATAATTTAAATGATATTCATATATAATAAAAAAAAATTGCAAACATCTATGTGCAAAAATGTATACCATATAACTCTCTAGGCCAAATGAAATAAGCCAAAATGGTGTTATGTTGAACCTCTATCATGTCATCGTTAGTCATCAATCGTTAAATGGACCACATAAATATATATTAGTTCTAATATCTCTTATAAATATTTATTTAAGATAAAATACACTATAAAATTATTTTAAATCTTACCACCACATGATCTTGATAAGATCCAAAATCTACCTCATCTCTAGCATGTAATGACTCTCTAGGATATGCTCCTACCCATATCGTCTCATCTGGTACATATAGAGTATGATGGAACTTATAATCAATTTTGTCAATGGGAGGCTCAGTAACCTGTCCAAGATAACCTAAACATGAGTGTTTGCACATAGTGCATGTATGGGCATATAAATATGTGGAGATAAGGAGGATATACCAACACCACCTAATCCACTAGGTGTATCAAGGTCATGCAACTATGAGAATCAAGAGATCTGAGAAATCAAATGGATGGTCAAAGATGTTATAAATATGGCTATCATGTTGTCATTGATGCCAAACTTGTGTTCCACATGATGTTTTCTATGTGGTGTAATATATGTAAAGTCGAAAGGTAGTATATTGTGACATTTTCAAAGCTTTGATTGATGTTGTGTATATATTGGTATAGTGTTTCTATTATACTTGATTGGTACATTCTCATAGATGGTACATGGTGGATATACATTAGATAGATATGTGGTTTTTGGATAAGGGATGTACACTTTCATTATATATCACGCTCTCAAAAGACTAGGTTATCTATAGTTGAAGATATTTGTGTCTGGGTTCCAAATAGTGTAATTTTGAGAAGTGATATGGACGAATGTGTTGAATTCCTTAGATTGATAGTTGAAAGGATGTTGTGGATGGTTCTTTTGTGATCCCTTATGGTTCATGATGCTTCTATGGTCATTCGTAAAAACTGGTTTTATATAGATTGGAAAAGGAAGTTAAGTATTTCAAAATAAGTTAAATGTTTTATCCTTTTGAGATGATGTATGTGTTCTTGGTCCAAGCGGTTTCATGTGGATGGTGTAGAGATATTTTGGAGATATATGGAAGGTGTGCCAACATGGTGTGAAACTTCACACATTTCACTTGCCCTCTAAATTTGCATAGGATATTTTTTATTCTTAGGATGACAGTTATGCTAACACATGCTACATCTTTTTGGCCAACCTAATGAACATTCTAGGTGTTATGAATAATATATGTATGTCAAAATCACTGTGTAAATAATATATGAGGAATCAATGATATACAAATATCAATTGAAGCAACTCAAAGGTTCAAATGTATTATAGAGCAATAGTAAAGGTTGTTTTAGTTGAGTGCCACTAATGTATTTGACTCCAATTTTTCATGAATGTTTGTTGATATATCGACAAACTTTTGTCGAATTACCAACGAAATGCCCAAAAGATTTTTGTCGCTAATATTTCATCATTTTTTCGACAAACATAAATGACAGTCCTGATACTAAATGTAAGTACAGATCCAATAGCCAATAAGATGAGAGGAGGGGGGGTGAATCATACAAACTTAATCTTCCATAAAAACATCAGATTCAACCTCGGTAACATATACTTGAATAATATAACCAAAACTATTAAACATGCAAACTCAAAAGCATATAAACATCATAAACCTCATAACACCAGATTTAACGTGGAAACCCAAATAGGGAAAAACCACTGTGGGATTTCAGACCCACTAAGAAATATACTCTTCTAGAGTATGCTCGATTAAAAGAAAATCCTGTTAAATATTACAAACACATTGCTAGATGTGACCCGGTTAAGGGATTTCCCTCAGATCTGTTAGGATCTTCACCTTGTTAGAAGTGACCTTGTTAAAGGATTTCAAACACTCAATCAGAATGTCACCTTGCTAGAGGGTTTTACAAATAAGACTGTTAAGTCCACTCGATTAAGAGATTTTCTATCACGTTCACAAAATAATAGTAATAAAAATCTATCTGCAACTTCACATCTAAAATGCTAAAGCAGATTCATATTTGTTCAATATAATCTAGACATAGAACCAATCTTGTCCATCTGCTATTCAAACAGATCTTCAAGCTTCCGTGCTCGGTAATCACTATGTAGCATCCCTGTGCATACACTTGCCCGCATACATTGTTTATCAACAGTTTCCTATTTATAAACAATTAGGTAACCGCTTAATCTCCTTGATCACATTTCCCATGATCAACCATAGCCATCAGATCTTCAATCTTGTCCAGGTTCAATGCATCTTTTGATCTGAAAACATTTTACCCCGCCTAGGAACTTGCATATATTTCTTGGAACTTGTGCCAGGGTATTGCGGTTCAATCTGCGCTATAGATCTTCATGCCGACTTTCCATTTCCTTAGATTCTTAACAAACTTCATGCATGACATACCAATCATTTAATCAGTTCCAACTCATCAACTTCCTTCATTAAATATCGCCTATAATCATTTAATGCATCCTGTTATAGCTCGGTTACAACTCGGTTATAACTCGGTAAATACTAAACTTCACTCGGTAGACATTCTGCCTTCATTAACCGATAGCGATAACCTTAGGGTTTACCGACTAGGTTCTTTGCTTGGTAACATAGTATAGTATTATCCTTACAATTTACAACATATGTATGATGTTAAAAAAATCTAAACATCATGATCTCATCATTGTCTGACTCAGTAATAGTTGCCCATTGAATACCTTATTCATCATAATATTTCCTGTGTCTTTTACCGACATCTTTATATTCTTTAAATCATACTTCTCAAGATATGGCAACATCATACTGAATTAGAAAATCAATTTCTTGACATCAATGACAAAATAATAATATCAAGACAGTAAACATCCTTAATCAGTTATATCCATAATCATCAACAACCTTCTCAATATCCTTATTGAAATGCCAACAATCTTTCATTGTCTGTTATAATGCTATATTGCCAACAATAAATACATAGAACCTCCAACGGATTTTTTTTGGACAGTGGGACGAACATTGGAGGTGGTTTTTCGTTGGTAAATCGATGAAAAGTTCATCCAACTTGCGACGAAAATAATCATAAAACAATGTGCAATGTCTCTTTAAAAGCATTGATATTATGACGATATTGACCAAACATCTCATTGACTTTATGACGAAAAAGAACCAAATATTCATCGATATTCTAATGATGTGGATCAAGAATTTCATTAACATTATGACAAAATAATCATCACTTGTATAGCAACTACATTGGACTTTTTTGTTTTTTTGTCGGATGGGGTTCATTGAAATTGCAACGAAACTTGTAGATTTCAAAAAAAAAAAATATTCATTTAGATAGAGTAAACTATTCTGACATGTGTATTTCGAAATATGTTATATCGATACATGCTTTATCGAAATCATATACAAGATCGGGATAGGACTAGAAGGCTATCCAGATGACGCAAATTATCCTAATAAATGAAAATAAGAGGAAATTTATCAATAAGCATTGAGCAGGCTCATCGAAATAACTAATGAAGTTAGGATAACATATTAGCATTGATCCAACAGTCGAAGTTGTACCGATGGTAAATAAATAAAATGATATCGGAATAGTTATTCCAATCATGAATTTCTAACTGATAAACTGACACTGAGGAAACCTATGGCGATGAAAGAAAATGAAGACAGAGTCCCTATCGATATAACTAGTAAGATCGAGATAATGAATTACCCATGATCCGCCAGTATAACTTATTCAAAAAGAAAATATGTAATATGGCATCGGTACAGCTATTCTGATAGCAGACTTAACTTTAATCCCTAGGTGCCTCCAAACCACCAAAGATTGGCTCCAAAAGGGAGTGCTTCATTGAGCCATTGTCTAGTAAGGGATGAGTGATGGGCATCTTGAGATTAACAACTTGAGGATGGATCCTGTGGGAGGGTCAGATGCTTTCATTAGTTTCTCTAAAGGCATAAGGAATGTTTATTACAACAACATTGTCAAACTAAACCATCATACAATTGTAGTTCTTGAATAGATTTGTTTGCTTGCTAATTTTGTCATGTGCTTGTATTTCAAATGCACAAGACAGTTCTGTAAGACTTTTCTTTGAAACTCAAATTCTATAGTAGAAGTACCAAATATATACAAAAAACATGTTATATATTTGACTAACAGGTTTAAAATCATGTTGTTCTTTATAACTATTAATTGTAAGCCACATGTACACCTAATTTTTTGAGGAGAAAAATGCTATAATTTTCTTTGGTTGAGTAAACAATGAATGGAAGTAAAATATATGTAATTTGGGATAGAAAAATTAAAGATTTCATGTGACAAAAATGATATTAGAACAACTTACAAGGGAAATTTATACCGTATCATGTTTGTGCAAATGTGTTTGTCACTGTTGGTCCAGGTCCTGAAGGATGGAAACCCCAAGTTCTTCTATTTCTAGTATGGTTCTCTTACTCTCTTTGATCCGATTAGTAGATTGGTTAAGCCTCTCAGTTGACATCAATAATATCCCCCTTTGATCTATTGATGCCTGAATCATAACAGATCAACAAAGTAAAATAATAATTATAAAATTGAAATGGAACATTTCTCCATATGTACAAATAATTTCTACTTGTATTCCTTAAAATTGAAAAACCATATACAAACAGAAAGTAGTAATGTGACAACCTTAATAGTTAATAGTTAATACCCAACAAAAGCATTAAATATCATCTACCTAGTGGATTTGTATAAAATTCACATTTCAAAGCAAAATCGTAGACTTGGGAATTGATACATAGTTCTAAAGATATTTTTGCAATCCCCAAAAATATACCTTTTCTAAGAAAGAATCCTATGCTTGAAGACAATGAAAATAGGAAAGTTGAAATAGAGGGAATTCACAACTATCTTATGGTCAAAAAAGAAAGATCTGACAATTTTTTTTTGGTTAGAAACAATACCATTGATGCGTCACTTATTCTAGATTCAAGCAACTCATCTCTTGCACTTTGCGAATTAGCTAAGGAAGCCTTCTTCACATCTCTTTTCAAGTTGTTCAGGTCAGATTTGTATTCCCTCAGTTTGGCAAGCAGGTTGGCGTTTACACTAGGTTGCAAACTTCTTGCCTCAAGATCCTTTTTGTGAATCTTCAAAAATCACAAATAGGTCATAATGTGGCACAATATATTATAATATGAAAAAATAACTTCCCAAATGGAACATAAAAAATATGAAAAATAAGCCTTTGTTGTAAACCAAGAAAAAATAAATTCAAATTGATTGTGTACCAAAGATTCCTATAAAAATAATTAATAAATCTGACCCATACCTCCTATCGTTACAAATCTGACCCATACCCTAGTTAGTCACACAAAGGGGAAAGGCTCTTGACTAAACAAAGACATGGGGTGAAGAAAAATATCCTTACCTGGACAACAAAATGTTGATCTAATATACTCATCTAGTACTCTGCCAACAGAGCCTCTGTTGCAAACATAACACCTCTACCAGTTACAACATCTCTGCCAAGGGATCTGCCTAAATCCTACCCAAATAAAAAAGTCTTTTGAAAATCAAGAAATTATATAAATCCTAATTGGTATACTCAGATTGTTGGTGCTTCAAGTTGAGTTCATTATACTCACAACAAGTTTTCCCATTACAATTGTAGGTGAGTAGCCATAGAATTTTGAGTATTCATCTTATAATATCTAGGCCATTGTCTGTGTCACATAAAATTTATGAGTATATTGATAATACAAACACTTAAGACCACCTCATTCAATTACACAAGAGTAATCAAATAGAATGGATCAAGTTATATTCCATTAAAAAAGGGGGCATAAAACCATGAAAGTGCATGTGAATTGGTACCCATATCAGGAGCTGGAACATCTGTTTGGACACCAATCAAGTCATGTATCTTCTAAGTAAAGACACGATTAAGTCACTCTAAGTCACCAAGGCTTAATTTCCTTGGGGAGAAACCAATGCCACCCTTAGCCCCTCCATATGGAATAATCTATCAATTGGAAATATTGTGCCAACTTGAATCCCCTACAAAAGTTGTCATCTAGGGTAACATATGAGATCTATTAAAAAGTAAAATAAGTACAAAGGGTAACATATTGAAGCTAAGAGAACTAATGAAAATTGCACAAGCTTAAAAGTGCATTACCTTATTGAGCTTCTCTTTGTTTCAAGAATAGTTTAATATTCTCTACTTAACAGAGCCAACCCCCCACCCTCACATCACTCTCAATTCCCCATACCCAATCATATAACATTAATCATTCATTCATCCATTAATAACATATAACATTCATTCATTCATCCATTAATAACATATAACACTGATTCAATCATCCATTAATAACATATAACATCCATTCATTGACATATTCAGATTCATTCATTAACATATAACATTCATTGTTTCAGTTTTTACATATTATCAAAAATATGGTTGTCATAATATGATTACAATCACTTTTTTTTGTTTCTTTTTTGCAGCTAAATAAAGAAGAAGTGGAGTCATTTTCTAAATCATATGTCCCCCCTTCAGTTGTTCTTCCCTCTTCTCGTGATCTTAATGTATGCCTAGTCGTGTACTCACGACGTGGAGGCCGCTACAAGGGGGGGTTTGGTGTAATAACAAAGAAATGCTAAATTGACATGTTTTATTATTATTGTTACAAGTATTTCATTAATGAAAAGAACATTAGAGTGGTTCTATTTACTTGATGGGGCCATACCATGTTCCTGATCTTGTCTTATAGCCTCATGCTCAACATGTTGAACACCCTCTAAATCCTCTAGAGTTGAAACACAAAAGGTCACATTAATTAATACACCAAGTTCAATTAAATATGTTTAAAAGAATATTAGAGTGTGTTGGAAATATGGATGGAGTAACTGAGAGGGGAGGGGTGAATCAGTTACCACAAAAATAAATCCACAAGTCCCTTAGATGTCTTAAATATAAACTGTTGAAACTCGGTAAATTAACTTATCATTGTTCATTAAACATTAACATGCATAAGACAAATGACATGAACACAAGTAACACCAGATATAACGTGGAAACCCAATTTTGGGAAAACCACCAATGCAACTAGTTACTGATTTTCACTCTTCTGAAGTGAGCCCTGTTAGGAGCCAACCCTGTTAAAGGTTACAAAACACACTGTTAGGTGTGACCCTGTTAGAGGATTTAATCACCCTGCTAGGAGTGGCCTTGTGAAAGGTCTTAAGAAAAATTCCATCGAATTGTCACCTTGTCAGAGGATTTACAAAAATGGTTGTTAGACCAACTCTGTTAAGAGATTTCGGTATCACTGCTACAATGGTTAGAAAGCAACAATGAAGTGATCTGAATTAAATACAACTTATCTTGCTGATACAGATCTCTGTTCTGCGCCAATAGATCCTTACTGATCACATATATCTTTTCTGCACCTCAAGGATATCACTGATCCTTCATCAGAATTCGCACATTTCTGCTCCTTCACATTTCCATAGTTTTCACACTTCACCATACTTCGAAATCGCAACTTGATCTCTCATATATACCATTCAGGTTACCAAGTCGGCCCAATTACAAGTTAAAATAAATATTACATAGGTCGGCTACATATACAAGTTTCAATAAATAAATTCTGCTTCGGTCGGCTGCATAAACATTTCACTGATGCTCGGTGAACACTGCTGATTCTTCGGTAACCGACTGAACTCGGTAAGTACTGCGAACTCGGTAAAGACTGACTTTCTTTCACATATTCTTCGAAGACCGACTGAACTCGGTAAAAACTGTGAACTCGGTAAAGACTGACTTTCTTTCACATATTCTTCGAAGACCGACTGAACTCGGTAAAGACTCTGTCTAACTGCCTTGCCGAACATTTTGAGCTCGGTAGACTGATATGACATTTGTGTAACATCAAAGACAATACACAATTAAACAATTGTATCCAACAATCTCCCTCTTTGGCATTGATGGCAACACAACATGTCATAGCAGAATGAAATTTGAAAACAGGTCTTTTCTTTTATGACAACAACATGCCAACATAACTTTCCCTTTGGATAGAGAACACTCCCTCTTTCAATAATCTCCCTCTGTGAAGTAACTTCATCTTTGGACGGTAAAACTCTCCCTCTTTATCAAACAACTCTCCCTCTTTATCTTAATGAACTTTCTTTCAAATTTTAGTAGGATATGACAGTAAAACTCTCCCTCTTTGACAACATATGCCAAAGACAATAAGACTTCATCTGATTTATAATGTACCTTTTGTACTGATTCATATGCAATATTTTCCTAATTATACTGCATCAACTAGTAGATTTTTCACTTAGGATGAGTTGATGCATCACTAAAACTTTTCTTTAGTGAATTTTAGATAGGGGAGTGACCCCTAACTTACCTCTTAGATACAAGAATGCATCCTTAGCCAATGGTTTTGTGAATATGTCAGCAATTTGTTCCTTTGTGTGAATATATTCCAATCTGATCTCCTTGTCCTGTACCAATTCTCAGACAAAATGATATTTTATTGCAATGTGCTTGGTTTTGGGATGCATCACTGGATTCTTGGACATGTCAATTGCACTTGTATTATCACAGAACATAACAATTGGTTCTTTGATTTCCATTTTCATGCCTGCCAATAGCTGTTTAAACCAAACAACATTTGAACAATTTACTGCTGCAGCAACATATTCTGCCTCTGCTGTAGATTGGGATATACAGTTCTACTTTTTGCTTGTCCAGGAAACCAATCTCTTTCCTAGAAAGAATGCTCCTCCGCTTGTACTTTTTCTGTCATCAATGTTTCCTGCCCAATCAGCATCAGTAAATACTTTCAAATCAAAATTTCCTCCAAATTTGTACCATAATCCATACTCTTCAGTTCCTTTCAAATATCTCATTATTCTTTTGATTGCCGTCATGTGACTTTCTCTTGGTTTTGCTGAGAATCTTGCAACAATACCAACTGCAAGAGCAATATCTGGCCTAGTATGAACAACATACTGCAGCTTTCCAATCATAGATCTATATAGTGTTTGATCTACTTCTTGTGATTCATCTTCTTTGGTAAGCTTCAATCCAGTACACATAGGAGTTCCAACTGGTTTACAATCGTCCATACCAAACTTTTTCAGTATCTCTTTGATGTATTTTGATTGTGTAATGTAGATACCATTTTTGTTCTGTTGAATTTGAAGACCAACAAAGAATTTGATCTCACCAAACATAGACATTTCAAATTCCTTATTCATTTGTACTGAAAATTCTTTGCAAAGATCATCATTTCCTGTGAAAACAGTATCATCTACAAATATTTCTGCTAAGACAATTTTGTTATCTGATCCTTCCTTGATATACAAGCTACTGTTATCATTAGTTCTTTGAAATCCAATCTGAATAAGATAGTTATGCAATCTTTCATACCATGCTCTAGGGGCTTGTTTCAGACCATACAATGCTTTATGTAATTTGCAGACCATGTCCTTCTTTTGTGGATCAACAAAACCTTCAGGTTGTTCAATATAAACTTCTTCTTCCAATATACCATTGAGAAATGCAGATTTAACATCCATCTGATAAACTTTGAATCCTTTGTAGGCGGCATATGCAAGTAAGGTTCTGACTCCTTCCAATCTTGCAACAGGAGCAAAAGTTTCTCCATAGTCTATTCCTTCTTGTTGAGCATATCCTTTGCATACTAGTCTTGCTTTGTTTCTTGAAACTTTGCCATCTTCATTCAGTTTATTTCTGAATACCCACTTAGTTCCAATCACATTTTTATCCTTAGGTCTGGGTACAAGAGTCCATGTCTTGTTTTTCTCTATCTGTTCTATCTCTTCTTTCATAGCCTCTGTCCAACTATCATTTCCCAATGCATCTTTGACATTTCTAGGTTCAAAATCAGCAAGTAAACAAGTGCTTTTCAACTTACCTCTTGTCATGGTTCCTTCAGATTTGTCTCCAATGATCTGATCTGCTGAGTGATGTCGTCTGACATACTCGGCTAATACAGGTTTCTTGCCTTTATAATGAATTTCATCATTGTCCTCTTGTTCTTCAACTGGCTGGTCTGGCTCGGTAAATATTGGCTCGGTTTCTTCAGACTCGGTAGACACTGGTTCTGGTTCATCAGACTCGGTAGATACTGGCTCGGTTTGCTCTTTCTGTAACTCGGTTACTGATGACTCGGGAGTAGAAGATTCCTGATTAGCAGATGTATCTGGTATTGTATCAGGTTCAATAGACACAAATCTTCTATAATCTTCTGGTTCTCTTTTGCTTTCTTCTTCAGATCTTTCTGCAAACTCATCAACTTTCACATGTGCACTTTCTATAACTTTATGAGTAGACAAGTTCAAACATCTATATGCTTTACTCTTGCAAGAATATCCGAGGAATATACCTTCATCACCTTTCACATCAAATTTTCCTTTTCTAGATTCTTTCAAAATGTAACATTTACTTCCAAATACTTTTAGGTAACTTACATTAGGTTTGTAGCCATACCATAATTCATAGGGGGTTTTGAATGAGTCCTTCTTAGCTATACTCGGTTCAAGGTATGAACAGCAGTGCTGATAGCTTCCTTCCAGTATTTGATAGCAATATTCTTTTCAATCATTAAGGTTCTTGCACAATCCATGATAGATCTATTCCTTCTTTCAGCTATTCCATTTTGCTCAGGAGTTCTAGGGGCTGATACTTGTCTTTTGATTCCTCTTTCAATTCAAAAGTTATTGAATTCATGAGAGATGAATTCACCACCTCTGTTTGACCTTAGACATTTAAGTCTTTTACCTATTTCTTTTTCTACTCTAGCCAAATACCATTTGAACTTTTCAAATGCTTCTGATTTGTTCCTTAAATACATGACAGTCATCATTCTTGAGTAATCATCAACAAAAAGAATGAAGAACTTTTCTCCAGTATAACTTTCAGTTCCTATGGGTCCACATAAATCAGTATGCAGAATTTCTAATATATCTTCAGATTGATAGTTTTTGCTTTTGAAACTAGTCTTTCCCATCTTTCCAATTTGACAATTCTTACATAGACCGACCTCAGGTTTCTTTATATCTGGAATACCTCTTACTTTTCTGAATTTACTTATTTTCACTAGGTTATCAAAATTTACATGACATAACCTTTTGTGCCATAACCAACTTTCTTCAACTTGAGCAATAAAACATGAATTTTCACTTGTTTCAAGTCGGAACAAATTACCTTTTGTTTGAGTGCCTGATCCAATCAGCTTTCCTTGATTATTTAGCAGTTTGGCCTTTCCATGCATGAATTCCACCTTGAGTCCACTATTAAGTAGCTGTGCCACACTCATCAAGTTGTGATTGAGACCTTCAACCCAGTAGGCATCATCAAATACAAGTTCTTTGGTTATAGGGATTCTACCTCTTCCTTTTATGTAGCGAGGTTCATTATTACCAAACCTTACACTACCTCCGTCATAGTCTATAAAATGTTCAAACTTGGTTTTATCACCAGTCATATGATGAGAGCAACCACTGTCTATGATCCAAATATCATTTTTTCTTATATGAGAAATAAGTGCCATCTTATCTTCCTCATCATTATCAGAATCATCTCTTATAGCAATATAAACAATTTCATCTTCACTATTATCAGAATCCTTAGCCATAAAGCATGTTTTCTTACCTTTGAATGATTTGTAGTCCTTTTTGCCATTCCATTTGTGATCTTTCTTCTCATCTTTGCTCTGCTTGTTTGGGCATCTAGCAGCAATATGACCGACTTCATCACATGAAAAACAGATTAGAGGAACTTTGCCTCTGTATTTTCCTCTGCCTTTGGAATATTTCTTTGCTAGAAGAGCTTCAATTATTTCAAGATCACTGTCTGAACTTGGTTCTGATTCATCTTCACTTTCTGACCGAGATTCCTTTTTCTTTTTGCCTTTCTCCTTGAGTGAAACCTTAGCTTCAAATGCTGATTCCATGTTTTTGGAAGCTGGAACATAGTTGTCATAGTTGTCTAACTCAAATGCAGTTAATCTTCCAACTATGGCCTCTAAATTTATCTTGTGATTTGCTTCACATCTTCTTTCCTGAATTGCAGAAACTCTGATTGCATAAATGGGTAGTAATGTTCTGAGAACTTTGCTTATGACTGTTTCCTCTGAGATATCACCTCCAGAAGCTTTGATTGCACTGACACTGGCTTTGACTCTTTCAACATACTTTGCAATATTTTCATCGTCACTCATTTTTAATTGATCAAACTGTCCTCTCAAGCTTTCTGCTTTGGCTCTTCTCACATTGTCATCACCACCATAGATATCTTTCAGCTTGTTCCACATTTCAAATGCAGTTTTGCAGTCTTTGACATCATCAAACTCTTCATAGCTTAGGGCAGATGCAATGTCTATCATCATGGTGTTATGAGTCTTCTTTGCAGCAATATCAGCAACAGTTAGTGTACCAGTGGGTGTCACATATTCTGTGTCAAGATGTGTCAATCCTGTATCTCCAATGGAAGCAAAATGGAGTCTCATGAGACCTTGCCATGCTGAAAAGTTATTTCTGTTTAGCCTTGAAATTTCCCTCTTGTAAGACATCTTGATCTTTAGCTTAGATCCTTGAAATCCTTCCTACAAGCACTGAAAGCTCTGATACCAATTGTTGGAAATATGGATGGAGTAACTGATTCACCCCTCCCCTCTCAGTTACTCCATCCATATTTCCAACAGAGTGGTCCTCTTTACCTGATGGATCCACATCATGTTCCTGATCTTGTATAGCTTGATCATGCTCAACATGTTGATCATGCTCTACATGCTCTAAAGTTGAAACATGAAAGGTTACATTAATTAATACACCAAATGCAATTAAAGATGTTTAATTGTATTAATCCATATATGTGTTATGTATAGCACATGAATACATCCAGTACCAGGATGCACACAACCATGACCTTCATTTGCAGGTTGTGCTCCACCCTCACCATGTTGCATTCCAATGTCATGTGCATTATTATCATTGCTTGCCTATTTACAACAAATAGACACATAATTACTTGATGGTGGAAATTAATATTGAATAGATTGCACAAGTATTCATTTTTAAATAAACTTCATTGAGTTTATTTACCTACGTGTCAGATACAGTGGAAGCTTGTGTTTGCCTAGTTAAGAGTATTAGACATTCAAGCATGACTCCATAGCCTTGCTGGAAGGCAATCTTTAGGTCCTCTTCTGTGGGCACTCTCTTGAATTCAAAGCTTTGCATTTTTGCATAAGATCATAAATTTTGCTTCTATGGTGTGATAAAACCAAAATTGTTTGCAAATTATTGTTTGGATGCAATATTTCATTTATTGATACTTACAATTCGTGCGGCTAATTTCATATAACCACCAAAGCCAAGTTTGTGTTGCCCGTGTTTTTCTACTCTTGCCTTTGTTGCCTTCTATGTGTTAGACAACCAATGAAAAGTTTGAAATACATTAGATTATGTAAAAAGAAAGAGTAATCATTATATAATTACATTGTTGATAGTATCACATACCTTCCTTGGCTTGGTGGTGTCTTTCTTTTTTAATTTTCAGCTTTGTCCTTTCCATCTGACACTAGGTCCTTCCACTCCCTCTCCAGAATCATGGGGGACACTCATACTTTTTTTTTTCTCTAAATGTGACCTATATTGGTCCCTCACATACTTTAGATAGGTACCATCTTTCTTAAGGACCTTGGTTCGGTTGAATGTGTTATTATCGAACAACACAACTCAACGATTAATGAGCTCATCTTTTAAACATTAATTTTAGGCATTCCATCGTGTACGTATGGTGGGCCCGAAGATATCCAATGTAATATCACTTAGATGTTTATAAAAACATCATTTCCTACAAAAAGATCATGGGATCATTAGTCTAAAAAGAGTGATCAATAAGTAAATTTCAATTGGATTATATATAATAATAATTAAAACATTTTAAATTACCTGGGACCTTCTCTATCTTTATGGGAACTAAGTCCTCGGTCACCAAAAATGTGATCGGTAATGTTCTCGTACTAGTAATACGGGAAGATCCAAAAAATGTTGCTAAAACATCACCATTACTAGTGACCTTTGCATCCATAGGTACATGTACTAATGCATGTTCTGGCATTTGTTTGCTGCCAGAGGGTGTAGTATGCAATGCCTACATGCTATGTGTTGCCGATATTTTAGTTGATAATATAGGCATGAATGATGGGGTCAAATGAAGTGATGTATGCACAAGAAGATCAAGACCAATACTTGAACCAACCCCTACTCCCCAAGCAGCACCTGTATTACCCTGATCATGGCCAACAACATCATGAGGATGCAAAAAATCCCGTAAAAACAACTCATATTTTAGTTCATGACATAGAAGAGTACAAAATACAAAACCATGAATGAGGTTGTGTTATAATTAAATATCTCATGACAACTTACTTGCAAGTTTCGTGCTCTCTCAGTCAATATTTTAACCCTTTCTCTTATCTCATCTATTTGAGGCACTATGAATAACAACTGAAGGATTTCTTCATTGCATTTTTTTTGGTTTTCCTTATCATATCTAGAGGGTTTGTGGAATATGCGATGTCATCATCGCATATTAGTGACTGGACCTCTCTATGGATTCTCTCCTCTACTGATGGTGCCTTTCCCCAATCATCCAACTGCGACAAGAATATTAAAAACATTATCGAAATTAACCCAACAAATTTACAAAAAAATAATAATAAAATGGTGTAGAGGCACCCAGGCATAAAGATATCTTATGAGGTCAAAGTAATTTTTTTTTTTGCTTATTTGTAATTTTCATACATGATTTGTAAGGTCATAAAGTCCATTGATGTATAAAACAACTTAATTGTAAGGCTTGAAGAGCCATTTTGTATCAAGAGACCTAATAGGTCTTGATAGAGTAAACTAAGGTCAAAATATCCATAAAAGGATTAAAAATATTATAATTGATTATATTGAGTCCATTTTTTCATGTTGGAAACATCCAAGAAGGATATGGTCAAAGTTGGCAAAGTTGTGTCAAAAATGCAAAAGTTGCAAAGTTGCAACATTGTCAAAAAGTGCAAAAGAGATGTAAAATGTTATCCATCGGTCATGAGTTGGTTGAAGAAGTTAGAAGGACTAGAAATTAGTTTGTAATGGTTTATAAAACCATGTCTGGTCAAGGTCAAGAGTGGAGGAGAAGTTTAGAGGGCATTTGACAAAGTTTACCCATCAAACCCTCAATTGTCATAAAGGGTTAAAGTGTCTGGGACTGTCATAGAGCCAAGAAGGCTCATAAATATTGTATTTTGAATTTGCAAGTATTTTAGAATGATGGTATAATGAAATAGCTTTCCAATGAATCCTTATGCATTTTCATGGAATATTTGAAGAGATATAGTAGTTTTTCTAAAAACTATTAAAACCCTCTGTTTTAACACAGTTTATGGGAGGACCTAGTAACACTATTATATTTATGGACAGGTGATTAACGTGAATTGGTAATTTTTTGGTATTTTACTATTGAATGTAATAACCACTCATGCTAAGGAAGTGATAATATGTTTTACTAGATATATGGCAGTTTGTCTCATTAAGGCTTTGTTTTAAATAAAGAGTTTTGCAGTCCTTTATAATGTGATTAATTGGTTCCTTCACGATCAGATTTGAAAGACTGATGTAATGAACATTTACTGCTTATCATTGATTGTGGATTGAGTTGTAGTATGAAATCCTTGAAGGCTCGAAGACAATAGGATTTAGTCCCAACTATGTTTTCTTTATGAAACATTATGATCAAAATCAGAATGTGATCAGATAATGAAAGTAAGGAATTGACAGTCCTAATTGGAGACAGTTTCATGAAAAAATGAGGTAAACCCGTCAGTTAGAAACATCTAAAGATGCATCATTATTTGTGCTTTGGGTTGTAGCCTTTCCTGTACGATGAATGTCTCGCTGTGATAAAAAATAAAAATAAAAAAACATTATAAAATGGTATATTGGAGTCATTAATTGGAGGTTGGGTAAAATGGTATATAGTATGTACCACCCCCAAAGTAAATGTGTTTGTATCTATGCGATTCAAATTGTAATTGATTAACAACTCTTCACCTGCAGTTATTGATTTTATTGCACATACAAATACATGGTTTCCCTCACATGCCTTGAATATTGAATTGGGTTGCTTATTTGTTGACCTAAGTCATGTACAAGTTATAAACCCTACAATATGGCCTGATGCTTTTGGCCTTCCGTCAATGTAAATAGCCACTCCTTTATTTTGATTCTTATCTTTTAGTTGTATATAATTTGTTGACAGTGCATATGTAGGCATACTTCATGTATATCGAACCAGCTGCATCCAATCTTTGTAACTATAATAAGGTCCGACATACTCCATCAATTTAGTAACTCTACTGTAACAGACCTTTATGCCATCCATGCAAAATAGGCCCAAACCATGTAATGATGATGGTGCTATGTGATATATCCTCTCGTTGACATAAAAATTAGTGTTTATTGGAGGAAGTTCCTTGGGTACCTATTGTTTCCATAGATGTTTGTACCTCAAGGGCACCTCAACGTCTTCTATGCTCTCATCATGATAAGAACATGGGCCCCCCTTCAGCAAGAAAAAATTCCATGAGTTTATGGAATTTTCTTCTAATATTTTCACCTCTAGTTGATCTCCCTCTTTTAGACCTACTACATGTCTCGCTTTCCTCTTTTCTTAAATTTCCCTCTCTCGAGGAAGATAGATTTGACAAATACCTATTTGGTGGTACCTGCACTCCATTGAATGAGAGAGATAGTAACTGAAAATTCCATGAAGTTTTTCATGGTCCATCAAGATGTGGGTGAGCATAACTATAAGGTGACAAAGAGCATCTACAAGAGATCATGGACTTAGTAGAGGTTTCCCGGAAGATGGACTTAGTTTTACACACCCTTCAACTTGGTTGGTTATTTTTCATGGACTTTGATTTGATTTCAAAAGGCATTGATAAAGCTAAGATGTATGTCATCTTATGTTGACTTGTGACAAGAGCAAATTCTTAGGGGGGGCATAGGTCACATTAGGAAAACAAGGAATGTAGAGGCAGATATTTTATCTAAATGGGAACTCACATTCGAAAAAGCAGGTGAAGTCGGATTTGAAGATCTAATTAGATATGATTTTAGGGTGGTGGTTATTATGAGTTTTTTGGATTATAAATGCAAGACGTACTCTTTGGTACTCCTATAGAGTCAGAAATATGATTGGGGAGTGACAAGGAGATCGCAGAAATTAAATAGGAAATATATTATTAATGACACTAGTTTTGAAAGGCGTAGTGGGTTTAAATGCGAGTAACCTCAAATTTCATCTTGTATTTAACATATGAAGCAAGTTAGAAGTGAGACCTCAGAGAAGTGAAGGGGATTTGTGAATGTTGAGCTGAAGATGATATCTCTGCCTGAGAAAGATGAAGGCAAATTTCAAATTGAAGACAAAGAAGCGGATTTGGGGTTTTCAGGGTGAGCTGACATTTAGATGACTTAGAGGTCTTTTTAACTTTTGGGATTATTATCTCCCACACTGTGTTTTTTATCATATTGGGGAAGGGGTTTATAAAAATGAAACACATATATATACTCTCATTTTGGCTTGGGGATTGGAAATGGAGGAAAGCATTGCAATAGTTTGTAGGGTGGTGGAATTTCTTGTTCCAACATAATTTCGTGAAGGGTTAGAAACTTGCTTGGAATGGGTAGTATTAGATGAGGGGTATGATATAGGTGAGGGATAAGAAAATGAAGATGAAGGGGTGAAATAAAAAATCATACCCTTCCTTCGATGGGTGTTGGGTATGTGTGACTACCATCGCAAGGTGGAGGCAAACAATGGATGGGAGGCAATGAAGTTGTTAATTTAGATCAAAGAAATGGATGCAGTCATTGCAATATCTAGGGAGGAGGCGGAGGGAGCCAGGAGAACTCTTTGACCAAGGAGGCTAAGAGTGGGGGTGGTGAGGAGTTTGGGAGTGGGAACGAGACCGGTTAGGCATTGAAGGTGGCTTCTAAAATGCTGTAGCAATGGTGACAAATGGGGTGGGGTGTGTTTTTTATGTTTTTTGGCTAAATTTTTGCTATGTAACTATGGATAACGTTTGATAGTAAATCTGGGGTAGGTTGTAGAAGAAAAGGGTTTTTTGTGTAAAGATTTTGTATTAGCTATATATTGCCAATTTTGAAGAATGGAATTTTTTTGGATAGGAGAACAAACAGTCACCATTATGATGTAACTACTTTTTATATTTAATAAAATACATATTATTACCCAAAAAAAAAATTGATTTGACA
Source organism: Cryptomeria japonica (assembly GCF_030272615.1). Lineage (NCBI taxonomy): Eukaryota > Viridiplantae > Streptophyta > Pinopsida > Cupressales > Cupressaceae > Cryptomeria > Cryptomeria japonica. The sequence goes on from NC_081414.1 coordinate 7,926,850, forward strand.
TTCTAGAATAATATGTACATTTTTTTTTTGCATTGAGTATAATTGATAACAACATATACAAAGTAATGTGAGTTCCATCACCACACCCAACCAATATGCTCACAAATAGGAGATCACTTTACGGAGATAGTTACATCATAGAGTATCCTTGATTAAGGTTGATTGCATACATTCTCCTTGCTTTAAGTTTACCACAAGATCAAGTTATTTAACAGGAGATCAAGTTATTCGAATCAAGTTATTTAATTGATGAGCTAAAAGGATCTATAATGAATGGTTCATAAGGCACAACACTTGTTGTAGGTTTTGCAAAAAAACACAATTTTCTGCCCCAATAAGCCTTACCCACTCAATGCAAAAAAACACACCACCATTTCAACCTTGTTTAGTAAATTGGAAGGATTTTATAGTGGATTTGAAGATTAATGGGATTTGAGCAAAATATAGAATGCAACACTTATAGTGGATTTGTTGGCTCTTGCACTTGCTCATCCTCTTTCTCCCTCCATTTTTCATTTTTTGGTTGGCTCGATGCTTTGTGGGCGGCTTGGTATATCAATTGATCCTTACAGTTATTATGCCAATGGGGGTTCTATTGGGATTTCTTATAGAACTAGATTATGCCTTTTTTATTGTAGCCCCAACTCTTTGCTCCTGCACACGCGAGATTCAAGTAACGAGCCAAATAGACTATAAGTTCATTTCTATACTGTCAAAAGAAAATTTTATATTTCAAATTTAAAATACAATTTGGGTCCAATTATTTTCCTTCATTTTAATTATTATGTAAAATTGAGGCACAAAATGTCTACAAAACACTTTATTTGAACACCTCCTAGAAGATATCAAGGCCTAAAAATAATAATCTAATAATAATGCTACATTAGAAATTGATTTGACATTCTATAATAATATGCACATTTCACTAAATTAATGTGTTGTAATATTATTTGTCCATTTTACTTGGCTTTTGATAAAAGTGTTTTATCTAACATCTAATATCATGCAACATTTCCTCTAAGTAATCTCTTTAGTTTGCATGAATAAAATTCTTTAAAACTTAAATATAAAATAGATATAAATATTTAAATATATGCCAAATCAATAAGAGTGGATGGTGCAAAGTTTCTAGGTGGTAGATAAGGATATGATGATATGTTTGAGTCTTTTCTTATGCCATGAAGGCTTTTAATAATTCATGATTTTGGATCTATTTTAAAATGGATAGTTTAAACCAGATGTGCTCTTCATATATGAATTATGATCTTCAATGCATGCTTTACAAGTGGGACATTTTAGTGCTATAGGCAGTTTATAACAAATGGGTGGCCCTAGGAAACTCATGTAAAATATCTAAAAGTAACACTTATCTTTCTAATGTCAAGCCTTCTAAAAATAGTGTTTTACTAAACTATAAGTAGAAAATAGTGTTAACATTTTCTTTATAGTCATGGTTAGGGTTTAATGTGATGGTCAGGATTATGTTAGGGTTAGGGGTAGAATTATGGTTAGGGTTAGGGTTTGGATTATAATTATAGTTATGACTGGTTTTGAGTTTACGAATAGGGTTTTGGTTAGCATTAAGGGTAGGGTTGGAATTAAAATTAGGGTTGGGATCGGAATTATAATTAGGAGTGGGGTGAAGATTTAGATTTGGTTAGGGCTAGGGTTACGGTCAAGATTGGGTTAAGGTTAAGATTAGCATTAGGATTAGGATTTGGTTTAGGTTTATGATTATGGTTAGGGTTAGGGTTTAGGGATATCAAAGTAGTATTTCAAAAATTAGTTGAAGCTAACCTTATTAACTTCCCACATACCATAGTTTTCAATGACAATGTACCCAAACTTGCATGATACAAAGAAATTTAGTACTTTTAGCACTATCATGTAAAAGGTCATTCTATATCCAAATGCATGAAACATAATAATTCTAGCCATATCTAATCAAACACAATAATATTTTGGAGGATGGCCACATATCTCATCTCCTAATGAACAATTTATGGGTACCTATTATGATCTTTTTCTGAAGAATGATAGAAATAGACCTCTATGTCAAATAAAGGATCATCTCAAAATATTTATGCAACCAAGGTCAACACTAGTAAGTTGTCTATCTTATATGAATCAATATTAGTTGGTCACATTGAGTAAACCTATCCATAAATTAATGCCATTACTATTAAAAATCCTAATTGTGTTGCCAACACTAGCCACAATTAGGTTACTGTGGAGAGGGATTCTTCTTCACAAAAATTTGCCCAATATGACATCCTAGAGCATCTTAGGATGACTTTAGCATAGTTATCTATCTTGGAGCTTCTTTTATATTCATCTATCTGTAGAGACACATTGGATCACGCCTTAATAGAATCATAAGTCCCTAGTGATATTAATCTAGATCAATTTCAAGCCATAGTGGGTTAGCTATCCTCATCTTATCAACCTATGTTTAGTTTAGAAAATATTTCATTTTTTGATCCATAAAATGTACCTAATAAATACAATTCCAATTTTAATATAAACCCTAAAGTAACCATGTCTACATTAAAAAAGGGATCATGAAATTTTTGTAACCCTGAAATTTCATAATGATGCTTAGTACCCCTGGCATGTTAGTCATCACCAAGCTTTTGTATTTAAAAGGGTGAAAGGTTGAAGCTACAAAAGTTTTCTTTCATCTAGCATAGAGCCCCACATCTCATCTCCATTATGCCCCAGATCCTATGTAAAGCATGCCTGATAAGACTCTAGCATAGTTATCTGTCTTGGAGCTTCTTTTATATTCATCTATCCATATGGACATATTGGATCACGCCTTAATAGAATCATAAATCTCTAGTGATATTAATCTAGATCAATTTCAAGCCATAGTGGGTCAGTTATCCTCATCTTATCAACCTATGTTTAGTTTAGCAAAATCAGTTATCTGTTGTTAATATCTACAATTGATAATTATCGCTTTAAATCTCTATGTGAAGAAATTATATATGTTGTTACATGGTTGGATTATCAGGATACATATGGCATAAAAATTAAAAAACATCATGAATTAATTATGTAACCATATAATTCAAATATAATTTTATCAAGAAATAAATATCAAATAGATAATATAATTGCATAACTCATACATTTCAATGCCATTGATCTTCTTCTTCATCCAACTCTTTGTCTATATCATCCGATCCTGATTCGACATTGTAAGGATTGGTCATATCATCATCGTCGTCATTGATATTAGTTTTGATAATGTCATCATCCACATGGATATCATCTTCATGAACATTAGCTCCTACATCATCATGATCTAGTTCCTCTTCTTCAACATCTTCCGCGGGCATGTCATCAACTAATTGTTAATTCTGATCATCATCTACATCATCTTCTAGTTCTTCAGCATCTTCTTCTTCCACCACATTATACTTTACCGACCTTCCTCTTGGATCATGTCTAATAACAAATGACCAACCCAGTTTACCTGGAACCTCTGAGTAAAATACCTACTCACATTGGCTTGGAAGAACATAGGGTTCATTTCCAGCTTGCTCAAATGACCTTGTATTAACCATGGTAAACCCATTATCATGTTCAATAACATTTCTCTCGGGATAATTTTCATTCAATCGTAGCCTATACCATTGGACAATAGACATAACTAATTTGAAGGACTTAAAGTCACACTCAAGTATATCTTCCAAAATCCCATGGTATCGATTTTTTGAGACTTCGGGATGTATGTCGCTTTTGGATGAAACATTAGTCACCTGAAAGACTGCAATTATCCCATAATCACAAGTTTTCTTCATGTCATCCAACTTTTTGATTCAAAATTTACGATCATTGCACCACATAACCTTGTGGTGTTTCACCTGCAATATGTCAAATATGTAAAAATTATTGCATCATCAGATGATAAACATATTTATTCTTGGCCGAATGTATGCAAAGAAAAAAAACTCAACATATATATACATCAATAATATAATTAAAAATAATTAAATAATATGGGTGATTAATATATTAATATGTACCTATTAATCTCTTAAACCATATGCTAAATCAATTTCCCTTGGTGTAACATTGGAATATCCATTACAATGAGCTTCTTTAGCCAATGAAGCCACACCTTCCCATGTTAATGCACAACTAGATTGTTGACATTGTTTAATCCATATCGTCATCCAATCAAGATTGTTTGCGACGTACAAATGTAGTGCATCCTACTCTTGACCAACTGTATCAAAAAAAAATGAAATTCACAAACAGCATATAATTAGTTAATTACCATGGTATACGACCTTAATTTATAATTGATGCATATTGAAGATTAATAATTAAATAAGTACAATATACATAAAAAAAACAAATGTAAAATTTATTCTAATTAATCTCCATGACCTTCTTATAATTACCATCTTATATTGTTCTGCCAAAAGAAGGTTGTTTTGCATGGTTAACGTTGAATAAAAGAATCCTAACAATAGATAGACTAGTAAAATTGGGTATTTCACAAGCTTTTAATTGTGTGCTTTGTGGCTTAGAGGAAGAATCAGTTGATCACTTATTTTTACATTGCACTTTTGCCTCCCAATGCTGGTTCTTCATCATGAATAAACTCCAAGTTTTGATTCCCTTCCTGAAATCACTTTGGGATATGTTTAACTCTTGGCCTCTCTTATTTTTATCATCAACTTTATCAGGCATTTGGAAATGTGCTCCTGCTCTCATCATTTGGGCCATCTGGTGGGAGAGGAATAAAAGAATTTTCAGAAAAGCATCCTCTTCTCTAGATCGAGTTCTAACCAAGTTGGAAAATTCGATTGTAGAAATTATAAATTCTTCTCTCACTAATTCCAAGGACATTCAGTCATTCACCCAGTGGAACAAGGTAATTGTAAAATCATGGAATGGTATTATTATACCCATAAGGATTCCTCCGAATTGGTCTTCAGCTCATGTTAGAGATAGGTCTTCCATAAAATGGTTACCCCCTACACCTAATTTCTTTAAGATCAACTTCGATGGCTCTTCCCGTGAAAACCCAGGAAAGTCGGGAATTGGAGTTTGCATTCTAGATTATTTCGGCAAAATGTGTGCTTTCCAAGCATCTCCTATCCCTTCGGGTACCAATAACTTGGCAGAGGCAAATGCCTTAGTAGCTAGTCTGGTGTTAGCAAGGAAATGCGGTCTCTCCAACATACATTTAGAAGGGGATTCATTAGTTCTCATCAATGCAATTACTTCAAAAATATCTAAGACTTGGCACCTATCGTATGTTTTGAAGCATATTTGGGATTTACTCGACACATTTCCAGACTACATTGTCAGCCACACATTAAGGGAAGGGAATTTTGCAGCTGACAAATTAGCAAATATGGGTTGTGATGGCATTTGAGTTGAGTCTGTTGCATCTCCCATCAAACTGTCTTCATACCCTGAATTGCTTGAATTGGTACAGAAGGAAAGTACAACATTTTAATTACAAATTATATCTCAATAAGTACTCGCATGTATGCACTTAACTTGAAGCTTGCGGATAGGAACACAGACATGACACTCGCATATATGCATTTAAATGTAGCTTACGGTTGGTATGAATGAAAGATAAGTGCAAGTACTCTGAGATTTTGATGATGTAATTTCACATGGGGTAAGCAGATTTTGGCCTCTCACACATCCTCTTGGCTACATTACTGTCACATGTTAATGTAAGAAATCTCGAGCTTGATTTTTAAAGACCAACTAACTATTGCATTATGAAGATTGCCTTAATGCAATCCATCCAGAACCTATTTTTGTGTGGCAAGCTAGGTCTTGTTTATAAAAGGAAACTTGCCTGCTTTAATTCACAATTTCCAACGAAAGTTTTTTGAAGTTTGAAGCATCTCAGTGTTTAGCAAAAGGGAGAATGGCTCTTGCGACGGGTGTAGGCAAATGCATTGGGAGTACATGCCATGGAATGACCGAGTTCTAGTGTGTATTACAGAGCCCTCAGCGGCATTTCATGGGCACATTGATAATGGGGACCTTGATCAACTGTTCCTTCTGCAAAACCCACAACTAAGTAGAGCAGTCAAAGATTTCATTGGTGAGGAGATTCTGTCCCCTCAAGCCAAAAGAATTTTATTTCCCTATTAACTTCTCAGTTCTTTTCTGTCCAATGCTCTTGATCTGTTGCAATCGATCCCTCTGCTCGAAATAGTGTATTTTAAGCTTGTAAGGTAGAATGTGCTTGAACCCACCACGTTCCATGAAGCTTTGGCCAATTATAATCTGTGGTAGGGGTTGAGTCTCTTAGGGGGTCTGTTTCCATGACATTTTATCCAATCCAGTCATCCATACATGGTGCTTTATGACCGAATCAAGCATGCCCTCAAAAGGAAAAACTTCTGTCATGTGAAGAATGGTCTGCAACAATTTGGTAGACAATTAGATGAGCATATTGTGTGTAGAGTCAAGATCAAAGTTGGGGCTCTCATGGTGATTTTGGAACTAGAAAATGTTGATCCCAGACTAGAAATTTTGCAACCGGAGAAAAGGGGATGGACTTCAGATAGGGTGCCAGATCTTAATGCACCTGTGCAAGATGGGGCCTCGGGATGGATTAATAGCTTCTCACAGCCCGAAGTGGTAGAGGAGAGGGAAAATATAGCATCAACTCCTTCAAGGGAAGCAATACCACAACAACCCATGGAGGTCAATGTCTAGGAGGTCATTCGTTGTCCTCAAGAAGATGTAGAGCCAGTGAGATGGGAGGAAGATTATTCAGCCTTCAACGCCCCCAAAAATCAAATGTTGGGTGACGCAGCCATGGAAGAGTAAAAAGATAGCTCTGACTCTCTATTTTCTACTGCTTAGAATATGTTCTAGTTTTGATGTATAAGAAAATCCCCTGGCAGCCGATATGGCTCATATTTTTTTGACTATTTTTTGATTATTCCATTATGTTGATATACTATATCAAATTCTACACATCATAAATATGTATATTTGGATGAATCTTTTTTTGTAAGACTGGGTGATTTGTCCCCATATAGTGTAGATTTAGTTTTTTGTAATTGACTAAGGATTCAAAGTTTTCTTCGTAGTTCTTTCTCTGATGAGCTCTTGAACTAGGTCTTCTTATTATTAATATATCAAGTGCTCGTCACTTTTTGCTTTAAAAAAAATTACCTCTCACTTTCCTCTATCTACCTTTCCCCATCAGGTACTCCCCTTTGAATTTGTTAATGGATTTGGGATCCCAAATGCAATCTACATGGAAATTTGTTGAAAACTTAGGAAGATATTCAGTAATGTACACAATGGTCTTGTATACCATATATCCCTCTGTAGACACCTAAAATTGTCCAAGTTAATTAAATAAATATCTTTATTTATTTAATTACTTTAGCCTAATTCTTCTATTAATTAAATAAATATTTATTTATTTAATTAATTCATTTATCCTCTTCTAGCCTTATTTCTCATTTAAATAAATACTTTTATTTAAATTGTCTTTTTCCTTAATTAAATAAATATCTTATTTATTTAATTGATCCCACTTCCTCTATTAATTAAATGAATCTTTATTTATTTAATTAATTCATTAACCTTTTCTACCCATGACACATGTCATTCATCTCTTAATTCATACACTACCCACCCTTTCATTATTTTATTATTTTCTTTACCTACCCTCTAATCATAGTTGACCTCTTTTTACAGCTCTCAATCTTATCCCTCCATTTCATATAGTGTCTTCTATATAAGGAGATGCTTCCTTCATTATCAAACCCTAATCAATCATTCTAATCAATCTATGCATCCTGGCTAACTCAATTACGCACTTGACTTCACTACACTTCGCACTTTTACATGTGATCCTACTTGCAACCACATTTCCATTATTTGTTGAGCTCTTGTGCATATAAAATTTGAGAGAAAATATATCAAGCAAGATCAATGGAGATAGGAAGAATGGAGATCCAAACCCTATTGGACATGTGATGGTATAATCTTTGTGATTTCATTTGATTTATATTGTCTTAGGTAATCTTCATATGTTATGGTGGATCTTTGTTGTTATTAGGCTAGGGTTTCGTGGTTGAATTCGTTTAGCCTTTCAATATTGTTGTTATCCATTTTCACCATATACATTTTGGCATGCCCGGTGGGACTCTTGTCCCTTTTGCATTTAACATCTTTTGTTGTAGATTTTGTGTTTTGAAGTTGCAGATCTAACATTTCCGACAACATTTTGATATTTTCACGTTTGCGTACTTTCAGATTGTGTGTTTGATTTTCTGCCATGTCTGAGACATATGGGATCGTGTCTACATCCTCGGCAATATTTTATTTTTTACAAATTTTGGAAGTTGCGCCTGTGTTCCCTAGGTGCGTCTGTGGGGTTTTTAGGCACGTCTGTGTCCAGAAGTCACGTCTACGTTCTGGAGCCGTGTCTGTGTCTCATCTAAGCGCGTCTACGTCCAGAAGCTGCATTTGTGTTTCTGATAACCGCGTCTGTGTGCACTTGTTTCATTTTGGGTTTCATTGATTCAGTTTTTAGTTATTCAAGTTTTCAGATCTGGTTTATTTTGAGCTAACATTTTCAGATCTAGCTAACAGAATTAGTGCAGCTTGTCTTGAAAGCAAAATCGTTTTGTTGAAGGCCCTTATTTCACAAAGTCTTTTGGATATTAAATTTACCTAACTTGTGTGCTTGCAGGAAGGGGTGATTATTTTAAACAATCCAAACTACTAATAGATCTTTGTTGCAAGTCCTTGGCAAGGGTTTTTGATTTTTATTATGTGTCTTATTTTCATAGACTAGCAAACACTTCAATTGGTGCACTAAATTGAACTATTGTCTTTTGTGTCTTGAGCAATAGGCTCTTTTTGTTTAATCTCTAGAGGGCCTGTCTCCCCATGTGGTCATTAGGACTACTAGTGAGGAGAGAATGACCCAAGTGGTAGCAAAAGAAAAGCCATCTTCTTCCAAACCACTATAAATAACTGTATCCATGGTGAAAACTATGGATAACGTGTGCTAATTAGTTCATACCGACACTATCTCTGCCCATAAGCCCATTTGATCAAATTTATTTGATCATTTGTAGGGCGTAACCCCTATCGACTGGGAGCCTTCTATATTTATAGAGCTGAAAGTGCCGCATGTATGGCCACACGAGCAGATGCCCTTACTAGCACCTTTTTGTTTTAGAAGCCAAAATCCTTCTAGTTGTTGAGGCAGGAGGTCGGACCTCTGGTAGCGGCCCACACACATACAGTTCTTAGTAGAGATACAAATTTTGCCATAAGGAGTTTTCGTGGGGACTGATGCTTGGCTGCCCCAAGAAGTGAGTGCCGAGGGTGGAGCCAGTGGGGTCAAGCATGTAAGTATCCGCTCTGAATAGCGTAGCCTTGGGGGAAAGTCCATGTGGGATCAACAACTATTGTCTTGGCTAGCCATAAGAATTGTGCTTGACTTATTTTGAACAATCAAACATTCAAGACCAAACAAGAAACATTGTGTCTTTTGTGTCTTCAAGTGTATGCAAAACATTTTTACATCAAACAACACACTTGTCTTTGAGTCATTTTAGAGTCAAAACACTTGCAAACATTGAGTCTTCAACAACATTGTGTCCTCTTGTCACGAAAAACAGTCAAACATTCAGATTTGGTCACAACAAGCAACTTCACAGATTGGAAAAATTGTACAAATTTTGCAGAAACACGTTTGTGTCTGACAAAACCACGTCGGTGTCATATAACCGCATCTGTGAAGGGCAGAAACGCGTCTGTGTTTTTGAGCAACTTTGTATTTACAACATCTCAGAAACGCGTCTGTGTCTGCCAAAATAGTGTTTGTGTCCTTTAAGTGCGTCTGTGAACTATACAGGCACGTCTGTGTTCAGGATTGAAAACTTTCATAATTCAGCAAACAAAAACAGTCAATTTCAGACTTATTGAGCTTCCTAGGTTATCTCTCTGGGGTTTTCATCTAGCATTCAACCTATCTTTGGGTCTCACAAAGTCCATCATTGCTTTACATCTTGCATTACATACACATTTGTCTAAACTTGAGTCTAAAGGTCACTTGCTTGTCCTCATCATACTTTGTCAACATACTACATACAACAACACTTTGCTAAGTGGCCCCTCATCAAGGTCTATCACCTTTGGGTCTCATTTGGTCTTACTTAGAATCAAGGTCAACTTACCTCATCAAGAGAAACTATCATCTCTTTGGAAGTCACACCTACTCTACTACATACATACTTGGTCTTACACTTTGGACATTTCAAGTACACCTCAGATTCATTTACATTCCATTCAACTCTTGGTCTTCCATACTCTTTCCATTTTCATCTAGTCTCACACATCTTGATAAATATCTAGTTCATGGTTGAAACCCATTCCCAAAAATCTAGGAGAGAAACTAAAGAGGCTCAAGAGTCCGCAAACATGAGTTCTTATGAGTATGACAATGATATCTTTTTCAATTCTGATCATATTACATTACCTGACATGGATGCCTATAGAAACATTCCAAATGTTGAGAACATGGACATTACAAACAACAATGACACACACAATGACAATATGGACAACATTTTAGTACATTTAGCAGAAGTGGAAGACACCATTATGAATCCCCATTTCAATAGATTGGTTGAGGAAATAATGAGGAAAGATAGACAATACTTCTTACAAGTGATGGTACAAAGTGGAGCCAAGATCCCTCATGATTTTGACATGTCTCAACTAATGGAAAATCGACCTTTGCAAAAACCTCACTCCAACATGGATCAAAGGAGACCTAATAGTGGAGGCAATAGAGGACCACATATGGTGCCTGAATCACCATCATCTTTGTTTCCAAACCAGAGGTCCCACATACACATAGTCAAGCATATGATACTCACCTTCGTAGACCATTATGGAGGTCTTATGCAGAAAAATATGCTCAATCACATACCAATGCTAAGGATCAACCACCAAAGCAATTGGATATTCCAAGGCATGCTCAAAATTTGGACACAAGGAAACCTCGTGTCAAATTTGGGGGCAAGACACTAGAACAAACTCATGACATGCCTATAGAGTATGGTATACATGGACAAAGCAGATTTTCCATTCCTCATCATGACTCTATACCAAGTGGTCCTTATACGCAACATCATTATAGACCTCCTCCATATGAACATGTGTATGATCAATATCATCCATATATGCAATATGCTCCTCCTCCAATTGGTGCCTCAAGCATGGGGTATCGTCCAAGAAGTCGATCTCCACCTAAGAACAATTTGGAACAACAAATCAGGGACTTACAAAAGAAAATGGAAGACATAAATACACCGAAGCCAACTTACACAATGAGAGACATATGTCCTTATCCATTTGACAAGAGCATTCCAATGCCTCCTTTTCCTACACATTTCGTGATGCCTAAGTTTGATAAGTATAGAGGAAAAGGGGATCCTAAGGCACATATAAGACAATTTTTCACAGCTTGCATTCAAGTAGCAGCAGAAGAGACATATTTGATGAGATTATTCCCACAAAGCTTAGGTGATCAAGCTATGGAATGGTTCTCCCAACTTCCACCTGGAATTAAGTCATGGGGTGACTTAGCTAAGGCATTTATACAACATTTCTCATACAACATAGAGACAAACATATCAGTCACTACCTTGTGCAACACCAAGCAAAAAGAGGGAGAGTCTTTTGCATCATTTTTACAAAGATGGAGGAATCTAGCCAGTAGATGCTCTTGTGAAATTCCACAAAAACAAATGGTAGAAATGTTCACTCAGAATGTTAACAAAGACATTGGCTATGATCTAAGGAAAGCTTGTTTGTCCACCTTCAAGGACGTCATTGAAAAAGGCTTAGCAATAGAGAAGGTCCTAATTGAACAAGGAGTCATTAAAATAGTCAAAGAAAACAAAGAGGATTTTAAAGGAAAAGATAAGCCAAGATTTTGGAACAAAAATAAGAACACAATCAATGATGGTGTTGTTGATGCCAATACAGTATGAGCCAAAATCATTTTTTCGGGATCAAGCTCTACAAACAATCAAGTGAATACTCAAACAACTTCAAGATCATGAAGGAAGTACACCCCATTGGGAGAACCACTAGAGTCAGTTTTCAAGAAACTAGTGGCAAACAAAGTCATCACCATTCCAGATTTTCCTCCATATGAACCAAAGGTCAAACCAAATTGGTGGAATGATGATGAATATTGTGAATTTCATAAGAGCAAGGGTCATAAAATAGAAAATTGTCATCAACTGAAGAACATCATACAAGATCTCATTGATAGAGGTGACATTGAGATTGAAGGACACTCATCCAATCAAGAACACGAGATGTTTAAGGAACCATTCCCAAAACATGACAAGGGAAAAGCTAAAGCCATAGATGACCAAACCAACTATACCAGAGCATCTTATAACTATGATTCAACTATCAATCACATTTCAATGGATAATTATGTCTCTACCATTATTATCAAGGACAAAACGCCAGAGAATTCTACCCAAAGACCCAAGATTGTCCTAAAAGGAATTGGATCTTCTTTCGAACCTACCTTTGAATGTCATGTTACAACCCTTTGAGGTAAATTCACTTTGCAAGGTGCTCCAGCTAAAAACACCGCTTCCTCATCAACCAAGCCTGAGTATGACCTTGTAGAACAGTTAGGGAAGACACCCGCACTTATCTCAATCCTTGAGCTCTTACGTATATCCCCCACACATAAAGCTATTCTTGACAAAATCTTGAGAGACACTGTTGTCCCTACTGATCTGAATGTGGACCAGTTTCAAGCCATGGTGGGATACCTTTCCATTCCACACTCCCTTACATTCACAAAAGCCGATGACGCCTCCGTAAGTTAGCCACATAACACACCTTTACACATTGAAGCCTTCATACACAAACATCGAATAAAACGAGTCCTGATAGATGGAGGAGTAGGTCTAAACATTTGTACATTGAGTACTATTAAACAATTGGGATATTCTGATAAAGCTGTGAATTCTACAAATAAAATTACCATCAAGGCATATGATGATGAATAACGTTCATCCAAAGGCACAGTCACCTTACCTCTCAGAGTTGGGCCAGTTACAAAGGATGTGGTTTGTCAAGTCCTAGACCTATATCTCACATATAATATATTACTAGGACATCCTTGGATTCATGAAATGAGGGTAGTCCAATCTACATATCACCAATGCATTAAGTTTCCTCACAATGGAGTTGAAATAATAGTTAATGGGGATCCTAATCTGTTCATATACTGTAATAACTTGAGACCAAAAACTGAGACCATCATTCCCAGTAATCGTGAAGTTGTTCCTTCTTCTACATACATTGATCCTGAGTCATTAAAACCTTCGACATCAAAACAAGGTGAGCTTAAAGGGAAATTCCAGGATAAGGGCATGGGTGAATACACTTTGAATCAAACCATGTACTTACAACAAGTCATGAGTTCACCAAAAGAATATGGAAGACCACATCCTAATAAGCAGGTATCTATCATTATACTCAAATGGGACCCTACTATCTTTCAAAGATGGGGTGAACTAGAAGAGGAAGACCTATACAAAATGCTTTACAAAGACCTCAAAAATGATACACAAGATCACATCAGCATACCATGTGAGAAGTATGGAAAAGGGTTCAAGATTCTACAAAAAATTGGGTATGATGGCAAAAGCCCTCTTGGCTTAAGAAAGGAAGGCATCATTGAACCTTTACAACCTGAATTGACATTCAAAAAGGAATGCTCAAAGGGACTTGGTTTCGTGACTTCCAAGGTCCACACTCAAAGGACAGAAGAAGCATTACAAATCAAAGCTGCCAAAATGCAACAAGAAAATCACTATTCCACAGACTCCAACGAATGGGAATGGGGTTCAGACAAATCCTCCAGTGACTACGAGCTCACCAAGACATTGAGAGAGCCAGATGAACCCATAGAAGAAGAGGAATTTTATGAAAAATTCAAAGTTGGTCAAGAAACAACCCCGGAGGATGCCATACAGTCCTTGCCTCTAGGTCCTAGGTTGAAATCACATAGAATGAGAACACCTGTCCTAGAATGCGCTACTAGTGATGATAATTTGAATTCGTTCATGATCAAGACTGATGAGGAGAGTGCCAATGATGACCTTGATAATTACCTTGACATACCTGAATATAACTACATCTTCACTCTTAGTCCCGCTAACTTCGAAGACAACAAAGGCCTTCCCCTTGTTCACCACCAACTCATTGACTGGGACCATGAAGGACCTGCACAATTTGACACATTCCAAAATGATGAAGCTTTTATTGACTATCTTGGCATACGAGATGATCTTCCCCCTGGGACCATAAAGCGGGATACACTATAGAACTCAACAGCATGGCATATTTTGGTGAGGGTGTCGGGCTTTCCAGTCGCAAAAATATAAAAATAAAAAGAAAACAAGGGTCTTATGGCGAAAACCACACTGTGGCGTTGTCTGACCCCAAAAAAGTAAAAAGAAAGGACGTATCTAAGGGTGAAAACCTCTCTGAGGCATCCGAAGATGGAAGGCTTGACATTCTCCCAACATCATATGAGGAAAAGTCATCCATGTTGGTAGAGGAGACTATCAAAACAAACATTGGTACAGAAGAAGTTCCACACAACATATTCCTGGCTCAATCTTTGACAGAGTCAGAAAGGTCAAAATTCATAAGTTTCTTCACAGAATGACAAATCAACTTTGCATGGTCATACGCTAATATGCCTGGATTGGATCGGGATTTGGTAATGCACCATTTGACAGTTAAACCAGGGGCAAAACCAGTGAAACGAAAATTAAGAAATATGCATCCACAAGTTGCATTATTAGTCAAAGCAGAGCTTGAGAAATTATTGGATGTCGGATTCATACGCCCAATTGATTATCCTGAATGGATCTCCAACTTAGTGCCTGTTAGTAAACCAAATTGTAGTATCAGAATATGTATAGATTTCAGAGACATCAACAAAGCTTGTCCTAAGGATGATTTTCCATTACCAAATATTGACTCGATTGTCAATCTCACAACAGGTCATGTGATGTTATCTTTGATGGATGGATTCTCTGGTTACAATCAAATAAAAATTGCATCTGAAGACCAGCACAAAATGACATTCACTTGTCCTTGGGGAACTTTTTGTCGGAATGTCGTGCCCTTTGGGCTAAAAAATACAGGCACTACATATCAAAGAGCCATGACTACTATCTTTCATGATCTCATGCACGTAACTGTGGAAGATTATGTTGATGACCTCTTGGGTAAATCAATAGATAGAGATACACATTTGGACATACTTTCAGTCATCTTTGATCGGTTGGAAAAGTATAAAGTAAGATTAAACCCCAAGAAATGTGTCTTTGGAGTAACCTCCAGGAAGCTCCTAGGATTCATTGTATCAAAAAGAGGAATCGAAGTCAATCCAACAAAAGTCAATGCCATCCTAGAGATGCAACCACCACAAAATATCAGTCAACTTCGACCTTTGCAAGGGAGGCTCCTCCATATGAAGATTCATAGCACAACTTGTAGATAAGTGTAATCCTTTTTAGCACTTGCTACATAAAAACATCAAATTCAAATGGGATGATAACTGTCAACAGGCCTTCCAGATACTCAAAGATTATCTTCTGAATCCACAAGTTTTGATGCCACTAGTTCTGAACCAACCTCTATTACTATACATATCAGCTACTTCAACAGCACTGGGGGCACTCTTAGCACAACAAGTTGCTGAGGGCAAAGAAAAGGTAGTATACTATATCAGTCGCACATTGGTGGGATATGAGCTAAACTACACACCAATTAAGCGTGCATGTCTCACTGTGGTCTTTGCTTCACAGAAACTACGACATTACATGCTAACTCATAAAACTAAGTTGGTTGCAAGGATTGATCCATTGAAATACCTTCTCAATAAAGCAACACTTACTGGGCAACTAGCCAAATGGGTGATGATCCTGAGTGAATTCGACATCAAGTATGTGGACAGAAAAGCAATAAAAGGACAAGCTATCGCAGATCAATTAGCAGATGCTCCCATGATAGATGATGTTCCTCTAATTTCAGAATTTCCAGACGAAACCATCTTAACAGTGTTACATGCAAAGCCTTGGCAACTATACTTTGACGGCTCATACACACATCATGGGGCAGGAGCTGGCATCCTCTTCATAACTCCTCAAGGGGATTCTATACCAAAATCATATCGATTATCATTTCCCTTCACTAATAACATAGCGGAATATGAGGCATTAACAACTGGATTACGGATTCCAGTTCAGTGGAAGATCCAAGAACTTCGTGTTTTTGGGGATTCTCAGCTTGTAATTTGTCAAGCAATTGATGACTACCAAAAAAAAGATGAGAAATTAATGCCTTACAAAAGAATGGTGGATGACTTGAAACAACATTTCATGAAATTAGACTTTGAGCAGATACCAAGAGAGCAGAATCAAGCTGCAAATGCCATGGCTACAATTGCTTCACTAATTGATCTACCACCGAATGAGACCTACTATGAGTTTTTGGTGGATAACCTTTTGGTTCCCTCAAATGAAATCACTCCTACTAAGATGATAGGTGTTGTTGGTCTTGAGTCCTAGTTATACGGTTCCATTTTCGCATACCTTCATGACAATATCCTACCTCCTGACCTATCCAATAACCAACGTCGCACTTTCATTCGTCATTCTTCTTGATACGTCATTTTAGCTGATATCCTATATCGTCGAGGTCTAGATGGCACTCTTCTTAGATGTTTAGAAAGTGATGGAGCTCAGATTGCATTACGTGAAGTACATAAAGGGATATGTGGTCCACATTCTAGTGGTCCTACCTTAGCCAAGAAACTCCTCAAGACTGGATATTACTGGCCCAATATGGAAAAGGATTCATATCAGTTTGTCAAGAAATGTAAGCAGTGTCAACTTCACGGAGACCTCATTCATGTGCCAGCACAAGAACTTCAACCAATTGCGACTCCTTGGCCCTTTTGTCGGTGGGGACTCGATCTCATAGGCAAGATTCACCCTCCATCTTCCAGTGGTCATAAATTCATAATCACTACCACAAAATATTTCACAAAATGGATCGAAGCCATGCCTCTCACACAAGTCACTGGAAAACAAATTGCTACATTCATTCTCAACTATATCATTTGTCGATACGGTATTCCTATTTCCATCATCACGGATAACGGGTGTCCCTTCAAAAATCAGGATGTTCGTGAACTTTGTGACAACTTCCATATTTCCCATCATTTCTCCACTCCATATTACCCCCAAGGTAATGGTCAAGCTGAGGCGTCTAATAAAACAATCCTTAAAATCTTAAAAAAGACAGTAGACGACGCTGGCCATAATTGACATATCCAACTTAATCCCGCACTTTGGGCCTACCACACAAGCATCCACACACCTACAGGAGCTACACCCTATTCACTTGTCTATGGTGCTAAAGCTATCTTACAAGAACTTGACCTATTGGATGAATGAAGACAAACTACTTTTAATCATCTCAAGGCTTATCAACAACAAATGAGTCATAGTTACAATCATAAAGTGAAGCCTCACACATTTGAGATAGGTGACTTGGTTCTCAGAGAAAATCCTAAAAATCAACAAGAAAGAGAGAAGAAGGGCAAATTCGAACCAAACTGGCTTGGTCTTTACATCATCACAACATCATATGGATCTGGTGCATATCAGCTCTCAACCATAAAGGGTGAACCTTTGGATGATCCTATCAATAACATGCACCTTTGTAGGTTTTACACATAGCTCTTCAGAGTATCCTAATTCAAAAAATAAAAAAAATAAAAATAAAAATCAAAAATACAAAAAAAATCGTAAAAATAAAAAATCGTTACTTGGTGAAAACCTGGCAAATAGACGCCTTGTAACAACAAAAAAAAAAGAAGAAAAAAAGTAAAGACAAATAATTTCGTCCAACGGTGAAAACCACTTTCATGGTGCCCTGGGCAAGTACCATGGTGAAAACTGGGTCACCAGCACCATGTGTAGAGACATTTCTCCTCTCTCCTTTAGGATTCCATCTCATCCTTTCACTTTGCACACAATCAGAATCTATTCATCTACAATAAAATTAGACATTCCCATCATGGCTTGTTATTGATCTACCCAAGATTGGTTAGCCATTCATAATAAACATTCATTTTCACCCCTTTTCATCCATAATAAATCAACTCCTATCTGTGGCTAAGGCAAATCCTACATCTAGTGATGGGTGTGGAACTGAGAACATCACATGTTTTAAGGAGTACAGTTTCTTCCACTTTTCTTCAGTCTATTCGCGCACAATCCACAATAAAGCAACATTTGCATCATAGATTGGCAATAAAGTTTTGTCTTCTCCGCAATAAAGTATCAGTTTCATGGATTCAGTCAGTTTCAGATGAGACACAGCAGCAACAATGGGCTCCAACAAATCAAATCTTTCAATAGACTCAGACAACATTATGGTTCAGTGCTATCTATCCTTTTGTGAAAGTGAACATTATGACCACAATCAAATAAGACTTATACAAGTGACAAGAGACACTAAACTTGAGGACTACAATGGATGTTGGTGTCGAGTCTTGGTTTTATTTTGATTTTATCTTTTGGTGACATGTCTTTTAGCTTTTCCGGGATGTCTCTGACTAGAGATTCTATCTAAAGGATGTCTTTGACTAGAAAGGCGAGGCTGGGGTATCATCACCTATTTTTCTTTTGTTGTCTGTTGATTGTCTCTTAGTAATGCTATGACTTGTCCAAGGATATGAGGACACTGTGGGTCTAGTGTGAACTGGGGCATTCCTTGTTTGCAACTATCTTATCTGCATGCAAACAGGTACAATGACTTTCTGGGTCGAACATATGCCTCGATTGTCATAACCTACTTGCCATAATAAAGCTCAATGATGATAATGCACAAGAAGCTCTTTTCACGTGCATATCTTCTATCTCCCATCCCCATTTCTTAATTGACCTCCATCGTCCTTCTTGAGTTCATGTAGCCTACTATCACATGACTGAGTATAATGACACACCAAAAATATTTGCATCTCATGTAGTTTCACCTGCATTATCACATATTAAACATTTCATACATACATATAGATATCACAATTGCATCACATCCTGCACACAACACATATTAGCACATCTTACATTTTTATCATGTAAACAATCATTTGCATTGTCATATCCATCTACATTCCATACATTCACAATTGCATATGCATAACATATAAAACATAAAAGAACAAAAATATGACATTTCATCATGTACATATTTGCATCCATATCATAAGCATCACATAGAAACATACATCATGAAACATCTCATCACATAGGTACACATGCATATAGCTGCCGCAAAGATGAATCATCTCATATATATATATATATAATCAAAAGTGTCATGATACAATGATGTCAAAATCATATGGCTACAATCACCCGAAGGTGTCTACATCATCATACAAAATAGTACAAAACTGATACATAGGGAACCCTCTATGGCTATGATGAACTCCCTCCCTCAGAGCCGCCTGGCCTTGACAGAATTTGAGCCCTAGAAGGACCCACCCCAGGATCATCTCTCTTGCCCCCTCTATCTAGTGGTGGTGGAGGACCTATAACCCCACTGCTAGATGCTTGTCTCCTCCGGCTCCCTCCCATAGTCGTCGCTGTCCGTGATGGTCTATGGAAGCTCCTTGCCTATTGCTTTGGTGGCACTACCTTGTAATATAGGTCTCGCCAGTAACCTATCTCCTCCCCTGCCCACAGAACATAGGCATATCCAGCCCTTGTGTCCTCTGTTGCCTGCCTCCCAACCCTCAGTGCTGTCTTAGCCTCATTATAGAGTTGGATAGCCTGATCCTGCTTATGCTCTGTCTCCCTCATTCATCTCCTGAGCCTAGCTGTCTCCTCTCCAGTCCTGAATCTCATCTGCCTATCCCTGGTAGATCTCCCTCAGCTCAAGTAGCCCATCCTCCTCCTCCTCGACCCCCTGTGCCTCTGCCTGTGGCTCCCCTTGTATTGGTACCTGTACCTACTGTAGACACCCAAAATTTTCATGTCTAATTAAATAAATATTTTATTTTATTTAATTATCTAAGCTTAATTCTTCTATTAATTAAATAAATCTTTATTTATTTAATTAATTCATTTATCCTCTTCTAGCCTTATTTCTCATTTAAATAAATACATTTATTTATTTAAATTATCCTTTTCCTAAATTAAATAAATATCTTATTTATTTAATTATCCTACTTCTTCTATTAATTAAATAAATCTGTGTTTATTTAATTAATTCATTATCCTTTTTTACACATGACACATGTCACTCATCTCTTAATTCCTACACTACTACCCCTCTCATTATTTTATTATTTCTTTTACCTACCCTCTAATCATACCCGACCTCCTTTTACACCTCTCAATCTTATCCCTCCATTTCATATAGTGTCTTCTATATAAGGAGATGCCTTCTTCATTATCAAACCCTAATCAAGCATTCTAATAACCCTAATCGACAATTTGGAGGACTTGACTACACTATGATCCTACTTGCAACCACATTCCGTTCTTTGTTGAGCTCTTGTGCACATAAAATCTGAGAGCAAATATATCAAGCAAGATCAATGGAGATAGGAAAAATGGAGATCAAAACCCTATTGGACATGTGATGGTATAATCTTTGTGATTTCATGTGATTTGCATTGTCTTAGGTAATCTTCATATGTTATGGTGGATCTTTGTTGATTGTTAGGCTAGGGTTTGGTGGTTGAATTCATTTAGCCTTTCAATATTGTTATTATTGTTATCCATTTTCACCATAAACATTTTGGCACGGCCGGTGGGACTCTTGTCCCTTTGCATTTAACCTCCTGGTTGCAGATCTTGTGTTTTTGAAGTTGCAGATCAGACAATTTTCAGCAGCATTTTTGGTATTTTCGCGTCTGCGCGCTTTCGGATCGCATTTTTGATTTTTTGGCACGTTTGAGACAGCTGGATCCATGTCTGTGTTTTGGTCATATTTCATTTTGCAGGATTCCAGGGAGGCGCGTCTGTGTTACTGAAACGCGTCTGTGTTGTTTTCACCCGCGTCTGCATACAGAAAGCGCGTCTATGGTTTTTAATCGCGTCTGTGTCTCACAGAACTGCGTTTCTGTTGCGGAGTCATGTCTGCGTAGGCAGTAATCGCGTCTGTGTATTGCCTGTTTCAAAATTTTGGAAATTTTATTGATTCGGTTTTCGGATTTTGCATTTAGGGTTTCAGATCTGGTTTATTTTTGGACTAACATTTTTAGATCTAGCTAACACAATTGGTGCAGCTTGCCTTGGAAGCTAAATCGTTTGGTTGAAGGCCCCTATTTTCACAAAGTCTTTTGGGTTTTAAAATTTACCTAACTTGTGTATTTGCAGGAAGGGGTGATTATTTCAAACAATCCAAACTACTAACAACTCTTTGTTACAGGTCCTTGGCAAGAGTTTTTGATTTTTATTGTGTGCCTTGTTTGCATAGACTAGCAAACACTTCCATTGGTGCACTAAAATTGAATCATTGTCTTTTGTGTCTTGAGCAATAGGCTCTTTTTGTTTAATCTTTAGAGGGCCTGTCTTCCCATGTGGTCATTAGGACTACTAGTGAGAAGAGGACGACCCAAGTGGTAGCAAGGAAAACCCACCTCATCTGAACCACTATAATCAAATGTATTCATGGTGAAAACTATGAATAATGTGTGCTGATTAGTTCATACCAACACTATGTCTCCCCATAAACCCGTTTGATCAAATTTATTTGATTAGTTGTAGGGCGTAACCCCTACCGGCTGGGAGCCTTCTATATTTACAGAGCTGAAAGTGCCGCATGTATGGTCACACGAGCGGATGCCCTTACTAGCACCATTTTGTTTTAGAGGCCCAAATCCTTCTAGTTGTTGGGGCAGGAGGTCGGACCTCTGGTAGCGGCCCACACACATACGGTTCTTAGTAGAGATACAAAGTTCGCCATGGGGAGTTTTCATGGGGACTGATGCTTGGCTGACCCGAGAAGTGAGTGCCGAGGGTGGAGCCAGTGAGGTCAAGCATCTAAGTATCTACTCTGAATAGCGTAGCCTCGGGAGTAAAACCCCATGTGGGATCAACAACTATTGTCTTGGCCAGCCATAAGAATTGTTCTTGACTTATGTTAAACATTCAAAACATTCACGACCAAATAGCAAAACATTGTGTCTTTTGTGTCTTCAAGTGTATGCAAAACAATTTTACATCAAACAACACACTTTTCTTGGAGTCATTTTGGAGTCTAAACACTTGCAAACATTGAGTCCTCATCAACATTGTGTCCTCTTGTCACGAAAAACAGTCAAACAATCAGATTTGGTCACAACAAAACAACTTCACAGATTGGAAAAAATTGCACAAATTTTACAGAAACGTGTCTATATCTGTTTTAACCGCGTCTGAGTCATATAAACGCGTCTGTGAAGGGCAGAATAGTGTCTATGTTTATAACAACATCTGTGTTTATAACAACATCTGCGTTGAATAGAAACACGTCTGTGTCGGGTAACCGCGTCTGTGCAGTATACATGCACGTCCGTGTTCAAAATTGCAAATTTTTTTTTACAGTCCAGCAAACATAAACAAGAGAATCTCAGAAGCGCGTCTGTGTTAAACACAGTAGCGTCTGTGTTAGGGAACTGCGTCTGTGAAGTATACAGTCGCGTCTGTGTCCAGAATTGAAAAACTGTTACAGTCCAGCAAGAAAACACAGCCAGTTTCAAAAATCTTGAGCTTCCTAGGTCATCTCTCTAAGGTTTCATTTAGCATTCAACCTGTCCTTGGGTCTCACATAGTCCATCATTGCTTCACATCTCATTTTACATTCATACTCATCTAAACTTGGGTCAAAAGGTCACTTGCTTGTCCTCATCATACTTTGTCAACACACTACATACAACAACACTTTGCTAAGTGGTCCCTCATCAAGGTTTCTTACCTTTGGGTCTCATTTGGTCTTACTTAGGGTCAAGGTCAGCTTACCTCATCAAGAGAAACTATCCTCTCTTTGGATGTCACACCTACTCTACCACATACATACTTGGTCTTACACTTTGGACATTTGCAAGTACACCTCAGATTCATTTACACTCCATACAACTCTTGGTCTTCCATACTTTTTCCATTTTCATCTAGTCTTACACATCTTGGTCAATTCCTAGTTCATGGTTGAAACCCGTCTTCAAAAATCTAGGAGAGAAACTAAAGAGGCTCAAGAGTCCGCAAACATGAGTTCTTATGAGTATGAGAATGATATCTTTTTCAACACTGATCACACTACATTACCTGACATGGATGTCTATAGAAACATTCCAAATGTTGAAAACACAGGCACTACAAACAACAATGTTACACACAATGACTATTTGGACAACTTATCAATACATTCAGCAGATGTGGAAGAATCCATTATGAATCCCCATTTCAATCGATTGGTTGAGGAAATAATGAGGAGGGATAGACAATACTTCTTACACATGATGGTACAAAGTGGAGCCAAGATACCTTATGATTTTGACATGTCTCAAATAATGGAAAACCGACCTTTGCAACAAACTCACTCCAACATGGATCAAAGGAGACCTAATAGTGGAGGAAATAGAGGAGCATATATGGTGCCTGAATCACCACCATCTTTGCTTCAAAAACTAGAGGTCCCACATACACATGGTCAAGCATATGATACTTACCTTCGTAGACCAGTATGGAAGTCTTATGCAGACAGATATGCTAATGCTAAGGATCAACCACCAAAACAATGGGATATTCCAAGCCATGCTCAAAATTTGGACACAAGGAAACCTCATGTCAAATTTGGGGGCAACACAATGGAACATGACATGCCTGTAGAATATGGTATACATGCACAAAATAGATATGGTGTTCCTCAACATGAATCTATACCAAGTGCTCCATATATGCCGCATCAATATAGAACTCCTCCATATGAACATTTGTATGATCAATATCATCCATATATGCAACAAGCTCCTCCTCAAATTGGTGTCTCAAACATGGGGTATGGTTCAAGAAGTCGATCTCCACCTAAGAGCAATTTGGAGCAACAAATCAGGGACTTACAAAAGAAAATGGAGGACATAAATACATCGAAGCCAACATACATAATGAGAGACATATGTCCTTATCCATTTGACAAGAGCATTCCAATGCCTCCATTTCCTACACATTTTGTGACGCCTAAATTTGACAAGTATAGAGGAAAAGGGGATCCTAAGGCACACATAAGACAATTTTTCACAGCTTGCATTGAGGTAGCAGCAAAAGAGACATATTTGATGAGATTATTCCCACAAAGCTTAGGCGATCAAGCTATGGAATGGTTCTCCCAACTCCCACCTGGTATTAAGTCATGGGGTGACTTAGCAGAGGCATTTATTCAACATTTCTCCTACAACATAGAGACAGACATATCAGTCAGTACTTTGTGCAACACCAAGCAAAAAGAGGGAGAATCTTTTGCATCATTTTTACAAAGATGGAGAAATCTAGCCAGCAGATACTCTTGTGAAATTCCACAAAAACAAATGGTAGAGATGTTCACACAAAATGTTAACAAAGACATTGGTTATGATCTAAGAAAAGCTTGTTTGTCCACCTTCAAGGATTTCATTGAAAAGGGCTTAGCAACAGAAAAGGTCCTAATTGAACAAGGAGTCATTAAGATATTCAAGGAAAACAAAGATGACTTTAAAGGAAAAGACAAGCCAGGATTTTGGAATAAAAACAAAAACACAGTCAATGATGGTGTTGTTGATGCCAACACGGTGCGACCCAAATTCATCTTTTCAGGATCAAGTTCTACAAACAATCAAGTGAATACTCAAACAACTTCTAGATCACAAAGGAAGTACACTCCACTAGGAGAACCACTTGAGTCAGTCTTCAAAAAGCTGGTGGCAAACAAGGTAATCATAGTTCCAGATTTTCCTCCATATGAACCAAAGGTTAAACCAAATTGGTGGAATGATGATGAGTATTGTGAATTTCATAAAAGCAAGGGTCATAAAACAGGTAATTGTCATCGACTGAAGAATATTGTGCAAGATCTCATTGATAGAGGTGACATTGAGATTGAGGGACACTCATCCAATCAAGAACATGAGATGTTTAAGGAACCATTCCCAAAGCACGACAAGGGAAAAGCTAAAGTCACAGATGATCAAGCCAACTATACTAGAGCACCTTACAACTATGATTCAACTATCAATCATATTTCAATGGACAATCATATCTCTACTATTACCATCAAGAACAAAAACCTTGAGAATCCTCCTCAGCGACCCAAGATTGTCCTAAGAGGTGTTGGATCTTCTTCCGAGCCTACCTCTGAGTGTCATGTTACAACCCGTCGAGGTAAAATTACATTGCCAGGTGCTTCAACTAAAAACACTGCTTCTTCATCAACCAAACCTAAGTATGACCTTGTAGAACAGTTAGGGAAGACGCCCACGCTCATCTCCATACTTGAACTCTTACGCATATCCCCCGCTCATAAAGCTATTCTTGACAAAATCTTGAGAGATACTGTTGTTCCTACTGATCTGAACGTGGACCAGTTTCAAGCCATGGTGGGATACCTTTCCATTCCACACTCACTTACTTTCACAGAAGCTGATGACGCCTCTGTAAGTCAGCCACATAATGCACCATTACATATTGAAGCCTTCATACACAAACATCGAATAAAGCGAGTCCTGATAGATGGAGGAGCTGGTCTAAACATTTGTACATTGAGCACCATTAAACAATTGGGATATTCTGATAAAGCTGTGAATTCAAAAAATCAAATCACCATCAAGGCATATGATGATGAAGAACGCTCATCCAAGGGCACGGTCACCTTACCTCTAAGAATTGGGCCAGTTACAAAGGATGTGGTTTGTCAAGTCCTGGATTTAGATCTCACTTATAATATATTGCTAGGACATCCTTGGATTCATGAAATGAGGGTAGTCCCATCGACATATCACCAATGCATTAAGTTTCCTCACAACGGAGTCGAGGTAACAGTTAACTGCGATCCTAATCCGTTCATATATTGCAATAACTTGAGATCACATACTGAGATCATCATTCCCAGTAATCGTGAAGCTGTTCCTTCTTCGGCATACATTGACCCTGAGTCATTAAAACCTTCGACATCAAAACAGGGTGAACTTAAAGGCAGATTTCAGGACAAAGGCATGGGAGAATACACTTTAGATCAGACCATGTATTTATGACAAGTCATGAGCTCTCCAAAAGAATATGGAAGATCACATCCTAACAAGAAAATATCCATCATAGTATTCAAATGGGATCCTACTACCTTTCAAAGATGGGGTGAACTGGAAGAGGAAGGTTTATACAAAATGCTCTACAAAGACATTGAAGATGACACACAAGATCAGATCAATATACCCTATGAGAAATATGGCAAAGGCTTCAAGATTCTACAAAAATTTGGGTATGATGGAAAAAGCCCTCTTGGGTTACGAAAAGAAGGCATTATGGAGCCCTTACAACCTGAATTGACTGTAAAAAGGGAACGCTCGAAGGGACTTGGTTTTCTGACTTCCAAGATCCACACTAAAAGGACAGAAGAGGCATCACGAATCAAAATTGCCAAAATTCAACAAGAGGATCGCTATTCCACAGACTCCAACAAATGGGAATGGGGTTCAGACAGATCCTCCAGTGACTATGAGCTCACCGAGACATTCAGAGAGCTAGATGAACCCATAGAAGAGGAGGAGTTTTATAACAAATTCAAAGTTGGTCAAGAAACAACCCATGAGGAGTCTACACAGTCCTTGTCTCAAGGTTCTAGGTTGAAATCACATAGGATGAGAACCCCTGTTCCAGAATGCGCTACTAGTGATGATAATTTGGATTCGTTCGTGATCGAGACTGATGAGGAGAGTGCCATCGATGATCTCGATAATTACCTTGACATACCCGAATATAACCACATCTTCACTCTTGACCCCGCAAACTCCATAAACATTAAAGGCCTTCCCCTTGTTCACCACCAACTCATTGACTGGGATTATGAAGGACCAGCACAGTTTGACACATTCCAAAATGATGAAGCTGTTATTGACTATCTTGGCATACGAGATGATCTTCCCCTTGGGGACCATAAAGCAGGATACACTATAGAACTCAACAACATGGCATATTTTGGTGAGGGTGTCGGACCTTCCAGTCGCAAAAATGTGAAAATTAGAACAAATCAAGGGTCTTATGGCGAAAACCACACTGTGGCGCTATCTGATCCCAAAAAAGTAAAAAGAAAGGACGTATCTGAGGGTGAAAACCTCTCTGAGGCACCCAAAGATGGAAGGCTCGACATTCTCCCAGCCTCGTATGAGGAAAAGTCATCCATGCTGGTAGAGGAGACTATCAAAACAAACATTGGTACGGAAGAGTTTCCACACAACATATTCCTAGCTAAATCATTGACAGAGTCCGAAAGGTCACAGTTCATAAGTTTCTTCAAGGAACGACAAATCAACTTTGCATGGTCATACGCTAATATGCCTGGACTGGATCCGGATTTGGTAATGCATCATTTGACAGTCAAACCGGGGGCAAAGCCAGTAAAACAGAAATTAAGAAAAATGCATCCACAAGTGGCATTACTAGTCAAAGCAGAGCTGGAGAAGTTATTGGATGTCGGATTCATACGCCCAATTGATTATCCTAAATGGATCTCCAATTTAGTACCTGTCAGTAAACCAGATCGCAGTATCAGAATATGTACAGATTTTAGAGACATCAACAAAGCTTGTCCAAAAGATGACTTCCCATTACCAAATATTGACTTGATTGTTGATCTCACGGCAGGTCACGAAATGTTATCATTGATGGATGGATTTTCTGGTTATAATCAAATCAGAATTGCACCCAAGGATCAACATAAAACATCATTCACTTGTCCTTGGGGAACTTCCTGCTGGAATGTCATGCCCTTTGGGCTAAAAAATGCAGGTGCTACATATCAAAGAGCAATGACCACTATCTTCTATGATCTCATGCACATAACTATGGAAGATTATGTTGATGATCTCTTGGGTAAATCAGTAGACAGAGATACACATTTGGACATACTTTTAGTCATCTTTGATTGGTTGGAAAAATACAAAGTAAGATTAAATCCCAAGAAATGTGTCTTTGGAGTAACCTCTGGGAAGCTCCTAGGATTCATTGTGTCCAAAAGAGGAATCGAAGCCGATCCAGCAAAAGTCAAGGCTATCTTGGACATGCCACCACCCAGAAATATCAGTCAACTTCGATCCTTACAAGGGAGACTCCAGTCTATATGAAGATTCATAGCACAACTTGCAGATAAGTGCAATCCTTTTCAACACTTGCTACATAAAAGCATCAAATTTAAATGGGATGACAACTGTCAACAGGCTTTTCAGATGCTCAAAGATTATCTTCTAAATCCGCTAGTTCTGATGCCACCAGTTCCAGATCAACCATTGTTATTATACATTTCAGCTACTCCAACAACATTGGGGGCACTCTTAGCACAACAAATTGCTGAAGGCAAGGAAAAAACAGTATATTATATCAGTCGCACATTGGTGGGATATGAGCTAAACTACACACCAATCGAGCATGCATGCCTCGCCGTGGTCTTTGCTTCACAAAAATTATGACATTACATGCTTACTCATAAGACTAAGTTGCAAGGATAGATCCATTGAAATACCTCCTCAATAAAGCAACACTTACTGGGCGACTGGCCAAATGGGTAATGATACTGAGTGAATTCGACATCGAGTATGTGGATAGAAAAGCAATAAAAGGACAAGCCATCGCGGATCAATTAGCAGATGTCTCCATGATTGATGATGTTCCTCTAAATTTAGAATTTCCAGACGAATCCATTTTAACAATATCACATGCAAAGCCATGGCAACTATACTTTGACGGCTCATACACACAGCATGGGGCAGGAGCTGATATTCTCTTTATAACTCCTCAAGGAGATTCTATACCAAAATCATACCGCTTATCATTTCCTTGCACTAACAATATAGCAGAATATGAGGCATTAACAACTGGATTACGGATTGCAGTTCAGTGGAAGATCCAGGAACTTCATGTTTTTGGAGATTCTCAACTGATGATTACCAAACAAAAGATGAAAAATTACTGCCTTACAAGCAAATGGTGGATGATTTGAAACAACACTTCACAAAAATAGATTTTGAGCAGATACCAAGAGAGCAGAATCGTGCTGCAGATGCCATGGCTACAATTGCTTCATTGATCGATTTACCTCAAAATGAGACCTGCTATGAGTTCTTGGTGGATAACCTATTGGTTCCTTCATATGAGATCACTCCTACTGAAATGATATGCGTTGTTGGTCCCGAATCCCAGTTATATGTTTCCATCTTCACATACCTTCGCGACAATACCCTACCTCCGGATCTATCAAATAACCAACATCGCACCTTCATTCGCCAATCCTCTCGATATGTCATTTTAGCTGATATCCTATACCGGCGAGGTCTAGATGGCACTCTTTTTAGATGTTTAGAAAGCGACGAAACTCAGATTGCATTACGTGAAGTGCATGAAGGGATATGTGGTCCACATGCTAGTGGTCGTACCTTGGCCAAGAAACTTATCAGGACTGGATATTACTGACCCAATATGGAAAAAGACTCATATCAGTTTGTCAAGAAATGTAAGCAATGTCAAATTCATGGAGACCTCATACATGCGCCAGCACAAGAACTACAACCACTTGCGTCTCCTTGGCCCTTTTGTCAGTGGGGACTCGATCTCATAGGCAAGATTCACCCTCCTTCCTCCAATGGTCATAAATTCATTATCACAGGCACAGAGTATTTCACAAAATGGATTGAAGCCGTGCCTCTCACACAAGTCACTGGAAAACAAATTGTCACCTTCATCCTTAACTATCTCATATGCCGATATGGTATTCCTGTTTCCATTATTACTGATAACGGGCGTCCCTTCAAAAATCAAGATGTTCGTGAACTCTGTGACCGCTTCCATATTTCCCGTCGTTTCTCCACACTGTATTACCCCCAAGGTAATGGCCAAGCTGAGGCATCTAATAAAACAATCCTTAAAATCCTCAAGAAGACAGTCGACGATGCTGGCCGTAATTGGCATATCCAACTCAATCCTGCACTTTGGGCCTACCGCACAAGTGTCCGCACACCTACAGGAGCTACACCCTATTCACTTGTTTATGGCGCTGAAGCCATCTTGCCTATTGAGGTCGAGTTACCCTCTTTACGGGTCTCTTTGCAAAACATCATCACTGATGAAGATTACAAAGTCTCTCGCTTACAAGAGCTAGAACTGCTGGATGAACGGAGACAAACTACTTTTAATCATCTCAAGGCTTACCAACAACGAATGAGTCGTAGCTACAATCACAAGGTCAAGCCTCGCACATTTGAGGTAGGTGACTTGGTTCTCAGAGAAAACCCCAAGAATCAGCAAGACAGAGAGAAGAAGGGCAAGTTCGAACCAAACTGGCTTGGTCCTTACATCATCACAGTAGTATATGGCTCTGGGGCATATCAGCTCTCAACTACAGAAGGTGAACCTTTGGAGGATCCTATCAACAACATGCACCTTCGCAGGTTCTACACATAGCTCTTCGGAATATCTTAATTCAAAAATACAAAAAAAATTATAAAACAAAAAAAATCGTTACTTGGTGAAAACCTGGCAAACAGGCGCCTTGTGACACAAAAAACATTGAAAAATCAAAAAAAGTAAAGAGAAATAATTTCGTCCAATGGTGAAAACCACTTCGGTGGCGCCCTGGGCAAGTACCATGCTGAAAACTGGGTCACCAGCGCCATGCGTAGAGACAGTGCTCCTCCCTCCTTTAAGATTCACTTTCATCATTTCACTTTGCACACACTCACAACCTATTCATCCATAATAAACTTACCCATTCCCATCATGGCTTGTTATTGATCTACCCAAGATTGGTTAGCCATTCATAATAAACCTCCCTTTTCACCTCCCTTTCCATCCATAATAAATCAGACCCTATTTGTGGCTAAGGCAAATCCTATGTCTAGTGATGGGTGTGGAACTGAGCACATCACATGTTTCGAGGAGTACAGTTTCTTCCAGCTTTCTTCAGTCTATTCGCGCACAATCTGCAATAAAGCAACATTTGCATTGCCAGTCCACAATAAAGTTTCATCTTCTCCACAATAAAGTATCAGCTTCATGGATTCAGTCAGTTTCAGATGAGACAGCAGCAACAATGAGCTTCAACAAATCAAATCTTTCAATAGACTCAGACAACATATGGTTCAGTGCTATCTATCCTTTTTGTGAAAGTGAACATTGTGACCACAATCAAATAAGACTTATATAGGTGACAAGAGACACTAAACTTGAGGACTACAGTGGGTGTTGGTGTCGAGTCTTAGTTTTCTTTTGATTTCATCTTTTGGTGACATGTCTTTTAGCTTTTCCAGGATGTCTCTGACTAGAGATTCTATCTCCAGGATGTCTTTGACTAGAAAGGCAAGGATGGGGTATCGTCACCTATTTGTATTTGCTGTCTGTGGATTGTCTCTTAGTAATGCTATGACTTGTCCAAGGATATGAGGACACTGTGAGTCTAGTATGAACTGGGGCATTCCTTGTTTGTGACTGTCTTATCTCCATGCAAACAGGTACAATGACTTTCTGGGTCGAACATATGCCTCGATTGTCATAGCCTATTTTGCCATAATAAAGCTCAATGATGATAACACGCAAGAAGCTCTTTCACTTTCATATCTTCTGTCTTCCATCCCCTTTTCTTGATTGACTTCCATCATCCTTCTCGAGTCCGTGTAGCCTGCTATCACATGACTAAGTATAATGACACACCAAAAACATTTGCATTTCATGTAGTTGCACCCACATTACCACATATAAGCATTTCATACATACATATAGATATCACAACTGCATCACATCCTGCACACAACACCTGTTAGCACAATTTACATTTGCATTATCATATTCATTTGCATTTCATATATTCACATTTGCATCATGCATACGCATATAAAACATAAAAGAACAAAATATATTGCATTGCATCATATACATATTTGCATCCATATTCTAAGCATCACACAAAACATACATCATTAAACATCTCATCACATAGGTACACATGCATATAGCTGCCGCAAAAATGAATCATCTCATATATATAATCATAAGTGGCATAATACAATGATGTCAAAAATACATATGGCTACAATCACCCGAAGGTGTCTACATCATCATACAAAAAAAAATGGTACAACACTAATACAATGGGAGCCCTCTATGGCTATGATGAACTCCCTCCCTCGGAGCCGCCAGGCCTTGATGGAATCTGAGCCCCTGAGGGACCCGCCCCAGGATCACCCTGCCTATCTCCTCTATCTAGTGGTGGTGGAGGACCCATGACCCCACCACTAGATGCCTGCCTCCTCCGACTCCCTCTCGTAGCTGTCACTGTACGCGATGGTCTATGGAAGCTCCTCGCTTGCTGATCTGCCAGCACTGCACCATAGTAGAGGTCCCTCCAGTAACCTATCTCCTCTCCGGACCGCAAGACATATGCATATCTTGCCCCTGTGTCCTCCGCTGCCTGCCTCCCTGCCCTCAGCGCTGTCTCAGCCTTTGTATAGCGCTGGATAGCTTGATCTCTCTCCCGCTCAGTATCTCTGAGCCTTGTCCTGAGTTGATCTCTCTCCCTCTCCAAATCCTGTATCTCATTTGCCTGGCCCTGGCAGATCTCCCTAAGCTCAATCAGCTCATCCTCCTCTAGGTCAGCCCCCTCTGCCTCTGCCTGTGGCTCCCCCTCTGCGGGTGCCTGCCCTTGTACCTGTATCTGTACTGGTGCCTATATGGGTACCTATCTTTATACATGCCTCTATGCTTGTACCTGTCTCCATCCCTACTCCTGTGCCTATACTGGCACCTGTCCCTGTACCTGTCCCTGTCTCTGTACCTGCCTGGGACCTTGTGCTACTGGTACCTGTAAGGGCAATCCACCACGACCCCTCACCACCTGAGCCTGTCTCTCCTCCCCACCCTCCCTCTGAGGTGCAACTCGCCTCTCCCCAACTACTCCCCTCCGCCTCCATCGGCCTCTACCCCCATCACCTACACCATCATCATCATCGTCCCCACCTCCATCTCCATCCAATAGCTCCCCTGGATCTGTCAATCATGGGAATGGATGCTCTGCCCAATATGCTGAATACTCAACATCCATCCCGACGTTCTCAATCTCAGGCCACATGTCCCAGGGTAGGGCCACCATCTCTGCCAGCTGTGTAAGCGCCTGATCATATGACAGTAGCGGCCCAAACTGCGCCTGATCTCTGACTGTGAGGGCATACATGCCCGAGCCCCGTGGCATCCTCTGAATCCTGCCATACTGCCTGCAAACCCTATCCATCAGCTGCCTCTCTAGCACATAGGGCGTCCGCCCAATCAGGTACCTGCTCTGGAAGGTGGAGGGTAGCTCCACTGCATCATCCTCCCACTCCTCGCAGCCTAGATATGGTCTCCATATGACCACATCGATATCATCTAGCACCCGCCGCCAATGCTCCAACCTTCCAATCCGTGGCTGCGAGGTGATCATATCGTACAAATGCACAAAGCTGCGTCCATGTCCCCTGCCTCTGAAGTGTATTGGCCTCGTCACTGGCAGATGCTCGTAAGCCCAAACCTGCAAAAGTGTCACCCCGCAGCCCAATCCCACTGACCCGTGATAAACAAACTGGTGAAGCTCGTAATATAAATGGGCCAGCACACATGGTCCCCAGGCATATCTAGTGTGCTGTGTCACCAGTGTCTCCAGTGCTCCCCCCAGCCCACAGCCAATCCCCGTGTCGCCCTGTCTGGACATAGGAATCCACTGATCGCTCCTCTGATCACGGCCGACAATGCTAACCCTGTAGCGGTCATGGTGTCCCATGCCACGTGTCCTGCCCTCATCTCTAATCTAGGGTCCTGAAATACCCGTCTCAATGCCTCCCGGTCTCCATCTCAATCGTAGGGGATCAAATCTCCATCGATCGGCACCCGCAGAATCCTATATACATCCTCAAGGGTTACTGTCATCTCACCCATTGGTAAATGGAATGTGTACATCTCAGAGTGCCATCTCTCAGCAAGCGCAGTCAGCAAACCCATGTTTGCCCGAAACTCAGGCACATACAATACATGTCTCAGACCCATCTCCTCGATGGCAGCTCTATCTCCAACCGACAGCTCAGGTCGCAACCTCTCGACGGGAATCTCTCCCGTGACTCCAGCATTGGCAAGTACTCCTACAGTCAAGAAAATCAAATCATGTCAGTCATAGTGGCATTCACTGTTCATCACAAAATGCTACTTTTTATCCAATGCACATTGCTATCTATCCTAGTGACACTCACTGTTCATCACAAAGTGTTGCTTTTATCCTAGTGGTACTCCCTGTTCATCACAAAGTACTACGTGTGTGACACTCCCTGTTCATCACAAAGTGTTACTCACATTTGCACTCCCTGTTCATCACAAAGTGCTGCTCATATTTCAGTACTCCTTGTTTATCACAAAGTACTACTTGCTGTTCATCACAAAGTGCCTTGATCTATCCTAGTCTTCCTAGAGGACCTGCTTGAGTGTATCCTCTCAGTAGCTTATCCAATCGACAGCATATGTTCATCATAGAACTGCCGATTTGACCTAGAAGATGCAAATTCATACTTTTCAAACACAGACGCGCCTAGAGAACATAGACGCGCCTGGCACCAACGCAGACGCGCCTAAACGTTTTTTGACACTTTTTCAACTCTACTTCTAAGCGCATTTATTGCCCTATTCGACATGCATTAATGACAAAATTAAATGCATCAAAGTACAAGGAGGTTTGGTGGTACTTACCGGCTCTCCTGCCTCTGCTGGCCTCTGAAATCGGCGAACATGATCGAATCTATGCACGAAAGCCATCGCTACTGACTGCTCTTGCTCTTTTCTCGCTCTGCACTTTGATCTCGTGAAGGTGTAGATGATAATGAGGATGTATTTTCCCCTATGGTCTATCTTATAGACTGCCCTAGCCCTCATTTCCCGAGTCAGTCTTCGTTATCCCGTGACTCTGTCACTTTATCCAATCAATCCATTCTATCTTGTCTTTCTTATCAAGAGATTGTCTGCAATCTTTTCAGACATTTTCATCCAATCTCTCGAGGGGGCATATCATTCCCATCTTGGGGCAACTCTGTATCAGTTCATATTATCTTCTTTGAAACAACGCGGCAAGCCGCATTGTCTCAAAGAGGGGCAAAATGTAGACACCCAAAATTGTCATGTCTAATTAAATAAATATTTTATTTTATTTTATTATCTAAGCTTAATTCTTCTATTAATTAAATAAATCTTTATTTATTTAATTAATTCATTTATCCTCTTCTAGCCTTATTTCTCATTTAAATAAATACATTTATTTATTTAAATTATCCTTTTCCTAAATTAAATAAATATCTTATTTATTTAATTATCCTACTTCTTCTATTAATTAAATAAATCTGTGTTTATTTAATTAATTCATTATCCTTTTTTACACATGACACATGTCACTCATCTCTTAATTCCTACACTACCTACCCCTCTCATTATTTTATTATTTCTTTTACCTACCCTCTAATCATAGCCGACCTCTTTTTACACCTCTCAATCTTATCCCTCCATTTCATATAGTGTCTTCTATATAAGGAGATGCTTCTTCATTATCAAACCCTAATCAAGCATTCTAATAACCCTAATCGACAATTTGGAGGACTTGACTATACTATGATCCTACTTGCAACCACATTCCATTCTTTGTTGAGCTCTTGTGCACATAAAATCTGAGAGCAAATATATCAAGCAAGATCAATGGAGATAGGAAAAATGGAGATCAAAACCCTATTGGACATGTGATGGTATAATCTTTGTGATTTCATGTGATTTGCATTGTCTTAGGTAATCTTCATATGTTATGGTGGATCTTTGTTGATTGTTAGGCTAGGGTTTGGTGGTTGAATTCATTTAGCCTTTCAATATTGTTATTATTGTTATCCATTTTCACCATATACACCTACCTCTGCCCCTGTCCCTACACCTATCTAGGACCCTATGCTACTGGCACCTGTAGTGGCAACCCACCGTGACCCCTCACCATCCGAGCCTATCTCTCCTCCCCACCCTCTCTCCGTGGAGCCACCCTCCTCTCTCCAATTGCACCCCGTCTCCTTCGTTGGCCTCTCCCCCCACCATCTCCATCATCATCCCCATCCCCACCACCATCTCCATCTACAGGCTCCCTTAGGTCTGTTAGTCATGGAAAGGGATGCTCAGCCCAATACACCGTGTACTCTACATCCATGCCTACATCCTCAATCTCTGACCACATATCTTATGGCATCGACACCATCTCTACTAGCTGCATCACTGCCTAATCATACGATAGCAATGGCCCAAAGTGTGCCTGATCCTTGACTGTTTGAGCATACATCTCGAAACCCTATGGCATCCGTTGAATATGGCCAAACTGCCTGCACACCCTATCAATCAGCTGTCTCTCCAATACATAGGGCATCCGCCCAATCAGATATCTTCTCTGGAAAGTATATGGTAGATCCACTACGTCCTCCTCCCACTGCTCGCACTCATGGTACAGCCTCCATATCACAGTGTCGATCTCATCTAGAACTCGATGCCAATTCTCCAACCCGCCAATACATGCCTGTGAGGTAATCATATCATATAGATGAACAAAGCTACATCCATAACCCCTGCCCTTGAAGTGTATCAGTCGAGTAACCGACAGATGCTCATATGCCCACACCTGTAGCAATGTAACTCCACAGCCCAATCCTACAGATCCATGATACACAAACTGATGCAGCTCATAGTACAAATGTGCCAACACACACAGTCCCCAGGCATATCTGGTGTGCTATGTAACCAGTGTCTCCAAGGTGCTCCCCCAACCCACAACCAACCCTCGTGTCGCCCTGTCTAGATAGAGGAACCCATTGATCACTCCTCCTAACACTACTGGTAGTGCCAGTCTTGTTGCTGTCATGGTATCCCATGCCACGTGTCCAACCCTCATCTCTAGTCTCAGATCCCAGAACACTCACCTCAGTGCCTCCCTATCTCCATCTCGATCATAGGGTATCAGCTCCCCATCGATCAGTATCCATAGAATCCTGTAAACATCCTTCAAGGTGATGTCATCTCACCCATCAACAAATGAAAACTACAAGTCTCTGAGTGCCATCTGTCAGCCAGTGCAGTCAGCAACCCCATGTTCGCCCGAAACTCAGGCACATACAGGATATATCTCAGACCCATAGCCTCAATAGCAGCTCGATCCTCAAATGTCAGCTCTGGTCGTAATCTCTGCGTTGACGGGAATCTCTCTCGTGACTCTAGCATAGGCAAATACTCCTGCAGTTAAGCAAAGCAATCATGTCAGTCAAAGTGACACTCACTGTTCATCACAAAGTGTTGCTTCTATCCTAGTGACACTCACTGTTCATCACAAAGTGTTGCTATCTATCCCAGTGACACTCGTTGTTCATCACAAAGTGTTGCTTCTATCCTAGTGGTACTCCTTGTTTATCACAAAGTACTATGAGTTTTGCACTCCCTGTTCATCACAAAGTGCTGCTCATATTTGCACTCCTTGTTCATCACAAAGTGCTGCTCCTATTGGTACTCCCTGTTCATCACAAAGTACTATGTCTTGGTACTCAGTGTTCATCACAAAGTACCTTGATCTATCCTATCTTAGGGCCTCTGCTTGAGTCTATCCTCTTGAGTAGTTTCCTAATTGGCAACATATGTTCTATCACAGAATTCTCAAACCTAGCCCTATCTGCTATCCTAGTCTTCCCTAAAGGACCTGCTTGAGTGTATCCTCTCAGCAGCTTATCCAATCGACAGTGTATGTTCATCACAGAACTGTCGATTTGACCTTGAAGACACAAACACGCCTTCATGACATAAATGTGCTTACATATTGCATAAATGCACCTGCTCTGCACAGACGCGCCTATCCTACACAAATGAACCTACATTGCACAAATGTGTCTGCACAACACAGACGCGTTTGCATTTGACATAGACACTGCTAAATTCATAGACACACCTAGCACACACACAAACGCGTCTAGCCAACCTAGACATGTTTGGCACCAACGCAGACGCGCCTCGACGTTTTGACATTTTTTTTGACATTATCCTAAAGCACATTTATTGCACTACCTAGCATGCATTAATGACAACATTTATTACAACAAAGTACAAGGAGGTTTTTTGAGGTACTCACCGGCTCTCCTGCATCTGCTGGCCTCTGAAATCGGTGAACGCGATTGAACCTGTGAACCAATGCCATCACTGCTGACTGCTGCTGCTTTATTTTCACTCTGCACTCTGATCTCTTGGATGTGTGGATGACAATGAGGATGTATTCCCCTTGTGGTCTATCTTATAGACTACCCTAGCCCTAGCCCTCATCTCCCGAGTCAATCTTCTTTATCACATGACTCTGTCACTCTATCCTATCTGGTCAGTCCATTCTAGCCTTTCTTTCTTATCGAGAGATTGTCTGCGATCTTTTCAGACATTTTCATCCAATCTCTCGAGGGGGCATATCATTCCCATATTGGGGCAACTTTGTATCAGTTCATATTATCTTCTTTGAAACAACGCGACAAGCTGCATTGTCTCAAAGAGGGGCAAAATGTAGACAACTAAAATTGTCCAAGTTAATTAAATAAATATTTTTATTTATTTAATTACTTTAGCCTAATTCTTCTATTAATTAAATAAATCTTTATTTATTTAATTAATTCATTTATCCTCTTCTAGCCTTATTTCTCATTTAAATAAATACTTTTATTTAAATTGTTTTTTTCCTTAATTAAATAAATATCTTATTTATTTAATTGATCCCACTTCCTCTATTAATTAAATGAATCTTTATTTATTTAATTAATTCATTAACCTTTTCTACCCATGACACATGTCATTCATCTCTTAATTCATACACTACCTACCCTTTTATTATTTTCTTTACCTACCCTCTAATCATAGCCGACCTCTTTTTACACCTCTCAATCTTATCCCTCCATTTCATATAGTGTCTTCTATATAAGGAGATGCTTCCTTCATTATCAAACCCTAATCGATCATTCTAATCAATCTATGCATCCTGGCTAACTCAATTACTCACTCGACTTCACTACACTTCGCACTTTTACATGTGATTCTACTTGCAACCACATTTCCATTCTTTGTTGAGCTCTTGTGCATATAAAATCTGAGAGCAAATATATCAAGCAAGATCAATGGAGATAGGAAGAATGGAGATCCGAGCCCTATTAGACATGTGATGTTATAATCTTTGGAATTCATTTGATTTGCATTGTCTTAGGTAATCTTCATATGTTATGGTGGATCTTTATTGTTGTTAGGCTAGGGTTTTGTGGTTGAATTCGTTTAGCCTTTCAATATTGTCGTTATCCATTTTCACCGTATACATTTTGGCATGCTCGGTGGGACTCTTGTCCCTTTTGTATTTAACATCTTTTGTTGCAAATTTTGTGTTTTGAAGTTGCAGATCTAACATTTCCAACAACATTTCGACATTTTCGCGTTTGCATACTTTCGGATCGCGTTTTTGATTTTCTGCCGCATCTGAGACATATGGGATCGCGTCTGCATCCTTGGCAATATTTTATTTTTTACAGATTCTGGAAGTCACGCCTGTGTTCCCTAGGTGCATCTGTGGGGTTTTTAGGTGCGTCTGTGTCCAGAAGTCGCGTCTATGTTCTGGAGCCGCGTATGTGTCTCATCTAAGCGCGTCTGCGTCTAGAAGCTGCATTTGTGTTTCTGATAACTGCGTCTATGTGCACTTGTTTCATTTTGGGTTTCATTGATTCAGTTTTTAGTTATTCCGGTTTTTAGATTTGGTTTATTTTGAGCTAACATTTTTAGATCTAGCTAACAGAATTAGTGCAGCTTGTCTTGAAAGAAAAATTGTTTTGTTGAAGGCCCCTATTTCACAAAGTCTTTTGGATCTAAAATTTACCTAACTTGTGTGCTTGCAGGAAGGGGTGATTATTTTAAACAATCCAAACTACTAATAGATCTTTGTTGCAGTTCCTTGGCAAGGGTTTTTGATTTTTATTATGTGTCTTGTTTTCATAGACTAGCGAACACTTCAATTGGTGCACTAAAATTGAACCATTGTCTTTTGTGTCTTGAGCAATAGGCTCTTTTTGTTTAATCTCTAGAGGGTCTGTCTCCCCGTGTGGTCATTATGACTACTAGTGAGGAGAGAATGACCCAAGTGTTAGCAAAAGAAAAGCCATCTTCTTCCAAACCACTATAAATAACTGTATCCATGGTGAAAACTATGGATAACGTGTGTTGATTAGTTCATACTGACACTATGTCTCTCCATAAACCCGTTTGATCAAATTTATTTGATCATTTATAGGGTGTAACCCCTACTGGTTGGGAGCCTTCTGTATTTACAAAGCTGAAAGTGCCGCATGTATGGCCAGACGAGCGGATGCCCTTACTAGCACCTTTTTGTTTTAGAAGCCAAAATCCTTCTAGTTGTTGAGCGAGGAGGTCGGACCTCTGGTAGAAGCTCACACACATACAATTCTTAGTAGAGATACAAAGTTCACCACGAGGAGTTTCAGTGGGGACTGATGCTTGGCTACCCCGAGTAGTGAGTGTCGAGGGTGGAGCCAGTGGGGTCAAGCATCTAAGTATCCGCTCTGAATAGCGTAACCTCAGGGGAAACTCCATGTGGGATCAACAATTATTGTCTTTGATGTAGAGGATGGAGGATCTAGTTGCAATCTTGCAAACTAAAGTATAATATGGACCAAACCCCAACACTCCTATGGTGTTTCAAATGCTCAAAGTGCCTCAATAGGCTCAAAACTCATCTTCACCTTAGTCAGGTGTTTCCTCCACCTCCAAATACATCAAATAGCTTCACCTAACATGTCTCTAAGGTTTTCAAACCCTCAACTCATCAACTAATACAAAAACCCAAATCTAGCCCTTCACTAGGTCTAGTCTCCTAGTAGCCGGCTGGACTATTTTTGGCTCTTTTCACACACATTTCCCAAAACACCAACCAATGTTATGACTGATTTAGATACCCAATATAAACCTCTATCAACACCCAAAATATTGCCTATGGTTGTTTTGTAACAAATCATTCAAAAAACCGTTGTCCCTAGTCATCTGAGGGCTAATTAGGTCACTTTTGTGAAGGAAGTACCCTCCAAACTCACTTTCAGACCTAACCCTTCTGCACAGTCTCTTGTTATGGTCTCAATCCAATGATTTTCTAGGTTTTAAGTCTTGGTTGCACTCCTAGATACCCAAACTCCAAAAACCTCACTAAATCCACCTTACAACTAGGGCTTTCTCAAAATCCCACCTCCAGTCACTTATGAGGCTCAACCAAAGTTCAAAAACCTTCACAATGGTGTGTCTAGAAACTTAAATGAATAAAATACCCCCCTTGTTCAATCAGATTCTCTGCTGCTACACTCTAGCCTTCATTTTCACACATTTTTAGTCATTTTTCTTCAACTTTCATGCAACTTTCATGGTGTACACCTGCACTCTTCACTCCTTATTATCAATAAAAGGTTAGGAAATTATTTTAAATGTTATTATACATCCACCCTATGAGAATCAGACCTTTACATTCATAGGATGGATCCATACATGCTTGGAAACTCACAAAATTAGTGAGAAATCACTGGTTTTCCTGGGACAGTCAGCAATAAATCCGTACCAGCATCATCCAACCACACAAAAATGACATAAGAGACTTTATAAGTCCTTCCCCAACCAACTCCAACTGATCCCCAACTAATTAGAATGATTAAAGTGCTTAAACAAGGCTTAATCAACTTTCCCTCCAAAACTGGAACTAGGCATTGAAAATCCAATTTTTGAATTTAAACTTCATTTTTAATGCTTCAATCAACTAAAACCTATGAAATCAATGGGTTTTAATCATGATATGATCATTTAAAGCATATTAGACCCTTATTCAACCTATGTAGACTCCTAGGCATCATTAACCCAATTACAAAGCATTTTGGTCTTTAGGCCTTTATCAGTTGCTTTAGGACTTTTACACATTACATATGATTTATTGCTTTCAAAAGCCATTATTGGCTCTAAAACTCTCCAATCAACTTGATTTTTTTCATAAAACCTTCCTGATATCTTCATTATCTTCATGGTTTTGTAGGTTGGCCTGGGTGCTCCTACACCATACTCCGCACCAATTAAAATACTCTTGTCCCAAGAGTGATGTTGTTGCTTCCAAACATCAGATTGTTGTTGGCTCCTTACAAATCTTGATTGAGGGATGAAATAATCCCCAAAATTCACCTTCTTTCTTCTTCTCAAACCTGTAGTCACATCACACATTAGATTAGAAACAAAACACGTATTTTGCTGCTCTTGTTTAGGACATTGTTGCTCATAACCAGTCTATACATCTGCTCTTCTCTGATCCACTTGTTGTACCTGCAACTTCTCTTTCACATCCACATATCCCTGCTCAACAATATGACATTTTACTGAACCAACTTGCACAAAACTCAAATCCGATAAATCATCAGGAAGAGGACTATTCTTCCTCATAGTTTGCTGCAAATTAACATCTTCCTTCCAACCAGTATCTTCTTGTTTTTCAACTTGCCTTATCATTGGTAAATGCTCCCCAAAACATATTATAGGATGCTCTTTCAAGACCCCCAAAGGTAAAGGATTCAACTTATATTTCTGACCATCTTTATGAACCAAATATGTATTATCAAAACCATCATGTAGTGTTCTTCTACTATGTTGCCATGGTCTTCCTAATATCAAATGTGCACAAGTCATAGGAACCACATCACATAACACCCTATCTTGATATGGACCAATAGAAAAATTTACATAAGCCTTCAAACTAACCTCTACATGCCGCTGTTGGGTAACCCAAGTGGCCTTGTAGGGATTAGGATGGTCAAATGGTACAATTCCTAACTTGGTTATCATATCAAGAGACACAAGATTACTATGTGATCCTGAATCAATGATTACCTTACATATCTTTCCTTTGCATAAACAAGTAGTTCTGAAGATTGTTACCTTTGGTTCTTGCTGAAGT
The DNA here is from genome assembly GCF_030272615.1 of Cryptomeria japonica. Lineage (NCBI taxonomy): Eukaryota > Viridiplantae > Streptophyta > Pinopsida > Cupressales > Cupressaceae > Cryptomeria > Cryptomeria japonica. The sequence continues at coordinate 7,970,248 of NC_081414.1, forward strand.
TTCTCACCTTGCCTTACCATCAAGAAGTCACCTTCAAGGACAGGGTCTGCTCTCTTTGATTCTTCTTTCTTCTCATCTTCTTGTACCATATTCACTCTTCTATCTGTGCCTTGTTCTGATTCAATCCACTTAGGACATCTGAATGATTGGTGCCCAATCTCATTGCAATGAAAACACTTACCTATAAAGATTCCACTTCCTCTTCCTCCTCCAAATCTGCCACCTCTATGGTTGTATCCTCCTCTTGGTTCTGAAAAACTTTCTTTGCCTTTCTCATTTCTGCCTTGCCTTTGATCTCTATTACCTCTTCCTCTATTAGAAATGCCTCCTCTTCCACCATTACCTGATCTTTCTTGTTTTCTTTTCACCTTCTCTTCTGCTCTAATTGCTAGCTGATAACATTCACCTATTGTTTTCAGTAGTTGTAGACCAATCTCATCTTGTAAATTAAATCTTAAGCCATTTATATACCTAGCTACTTTCTCATCTTCTTCCTCATATCCTCCTCTGATACTAAGCTTGTGAAATTGCTCAGTGTAAGCCATTACATCCATCTCTTTTTGTTTCAGATTCTGTCTCATCCTCTTCACATGAATGGTATAATCAGATGGTAGGAACTGCTCTTTCATCAAACTTTTCATTCTTAACCATGTAGACACTTTTGTTAATCCTCTTGCCATCCTATCATTCTGAAAACTAGTCCACCATGTCAATGTTGTACCTCTCAACTTAGTCTTTGCAAATTTCACTTTCTTCTCCTCTTCCATTTCTTCAAACTCAAAATAGTTATCTAAGGCATCAAGCCATCCTAACACCTCTTCACTATCCATCTTCCCCTGATAGATAGGCAAATCAATATGACTTTTACCTCCACTGCCTTGTACTTCTTTCAACAATCTAACAAATCTCTTTTCTTCAGGGTCCTCTATGTCATTTGTTCGTTGCTCTTGGTCTGCTACCTCATTCACTTCTTCTTCATCATTGCCTTCTAGGTTGTCTTGCTCTTCTCTTCTCCTATTCCTCTCAAGGTTATCTATCCTTGATTGCATATCTTCTCTCTCCCTTCTCCATTGTCTATCTTCTCTTGCCTTAGCCTGCTCTCTTGCTGCATCTTGTTCCCTTCTTTCCCTTCTTTCCCTTTCTAGGATTTCCTTCAATTCTTCTAGTTCTCTTGCCAATTGATTCTTAGGTGCCATAACTAACTTTAACAAACCTGCACTAGATCTTTTACTAATGCTCTGATACCACTTGATGCAGAGGATGGAGGATCTGGTTGCAATCTTGCAAACTAAAGTATAATATGGACCCAAACCCAAACACTCCTATGGTGTTTCAAATGCTCAAAGTGCCTCAATAGGCTCAAAAATTGTCTTCACCTTAGTCAGGTGTTTCCTCCACCTCCACATACATCAAATAACTTCACCTAACATGTCTCTAAGGTTTTCAAACCCTCAACTCATCAACTAATACAAAAACCCAAATCTAGCCCTTCACTAGGCCTAGTCTCCTAGTAGCCGGCTGGACTATTTTTGGCTCTTTTCACACACATTTCCCAAAACACAAACCAATGTTATGACTGATTTAGATACCCAATATAAACCTCTATAAACACCCAAAATATTGCCTATGGTTGTTTTGGAACAAATCATTCAAAAAACCGCTGTCCCTAGTCACCGTGAGGGCTAATTAGGTCACTTTTGTGAAGGAAGTACCCTCCAAACTCACTTTCAGACTTAACCCTTCTGTATAGTCTCTTTTTATGGTCTCAATCCAAGTATTTTCTAGGTTTTTAAGTCTTGGTTGCACTCCTAGATACCCAAACTCCAAAAACCTCACTAAATCCACCTTACAACTAGGGCTTTCTCAAAATCCCACCTCCAGTCACCTCTGAGGCTCAAACAAAGTTAAAAAAACTTCACAATGGTGTGTCTAGAAACTTCAATGAATAAAATACCCCCCTTGTTCAATCAGATTCTCTGCTGCTACACTCTAGCCTTCATTTTCACACATTTTTAGTCATTTTTCTTCAACTTCCATGCAACTTTCATGGTGTACACCTGCACTCTTCACTCCTTATTATCAATAAAAGGTTAGGAAATTATTTTACATGTTATTATGCATCCACCCTATGAGAATCAGACCTTTACATTCATAGGATGGATCCATACATGCTTGGAAACTCACAAAATTAGTGAGAAATCACTGGTTTTCCTGGGACAGTCAGCAATAAAACAAAAATGATATCTTTTCAGAACTTTAAAATGTGTTAGTCATGTAAAGAACAATCTATGGAGTCCCTAAAACATAATAATATCAATCCCTTCACTTAGCAATGCAAGAAAGCATGAATAACACAAGGTTTTGATAGCTAATAAAGAGATTTTTATTGATTTTCTGGAACAGTTCGTACAAATCCGTACCAGCATCATCCAACCACACAAAAATGACATAAGATACTTTATAAGTCCTTCCCCAACCAACTCCAACTGATCCCCAACTAATTAGAATGATTAAAGTGCTTAAACAAGGCTTAATCAACTTTCCCTCCAAAACTGGAACTAGGCATTGAAAATCCAATTTTTGAATTTAAACTTCATTTTTAATGCTTCAATCAACTAAAACCTATGAAATCAATGGGTTTTAATCATGATATGATCATTTAAAGCATATTAGACCCTTATTCAACCTATGTAGACTCCTAGGCATCATTAACCCAATTACAAAGCATTTTGGTTTTTAGGCCTTTATCAGTTGCTTTAGGACTTTTACACATTACATATGATTTATTGCTTTCAAAAGCCATTATTGGCTCTAAAACTCTCCAATCAACTTGATTTGCTTCATAAAACCTTCCTGGTATCTTCATTGTCTTCATGGTTTTGTAGGTTGGCCTGGGTGCTCCTGCACCAGTCTTGGCTAGCCATAAGAATTGTGCTCGACTTATTTTGAACAATCAAACATTCAAGAACAAACAACAAACATTGTGTCTTTTGTGTCTTGAAGTGTATGCAAAACATTTTTACAACAAACAACACACTTAAGTGTCCGCCTTAGTGTCACTATTGTGTGGGATAAGCATGTCAAAGGAAAATATGAATAAAGTTGATCCCGCGAGCATTTTAGGAGAAAGTCTCAGTCCCACAGGATATGGGAATAGCACTACTCAAAGAGGAAGTGTTATCCCATGACACATTGGATGTGATGGTAGAGCATCGTGGGATAAGAAGTCTAAAAGAAATATAAAGAAAATCTTATCCCGCAGACGCTTCATAACAACAAAATGAGCATTCACAGGAGCGGCAGGAAGAAAAGCTTATCCTATAGTAGTTTTTAGTATGCAATATGACCATGTGAGATAAGGGAAGATGAGGAGCGCTGAAGAAAGGCTTATCCCATGATGTCTTAGGAACACCAAGATGAAGTTGCGGGATAAGAAATAACTCAAAGTTACAATGGAAATGTTATCCTTCAAGGTTTCCAAGCTGTCAAAGTGGTAATGCGGGATAAGAGATAGTGGAAAAGGTAATGAGTATAAGGGTTTGACCCATTGTGTTCTTAATTTGCAAAGATTGGTCCTGCGGGATAAGAAGTAACAAAGGATTTTGAAGAGGGCTTATCCCACAAGGAGTTTCACCCATTCAAAAGGGGTCACAGGATAAGAATTGCAAGCTGAAGACAAGAGGAGCGCTGAAGAAAGGCTTATTCCGTGGTGTCTTAGGAACACCAAGATGAGGTTGTAGGATAAGAAATAAATTGAAGTTACAATGGAAATGTTATCCTGCAAGGTTTCCAAGCCATCAAAGTGGTAATGCAAGATAAGAGAAAGTGGAAAAGGTAATGAGTATAAGGGTTTGACCCGTTGTGTTATTCATTTGCAAAGATTGGTCCCGTGGGATAAGGAGTAACAAAGGATTTTGAAGAGGCCTTATCCCACAAGAACTTTCACCCATTCAAAAGGAGTCGCGGGATAAGAATTGCAAGCCAAAGACAAGAGGAGCATTGAAGAAAGGCTTATCCCATGGCGTCTTAGGAACATCGAGATGAGGTTGCGGGATAAGAAATAACTCAAAGTTACAATGGAAATGCTATCCCTCAAGGTTTCCAAGCCGTCAAAGTGGTAATGCGGAATACAAGATAGTGGAAAAGGTAGCAAGTATAAGGGTTTGACTAGTTTTGTTCTTCATTTACAAAGATTGGTCCCATGGGATAAGGAGTAACAAAGGATTCTAAAGAGGCCTTATCCCACAAGGAGTTTCAACCATTCAAAAGGGGTCGCGGGATAAGAATTTCAAGCCAAAGACAAGAGGATTTATCATCCCGCTCATTCACGTGGGGAAGAGAGATAGGTTGCGGGCTAAGAAACCATTAGTCTTTACGCTTATCACACGAGGGGTTGATACATGAAGAAAAGCATTCTCCAGTAGCAAATAGATAGAGGGCTATGAGAAATGCGGGATAAGAGGATTCCTAAAAAATATATTTAGAGCTTTATCCCACAAAGTAAAACAAGGAGGACTATTGCGTTGCGGGATAAGAAGAGATAGAAGCCGATGAGGTCAAAATAGAGGAAGTTTGTCCTGCAATGATGAAAAAGATGCTCCTAGGTGTCACGAGATAAGAAAGAAAAGCAAGCACAAAGAAACTTTATCCCGCAAGGATAATTAAAGTTGTGAAAGACAATGTAGGATAAGAGAGCGAGGTAAATACAAAGGAGGGCTTATCCTGCAAAGATAGTAAAGGCCATGGGATGGCTGGAATAACAAAAAATAATAAAGATTTTGACAAGTTAAGGGTGGTCAAAAGAACTTCATAAAATGCCAAGTCACCATTCAGAGGACGTCAAAGGACAATCTCAACCGTTCTTTTCTTAATCAACGGATGAAATTCAAATTTGGCACCAATGACTAACTCTGCCTGAGATGGATGAATTAATGGTGATGCCATAAAAGAGGAATTCATTGGTATTCTTCCTTACCTTCTAGTTGAAAGAAAATTCTGAGCGTTTCCCAAGCGAGAAGAAGAGTGAGTTTCAGCGAACCAGTGCACCCTCTAACAATTCAGCTAAGTAAAAACTAGTAAGTTGATTATTTCACCATTCTTATGCATTGTTAGGTTGTTGTGTGTGCCCTAGAGCTTGTAAGTTTGAGTCTGATTTTAATTTTCTAGGGCTTCTTTTCTTTCAGCGACAAAATGACTTCTCCCACTGAGAAATTTGCTAGCCCTACCACAAAGGAAACCCCTGTTGTTGAATCCAACTCCTCAATTCCTATCACTGAAGCTACACCAATTGATATGATTCATCCTTTGCAAGAGATAGCAAGTGCTCATGCTATAGAGCCAAACCCTAGAGCTGCCCTGCAACCATCCAAGGAGGCCAAAGCTAGCACCCCACGAAAGGAAAAGTCCACAAAGAGGAAAAGAAGAACAATTCGAAAGACTATCAGTGTTGTCTCAGACAGTGAGTATTTAGATTATTCTTCTCCCACTCTTAGAGCCAGATAACCAACCCAACAGAGGAGGGGCACTCAAAGGACCTTTGTTGAAGCATTCGCCACCGAAACTCTTCCTCCTATAGAAAGTTCCCCTATTGTAATTAACCCTCCTTCTAAGGAAACCCCAATTCCTTAGGGGCAAAATCCTCCAAAAGAAAACCCTCTGGAGCAAGTTTTGGAAACTACTTCTATAAAGAGTCAAACTCTCAAAGCTACAACGCATCCTAGGAAACCATCAAAAGGAGAATTATTTGCCCAGGTAGAGACAACAACAATGCCTACTACCCCTCTTGCTCCTGCAATGACTGTAGAAGAATCACAACATGAAGTTGAACAAAAAATAAAAGAGGTTGTTCAAAGGCCAACCAAACAAATAAGGAGTCTACACCAGGACCTCTTGGAATTATTTAAGGGTTTTGCTATTAATGATAGCCTTAGAATTGCATTCAATGATAAGGATGCAAGGTGTAGAGATGCTTTCACAAAGGAAAGGGGCTGGGACATTTTTTATCATTTTTATGGAAACAGAGATAAGCCTATCCCAATATCCAACCCTTGGACATTAAATATGAGAAGTCTAGTGGTACCATATATTTTTGTTGAGCCTATTTTAATAAGAAAATTGGCTAAAGCTTATGATGCCCCAAGTCTAACTGTAAGGACTGTAGAAGGCTATGTCCTATTGGACATCTCACATAGGGCAATTGTTGAATGTTTTGGTTTGGATGGGATTTCCCTCAAGGACATCAACATGAGAAACCATCAAAGGGACTATCAATATAAAAAAGAGAGGTATAGAAAGGACCTTGTTCCTCCATTCATGAGGAACTTTTTAAAAAATTCACAGAATTATGTCTTGCCATCTGAAATGGAGCCGATTGTGGGCTTACTCAAATGCCCATTGATTTCATGATGATTGCCATCAACATCCAACACCCTTCAATAAATGAGTTGTATGATTTTGCAACTATTATTCATGACAAGATGCATGAGGGGTTAATAGGAGAAAATAATAAACATGAGAAGTTGGAGTTTAGAAATTATTCTTTATTGTGCCATCTTATTCTTTATAAGAACATGGCTTATTGGGGTCCAGAATTGAATATAAGGACACAAGTATGGGATATGGGGTCTAGGTACGGTGATTATTGTGTTTTCTTTGACCATTTTATTTTAAAGATTTTATCCAGGCTCGGAGTTGGGTTGCCAAGGCTTCCCAAGGACATCATCAAAATTTTGAGAGTAAATACTTGCAGGGCTAATGGAATTGTATATCCTGAGGGTGCATTCACCCATAATTTTGAGGGCTTCTTTTTCTATAGCAACTGCATTATCATTAGGGTCTATGGCTGTGAGCAGACACCCCATGTGTTGCCACTTTTTGTTTCTCCAAGGCTAGCATTTCTTGAGTTCATTTAGAAGTTAATGTGGATGGAGAAGGTTCAGATCAAAACTAATAAGAAAGGGAAGCTCCTCCCTAGGGTGACTATTTTTGGTGAATTCACTATAGGTTGTGACACTTTGGAGAAGGTACAAGATTTTTTGGTAAAACCCTACAAAGTAAAGGTTGCCCAAGCCAAGGATTTTGACCTTGAGGGATGTATACATGATCTTAGGATACATAAGCTCAAGGAAAAAGGTTATTTCCATTCTTTTGATGAAAGAGAGGACCTAATCAGGAATACTTTCCCTACTGATGAAGATCAAACAAGAAAAAAGTGGGAGCTCATGAAGAAGCTAGAGAGAGAAAGGAAGCAGGCAGATCCTAATTTTGAGGGTATGTGCATAAATTTTCAAAGTGATTTTGCTAGGTTGTCTTTCATACTTAGAAAGGTAGATGACATAATAAATATGGAGATGGAGAGAAGTGATTCTAGGGTTAAAGGGGTTGAATTTGAAGAAAGGCCAATTGAACCATCCCCTACAATGTACAAGATGAAGGGAAATATAGCAACAATTGAACAACTATTCCCTTAAACCTCTCAGTGTAATGCACAAAGAGAAAAGCAAGTTGCTTCTGAGCAAGCAAGAAAGATTGAGAAGGAGAAAGTGAAGATATCTGATTTTGTAGACATCCAAGAATATTTTGACATAAATGTGCCACCACCCTCTCCCCCACAGGAAACATTCCATGAAGATGAAGTTGCTGAAGTCCTCAATGATTCAGATAGGGCCATTGTCCCAAGCACAATCCCTATAGAAGAAACAAATGATGAAATAATTATTGCTTCAAAGAACTTTATGGCAGATGACAATTTTGTGAACTCTCCCGAGTTGAAATATTTTTGGCTTAGGGAAAAACTAAAGAACTTATCTGATGAGGAGATTAGGAATTTTTATAGGAATAGCTTCATATGCACCCCTGAAGAAGGTAGGGAGATGATTCAAAATAGTGGCATTCTTCTTGTTCTCGACTGGGATTTTGAGAAAATTTTCTTGTTAGATCGAATCATGTGACAAAAGGACCCCAATTTTGCCAAAGAGCTTGGAGAGCATGGGTCAGGGGTAAGTATAAGCCTAAAGGCTTTTTCTCTATGTTCTAAAGCCCCAAATTTTTCAGAAATCTATAGTTTTGCAGGGTGGACAACAAAATATAGGAGATGTAATGGTTAGGACACTAGAAGATACCACTTCATCTGAGGTTGTGGCAATCACATCACATGCAGCCCAATTTGCTCAGCTTGGAGTTGAAGATCTTGAGCAAAAGCATGTAAGACTAAAGGACATGCATGCGGCCTTAAATGCAAGCCACAATAAGTTATTCATTGAAAATGTTGCATTAAAGGAGCAAATAAAGAAGATGATTGTAGACTCTCCAGGAGAAATTAGACTTGAAGAATTGGAAAGGATGAAAAAAGAGTTGCAAAGGGTCAGAGATGAGGCTGAAAATAATTATTTTGAAATCAGGAAATCTTCATTTTGGTAGATTTCAAAGAAGATTATTGATAAGTTGAGTGAGGTACATACTTCATATTCTTTGACATCTTGGCTTCTTAGTCAGCTAGATGAAATTATTTCATTCTTTCAACCCATCAGGATTACTTGGCCGCCAAAGAGTCAAATTTTAAAGGAAGTCATGCTAGTGGTCAAGAATGCAGACTCTCCACCCCAAATTGTGGAGATAATATGAAATAATTATAATTTGTTGATTAAGGAATTTCCCAGCATAGAGGATGAGAAGAAAACATTGATGGGGATGATTAATTCTTTCCAAGGGATGAAACAGTGGGATATCCCCACAATTTTGATAGGTGAAGGACAAATCAAAAGCCTAGAAGAGTGGAAGCAAGGCTTCCAAGATGCCATAAATTTAGTTTTGAATTCTCTGGCTACTGATCTGACCCAAGGTGATACATATTATGATATTTTGATAAAATTATGGAGGTGGATTTAATGTATCACATGTTTACTTTGGGAGCCACAATTGTGCCAACCTACAAGACAAAAGAAGCAATGAGTAAGCTACAAGTCTTAATGACTTTTCCTTGGCCATTTGATGAAATAGAAGCATTGCACAGAAAGTACTGTTATTTGGAAGAAGAGAAAATTGAAGAGGAAGACTAGTCTCAGTCATTCAATTTTTGTCACTCCTAAAAGTTTTTTGCAGGTTGTCTATTTTGGGAGAATGATTATAACGCCAAACTAGCAAGAACCAGTCTCTAAGAACACTACCACTGAATGCCAGATTGCACTTTTGACCCTGATAGGAGCAGATATAAAGTGAAAAATGTGAGGACGCCTTTTGCAGGTCCACATCCCAAGCTCCCAGGATGATGCCTTCCCAACCACCTTCATTAAATGCATCAAGGAATATTGCATGCAGAGAACCAAGGACCTAGACTTTAGGTCAAATTTGTAATCCAGATAGATTTTGACATGTGTTTTCTTCGCCCTGAGGCTTGTCTTGCTCCCTTGTGTTATAAAAGGGAATTCAAGGCCAAGAAGAAGGATTCAAAATTTTTGATTAGTATGTACTAGGAAAACTATAGAGCAATATAGTGACAGTTAGTCTTTTGTAAGCTTTATTTGAAAAACAGTTTATCATGAGTGTATCATTCATATTTTGAAAATAAATATATAATACGTTCATTTTTGTGCTCCAATCTCTGGCGTTTTATTGTATAAGTTGAAGTGTTAATGATATTTTAGCTTGTCTTCTCTAATGCAGAATGTGTGTTATTTGATAGGTTTCATTTCTAGTAAATGAATTAAATTCTATCTTAAACACTGCAATACGTATCTGAAAAGTTGTGAGGAAGGAGTGGATTCATTCTCATTCTAAACATGTTAAGCAAGTATTAGATGTTTAGTATTGAATTCTAATGCTAATCATATGATACTTTTTGTCATTAGGCCTGTTATTTGACTCTGTTATCTCTTGAACAGGCACTGGTTGCACTTTTCTAATTTTCAGGATCATTTTCACATTCTTATTTCACCTTTTATATTTGAGTTTTCAGTTCTTCTACATTAGGAGTAGAATAGATTAGAGCCACTTTCAATGCAAGCAAAGTGACAACAATCTAAAGTTCAAGCCATAATTTCTGGTTTATCATACTTTCCTTGGTATATTTTCATTGAAAGCATCTAATGTACATTACAATGTTTGCTCATATAAAGCTAAAATGTTGTATAACATTGCAATAGGGATACCCACCTAGGTCCCGCCGAGCCTGATGAGTAGAAGATTACAACTTTTATGCTGAATCTTGTCCATTGGCCAAATCCAATCCTAGGTTTGTTTATGTGTTAGTGGCTATTACTCTAGGAACTAGGATTTGTATATTTGGGAACCAACATATACAACAAATTGAACAAATATCACTACTTACCTCATGTATTTTCTAAGATCATATATAACCTGCTTGACATTGTTGTCGAAGTTGTCTGGGAGAGATAGAGGTAGAATGTACTGCAACAATTATAAAATGATCTTTTCATTATTGTTCCAAAAGTAGTAAACATAATACTTTGAAAAGTACATGCAATATATATATATATATATATATATATATATATATATATATATATATATATATACTAGAATAATTACCTTAATGAAGGTATGCCAATCATATGTTTTCATCGCTGACCCAAATTCACCTTTCTTTGTTATGATATTGTTTATGTTCGCAGCAAATCCTGTGGGAAATTGAAATTTTTGTATGACTTCTTTTATAGAATTGCTTTACTGCTCCATTAATAACCAATGAAGGGAGGCTATATTAATTTGGTCTCCATCACTATTTAATTGAATGGAATTTTTCATTGCATGATTTGCTTCCTGAATGTCACTACAAATTTTGACAATTTTTTATTTTTCATGCCTTCCATCCAATATTTTCCATAATGTTTCTATTAAATTCTTTCTGATATGCATTGTATCAAACAAATGCACAATTTGTAGCTTCTCATAGTAGGGAAACCTACTAAATTGTTTGGGATAACTTTTCAATCCATGTGGAAGCCGACCATTAACGCCTTGTTCATGAAGCATATAAGTTAAACAAATTAACAACGTCAATCATTATAAATTACATCATGAGTCAATGAAACACAATATAAAAATATAAATTCCAAACATATCATATATGATAGATAAAAAATTTGATCCAATGTATAACCTTGACGATTAATTCTATTATATTCCAACTTCCATAGGCGAGGTGTCATTCTTCGTGGTTTTGATGTAGTCTCTTATTTCCCATTGAAAAGATGTTTTTTAGTAGTTTGATACTTATTATTTTTGTGGAGGAAGTTCCTATACTCATCAAACACTTGCTTTCCTAAACTTGTTGAATAACGATATTTTATCTTTGGACCACAAAGTGGACATGCAAATTTTCCCTTTGTTTGAAGACCCGCAAGATCATATATAATTGGATTAAATGTGTCAATTTTTATAATTATATGTAATGAATAGATTATTTAAAAAAGATGCATGATATGTACTTCATAAAATTAAATATCGTTAAAGTGCAGCCACATTATAACATACCACAAAAATGTGTTAGCCTTGGGGCATCATGAATTGTCCATACAAGCATTGCATGGAATTGAAATTGTCTTTTTCATATTGGTCTAGAGACGTCATACATAGTGATGCAATTCCATAACTTTAGTAACTTGTCAATAAGAGGCTCGATATATACCTTCATATCTTCAACTTGGTACTTACCTAGTTGAACGAACATAAACATTACAGAATTATTATAACCATTTTACTGCAATATATAAATTAATGTACATGACTATTAAATGAAAAAGATATAAGTCATTATGCAATAAATAAGACAAATGAGATGATACTATGTTAAATAAAATTGATGTAAACAAATACATAGAACAATCATTGCCAACATTATGTGCTTCCTCTTTATTGACATCCATGGAGAAATGTTGTTGTTGATAACAAAAATAGGCCACATCGAGTAAATATATCTCTTCTCTCCAAATGGATTGACACCGTTCGCTGCCAATGAAAGCCTGAGATTGCGAGGTTCTTCTTTAAAGTGCGGTCATTTTTCCTCCATGTCCCTAAATGCAGAACCATCTATGGGCATTCAAAGAATGTCATTTCCACTTCTATGCCATGCATGGTAATCCATAAATTGCGCTAAGCTTTCGCACCTTAATAATCGTTGCATACGTGGAATAATGAGAATATAACGAAGAACCTTGTGAGGCACCTTTTTTGTTAGTTGATCCGCTCGATATCCACTGATATGCAATTTCGAGCATTCTTTTGCAAATTCATGTTGTTTATGATATATAATATTATCATTGGGACATGCATCTATTGATTGATACTCCATTCCAATATCTTTCATAATGTTATCTAAATCTTGGTATGATCAAGGTAAAATATTTGATGTTGGTAACCAAAATTCACTTATCAATCTATAACAAAAAAATAATTTATTAATATAACAAACATTAATGGTACATATTTCATCCTTTATTTAGTAGTGATGAACTAACAACAAAAAATAGATTAAAAAAGATGACATATATGACATAACTTTGTTAGGATAACCGGTGAACAACTAAGAGAGGGGGTTGAATCAGTTGTTAACAGATTATGTGAATTAAAGCACTTAAAACCTTTTACCAAAATAACTGATAATGCATTAAAGCATAATTGAAAAATAGAGAATCAATACCATGCAACCATAACACATAACACCATGATTTGTACATGGAAAACGTGGTAAAAGGAAAAACCACAACAGGAAACCCTACCCACAGTCAGATGATACTTCTGCAGAAAGTATATGATTACAATACGGGCCTGCACATGCAGGAATGCATACTACCTAGAGTGCATTGCTCATCACAATGGATTCTCACTGACTACAGAAGAGGCCAACCACCTTAAAATATTTGGACAACAATCCAGAAAGAAGAACTTCCTGTAATAGCATCAAACATGCCAGATTACAATTCCGGTTAAGATCAATACCGGAGGTCTAAAACCTCTTACATAAACCCAACTCGATCACCTATGATTGACCAAATCCTCTGCACAAATTATTATTACATTATTTGCTCCTTGCCCATGATCTACAATGAGATCTTACATATATTTATACCAACCCGAGACCTAACCAATTAGGTCAGCCACCCAATTGATAATTCAATAGATCCATTACATAATTCTGAAATAAAATCATAAAAAATGTCGGCCTAAGGATAAACAAACATCATCCAATCAATAAAACATCCTGGAAGTGCGTCAGAGGATCCACCAACACATTACATGAAAACTAGTCCATAACCTAGATAACACCGGACCTAAATTAGATCCACACACGCCAAAGAAATGACACCAATCAGTCAAGGCACAAACACAATCACTATCAGCATCCTGAATCCCTTCTAGAAGCTGCACCAACACCACTTATGCATTTCATCAAAGATCTTCAATAAAGCTTTGTCGATGAAACCCTTATCAGACCTACAAAGCAGGCTTACTAGAACATGAGATAGCATTTGATCATCAAGTCAATACCAACTGACTGAAACATACTTCAGAAGCATGTGAACCATCCATACAAACTTATTACATCATCTAGATCATATCGGTGACAATCGACTGATAATATTCCCAATCCAATCCTTCTATCAGAAGTAGGTAAACAACCATAACAACTAGTGTTGACATCAATGACAAAACATCAATGCAACACATAACCAGTTCCATCATATGGCGAAGAATCTCCTACTTTTGCATTGATGACAACACTAGATGTGAAAAACATCCAAGTGCCAAGAAATGCCAAACAAGTCTCTCCCAATGGAAGACAACCAACAATCTCCCACAAAATGATATAGCAATGAAGCTCTAAACCAAATCTGATTCAAAAGACCAAATACCACCAAACTCCCCCAAAGGAGTGCAATCAATCTAAAAATAAATAGCAATGGTTTTTCACACATATTCCCCCCCTGCCCCTTTGATAACAATTCCAAAGATATGACATAGATATCAAACAAAATATGAAAAGTTTAAATCTCAAGGCTGAGTACTCCCCCTGAGTAGTAGCAATATTTCATCAATCCGAGGAAAAGATAGCTTTGATAATGCATACCAGACTGATGCACATCTACATCATTTAAGTCTCTATCAAAGGGGTAGAAACCCCCAATATGTCTCTCGAATACTCAAATTATTCCCAAGACAAAGGTTTAGTGAAGATGTTTGCTATCAATTCTTTAGTGTTCACATAAACCAATTTGACTTCTTTTGCTTCCACCTTTTCCTTCAAAAAGTTATACTTGATTGATATGTGCTTAGTCTTGGAGTGAAATATTGGATTCTTGGATATGTCAATAGCTATAGAGTTATCACAATGAATAACAACTGGATCATTACAACTCACTTGTATATCCTTCAACATCCGCTTCATCCATAGAACCTGAGTGCAATTAGTTGCAGCCAAAACATATCCAGCTTCAGCAATAGATAAAGAAATTCATGACTGCTTCTTGTTGATCCATGAAACCAACTTCTTCCCAAGAAAGAATGCTCAATTGGATGTGCTCTTCCGGTCATCAACATCACCTGCCCAATCTGCATCTGTATATGCACATAATGTAAAGTCATCATCTTTAGGGTACCATAAACCATATTCAGTTGTTCCTTGCAAATACTAGAATATCTTTTTTATTGCACTTTCATGATTTTCTCTTGGATTACTTTGAAATATTGATACAATACTAATTGTATTCATTATATCTAGTCTAGTCTGAGTTAAATATAGCAAACCGCCAATCATGGATTTATATCTTGTAGAATTTACTGGAGGGAATACATCTTTAATTGACAATTTTTCACTTGTAACCATAGGAGTACTAATCGGTTTGGAATTTTCCATACCAAATGTTTTCAATAATTCCCTTAGATACTTAGTTTGACAGATAAAGATGCCTTTGTCAGTCTGAGTAATCTGTAAACCTAGAAAAAATCTCATTTATCTAGTCATAGACATTTCAAATTCACTTTCCATATTATTAGAGAATTCCATGCATAATTTTTCTTCACCTCCAAAAATGATATCATCAACAAATACTTCAATAATAAGAATATCATCATTAGTGATCTTATAATATAGGTTACTGTGAGCATTACCTTTTATAAAATCAAGCTTCAAAAGATACTTATCCAACCTTGCATACCAAGCTTTAAGAGCCTGTTTTAGGCCATATAGGGCTTTCCTTAATTTGCAAACCATATTTTTATCATCTGTCAGTAAAAATCCATCAATTTTCTCAATAAAGACTTCCTCTTCAAGTTCTCCATTTAGAAATGCACACTTAACATCCATTTGATAGACCTTGTAGTTCTTATAGGCTGCATAAGCAAGAATAGTCTAACAGCTTCAACTCTAGCTACCGGTGCAAAAGTTTCACCATAATCAATTCCTTCCTTTTGAGAATATCCTTTGTAGACCAATCTAGCCTTATTTCTTACAACTTGTCCATCCTCATTTAGTTTGTTTCTAAAAACCCATTTAGTTCCAATAACATTCTTATTTTTAGGTCAGGGAACCAAAGTCCAAGTATTGTTCTTTTCTATCTGATCTAATTAATCTTCCATAGATTTCATCCAACATTCATCTTTACAAGCTTCAATTACTGATGTCGGATCAATCTGAGAAATGAAACATACCTCTTGATTTTCCAATATTCTCCTTGTCATAACTCCCTTGTTTTTGTCTCCAATGATCTAATTTTTAGAATGATTTAGCCGTACATACGTTGGTGTTTCTGATTTTCAGGTTCTCTGTGTTTCTCTTCAGTTACAGTTTATTTTTTTGATGATGTCGGGGTAACTGGTTCAGTATATGTTCTAGTACAGGCACTACCGGGTCAGTTATGATCATTTCCACCATCGGTTCACTGTCATAAGATTTAGCTTGGTCTTTGTGCTGCTCATCCACTTTCACTTTAGCACTCTCCACAATTATTTGCAATCTTTTGTTATAACATCTATATGCTTTTATTTTAGTTGAATAACCAAAAATGTTCCTTCATCACATTTAGGGTCAAACTTTTCAATAGAATCATCTCTTTTGATATAACACTTACTTCCAAACATTCTGAAATACTTAAGAGTAGGAGAATGACCAAACCACAATTCATAACATGTCTTATCGGTATCTACTTTGATATGAAATCTGTTGAATGTATAAAGGACTGTACTTATTGCTTCTCTCCAGTAGATATGAGGTAAATTAGTTTCCATCATCATGGTTTTGGTTGCATAAAAAATGGTTATGTTCTTTCTTTCCACAATGCCATTCTGCTGAGGTGTCCGGGGTGTATATAATTGTCTCCTAATGCCTTTTTTATCATAATAACTCTTGAATTCACCGGATGTGAATTCACCACCTTGATCTGATCTCAGACACTTGATTTTCATTTTTGTCTCTGTCTCAACCATAGCTTTAAAGATCTTGAATTTCTCAAAGGCTTTAGATTTCTCCCTTAGAAAAGCAACCCACATCATTCTAGAATAGTCATCAATGATTAACATGAAATATCTCTCCTTGAAAGATTCTTGTATCAGTAGGACCACATAGGTCAGTATTAATCAAATCAAGAATATCATTAGATTTATCAGGTATGCTCTTAAAATAAGTTCTACTTTGCTTACCCATTTGACATTCTTTACATACCGGATTATGAGGCTTCACAATCTTAGGTAAATCTCTATTTGCCTTAGTTGAACTAATATTTACAATGAAATCAAAATTTACATGACACAACCTCTTATGCCATAGCCAACTTTCATCAATATGTGCAATCAAACATATCTTTTTACTGGAATTCAAATGAAAGATGTTACCTTTTTTTTGTGTACCAGTTGCATTCTCCAATCCTAATTTGATAATGATTTTGTACTTTCCATCCTTGAATTGTAATTGAAATCCTCTATCTACCAATTGTCCTACACTCAAAATATTATGCTTCAAACTTTCAACATAATAGACATTATTAGTGTTATTCTTACCATCCAATGAAATGGTTCCTCTTCCTTTGATCATGCATGCTTTATTATTACCAAATCTGACTTGACCACCATCAAATTCTTGCAGGGTTAGAAACTTTCTTTTGTCACCTGTCATATGATGAGAACATCCACTATCTATTATCCATTCATCTTTGTCTTCAAATTTTGCTGCAAAGGCCTTTTCCTCATTTTTGATAACTGGTTCCGGATCATCTTCCTTCATAGCATAAAATACCTAGTCTTTTCCATTGTCGGATCCACTAGTTGAATCTCTCGTCGGTTCTTCCTCTGAGTCATCAGTTACTCCTTCCTCATCAGCATAGTAGCATGATTTGTTTTTGTTTCTCATGTACTTATTCTTGATCTGATATTTAGGGTTAGGCTTAAAAGATCTTCTTGCTCTTTCTTCCAATTTTGAATTCCTTTCAGGACATCTAGATACAAAATGACCTATCTTATTACATGCAAAATATTTAAAAGAAAATTTTCCTTCATAGTTACTTACTATCGGACCTTTAGGTATCCTTCTAGCAAATAGGGCTTCAAGTTTGTCAAGCTCTTCATCTTCTTTCCTAATATCCTCCAATTCCTTTGCATACAAAACTTTCCAATCTTTCTTGTTGGTTGATGATGTAGATGCCTTAAATGCAATATCAATCTTTGCAGCTCCACGAGGACCAAATTCTTCAAGCTCAAAAGCAGATATCTTCCCAACAAGAGTATCTCTATTGACAGAAGAATTGGGCATGGTTCTAAGCTCATTAATTGTAGTTTCCTTCATCTTATATGCCGGTGGGAAAACCCTTAATACTTTTGAAACAATCTCTTCCTCGCTCAGAGATCCACCACAACACTGAATTCCTAATACAATTTCATTTATCCTTTCCATGAATACAAAAAATCTTTCATCTTCCTCCACCTAGTAACATTCAAGTTTTGCAATTTTAACAGTGGGATCACCTTCATTCAGAGTCTCCAGCTTGTCCCATATAGCTTTTTTTGTTGATTAATCTGATAGTCCCATGATCTGCTGATCCGATAAGGCACTTAAGAGGGATTCTCTAGCTCTGTAGTCATTTTCAAAGTTCTTTTCCAAGTCTACTGGTGCAGGATTGCCAGATGTCGAATCATGAGGAGTGTAACCTTTCTGAGTTATTTCCAAAATTCCCTTTCCAATGCATCTTAAATGAATCTCTATCTGAATCTTCCATATTCCATAGTTTGTTCCATCAAGCCTAGGGTTGTCCTTATGGTAAACAATAGTTGAACTATTAGTTACCATAGGATCTTCCTCAAGCGGTTAAGCTTTTGCAAAAAGAGGATGAAGCTTTGATACCAATTATTAGGATAACCGGTGAACAACTAAGAGGGGGGGGGGGGGTGAATTAGTTGTTAACAAATTATGTGAATTAAAGCACTTAAAACCTTTTACCAGAATAACTGATAAAGCATTAAAGCATAATTGAAAACTAGAGAATCAATACCATGCAACCATAACACATAACACCATGATTTGTACATGGAAAACTCAATAAAGGGAAAACCCATGATGGGAAACCCTACCCACAGTCAGATGATACTTTTGTAGAAAGTATATGATTACAATAGGGGCCTACACATGCAGGAAGGGACACTACCTATAGTGCAATTCTCATCACAATGGAGTCTCACTGACTACAGAAGAGGCCAACCACCTCAAAATATTTGGACAACAATCCAGAAAGAAGAACTGCATGTGATATAGCATCAAACATGCCAGATTACAATTCCGGTTAAGCTCAATACCAGAGGTCTAAAACCTCTTACATAAATCAAACTCAATCACCTATGATCAACCAAATCCTCTGCACAAATGATTATTACATTATTCTCTCCTTGCCCATGATCTATAATGAGATCTTACATATATTTATACCAACTCGAGATCTAACCACATAGGTCGTCCACCCAAATGATAGTTCAATAGATCCATTACATAATCCTGAAATAAAATCATAAAACATGTCAGCCTAAGGCAAAAAAAACATCATCCAATCAATAAAATATCCTTGAAGCGCATCGGAGGATCCACCAACATGTTACATGAAAACCAGTCCATAACCTAGATAGCATCAGACCTAAATTAGATCCACACACGCCAAAGCAACGATACCAATCAGTTGAGGCATGAACAAAATCACCATCAACATCTTGAATCCCTCCTAGAAGCTGCACCAACACCACTTATGCATTTCATCAAATATCTTCAATAAAGCTCTGCCAGTGAAACCCTTACCAAACATACTTCAGAAGCATATGAACCATCCATACTAACTTATTCCATCATCTAGATCATACCAGTGACAATCAACTGATAATCTTCCCAATCCAATCCTTCTACCGGAAGTCGGTAAACAACTATAGCTACTAGTGTTGACATCAATGACAAAACATAAATGCAACACATAATCAATTCCATCATATGGCCAACAACCTTAACATTCTAGAGATTGCTATGTTGGATAAACCATTCATAACCTTCAAGTTCACCAACAACAATACAAAACATAGAAGAGTTGTTTGGGAGTCTTCATAAAGGGCCTCATATGCATTCTCAAGTATAGGTAAATCATGAACATCATGAAAGTCATCTTGATAATAATCATAATCAGCTACGCCACTAAATGTGTCATGGATCAATGTATTTATACAATCATCTTCGACTATGTTTTCTGACGAATTATCATATTCTTCCAAATGATCATTAACTTCATCTTTGATATTCACAACTCCATGTTCCTCCTCTTGCAAATCCACATTCCCCAGGCCATGATAATCCATATCATGTGCCCTAGGGCGCTCCACCTTTATGTCGAACACTAGATGTCACTGAGGGGGGGCGATGAATTAGTGGTTTCCAAATATTTTCCCTTTTCTATCCTATGTGTGTAAACCGGTTAACAAATCTAACATAAAGAAGACATACTGGTTAGATGGAAAGATAACACAAATGCACCACACATTAAAGGGACATCTCATAACACCAGATGTACGAGGAAAACCCAAGATGGGAAAAACATCAGTGAGAAATTTTGCTAGAGACTACTGCTCCAATCCAGCCTCACAATGAAAACGATGGTTACAAAATTTAGGGCACCAACCCAAGGAGCACCACCCCTGATTTTAGGGCACCAACTCAACGAGCACCAACCCCTGCACTAAGATCCAACTCAGTGATTACGATAGCATATATCAATACAAAAGCAATACCCTGTTACAAATGAACTTTGTAACTCTCACACATGTATCCTTGTAAGTTTACCTATATCTAGGTCTATGTCGATTCTCTGCTCACCTTCTCTCTGCTGCAACCTAACCGGTTCAGCCTCTACTTCTTCTCTATCGGTACTCTTCTCTCTGCTCACAACTAGTTCTCAGCTGCCAGTTTTACTCTGCACTTTTCTTTGGCTTGCCAGATCTCCTCAACTGCTTTCACTAGATTGCAACTCCTTCCCTGCCTTTTTGCAGATTCTAGTACTATCGGTTTACACCACTACAACTCCTTTGTAGTTTACTGGTTTCTCCATGCTTTCCAGTTTTGCCTCTACTAAACCCTCTCACTGGTTGAACTCTTCAAACCGGTTCTCAGTCATACACTTAGTCTCTTCTCTGATGGTAATTGAGCACTTGACTAATTGGCTTTCTTCCTTAGCCTCACTCTCTCATGTAGCAACATCATCAATCACTTTAGTCATGAGTCAGCATATTTATCCTGAGTTTTACCACCATGATTGATATTCAAACTTCTGCCATGCTATGGTTCCCTCATTGACCCCGAGGAAAACCAAATCCAACTAGATCTCCTTCCAAAGATCAACCACCTGCAGCTGATCATCCATCACTGCCAATTGTGCTGCATCCAGAAGACATTTGCCCTATTTGGAAAACACAACACCTATGAAATGATCACGCAAATAGCTTCACCTACCTTGATCAACACCTGGACACTCGACCTTGATCATGAAGTCATCAAATCAGATCTCTATCCTCTGATCTATCTTGAGCCGCACTCTTCTTCTCTGGACCTATGAAACACGCTATCAACATTAATGTTGACCAATCACCACCTACCTCACAGACAACACTTCACCGACCCATGCATGCATGCCACTTCAAATTCATGTGGCCCCTTTGTTGGCATCCACCTTTGTTCGTTCTTCTATGTCAGTCTAAACAAGATCACCAACCAACCACAAAACTGGGTTCACCTACCAATTCACACACCCTATCGGTTATACCCTAACCGATTTGTCTTCTCCTTGGAACTTTCCTTCTCTACTGGTGGAACACCTAAACTGGTCAACACTCTTGACAACCTTCCTCATGCACATCATCAACAGATGGGAGCCTTGTGCATCTTGTCAGCATTACCAATGGACATACTTACTGATAACCACTTTGATGACACCATGTCATCAACCCTCAAGAATCTCCATCTGTCAGCATCCGTGGAAACACCTTTCTCATTCCTCAATCCAGTTGCACTCTTTGTGTGCAACTCCTCCAACTTTGCCTTCTTCATCACTTGTCTAATTCTCCTATCAACTGGTTTGTCAAAGTGATAAACATATCCTTCATTCTCTATACTGACAACTCATCATGTCCACCCAACTAAGTTCGTGCATATCACTGATCAAATGCACCTAAGGCAACTCAGTGTTTCACTGGTTGATCTAGTTTGGGCCTTCAAAATCCCACCTTTAACTCTTTTCTCTTATCTCAAAGGACTATGATGAAATTCATAAATAATAGGAGATAATCTCCACTTACAGATGGGAGTGGATCCTTGTCATCTGCTTCCTGCATTGCACCAATGTGGCTTCCCTATTTGAGCAAGCATATCTTCAAATGAGCACATGTGATCCGGTTGGGTACACTCACTATCAGTCATCATTTCATTTGGTGACTGCAACTTTATCCAGTGGGAGTCATGTTGTTTCACATCCACACAACATACCGGTGGCCTGCACATACTTCACCTCTGGTGTTGATGTGATTTTTGTAACATTCTACCTCTTCATCAAAATCAACAACCCAACATCTTGCTCTCTTGTCGGTTGGCAATAATGTACTACCAACATGTCACTTACCGGTTTGCAGTCCTTATGCCTTCAATGCATGTCAGTATTAACCTGTGCATCGATGACCTACTAGGCTAGGTGACATCAAAAAAATTGCATCCTATATGTATCAATGATGGTACTACACATACATCTCCCATACCGGTTGCTATCCTATACTGGTTGACATAAGTGACAACACAAGGCTAACAATCTCCCCCTTTGGCATTGATGTCAACACATGTAGTATCTGGTATACTACATATTCTCTCTCTCCCCCTTTGTATGTTCCATGGATTCTCACTGGTGTAGGAGCACCCTTCTAAGGTCTTCCTCTATTTGGTTTTGTTGAGATTTTGCTTCTTTATGAAGCCATGTAAATGTAATAAGAGCCAAGAGCTCATTGGTTTTGTTTAGGTCCTAGTTTAGCTCCTAGGTTCACAAGTCTACGTTGAGTTTTCTTGTGGAGTAGAGGTTATGTGTGCCATTTAAGAGTTTGGGGTCCTTTTAGCATGGTTGTGTCCATAGGATAGCCCAATGTAGGCCCAAAAGTCAAGAAAAGCAACATTGTAAAAGTTGCTCAAAAGTTGCAAAAAGTTGCTTGACAACTTTTCAAAGTTGTCATGCAAATTTTCCACCAAATAGGTCATAACCTTAGCTTGGCATTGGGAACCCTAACCATGACACACAAACCAAGGCAAAGACATTATAAATTGTTGCAAACCCTAAAATGATGGGTTGGATGTCAAATTGTACGGAAAAAGGGAAAAGATCTTGACTGTGACTATTTTTATGTTGCCAGTCGGCACAAATGGAGCAATGAAGGATTGTTAATGGATTGTTTTGCAAACTAAACTATGTTGAGAGTCGTGTATAGTGTCTACAATTTCATTTTGAACATTTATACTAGGCTTATTGTGCAGGTTTTGTGTGTTTTGTAAATATTTTGTGAATTACTCCTTCACTGTCCAGTTTTGGACTGTTTTGTGTAAATGGATTGACAAATCCTATCCCCATTGTGGAAACACCATGAAAACATGGGGAATAGGAGTGAAGACCTTGTATAGTATCTCAGAGCAAGCAGGGCCCCTGAAGATGCAGGAAAGCCTTTCAAAGACCCACTCCTAGGCGAGACTGGACTGTGCCCGGCTAGGAAGGGTTGAGGTTGTAGAGGTCCATGAGAGCAAGGTAGGACAAGGAAGGAGGAACCCTTTAGAGGAGTTGTAGAGGGGTGTGTGGAGTAGAATTGGTGAGAAGGAGGAGCTTCCACCAATCCAGATAAGGTGGTAAAGACAACAAACCATCACTGTGACCCTGGCAGGCCTAAAAACCCTCACAAAAACCCTCAAAAACCCCTAAATTCACCTAGGGCAGTGTATGGACATTTGGAGGCCCAAAACCAAGAAAATATTTAAGCCTTTTCCAAATGAATAGTAGTCCCTTTGGGAAGTTTCACAAGTTTGAGCATCGTTTGCAAGAGGGAGCCCTAAAAGTCCAAAATGGAGCCCAATTTGGGCACATTCCTTGTAGCCCTATTTTGTAGGAAAGAAGCAAAATAGTGAGATCGGTAACAAATAGGAAGGTCAAAACCTATTGGGGGCACATGTATGGATGGAAAAAAATGTCGAAGACCTGTCTTATCCTTGCTAGGACCTAAGAAGGTGTAGGAGGAGCTAAACCCTTATTAGCCCATGTGAGGGTCTTTGAAGCTTGTGAGTAGGTGTGACCTTGGGAGAAGTATCACAGGTTGTTGGTGGGTGGATTGGGCAAGGTCAGGGGATTACACAAGAAAGGGAAGTCCTAGAGGCCCTAGGGTGTGTTTGGAACACCTGGTGATCCAAGGAAAGGATCAAGGAGCATATACTAGACTAGTCTATCCCATACCTATTCCCATCAGATTGATATCAGAGCCAGTTAAAGATTTGGTGGACCGTGCATGTCTCTATATTTTGGTGAATAAGAGGGGGAGAACATAATGGTCACCAATGTAGAGCTAGCTAGGGAGGTAGAAGAACAAAAGGAGAAAAATAGACTCCTTGAAGATGCTATGAGTGAGATAAGGAACAAGCTGCAAGAAGTGGTTGATCAGAGAGCACAAGAACTCTGGGGTGCGGAAACTAGTGACAGAGGCAAGAAAGCTATTGATCTTGATGACATCATACCTAAACCAGACCCCATAATCAATGACGAACCTTTTGTAAAGGCCATCAAGGCCTTTAATACAAAAGCTTTTGAAGGATTGCCAAATTTTAGTGGAAGGATGGACATTGACACCGTCATGGAATGGATTGAGGGTATGGAGAACCACTTTGAGTGTGAAGGTGTGATAGAAGCTCAAAAGGTTAAGGTTTCCAAATCAAGACTAAGGGGAGCATCCTTGACATGGTGGAAGTACTTGCAAGAGGAGAGAGTTATCATGGGAAAGCTACCTATTGCAAACTGGAAGGCCATGGTGAGTAAGATCAAGGAGAACTACTTGCCAGAGGATTATGAAGTCCAACTTCATAAGAAGAGTTAGGGATTGAAGTAGAAAGACCTTGATGTGACCTCCTACATAGAGGAGTTTCAAAAGCTTTGTCTTAGATCCAAATTCCAAGAAGAGGAATCTATCAAGGTGGCTAGGTATCTAAGTGGCCTAAAGTGGAACATCCAAGAGGAGATAAGCCTATGGACTCCTACCATTGTCCAAAAGTGTCATCAGCTTGCTGCCAAGGTGGAAGAGAAGAACAAGAGGAAGGGAGACTCCAACAACAGGGGTAGAGGCAGAGGTAGAGATCAAATGAATCACCGAGGTGGTTACCAAAGCAAGGCAAGTGAGTAAAGGAATCAAGGAGAGTCCAAGTTGACTGAGCATAATAGTGAAACCACTCTTAGAGGAGGCCATTCTTGAGGAAGAGGTACACAAGGGGGTCCAAATAGGAGCAGAGGTACCGGCAGGGGTAATTCCTACTTTGCAACCATGAAATGCTACAATTGTGGTCAATTGGGACACCCGACCTATAGATGCCCTGACAAGCCTACCTCATCTAACAGTGGAAAGAGGGTTTCTTATGCCCATGAAGACACATCAAACAGCAAAACACCTGAGGTGGACCATATTGAATCAAAGACTGGAGAAAATCTGATGTTCAATAAAGTCTTGATAAGACAGCCGGTTAAGGATGAACCTAAGCATAAGAGAGCATTGTTTAGGGCGAGATGTAAAATCCTTGGTAAGGTTTGCAAGGTGATAGTTGATTTAGGGTCAACTGATAACATCATATCAAATGAGGCAGCCAAGAAGTTGAAACTCACAAAGATACCCCACACTAGCCCTTACAAGGTGACATGGTTGAATCAAGGACAGAGTGTGCTTGTCAATGAACAGACTTGGGTAGAGTTTTCTATTGGAGGATACAAGGATAAGATCATTTGTGATGTGCTACCTATGGATGCTTTTCATCTACTGCTAGGTAGACCCTGGCAATTTGATAGGAAGGTGATCTATGATGGAGAGGAGAACTCCATTTCCTTCAGGAAGGATAGCAAAACCTTTAAGATTCAGTCTCTGACAGAGAATGATGAGGGAACCTCAAGAACACCTAGTGTCCTACTTAATACTGGTAAAGAGTTCTTACACCCACTACATGAAGAGGAGATAGTGGGATGTGCCATCTTTGTGAAGCCAAATGAGGAGGAAGATAGGTTGAAGACAGAGGTACCTAAGGAGGTAAAAAAAATGTTGTAAGAGTATAAAGATATAGTGAGTGATGGAGCACCTACAACACTTCCACCAAGAAGGTCTATAAGCCATCAAATAGAATTTGTCCCCGGTGCATCCCTACCCAATAAAGAAGCATATAAGCTCACTCCTAATCAAAACAAGGAGGTGGCAAAACAAGTGCAGGAGTTGTTGGATCAAGGACTGATAAAGAAGAGAAACAACCCATGTGCAGTCCTGGTAGTACTAGCAACAAAGAAGGGAGGCAAGTGGAGACTTTGTACTAATTCAAGGGAAATCAATAGGATCACCATAAGGTACAAATTTCCTATTCTTAGAATAGAGGATTTGATGGACGGTTTAGGAGGTGCCATGTATTTTACTAAGTTGGACCTTAAAAGTGGTTATCATCAGATTAGAATTAAGGAGGGTGATGAGTGGAAGACCGCTTTTAAGACCACAGAAGGGTTGTATGAATGGCTTGTGATGCCATTTGAACTTACCAATTCCCCAAGCACCTTCATGAGGTTGATGAATAAGGTGTTGAAGGACTTCACAAGAAGATTTGTGGTGGTGTACTTAGATGACATACTCATCTATAGCAAAACCAAAGAGGAGCACCTAGAACATTTGAGGTTAGTCCTAGAGAGGTTGCATGAATAGAAGTTGGCAATCAACTTAGAGAAGTGTGACTTTTTGAAGCAAGAGTTAGTCTACTTGGGGTTTGTGGTGTCTAAGGGAACCTTGAAAATGGATCTAAGCAAACTGGAGGCGATTTTGAATTGGCTTGCCCCTAAAACAGGGACTGAAGTTAGGAGTTTCCATGGTTTAGCCCAATTCTATAGAAAGTTTGTGAGGAACTTCAGTGGCATATGTGCACCAGTACTTGACACCATAAAAGGAGGCCTTAAAACTAAGTTAAAATGGATTGAACAAGCTGATGAAGCATTCCAATTATTAAAGCAAGAAGTAGCCACAAAACCCATCCTACTCTTACCTACTTTTGACAAGCTATTCACATTGGAATGTGATGCAAGTGGATTTGCAGTAGGGGGTGTATTGAGTCAAGAGGGAAGGCCGTTGGCATTTTTCAATGAGAAGCTTAATTAGGCAAAGAAGAGGTATTCAACATATGATCTAGAGTTGTATGCACTAGTTTAGTCTCTCAAGAAGTGGAGGCATTACCTACTCCCAAAGGAATTTGTGGTGTTCACGGATAACCAGGCTTTGAGTTATATCAACACTCAAGAGAAGCTTAGCAATAGACATTTGAAGTGGATGGAGTACCTCCAATCCTTTACCTTTACCATCAATCATAAAAAGGGGCAGCCTAACAAGGTGGCAGATGCTTTGAGCCGGAAGTTGTTGACTGTCCAAGAATTGCAATTGCAAACCATAGGGATAGAAGGTTTCAAGGATCTCTATGAAGAAGATGAGGACTTCTCATCAACCTACAAGGTCTGGAAGGAGTTTGAGAATCATTTTCATGGTGAGTATGTAGATTATGATGAATACTAAGAGGGGGGGGTGAATTAGTATGCCAAAAATCTTTGCTCTAAAACACTTAAACAGTCTGAAGATAAACTGGTAAAATAGTTTAACAGACAGACCGGTTATCACACATGCAAACTAAAATGCAAATAAAGCATTCACCCACAAAAGCAATACAATCATAACACAAGATATTTGACGTGGAAACCCAAATGGGAAAAACCATGGTGAGATGGAACTCACAAGTCACTATCTATAGAATAGAAACCAGACCGGTTAAGGTCTTACAATGTTCTTCACTAGAACAAATCCTGTTAGGAATCTCAATCTCTATTAGGAGATAAGTTCGATTAAAGACTACCTTGCTAGAGGATTTTAGATTCATAGAGGTGAACCACCTTGTTAGAGGATTTTACAAAAGGCTTTTGGGCCTACCTGGTTAAGGGCTACAAACTTGTCAAAGATGTGAGTAATCAACAAGTGTTTGATCTATCTAATAGCACAGACTGCTTGGTTAGATCCAGTATAGCTCATAGCTAATGCATTCCAGCATTACTTCAGTCTTCTCTATCTCTCACTCAGTTACAACCTGATCTTCTTAGATAAGATCACTCTTAAAACAACTCATCAACCACCTTAAACCCTAGCACAACATAAACCCTTTCAACAACAACCTAAAAACCCTAGACATGATGTCCTTTTAAAGGAATCTAATTTCATGTCGGTCCAATAGGATTACATTACAATTTCCTAGGTTCAATGAATCTAGACATACTCAGTAACACGACAAAAAAAGAACCATCAGTGTGTTAGCACCATCAAACAATCGGTGGATTGGTAACTCATCACAAAATGCTGGTTGGTAACTCATCTCAGAGTATTACCGGTTCATACAAAATACCGGTTGCCGGTTTGACAAAAATGAAGACTGGTAAGAATGTGTTATGCTGCTTTGCTTCCTCGTACCACTTGAGATCTACGAACTTCTTGGGGTCGACATGCCGCTTCAGACCGGGAAACACATTTTGCAAAATCACCAATAGTCTAAAGACTAGAATACAACATACCGGTTGGAACAGATACTGGTTGAGCTCTAGCTCATACATATAAAGGGGATCTCAATGCAAGTGTGTGTCCATCAATGACAATCACACCATAAACATCAAAAATGCCAACAATCTCCCCCTTTGGCATTGATGGCAACACTTAGGAGAATAAAATTTTGACATCTAAGTGTTTTACAACAAAAACATGCCATTAACAACATTGCTCCCCCTAAGCATATTCATTATCCCTTAATCAATACAATGTATAGCAATTTTGCATATAGAGCATAAACATTGAGATATCAGAGCATATAGCATATATCAAAGCATATATCAAAATTTTAAAGCCACATACTTCTCCCTATACTTCTCCAAAATAGATAGAGTACTTCTCCCCCTTTGCCAACAATGACAAAGTACCGCTGAACAACCCTATTTCCATTTAATAGTAAAGTAATAAAAGTTTATGACAACAAGGAATAATACTTGTCAAAAACCGATTTATAGTCCTGCAAAAATTGTTTCATTGATAAAGACCAGGACTCAAGTAGGGATGTGGCCACTTCTTTCTCTGTTTGCATCTGGGATACCTGTTCTTCCATGGCATCAACTGTGCTCATCTCCTACGTAACTGTCAAGGCATGCAGGTTCAGATAACACTTCTGAAGAATTTGCAAACGTGGAAGTAAAACCAGTTGTAGCTCCTGAGAGTCTCTAGACCGTGTACTGATCTCTTGCTCCATTTTGGCTGACTGGATCTGAAACTGGTGAACTGTTTTCCCATAAGTTGCAAAGGAATCATAAGGTGGCTTAAATGTGCTCAAGTAAGACTGTAAGTCCGTTTGAAGCTTTTTCTTCTGAGCTAGCACATCATCGTAGAATAAATGGGGTTGACAGATTTTTCTTAGTAGCAGATTTCCCTCATCCAAAGCATCCCTTATATCCTTTTGGTCTTTCAGCAGTTCAGACCAGAGTTCATTCAAATTCTTCACCAGAGCAATTGTGAAGAGCCTTTTGACACTCTTTCTTGACATGTGCCTCAGCTACTTCTTCCAAGCTCTGCACCTGATCATCCAATACAATACATAGTAGCTTAAGCTGTGCTAGTGATGGTTCAGTGTTGGGAAGATTGGTACCAGGGATCAAACTAGTAAGGGTGTCTACAGCTGCTTGAATTATATCTTGCTCCTTTTTCCTTCGAATGATTTCAAGGCGCTCTTGAGCAACCTTGATGCTCTGCATTAGCTCCAATTCATTTGCAGACTGGAGATTGATAGGACTAGTGATATCAGTCGGTTTGGCTTGACTCCCAGTTGCCTTCGAAGTCTCCATCTGTGTGATCTTCACTGCTTCCGCTGCCTTGTCCGCTTTTCTTTTCTCCGCTGCTTTGTCTTCTTCTTCCTTCTTCTTTTCTTATTCCTTGTCTTCTTCTTCTTTCTTTTTCCTCTTAGCTTCCTTCCTCTTCTCCTCTTCTTTCTCTTCCTCTTCCTTCTTCTTCTTTTCTTCTTCCTTCTGCTTTTCCTTTTCTTTATCTTCCTCTTCCTTCTTCTTTTCTTCTTCCTTCTTCTTCTTTTCTTCTTCCTTCTTCTTCTTTTCTTCTTCCTTCTTCTTCTTTTCTTCTTCTTTCTTCTTCTTTTCTTCCTTATCCTCTTCTTCTTTCTTTTTCCTCTCATCTTCTTGCTTCTTTTTCTCTTCATCTTTTCTTTTCTCCTCTTCCTCTTTTCTCTTCTCTTCCTCTTTCTGCTTTTTCTCATCTTCATCCCTCTTCTTCGTCTCTGCTTGTTCCTTAGCCGCTTCCTATCTGTCCTTAGCTTGCTCACTGCCCTGTTCGGCCTGTTGCATCTGTTCTGTTCCCTTAGAAGGTATGTCCTGAGTGACATCTTCTATGTCTAGGGCATCGACATCAATGGTGTTGATTGGTCTTCAACCGGGTTTCCTTCTTCATCAAAAACTTCATCCGGTTTGGATATAACCAGTTCTTTTTCCGCTTGCAAGTTGGCCATACATGCTTTGTGAGCATGGATAACATGATCCATATGCTAATGAGTGTCTTTTTCAACATCATCAATTCTTCCCTCTAATAGCCAGAGTCTTCTTCTCCTTGTGAAGAAGAGTCCTTTATTTTGGTCCAAAACATCAAATAATTCTGAGTTTGAGAGGTCGAGAAAGCACTGTGCAAAGACTTTCTCCCTAATCTCCTTTTCTTTTTCTATGGCAATGCGCCATTTATTATCTAATGCCTTATATAAGGAATCTGGTGTCTAAGATTTAATCTCTGATGGCGACCAGTCATTCTTACACAAATAAATAATAATCTCCTATAGTACTTCTTCTTTCTCCTCATCACTAAAATTATCATAATAATCTACTAAATCATGAAGTAATTTTCTCCTAATATTCTTTACTGTTCTTTGACAATGTGTCAAAGGTTTATATGAGGAGATATCAATATTTACCAGTGTAGACACTGTCGGTTCATTCTTCTTCATCTTCTTCGTCTATCTGGCCTTCTTTGGCATCTCCTCGGACTCAGTCTCTTCAGAGTCCGGTTCATTTGACTTAGTCTTCCTTTTTCTTTCAAAGACCTTTGCCGGTGCCACTTCCGGTTTCTTCTTTGTAGGTGACCACTTGGTCACTCTTGGAGTTGCAGTAGTAGCCGGTGCCGATGCTGTAGGCATTGCCTTTGCTTTCTTTGTTGCCGGTTCTTTTCCTTTCTTAACAGAGGGTTCCTTGACCGGTGCAATCCTTTCCAGATAGGTTCTGGTCCTCTTTGCCTTAGGATCAAGAGGTGAGGCAATAAGGGTTGAGGCATACCCTTCCAGCATATCATACATCACCTCATAGCCCATTGGCTCCACTTCTTCCATTCTAGGCTCAACAGCCTCCATTAAGCATTTGTCCACCTGGATGGTGAAACAAATGTCATCTTCATATTTCTTGATGATATCACCTGAGATCCTCATCCTTTGGCTCATCTTCTGTCTGAACTCATCAAAATACTTGTTCAGCACATCAGGGTAACTGGTTCCGATTGCTTGAATGCTTTCCTTGATCTACTTGGTTACCGGTTGGTCAGGAGACCACTAGACATCTCCTACTCCAGGAAAGTGGCCTTGGAAATAGAAGAACAACCCAACCAATAGTTGTCAAAAATAGAAGAACAACCCAACCAATAATTGTCCAAACTTTAATCTCAGTGCATTATCCTATTTGATCGACTTCAGATTAGACAGGAGTTGCCTCTGCATACTGGTGCACAGATCAAATGATGCATCCTCTTTAATCATCCAGTAAGCGGCATTTACTGCTGCAGCAGATACAAAGTTAATTTTGTTGGCAGATAATGTTCGATAGCCTATCACCATGCAAGCATACTTAACAAGATCATCCTTGATGGAGTTGACTGTCATGCCTCGTGAATCGCTCACTGAACCAGTGAGCTTTGACATTTCCGTTTTGCTTATTTTCCTTAGGGCTGGCACTTCCCCTGTGTTGTAGAAACTGGTGACTGCATGAATTGCCTGCGGCGTAATATCATGCGTCCTCTCTAGGTACATCTTGTCACCATGGACTCTGCTCAAAATGATCCTAATATGATCCTCTGTAAAGTCTTCCAGAAAGTATACTGCATTATGGAGTTTCTTCTTCTCTAAGATACTATATTCCGGTTTGATTTTCTTATCCTTTCCACAAAATAGACCTAGTTGAGAGTGGATGGCTAGAGACCCTAGGTCTTCAATCTTGCAATCAATATAGTCAGAAATTCCCTCTTCCACTATCACTCCAGCCGAAACTTGTGATAGGGCATTATACTTTGACTTCCTTTGAATGAAACTTTCAGACTCAATGGATGTACTAGAACTGGTATGAGATGCGGAAGCCATTGTAGAATATTTTAAGAACTCGAGGAATACCTTTAAAACACGAATTTAGGGCTTTCTGATTCTCCTTCACTCCACACTCTGTCAGTTGCCAAATCACCGCTTTGTGTTCTCCACTTGACCGTTTGCAAACTGAATTTGAATTTCCTTCAAGATTTGTCAATTTCTTGAAATCTCAGCTCAAATCGCCTTTTCTTCGCTCTGCTCTTTGAAAAACTTTTTTTCACTCGAAAACAGATAGTGAGAAATGATTTGAAAAATGCTTTTATACATGTCTCTCACCTACCGCCATTAATGCTCCTCTATTAGGGTGTAAACCCTAATTTTCCTTTTTACCATTTTCTGTCTTCTGCCAAGCGACAAGTATCACATACCGGTTAAGGTCCTTTATGGGTGTAAACCGGGGGTTCAAAAATACTTCGCCGTTTAGCTCCCCCTAAGCCTTTTGAAGCTTAGTTTGTCGGTTTCGATATTTCCACACTAGGTGCAGAAACCGGTTCCTCCTCCAACATTGTTGGTTTCTTCCTCCAGGTTTTGTTCATGTCCACTTGAATTGTTTCAACATCAATTTCTCCTTCCGGAGTGACTAGTATATCATCAGATATACTATTTCTGCTTCTGCAGAATCTTGCAATGTGACCCGGTTTGTTGCAGTGGTAGCAAACAAATCCAGGTGCTCTCCAAGGTCCATTGTTCATGTTTCCATTCTTCCTTCTACATGTTGCAGTAGTGTGACCATGACCATGATAGATCATACAATTTTCTTTTCATCCGGTTGCCGCTTAATGGCCACCGCTTCTTGGCTGACGATTGAAGACATTAAACCGGTTGTGGTTCCGGTTCACAAAAGGTTCAGGACCAACTCCTTGGGTCCTTTGAGGATATCTTCTAGTTTTATTCATCACAGACCTGCATTCAAATGCTCTATGCCCAAACTTATTGCATGCATAGCAATGACCGTTGAACTTATTGGATCTAGGTACATTGTTAATAAAGTAAGGAAAATTATTGTAGGCTTTGCTCCTACATACATTGGCAGTGTGTCCTTCTTTAAGATAGTTAAAGCAAACAGGTTTGAATTTTTGCTTACCTTTTCCTTTGAATGTCAGTTGCTTCTTTGATGCTTCAACATTTGTTCCTAAGGATTCTCCTTCCTCATGTCTAGAGAAACCAAGTCCATTGGTATTCTTTATTGGTCTAGATGACTCAAGCTTTTGCTCTAGCTTGATAGTACTTTTGTTGAACTTAGCAAGTATTTCCTTTGACTCAGAGAGTTCTTTGGAAATAGCAGTATTTGTCTCCATTAGTCTTGCATTTTCAAAGATGGCTATGTTCAGTTCATCTTGTACTCCTTCTTTTTCCATTCTTCTCTCATGAAGGTGAGTAGTCAGTGCACTAATCTCTTGTTTCAACTTGGAGATCTCATGATCTCTGTTCTTCACTAGATATTCAGCTTTCCTCCGATTCTCAAGCTCTTGACTAAACCGGATAGTCAGTCCTTCCAACTCCTTTCTCAAGTTGGAGTTTGATTCATTCAACTTATTTACTTCTTCTATCATGGCTTCCATATCTGCTTCATCTGCAGAACTATTTTCAGATAGCTCCATCAGCTTTTCTGCATGTTCTCTCCTTTTTGCTTGAGATGTCTTGTATTTGACCATAAGATCATCATAGGCTTGGTCAGACTGAGTGAGCCATTGAGTAAGTTCCCTTAAGGTGTATTCCCCCATATCTCTTTCCAAGTGGTTAAACTTATAGAAAGTTAGGCTCTGATACCAAATGATAAATACTAAGAGAGGGGGGTGAATTAGTATGCCAAAAATCTTTTCTCTAAAACATTTAAATAGTTTGAAGATAAACCGGTAAAATAGTTTAACAGATAAACTGGTTATCACACATGCAAACCAAAATGCAAATAAAGCATTCACCCACAAAAGCAATACAACCATAACACAAGATATTTGATGTGGAAACCCAAATGGGAAAAACCACGGTGAGATGGAACTCACAAGTCACTATCTGCAGAATAGAAACCAGACCGGTTAAGGTCTTACAATGTTCTTCACCAGAACAAATCCTATTAGGAATCTCAATCTCTGATAGGAGATAAGTCCGATTAAAGACTACCTTGCTAAAGGATTTTAGATTCACAAAGGTGAACCACCTTGTTAGAGGATTTTACAAATGGCTTTTGGGCCTACCCGGTTAAGGGCTACAAACTTGTCAAATATGTGAGTAATCAACAAGTGTTTGATCTATCTAATAGCACAGACTGCTTGGTTAGATCCAGTATAGCTCACAGCTAATGCAGTCCAGGATTACTTTAGTCTTCTCTATCTCTCACTCAGTTACAACCTGATCTTCTCAGATAAGATCTCTCTTACAACAACTCATCAACCACCTTAAACCCTAGCACAACATAAACCCTTTCAGCAACAACCTAAAAACCCTAGACATGATGTCCTTTTAAAGGAATCTGATTTCATGTCGATCCAATAGGATTGCATTACAATTTCATAGGTTCAATGAATCTAGACATACTCAGTAACATGACACAAAAAGCACCGTCAGTGTGTCGGCACCGTCAAACAATCGGTGGATTGGTAACTCATCACAAAATGCCGGTTGGTAACTCATCTCAGAGTATTACCGGTTCATAAAAAATACCAATTGCCGGTTTGACAAAAATGAAGAATGGTAAGAATGTGTTATGCCACTTTGCTTCCTCGTGCCGCTTGAGATCTACGAACTGCTTGGGGTCGACATGCCGCTTCAGACCGGGAAACACATTCTGCAAAATCACCAATAGTCTAAAGACTAGAATACAACATACCGATTGGAATAGATACCGGTTGAGCTCTAGCTCATACATATAAAGGGGATCTCAATGCAAGTGTGTGTCCATTAATGAAAATCACAATATAAACATCAAAAATGCCAACAGATTACACTCTTCAAAATGGTCTCTTGTTCAAAGGCAATTAGTTATGTGTGCCTAGAGGATCCATAAGAGAAAATCTCATACAAGAGAAAAATAATGGTAGTCTAAGTGGACACTTTGGAATCAATAAAACTTTGGATCTAGTACAGAGGTACTACTATTGGCCTAGGTTACCAAGGGATGTGAGAAGGTACGTGGAGCAATGTGGTGTGTGTCAAAGGGCAAAAGGAGGATCAAGTAATGCAGGTCTCTATCAGCCATTACCAGTCCCAAATAGGCCTTGGGAGTGTGTGAGCATGGACTTTTTGGTAGGACTCCCCAAGACAAAGATAGGTATGGATAGCATCTATGTGGTGGTAGACAGGTTTTCTAAGATGAGCCATTTTATTCCATGTAGAACTACTCATGATGCTAGTTATATTGCACATCTCTTCTTTAAGGAGATTGTAAGGATTCATGGACTCCCATTAAGTATTGTTTCAGAAAGGGATAGCAAGTTCATGGGCCATTTTTTGCAAACCTTATGGAGAAGACTAGGGACTAATTTATCATTCAGCTCATCTTACCATCCACAAAATGATGGTCAAACTAAAGTCATTAACAGGGTGATAGGCAACTTGTTGAGGTGTCTAACCAAGGAGTATGGGTAGACTTGGGATCTAGTTATTCCACAAGTTGAGTATGCCTACAATGACAGTGTAAATAGGACCATTGGAAGGAGTCCTTTTGAGGTTGTCTATGGCAGACATCCAAGAGGGGTGTGTGAACTAAGAGAACTTGGTTCCATGGAGATGAAGAGTGGGAAAGCAGAGGACTTCACTCAAACCATGACCATCAAGGAAGTCCAAGAACAGGTCAAGAGAATCATCCTAGAGTCTACTCAAAAATTGAAAGCCAAAGTGGATGAGAGAAGGAGAGAGGTTCAGTTTAAAGTGGGTGACTATGTGATGGTCCATTTAAGTAAA
This sequence comes from Cryptomeria japonica, assembly GCF_030272615.1. NCBI lineage: Eukaryota > Viridiplantae > Streptophyta > Pinopsida > Cupressales > Cupressaceae > Cryptomeria > Cryptomeria japonica. The sequence goes on from NC_081414.1 coordinate 8,006,378, forward strand.
GCTAGAATGCAAAGCAGAAAGCCTACTAAGCTACAAATGAAGAGGGTAGGACCTTGTAAAATTCTGTCCAAATATGGTGAGAATGCCTACAAGGTGGATCTTCCTTCAGGTTTAGCTATATCACTAGTCTTCAATGTTGTAGATCTGATATTGTACAAAGGTGAAACAACAGGGCAGACTGTGAATCAAGCCAAGGTACTGTAGGACTTGGATATGAATACCTTACCTCAAGTGAAGCAGCCCATAGTAGAGAAGAACTCGGAGTTAAGGGTGAAGAAGTCTACTAGACACCAGGTCTACATAGAACACTTGGTGAAGTGGGCAGGTCTACCTGTGTCTGAAGCTACTTGGGTTGAAGAGGGCAGGTTCAAGAAAATTGGTAATGACTCGGCTCTCATCTCTCCCATAGTTCCTTAATTTTGTGCAGAGGGGGAGTATGGTGCAGGAGCACCCTTCTAAGGTTTTCCTCTATTTGGTTTTGTTGAAATTTTGCTTCTTTATGAAGCCATGTAAATGTAATAAGAGCCAAGAGCTCATTGGTTTTGTTTAGGTCCTAGTTTAGGTCCTAGGTTCACAAGTCTACGTTGAGTTTTCTTGTGGAGTAGAGGGTATGTGTTCCATTGAAGAGTTTGGGGTCCTTTTAGCATGGTTGTGTCCATAGGATAGCCCAATGTAGGCCCAAAAGTCAAGAAAAGCAACATTGTAAAAGTTGCTCAAAAGTTGCAAAAAGTTGCTTGACAACTTTTCAAAGTTGTCATGCAACTTTTCCACCAAATAGGTCATAACCTTAGCTTGGTGTTGGGAACCCTAACCATGGCACACAAACTGAGGCAAAGACATTATAAATTATTGCATTATATGGAAAAAGGGAAAAGATCTTAATTGTGACTATTTTTATGTTGCCAGTCGGCACAAATGGAGAAATGAAGGATTGTTAATGGATTTTTATACAAACTAAACTATGTTGAGAGTCTTTTATAGTGTCTACAATTTCATTTTGAGCATTTATACCAGGTTTATTGTGCAGGTTTTGTGTGTTTTGTAAATATTTTGTGAATTACTCCTTCACTGTCCAGTTTTAGACTGTTTTGTGTAAATGGATTGACAAATCCTATCCCCATTGTAGAAACACCATGAAACCATGGGGAATAGGAGTGAAGACCCTATACAATATCTCAGAGCAAGCAGGGCCCCTAAAGATGTAGGAAAGCCTTTCAAAGACCCACTCCTAGGCGAGATTGGACTGTGCCCGGCTAGGAAGGGTTGAGGTTGTAGAGGTCCATGAGAGCAAGGTAGGACAAGGAAGGAGGCACCCTTTGGAGGAGTTGTATAGGGGTGTGTGGAGCACCATTTGTGAAAAGGAGGAGCTTCCATCAATCTATATAAGGTGGTAAAGATAGCAAACCATCACTATGACCCTGGCAGGCCTAAAAACCCTCACAAAAACCCTCAAAAACCCCTAAATTCACCTAGGGCAGTGTATGGACATTTGAAGGCCCAAAACTAGGAAAATATTTGAGCCTTTTCCAAATGAATAGCAGTCCCTTTGGGAAGTTTCACAAGTTTGAACATCATTTGCAAGGGGGAGCCCTAAAAGTCCGGAATGGAGGCCTAATTGGGAACATTCCTTGTAGCCCTATTTTGTAGGAAAGAAGCAAAATAGTGAGATCGGTAACAAATAGGAAGGTCAAAACCTATTGGGGGCACATGTATGGATGGAAAACAATGTCAAAGACCTATCCTATCCTTGCTAGGACCTAAGAAGGTGTAGGAGGAGCTAAACCCTTATTAGCCCATGTGAGGGTCTTTGAAGCTTGTGAGTAGGTGTGACCTTGGGAGAAGTATCACAGGTTGTTGGTGGGTGGATTGGGCAAGGTCAGGGGATTCCATAGGCAAGGGAAGTCCTAAATGCCCTAGGGTGTGTTTGGAACACCTGGTGATCCAAGGAAAGGATCAAGGAGCATAGACTAGACTAGTCTATCCCATACCTATTCCCATCACTCACACATGTAGTATGCGACATACTACATATTAGCTCTCCCCGTTTGACAACAATGGAAAAGGGCACTGATAGGGTTTCTTTCCTCCTTGTGTCTAATGGGCACTGCTACATTTTCTAACCTCCTTTTTCTCTACCAGATGATTCTCCTCCTTTGACCATCATACATTGCATCCTCTCAATTCACAATGCTATTTGAAAGGGAGGAATCACACACTAACTACTGGTCAAAGTGCAACACTCCCATATGATACCAATTGACCTTAAGAATCAAATGTATTGTACTATGAGTGCTAATAATTGGAAAAGTAGATACCCATAATCATGATTTTACTATGAGTACACCCATAAGTTCAAGCATGTTGGTTCTGCATCATAAGCACTTGAACTCCCCTTGAGTCATACATCTCAGGTTCTCATTGCCCATCAGGTTCAAAATCAGTTCTCTAATCTGCACCATATATCGGTTGAGGTATGCATATGTAATTAACTGATGATATTTGAGCTCCATTACATCCACCACAACATATGACATGATCCTAGGTGTGCACAATTCCATACAATATCACTATCATGCCATAAGTCAAACTGGTTATCCCACAAAGGATGCATGCATACATGATCAACAACCGGGACAACATATGTCATTCAGGTCTTCTTTTGTACCACCTAAGACATAAACTCATCAATCCATGTTACCAAGGCTAATGCAATGATCCTGAACCTCATTGTCTTACATAACCTGCACTACCAGTTAGTATTCATACTAGTACCATACTGCACCTACCGGTTACCTGCACCAGTCCATCATCTCTACGAGAGCACCTTCCTCTAGTGCTTGTCTTCTTGGGTCAATTTTTTCTAATCCCAATTGTCAATTACCCATCCATTGACACATGTAGTAGTCATCCATCTCTGATCTGTAGGTGTGTAGCCAAGACAACCACCACATACACATGTCATCTCATTTTCTTCTTTCTTACCTGCTATAAATGGTCTTCTCCTTTATCATCTTCCAATGAGGGGGTGAAATTTATGGTCAGTGTACTACTACCCCTAATGTCTTGCATCTCCTTTAAGCCTTAGGAGATATCACCTGTGCATTTAATGCATAATGTCGGTCCATGGTCCTACTCTCCTCTTTCTTCCTCCATACCTACATGGTCTCATTCTTCTTCCCAATTTTAGTTTTGGGAGTAGATCTTACCTTCCTTTTCTGATTGGTCCTTTCTCTACCGGATTCTACATTATGACCGAAAGCATTGTTGTAAAAGCAAACAATTTTCATGCCAAACACATGATTGGAGGATCTTCTGTCAAACCTGTTTGACCATCTTCTTTTGGTCATGTTGTTGTAACCGGTTACTAGAATCGGTGGACCTCTTGATCCTGCAGGGACATTTATCTTTAGGTTCCATGCAGGTCTCTGACTTCTATATACTCTATATCCATTTCCATGTTGAGCATAGTTGTTGTACCGATTGTCATGTGACTGAACTTTCTTGTTACTACATTCATGACTTCTATGTCTGAATCCATTACAATTATAACATACATAATTTGCATTTCTTGAGGCAGAAAATGGACTCTTCTTATTATGCATAGGAGCATATCTATGCATGTTTCTGGATTTTGACATACTATGGCCATATGTATTACTTCTTGGATAGATGACATTCTTATTTCTAGGCCTCTTTATGCATTCTTTTGCCCTACGACTATAATCTTTGCAAGAGAAGCATTAGTCGGTAAATAATGACATATGGCTTACAAATTTATTCTGCCATGGATGATAAGATCTTGTTGGTTTAGTATCTCCATGTCTTCTTCTCCAGGGTTGATCTTGGGATGTTCACCTTCTATAGTTCTTCCATCTGATCCCTTCTTTTCCCACACTTTCTTTGTCTTGTGGGCATTAGCATTTACTTGTATTCTACTGGTAGGGGGTCTTCTATGTTGTCTTCTTATGTTCTTGCTTCCGGTGTAGCTACCTTCTCCCATCTTTCCTTTTCCTTTGGGATCTACATTGCTCCTCCTTCTTTCAGCAGTAGTCTTCATCCTTAGCTTCATGTCTTCACTGGTTGTGGCTAGATCAACCTTCTTCTAAGGAGAGTTCTGGACTGTGAAGGTCTGTCCCTTGTTATCTCCATTTGAGGAGACAAACAAAATGTCTTTGTGCGAGATATTCTTGTTGGTGGAGCATTCACCGAAACCACTTCCTAATCCTCCAGTATCCTTGGAATGCTTTTGCTTCTTCAACATTTTGTCCAAGGCATCACTACTACCATCAAACCAAATTCTTACCTTGAGCTCATCCTGACAATTCTCAAGGTCATTTTGAATATTCTCCATTTATCCTTCTAGTTACTGATACATTTTATCCTTGGCCTCTAGCTCAGATGCTAGATCATTACACCAACAATCCTTGGTGTCTTCTTGTTGAGTCTTCAACTTTGAGATACATTTCTCAAATTCTTCAAGGTATCTGATCAACCGGTTCTGTTCCACAACCGCAACATTCTTGAATAACTTGTATTCATTCCTCACTCTACTAAGTTATTCAAGTGCACTTATAAGTTCTTCTTCAAGATCAACTTATCCTTCCTCTTCTTCTTCACCTTCACTATCACTGCGAAACACATCTTGCCGATAGGAGTGATCTGCATGATCATTCTCAGATGTGTGTCTCTCATCTTTTGATTCTTGATCCATGAAGAGGTGAGTTTCTTCTTCATCATTGTTGTGGATGCTAACATATATGCCTTCATCATCTGCAGACACATGAGTTGCATTTCTCATCTTGTCATCACAAACCGGTTCTGTAGTGGTAGGCTCATTTCCATATAGCTTCTTCAATTTGTCCCACAAGCTCTTTGTTGATCTACATCTGTCCACCTGTGAGAAGACATCATCGGATATCCCACTGAGCATAGCCTTGATAGCTACATCATTACACTGGTTTCTTCTTTCTTCATTTGAATCCGTGGGAGAACTTACTTTACTAGGGCAGCCATTAACAATCGACATCCACACATCAAACCCTAAAGAGGATAGATAGACTTCCATCCTATATCTCCAAACTTAAAAAATTAGAACCATCAAATACAGGAGTAGGGATTGACACAAAATAAACCATTGTCTTCAAATACCAGAATCTACCCAAGCTAGAGAAAGCTTATCAATCGAGAGCCCAGGCTTTGATACCAATTGTTGAACACTAGATGTCACTGAGAGGGGGGTGAATCAGTGGTTTCCAAATATTTTCCCTTTTGTATCCTATGTGTGTAAACCGGTTAACAGATCTAACATAAAGCAGACATACTGATTGGTTGGAAAGATAACACAAATGCAACCACACATTACAGGGATATCTCATAACACCAGACGTACGAGGAAAAACCCAAGATGGGAAAAAAATCGGTGAGAAATACTGCTGGAGACTACTGCTCTAATCTAGCCTCACAATGAAAATGATTGTTACAACATTTAGGGCACCAACCCAAGGAGCACCACCCTTGATTTTAGGGCACCAACCCAAGGAGCACCAACCCCTGAACCGAGCTCCAACTCAGTGATTACAATAGCATATATCAACACAAAAGTAATACCCTTGTTACAAATGAGCTTTGTAACTCTCACACATGTATTCCTGTCAATTCACCTATATCTAGGCCTTTGTCAGTTCTCTGCTCACCTTCTCTCTACTGCAACCTAACTAGTTTAGCCTCTACTTCTTCTCTGTCGGCACTCTTCTCTATACTCACAACTGGTTCTCAGCTGCTATTTTTTCTCTGCACTTTTCTCTGGCTTACCGGATCTCCTCAACTGCATTGCAACTACTTCCCTACCTTTTTGTAGGTTATAGTACTACCAGTTTACACCACTACAACTCCTTTGCATTTTACCGGTTTCTTTGTGCTTGCCAGTTTTGCCTCTTCCAAACCCTCTCACCAGTTGAACTCTTCAAATTGGTTCTCAGTCATACACTTAGTCTCTTATTTGATGTTCATTGAGCACTTTACTGACTATCTTTCTTCCTTAGCCTCTCTCTCTCATGCAGCAGCATCATCAATCACTTCAATCATGAGTCGACATATTTATCCTGAATTTTCCCATCATGACTGACATTCAAACTTCTAGCACACTAGGGTTCCCTCATCGATCTTGAGGCAAACCAAATCCAATCAGATCTCCTTCCAGAGATCGAACACCTACAAATGATCATATATCACCACTAATTGTGCTGCATCCAGAACATTTTTTCCCTATTTGGCAAACATGACACCTTCTTCGGTTTGCACATTTCAAACACCTATGAAGAGATCACGCAGATAGCTTCACCTACCCAGATCAACACCTGGACACTCAGCCTCAATCATGAATTCATCAACTCAAATCTTTATCCTTTGATTAGTCTTGATCCACACTCTTCTTCTCTTGACCTGTGAAACACGTTATCGACATTAATATCGACCAGTCACCACCTACCTCACCGACAATACTTCACCGACCTATGCATGCATGCCACTTCAACTCCACGTGGCCCCTTTGTCAGCATCCACCTTTTCTCAGTCTTCTGTGTCAGTCCAGACAAGTTCACTGACCAACTACGCAACCGGATTGACCTACTAGCTCACACACCCTATCGGTTATACCCTAACCAGTTTGTCTTCTCCCTGACACTTTGCTTCTCTTCTAGTGGAACACATAAACCGGTCAACACTCTTTCCAACCTTCCTCATCCACATCATCAATAGATGGGAGTCTTGTGCATCTTGTCAACATTACTAGTGGACATACTTACCGATAACCACTTTGATGACACCATGTCATAAATCCTCAACAAGATCCATCTGTCAGCATATGTGGAAACACCTTTCTCCTTCCTTAATCCAGTTGCACTCTCTATCTGCAACAGCCCCAAATTTTCCTTGTTCATCATTTGACTGGTTCTCCTATCAACTAGTTTGTCAAAGTGACAAACATATCCTTCATTCTCTGCACTGACAACTTATCATATCCACCTGGCTGAGTCGGTGCATATCACTGATCACTTGCACCTTAGGCAACTTTGTTTCATCGATTGATACAGTGTGAGCCTTCAAACTCCTGCCTTTAATTCTCATGTCTTATCTCAGAGGACTATGATGCAGTTCATGCATAATAGGAGATAAGCTCCACTTACTAGTGGGAGTGGATCCTTTTCATTTGCATCCTGCATTGCACCAATGTGGCTTTCCTATTTGAGCAAGCATATCTTCAAACATGCACATGTGATCCAGTTGGCTACACTCACTGTCATTCATCTCTTCATTTGGTGTCTGCAAATTTATTCGATGGGAGTCCTGTTGTTTCACATCTACATAGCATACTGGTGGCCTACACATACTTCACCTCTGGTGGATGTGATTTTTGTAACATTCCGCCTCTTCATCACAATCAACAAACCAACACATTACTCTCTTGTCGGTTGGCAATAATGCACTGCCAACATGTCACGTACCAGTCTGCAGTCCTTATGCCTTCAACATAGGTCAACATTAACCTGTGTATCAATGACCTACTAGGCTAGGTGACATCAAAGCCATCACATCATGTATGTATTAATGAAAATAATGCACATACATCTCACATACTAGTTGACATCAATGACAACACAATGCCAACACTTTATAATAATGATCGACACAAATAAACCATGATCAAGATCAAGTGATTTTTTATATATATAAAAAATATTAAAATGATATAAACATTTACAAATCCAATCAATATAAAGACATATAATGGACAACTTACCAATGGATGATAAGCATGCCTCCTTCAACGTGACCATGATGCCTACAGTGTTTCTTAGCTATTGTGATTAAAAGTCTTCTCGTCTTTAAGCCCTTTCAATTATTGCAAGGACAATAATATTTCCCATCACCCTTTCTTTTCAATCTAGCCCACAATATAGCAAGTGTTTCTTCATTTTGTTCTGCACTAATGTTATCTGACATCATTTTTTGTTACCAAGCTTGAATATTTAGATAAATTGTCCAAACAAGGCTCCAATAAGCAAACCCACCCACAAGGCCTTCTTGGCACAATGTCTCATCGGGATTTAACACATCACAAGGCCAACTTCATGGATACAAGGCTTGAACAAAGGAACAACATGTTCTTCAAAGGAACAATACTCTTGATCAATAGGACAATAGGAAACAATGAAACTATGCTTCAAACATGTTGCTTTACACATCCATTCATGATGTCAATGCACCTAGTTGACAAGGACTATGAACTTTGGATTCAGACTTTAGCCACATGGATCAAACTCACAATATTATGTCAACCTCAAGTGCCAATTGGAATAATCAAATAGGTCTATAATTAAACATATTAGAACAGTCAGCTAGGGCATCAAACTACATACCCTTCAACCGACCATAAATTAAGGTTGACTTTAAGCATTCATCAGAATATTGTCAAACTATTGACGAACATTCTTGTTCATCGAAATTTCGATGAACGTCGGTGACCAATTAAAAAAAAAATGAAAATCTCACATTAAATTGAAAGGTACTCGACGAAATAATAAATTAATTCACTTTCGTCAGTAAATTTTGTCAGATTTTGACCTCAAATGAGTTAGTGTGTTAAGTTGTAATCTACATTTTTTATATAGTTTTCTTACAATTGAATCTTTTGGCATCATTGTATTTGAATGAGTTTATGTATCTTTCACTGAAGAAGTGGTCTTTAACTATGCAAGTCCTTCTTGTATATTACCCTAAGGTTGTGTGCCTTAGTTTCACAAGTCCTCTTAGGGGCAATGAACTCCTTGGCAGTTAGCCTAAACATTGTAAATAATTTTTTATATATTGTGAGTTTGATCCTCATTGTGGTTTTTCCCTCTTTTGGTATTCCACATAAAAATATTGGTGTTATGCATGTTTATTTTTGTGATTTCAGTTATTTGCAATCATACATATGGTAGATATAATGAATGTTAAGAAGAGTTAAATTTGACCAATTTTTTAAGTTTAAGATGATTCACCCCCCTCTTAGTATTTGAGAGTGTTTAATTGGTCCTAGAGAAATGTTCCTAAAGGATTAGTTTAACCATTGAGATAGATCTAGGTTTTGAACACTATGTTTAGAGAAGACTTGAATGATATGGATACTATATATTAGAATTATTGGGATGGTGTTGAAGGTGTTATTGATATGGAATGGCAACTAAGGTGTGCCTTGGCAGATTTGGATGAAAGCAAGAAAAAATGTAGGAAAGAAAAAGAAATGGTTGATCACTTGAGAAAGTTAATGATAAGAAAACCAAACAATGTACAAATATTGAAAAGGAAGTGACATGGATGAAGGAAAATTTAAAAAATGTAAAACAACAAATTGGCAAAGGCCTAAAGTTTAGAAGTGGCAATGAAGTACTTGATGTGATGCACAATGCTCAAAAACAATATGAAGACAATGTCAGACTTGGATTTAAGATTGGGGAAAGCTCTAGGGATCTCGACAAAGAAGAAAAAGAAATACGAAAGGTAAAAGATGAAATGATAAACCCTAGCAAGGATTGACAAGATTTTATTCGTCTGGAACTAGAAGAAGAATATCAAAGGGATCTCTCTTGCTCAAACTAGGTACTCATCATCTTTCAATAGTACAACTATTTTTCATGCAATAAATTTGAACATAAGGCTAGCAAATATAGAGATCAGATCAGAAATCAATATTTTAATAAAAGATGTTATGCATGCAAAAATTTTGGACATAGAGCTATTGAATGTAGAAGTGATATTGTATGGATATGAAAGTACAAATCATGGTGGATTTGTTCAATCTTTTAATGGATACTATTATGCTTGCAACAAATTTGGACACAATGTGGTTGAGTGAAGATATAAATTTAGAATAAATGATATTAAAAATATTAAAATGAATGAATATGATTCATAACAAGGTTTGGTATGCTATAACTGCAACAAATTTGGACACATTGCCAAGTTTTGTAAAGGAAGAAATCAAAGGTCTGCTAGACCAATAAAGAAAATGAGAAGATGAAGATGGAATGGGTAAATAAATTAGATGAGAAAACATAAAAAATGAATGAGTCTGCACCTACTATTGGTGTTAATTCCTCTTTCATGAACTAAGAAGACTAGCATTGTCTGAGGGAGAGAGATGAATGGAAATCATATGTGCCCCCTCTTACAGTTCGGATGTTGAATTTAGCATGACAAGATTTAGTAATGTATAACAAGGTTTGGTATGCTATAACTGCAACAAATTTGGACACATTTCCAAGTTTTTTAAAGGAAGAAATCAAAGGTCTACTAGACCAATAAAGAAAATTGATCTCAATAAAGAAAAGGAGAAGATGAAGATGGAATGGGTAAATAAATTAGATGAGAAAACATAAAAAATGAATGAGTCTGCACCTACTATTGGTGTTAATTCCTCTTTCGTGAACTAAGAAGACTAGTACTATCTGAGGGGGAGAGATGAATGGAAATCATATGTGCCCCCTCTTATAGTTCGGATGTTGAATTTTAGCATGACAAGATTTAGGAATGTTTTTCTGGATGATTCTGGATGGATCCGTCGATCTAGAGCATTTGTTATGACTTACTGGTGAAATAGTGTATTGGATTTTGGGATGCAACCATATGGTACATTTATGGTAATGAAACCCTAGTTGGTGAGTGAAAAGATAAAAGAGAATGTTAAAATTATCTTTGTCACTTGCAAACTTGCTCTTGCTTCTAACAAAGATCTCTAGTGTGATTAAAGTGTGTGTTGTACAAACTCTAGCATTTGTATTGCAGGTGAATCAAGAAAGATGGCTACTCTAATTGTTATTGATCCCGAGATGAAGCCATGGATAATTTTTAAGCCATATCTATATGTGGCAACCGTGAATGACAAAGAGAGTGTATTTTCTAGGGTTATAATTTACTATGTATACATTGAAGATGTGTGGGCATACATACATGCTAAAATGGAAGAGGTAAGTAATTTAAAGTTTCATGACATTTGGAAGGAGCTGAAAAAAGATAATTTAGCTACTTTCAAGGTTGAATATAAGAACATTTCAACATTATGGATACATGTTTGGAAGGATTTTGCTGATTTTACCTATGACACAAATTGGGTTGTGACTATTTTTAGCCATATTCATGATGATATAATATACCTCAATTGACAAAACCTACAAGATCACAAATGATGTCACTAGGGCATTGAGAGGTTTATATTTAAATGAGCCTATTCTGGTGAAGAAATATATAAAGAATGATATTGTTGTAGCATTAGTTAGTTCGAAACTAGAAAAAAAGGACAATGATAGTGGAAGATATTATTGATCCAGGAGTAAGATATGAAAAAAAATGTTTAGCATACAAGGTTTACTATTAGAATTGGGAGTGTTCTACAACCGCAATCACAATTCATTCTACACATCAGATGGTTGTTGTTGGAGAGAAGTTTGACCTATGTGAGTTGATGAGGTAGAAACTCCTTGATAATCTTAAGAGGACCAGTGAGAGTAAGTATGCATTCAATTATGACTCTTTGATAATTTTTTTTATCTTTCATGTTTATTAATGAACTTCCAGGAAAACATAATTGTGTTTGGGGAAGTTCATCTCCTATTGGAGTACAAATCAAAGAATATATTAGGAGGTTCAGAATGGATATCAAGGCATACAATTGCACATTCTCTGGTTGATTTAAAAATATTCAAGACACTGTGCAAATGAGAGAGATTTCCTTTAGATGTGGTCCATAAATACAAAGATACATTCACATTTCTAGTAAGAAAAGAAAACTTTTATATTATGATAGTAGAACCCAAAACATCATGGATTCCATAACTTTCTTATGAAGTTTTTGATGAAGAATTTGAGGAAAAGATTTTTATCATAATTTTAGAGAAAGATCCCAATGAGCCACATTTTGGTATAGTGGAGGCAATTGAAGAAAGGTTAAGAAAAGAAAACAACAAAAAAGAACATGATAAAAGAATTGAGAAACTATTTAAAGATACTAGTTTGCAAAGAAATTTTGAAGCATTTGGTCAAATAAGGACAAGGTCTGTGTCTGTGTCACCTTCTATGATGTTGAGTTCCACTAGCATTCCCGCTGACTGTGACAACTGAGAAGAAGACCCCTAGAAGGAAACAAAAGGCTTCAAGAAAGTTAGATGATAGGAAACTTGAAATTGAAGAGGTTGAGTGCAACTTAGGAGATGATGCACAAAAAGAACAATTTGTGATCAGAACAAGGTAAAAAAGAAGGAAGATTGAAGAAGTAGAAGAGGACACAATGACTCTAGTTAAGAAGAAAAGACCTTTTGTTTCTCCAAGAGAGACCCATACTAGAAAGAAGAAATAAATAAAGAAGAAAGTACCAAAGAATACTAAGAAGGTAGAAAACTCTGAAGATGATCCAAGTTATCAGTCACTTAATCTAGATCATCTTGTAGGTGCAATATGTATGCATAAATAATTTTGGTTTACAATGAGTATGTATGATGAGTATCCTTTGGTAGATAAAGAAACTATAGAAAAGGTTGTGATTAGGTACTTAATTATTTTTAACAAAACACTCAGTAATATTGAAGAGATACTACCTAAAAGTTTTCTAGAAGTCCTGACTAAAAAGAGAAAGAATGCAGTAACAAAGGAGAATAACATAAGGACAAGTGCTATTGATAAATTTTCTTGCCCCATAACTCTAGAAGAAAGAAGTGAAATTGTGCAAATTCTTAATGTAAGGTTTAGAAAGAAAGAAAGGGTAAATATGATTATGGGTGGAGATCTGGAAGACCTAAAGAGAATAGTGAAACAAACAAATGAAATACTGGTTGAAGAAGTGGTGAAGACTTTGTCCTCTTCAAAGGTGAAGACAAAAACAAGAATTTTAATTAAAGAAACAAGTAGCACTATGTTTGTTCTGAAGAAGGGAACATAGGAAAAGATTGAAGTAGGTGGTCCAAAAACTGTTTTGAATAGTCAAGTGGGTTTTGAACAGGAAACTAATGAAGGTGCAATGAAAGTTTTTGATGTTGCTAAAAAAGAAGTGGAGAAGGAGAAAGGTGAATAAATAGAAAGAGAGAAGCACGAAGAAGAGAAGACAAAGAAAATAATATAACACATGATTGAAAAGGAAAAGGAATAAATGTGTTTGAAAAAGGAGAAAGAAAATCCGGTTAGAAGAATGTCTATAGGTGAATTTTTTGGCGTTCCTGAATTAAGTTAGTTGCTGATGAAATTTGAGTTGATAGTGACACCAGAGGTATTAAAAGTATTAGTAACACAAGTAAAATAGGATTTGGACAAATTGTCACCCCTCCAAATGTTTGACTTAGGTGACATCTTTCATCATACTGTTATAAAGAAGTATTTAGCTAAACTAATTGAGAATATGTCAAAGTTTCTCCAAGAGAAACTTCTAAATGTTGAATTAGATGAATCCTTGATTGAAGAAGAGCATTTGAAAACTCTGGTAGAAGATTTGAAAGGATATGCTTCCAATATTAAAGCAATAGGTTTAGTCAATGCAGAGAAGTTGACAAAATATGAATTGAATAAACTTGTGAATATGTGTGCAGAGACACACAATCATTTGAAAGATGGTATTGTAGCATTTGAGAAGAGTGTGGATAGTGTGATACATGTATATAAGTTTTGTCATTTCTAGCCTGAGTCGATAAGTAAAATTCAAAAGGATAATGAAACTCTTGAGGCTCGTATTATAGAGATGTCTAATTCTATTGATTTGAAGGAAGATGAAAATGGAAAAGCTAGAATAAAAATAGAAAATTAATGATATGATGAATCAATAAGGATCCAGACAACTACTGAGAAAGGGGGGGGTGAATCAGTAGATAGAAAACTGACTAAACTTTCACCAACCTCAAAAACAATCTCACAAGTCAGTCACTAAACTAATTGGTTCAAACACTCAGCTACAAACTGCAATAGCATTGATAGTTTATTAGTTTGACTGGCATATCAAAATAACAATATAACAGATCTGAAACTCCCAAACCATTTAAAGAAAAAATCAAGATACTTTACTAACAGTAGTAAAAGCACATTTCAGATAACTGTTGGTCATCTTAACATATCTAAGTGGATTTAACAGCTAAGCAAATTAACCATATCAAACATAACAACAAAAACCATTCACCACTTGAGACAATGATTTTTGATGTGGAAACCCAAATGGGAAAAACCACGGTGGGGATGAATACCCACAAGTATTCTAAACTCTTCTGAAGTTCACCATGTTAGGAGCCAAGCTTGTTAAAGCTTTACAAAATGTCCTATTAGGAACAGATCTTGTTAGGGATCACCCGGTTAAGGGATTGACTATAATGCCCTGTTAGAAACAATACCCTATTAGGAGTAACCTCAGTAGAGGATTTGAAATCCAAGCTAATGGATCACCTGGTTAGAGGATTTAGAAAGCACTAAGCCTGTTAAAGCTTACCTGATTAAGGGATTTAACTATTGTAATTGTTAGAGAACAACAAGGGTTTGCTGATTTGGTAAATAGCACTACTTTACTTGATTAGATTCTTTTCATGCTCCTATCTGCCTTCACACATATTGCAGATACTCCTTCTCATTCGGCAATGAATCACACTGACGCTTAACCAAAATTGCCAACACTACAACAAAACAACTCATCAACCTTATAAGAAAAATAATAGGTTGGTAACACATTATAAACCTAATATCTCATAGAGATTACAAAAAAATTGGTTCAAGTATGACCGCTAGATTACATAGAAATCAACAACACATTGTCCAAGACAACCTCGACTGCTCCTTGATCTCTGCTTTATCAATTTCTGTAACTCATCACACAATTTCCTCTTCATGCAATATATTCGCTCATTCCCAAGATAAAACCGTTATCTCTACACACCAAAAACCACTTGAAACTTATCACATACAACTTGCATACATGGGATAATCATTTCCAATCATCATTTGATCATAAATAAATACAATCAATTCACCAAGCTTCATTGGTTAGGGTTTGACACATCAATAGGTAGGGTTACCGGTTGATCTCGCTGCTTCTTAAGTAATACCAGTTTCCTTCACTTGCTCAACTACGAGCTACAAAACAACATCATTACAACATCATTACTGGTTACAATTGGCATCAATGACAAAACAATAGTTCATCAATGCAATCTTCAATCAAATACCAACAATCTCCCCCTTTGGCATTGATGGCAATACAAATATCAATACCCTTGATTATGGTGATTGAGAGTAATGCACATACATAGGTATAGGAATCTTGGTTTACATTTTAACATGTACTCTCCTTCAACTGAGTCTCCATGTCTTCAGTTGGTAACTAGCTATAGTTCTTCTCTCTATCAATCATTCAATTCTTCTCCATAATCAAACATTTCTTCTCCCCCTTTGACAATAATACCAAAGTGAAAGTAAAACATGCAGTGTTATACTTCACTGTTCTACATCAACAATCTGCAACTTGATGCTCCCCCTATGGAGTAACTCAACTCTGCACCAATCCTTCTTCAAGATTCTTCAATTAGCTCTGAGACTGATGTCTTCCACATCTGTTCAATAAACCTCATGTAGGGGCACAACCCCTAGCTGACCTCTAAGATACTCAAAAGTAGTCTTAGGCAAAGATTTAGTAAATATATCCACTAGTTGCTTCTTAGTAGATACATGCTCCAGTAATACATCGTTACTATGCACTTTCTCCCTCAAGAAATGATATTTCAGCTCAATATGCTTGTTTCTAGTATGCAACACCGGGTTCTTTGAAATATTTATTGCACTGGTGTTATCACATAAAATCTTTACCGGTTTTGTGATCTTCAACTTGAATCCTTCCAGAATGTGTTTCATCCAAATTCCTTGGGTACAATTCATATATGCTGCAACATATTCATCTTTAGTAGTGGATTGTGATATACAAGTTTGCTTCTTGCTGCTCCAAGATAAAAGTCTCCCACCAAGAAAGAATGCACCACCAGTTGTGCTCTTCCTGTCATTAACATTTCCGGCCTAGTTTGCATTTGTATAAACCTTCAAATCAAAGTTACCTACATATGGATACCATAATCCATAATCAATAGTACCTTTCAAATACTTGAATATCCTTTTAGTTGCAATCATGTGTGTCTCCTTAGGGTTCTTCTGAAATCTAGCAACTAATCCAACTGCATGAGCAATATCCAATATGCTCTGAACAACATAATGCAGTTTCCCTATCATTGATCTATACTCCTTTTCATCAATAGATGCAGCATCATCCTCCTTAGAAATTTTACAACCTGTAACCATTAGTGCCCCAATTGGTTTATAGTCACTCATTCCAAATGTCTTCAATACCTCTTTCACATATTTGGACTGTGTGATAAAAATACCACTCTTCATCTATTGAATTTGTGAACCTATGAAGAATTATACCTCTCCTACCAGAGACATTTCAAATTAACTTTTCATCTCATTTGCAAAGTCATCACTCATGTCATCATTGCCTCCAAAAATGATATCATCCATAAACACTTCACTAACCAGTATCTTATCTCCTTCAGTCTTGAGATATATATTGTTGTCTTCATTGGTTCTCTCGAAACCTATCTTCATCGGGTGTGAATGTAGTCTTCCATACCATGCTCTTGGTGCTTGCTTCAAACCATATAATGCCTTGTGTAATTTATGTTGGTATTTTGGTATGGTTTTGTCATTGATGTCAACACCTACTATCACTAATCAACTCTAACACTTTGAAAAATCAGAAATGTTCACCGGCAAGCAAGTGATTTATGCACAGTCACTAGTATCTAGTACACCAGCAGGATATAATGTTCACCAACACTTGGAATGATATGGAAAACACCTGGTTATGTCAAAGACATCGTTTGGACACTTTGTCTTGGAGATTTGTTCATTGGCATATTCATGTTTGCATATTTGTTGTTACTGGCAAATAGGTCTAGGTTATACACCGGCAGGCTTATCTATTCCAAATCAGCATGCCACGCTATGGAGATGTTTTATTATTGTTGTAAATGCATCAATCCGACATGTTGAATCGGTTATTGCATCGGATATTGTTTTATTTGTAAATTGATTTTATTGTAGTATCCTTTAGAGCTGACCTACTAAAATTGGTCTTAGGTTATGATATAAATGTAAGATCTTATTTGTAGGATCAAGTGTGCAATGTGAAGGAAGAAATAGTTTGATATATGCGAGAATAAGCAGAGCTTTACACGCAGACATCATTTGAAGGTGAAGCAAGGTTTTTGTGAAGACAATCAGAACTACACTGGTATTGAATCTAGCATAGTAAGATGCTATTTTGAGCAGTACATCCTTATTGGATTTAACCATCCAATTGTAGTCAGTGTGACTCCTATTTGTGTTTGAGCAGTGAGCTCTAGGCACTTGGTCTTTCTACATGTGCAGACCCCATTTGTATACACATGCTATCTGCAGTAGTATCATCTGATTGTGGGTAAGGTTTCCCACCGTGGTTTTTCCCCTTACAGGGTTTTCACGTACAAATATTGGTGTTATGTTTTGTGGATGTTATTATCTTTCTGTTTCATGCATTAATCTTTATTGATACTGTAATTAACTGATAAAACTGTCTATCAGCATAAAAGTTTGGTTTACTGGTATTAAGCATTAAAGTTGGTTAAGTTGTTTTGGATTGAATTTATTTTAAAATTGATTCACCCCCCCCCCCCTCTCAGTTGTCCCTGGGACCTAACAATTGGTATCAGAGCCTAGTCCTCTTTTTGCAGAAGTTTAACAGCTTGAGGAGATCCAATGTCTACTAACTATTTCAAGAAGGACAGTCCTAAACTTGATGGAACCAACTATGGCATAAGGAAGATCAGGATGGAGACACATTTGAATTACATTGGAAAGGACATCTCGGAAGTTACAAAGAATGGCTATATTGCTCCTACTCCTGATCAGCCTAATCCACCTACCTTAGGAAAAGATGAGGAAAATGATTGCGAAGCTAGAGAAACACTTTTGAGTGCATTACCAGATCAGAAAATCATGGGATTATCAGATATATCAACTACTAAAGCTATTTGGGATCACTTGGAAACATTGAATGAAGGAGATTCCATAGTCAAAATTGCAAAACTTGAAAGCTTCTGAGTCAGGTATGAAAATCTGAAAATGGAAGAAGATGAAAGGATTTCTGCTTTTATGGAAAGAGTAGATGAAATTGTTTTGGGTATTAAATGTTGTGGAGGAACCTTAAGTGAAGATGAAATTATTTCAAAAGTTTTAAGAGGATTGCCACCGGCATATAAAATGAAGGTTACTGCTATAAATGAGTTAAGAACAATGCCTAACACATCAGTAACTAGGGATACATTGATTGGAAAACTTTCATCTTTTGAAATTGAGGAATTTGGTCCTATTGCTACTATAAAGACAGATTTATCTTTTAAGGCATTAACATCATCTACACCATCATTTGACAAGTCTGATTGGAAAGCCTTTTATGCAAGATAACTTGAGGAAAGCAGGAGAGAAAATGAAGAACTTGAAGAACTTGAAGAACTATTTACAAGAAAAATGCCTAAAGGTCCAGTTGGAAGTAAGTATGAAGGTAAAGCACCCTTTAAATGCTTTAACTGTAATAAGATTGGTCATATGGCTTCTAGATGCCCTGATAGACATGCTAGACTAAGAGAAGAAGCTAGGAGAACATACAAGCCTAACCTTGAATATCAAAGATACAGATTTAAGAAGAATAAAGATAAATCTTGTTATCTTGTTGATGAAGGAGTCACTGATGATTCTGATGAAGATCCGATAGATAATGGATGGGTTTTTGTTGCTATAACAGAAGATCAATCGGCACCTACTGTTCAACTGGTAAAGCAACCCCTGGAAGCTAAAGTTGAACTTAAGGATGAATGGATCATTGATTCAGGATGCTCACATCACATGACTGGTGATAAAGGTAAATTCTTGAACTTTCAGGAATATAATGGAGGTCTAGTAAGATTTGGAGATGACAAAGCTTGCTTGATCAAAGGTAAAGGTACCATATCTCTTGATGGTAAGCATAATATTGACAATGTTTACTATGTGGAAGGTTTAAAGCATAATCTTTTGAGTGTTGGTCAATTAGTTGAGAAAGGATTTCAGTTAAAATTCAAAAATGGTAAATGCAAAATTATGAACAGAACTGGTTTGGAAATTGCAACCTGTAATCAAACTAGAGGTAATATCTTTCATTTGAATAACAGTGAAAAGACATGCTTGATTGCAAATATTGATAAAAGTTGGCTATGGCATAAGACTCTGTCATGTAAATTTTGATTGCATGGTAAAAATCAGTACTACTAAGGCAGTTAGAGATTTACCTAAGATTGTTAAAGCTCACAATCTAGTATGTAAGGAATGTTAATTTGGAAAACAAGTTAGAGCAACTTTTAAAAGTATTCTAGAAAAATCCAATAATGCTCTTGACTTAATTCATACTGATTTATGTGGTCCAACTAGAACTAAAAGTTTACAAGGTGATAGATATTTCATGCTAATCATTGATGACTATTCTAGAATGTGTTGGGTTACTTTTCTCAGAGAAAAATCAGAAGCACTTGGAAAGTTCAAACTATTCAAAGCAATGGTAGAGAATGAAACCGGTAAGAAAATCAAATGTTTGAGATCGGATCAAGGAAGAGAATTTACATCTAAGGAATTTAATGCATTCTATGAAGTGAATGGAATCAGAAGACAATTATCAGCACCCCGGACACCACAGCAGAATGGAGTTGTTGAAAGGAAAAACATAACTATCTTGGATGTAGCTAGAAGTATGTTATCTGAAGAAAATCTACCACATGTATATTGGAGAAAGGCAGTAAGCACAATGGTCTATACATTCAACAAAGTTCACATCAAAGGAGAAACCAGTAAGACCCCTCATGAACTATGGTTTGGTATTACTTCTACTCTTAAATATTTAAGAATATTTGGAAGTAAATGCTACATTAGAAGAGATGAGTATATTGGTAAATTTGATCCTAGAAGTGATGAAAGAATATCTCTTGGTTATTCATCTAAGAGAAAGGCATATAGATGTTTTAACAAAAGATTGCAAAAAATTGTTGAGAGTACAAATGTGAAGATTGATGAACAATTCAGAGGAACTTCAAGGTATATAGACTCTAAACCGGCAACAGAGATTCTGACAAATGAATCTACATTGAACCCATTGATATAGAATGAAGATCCAGTTACACCGGTATCATCTGAAAATTCCATTGTAGCTGAGGAACAACAACAAACAAAGACACCTCGGTATGTAAGACTGAATCACTCTGAAGATCAGATAATTGGAAACAAGTATAAAGGAGTTATGACAAGAGGAAGACTGGCAAATGAAGAGGTATGTCTTATTTCTCAAATTGAACCATCATCAATTAATGAGGCATGTGAAGATAAACACTGGATTAAAGTTATGGAAGAGGAACTAGAACAAATTGAGAAAAATAACACATGGACATTAATTCCTCGGCCTAAAGACAAAAATGTGATTGGAACAAAATGGGTATTCAGAAACAAACCTAATGAAGATGGTAAGGTAATCAGAAATAAAGCAAGATTAGTGTGTAAGGGATATTCTCAGAAAGAAGGAATTGATTATAATGAAACCTTTGCACCGGTAGCTAGAATTGAGGCAGTCAGATTATTCTTAGCCTTTGCAGCACACAAGAACTACAAAGTATATCAAATGGATATTAAATGTGCATTTCTGAATGGAGATCTTGAAGAAGAAGTTTACATTGAACAACCTGGTGGATTTTCTTTGACAAATAACAAAGATATGGTTTGCAGGTTAAGAAAAGATTTGTACGGGTTGAAGCAAGCTCCAAGAGCTTGGTATGCAAGATTGGATAAGTATCTTTTGAAGATTGATTTTTCTAAAGGTAATGCTGACAACAACTTATACTATAAAGTAACTAACAATGACATCTTGGTTATAGAAGTTTTTGTTGATATAATCTTTGGAAGAGAAGATGGATTATGTAAAGACTTTTCTATTGAAATGCAACAAGAATTTGAAATGTCTATGATTGGAGAGATAAAATTCTTTTTAGGATTGCAGCTTTCACAGACAGATTAATTTCTTGGCAGCAGATTAATTTATTGGTTGAGTAAGAAACAAAGTTGTACATCTTTATCAACAACTGAATCAGAATATGTTGCAGCAACAACTAACTGTACACAGGTATTATGGCTTAAGCAAATCTTAAAGGACATAAAGGTAAAATGCAAGGAACCCATAACTATCTATTGTGATAACACTGTAGCAATTGATATATCTAAGAGTCCGGTATGACATTCTAAAACTAAACATGTTTCTATCAAACTAAATTTTATGAAAGAGAATGTTGAAGCAAAAGAAGTAAAACTAGTTGATGTGAATACTAAAGAGCAGATTGCAGATATTTTCACTAAACCTTTGCCTAAGGAGACCTTTGAATATCTTAGAGACCAACTTGGGGTCATACCCCCATAGGTAGAGACTTAGCCAGTTGATGTTTGTCATCAACCGATAGAATCAACAGAGAAATCTTTTACTCCGGCTTTGATGAGGAAGCTACTTCTCAAGGGGAGTAGTTGGTATACTGAATTGGTTGGTATTTTGTATTTACATTTATTTTTTTTATTGGCTTTGGTATTTGATGTCAAAGGGGGAGAGATATCTATGGAAAAACACTTTATCTCTTGGTGTTATGTGTTGTGGATGTTATTGTCTTTTTGTTTCATGCATTAATCTTTACCAGTACTGTAATTAACTGATAAAACTATCTACCGACATAAAAGTTTGGTTTACCGGTATTAAGAATTAAAGTTGGTTAAGTTTTTTTGGATTGAATTTATTTGACAAGTGATTCACCCCCCCCCCCCCTCGCCTCTCAGTTGTCCCCGGGACCTAACAGTTTACACACCATATCCTTTGCATTTGTCAAAGCATAACCATCTGTTTGTTGAATGTATACTTCCTCTTCTAGTATTCCATTTAGAAATTTTGACTTCACATCCATCTAATATACTTTGAATCCACTATATGTTGCAAATGCAAGTAGAGTCCTAACACCTTCCAATCTAGCAATTGGTGCAACTGTCTTGCCATAGTCTTCTCCTTCTTTCTGTGTATAACCTTTGCATACCAATCTTGCTTTATTTTTTACTACTACTCCATCTTCATTCTATTTATTTCTGAATACCCATTTAGTACCTATTGTTGTTATACAATGAACCCAAGAACACTGAGAGGGGGGTGGGGGGGGGGGTGAATCAATATTCTGTCGGTAACACAAGATTTTAACCTTTTATAACATACACATATAAATCGATAAATGAAGAAACATATAACATGAAGTAAATAAACCAGCCACATGAATCAACACCATAACACACTAAATTTATACGTGGAAAACCTCAGAGAAAAAACCATGGTGGGATTTGTGACCCACAATATCAATTCACTAGCCATATGAAAGATATTACATAGCATGGGGGCCTACACATGTAGGAAGGCACACTGCCTAGAGCACACTGCTAAACACAAAAGAGTCTCATTGACTACAAGCTTCTACTGAAATTAAATAGTACTAGTGAACTCACAAAATGCATCTACAATGCCAGAAAGAGTTCCAGTTAAAGTTCTATTCTGTACTGGTTCATAAACCCTGAACCTTCTACCGATATCTCCTCTTCCTCCAAGAATGCTTTAAAAACTATCTACTAATCATAGCATGACATTACATTCGCATACAAAAGGACCTTCATACATATCCTTCGCATCACATAGTTCTCCTACCATGTCATATATCTTGTCCTCTATATCTCATCCACAAAATGACCTAACAAACTGACTTATATGCCATTGCAAACAATATGCCTTATGTTGGCAATACAAAATAATTACAAAATGATTTTACAATAAAACTTTTTGGATCCAGACTAATGTCGGCTTCACTGAAGTGTTGGATGTCGGTGACGGTGCTGATGCCTGTGATGACCCTGAATACTCAATGCCGGTATCCGTCAGTGTATGCCTCCAAATGTGGGTATATGACGGTATATGCCTTCAGTAGAATCTTGTTGCCATCAATCACAACATATGATTCCAATGAGTGTCAATTACCAACAATCTCCCCCTTTGGCATTGATGGCAACACTCACGTGAAAAATGGATTCCCTGCCGGTTCAACTAAAAAATGAATCATTCTCCCCCTGAGCTGATTGACCCTATCAGCAATATACTCTTCCTATCCTCCCCTTAGGATTACATACATATACTCCCCCTTTGGCATCAATGCCAAAGACTAGTGAAAGAATTGAAAGAATAATTATAGATTACTTTACCGGAGCTTGACCAATCTCAAAATTTCTGGGTAAGCTTTCTCTAGCAACTATACATAGGTATCCCAACCGGTTTTGAGTGTTCCAGATATGGATACAAGTCCACTCAGTAAATGTGCTAGTGTTTCTTTCTTAGTGACTTCTGTCGGTGTGGGCTTTGCAAGCATATCCATACATTCCCTCTTATGTACACCAAGTGAATCCAATCTTGGACTCACCAAACCTCTAAGACTCCTTTCTCTCCAAATGATCTTGTCTCTTTACTTTTCAAAAGAAAAAACTTGGTTCTCCAAGGTCAAAAATTTTCCATCAATGGAAGTTGTAAGTGAAGTTAGCCCATCAAAAAAATTAACAATATTAGCTATCTTTTCATGTAATTCCTTTAACCTCTGATCTACATTAGTTGTAAGAATTTGTATATTACAACAGTCCCTGTAGATGTTAGTACACTTTTTCAAATAATTTTCAATGAGTACAAGTTTCACTTCAACCTTCCTCTTCTCTGTCTCAATAATCTGGTCAAAAGAAGCTTTCTTGGCAAGAGTAAATCTTTCAAGTGCCTTCTTGTCAGAAATCTGCTGCAATAATTGAAAGTTTTTAGATATATGCTCTGTTAGTTCCTTAAGCTTTGTGAAAGGGCTTGCTTCATATTCAATCATACAATCAGGAATCAATATATGCAAAACTATTATTTATTGATCTATTATTCCTTTGTCTGCAGATCCCTCCTTCATTAGCTTTTGAGTAGCCATCATCATTAGCTCTGTGGGACTCATTTATGTAATTGATTTCTTCTCAACTTGAGAAGTGTCAATTGCCAAAGGTTTTGCTGGGGAAACTACTGTCGGTTCAGTCTCCTTTTCTTTATCTTCCTTATCCTCTGTTGGTGAATCTCTTTTCTCCTCCTCTAATGCACCAATGGCTTCACCACTTGGTGCAGTATCAGTTACTGCCGGTGGAGTATTATCCATAATATTATCTATAACCTGTACATTATCTATATTACCTTTCCTAGACTGTAAAAATGTAGTCTCTGTCGGTTTAGTCTGTACACTCTCATCAATTTTGGGTTTAACTGTTGGTTCACTCAAAATTTGAACTGAACTTTCCAAAATTCCTTTCCCTTTAGATTTTTCCAGAATAGTGGGAGTTGTTGCCTTAGCAAATTATTCTTAAGAGGTGAGAAAATCAAGATTCTTTTGGAAGAATTTGGTCCGACCATCTCTGGTCTCATTTACTATCTCATTGACTCTACCCATCATTAGGCCTATTTGTCAGGTTTTGCTGCTAAAGACTGTTCTATTAGCAACATCTATACATCTTTTCATTTCCTCATTATTTATAGAGCCACACATATTCAAAAGTTCAACTTCTTTGATTTCTCTGTCCTTCCTAATTGCATCTAATCTCCTTGCATCTAACTTATTGTACAATGATAAAATTTCCTTCAAAATATCTACCAAAGCCTTCTTATATATGTCTAAATATAACAAAATTGCTTCTTCTATTTCATTTTGCTCATTATCTTCTAAATCTTCATAGAAATTTGACACATTCTTCAACATTCCATTTTTAGTTATCTCATCAATCAATTATGCACAAGTCATTGGGGGAATGATGGTAACATTACCATATTCAATTGCTTCATCCATCACACTCTTTTTCTTCTTTCTGGGGGTTGCAAGAGTGGATGGAGTAGGTTGGCTCTTCTTTGTCAAAGGTGTGGGTGCAGTTGTTACCTTTATAACTAGCTTCCTCCTAGGTTCCACCTTCTTCTCCTCTACCGGAGGCTTGTTAGCTTTCTTCCTCTGTACCCTTCTGAATGCAAGAGGTTGATTATCCTTTGGATCAGAATAAAAAGTGATAGAAGAAATGAAAGTTTCATGCTTCTTCACCTCAGGAGCACCTGTTGCTATCGGTTGATCTACCAATTTAGATATAGAACCTAGTTTTGTATCTATCCTATGCATTACATCTTGAACAAATGCAAACATTTTGTCTATCTTCTTTTCTCTTCTTTTCCTGTTGAAACTAGTTTTAACTTCAAAATCCTTCTCCTCTATGGTGCCAAAGTGTTCAACCTTATCATCCAAAGGAGTATCAATCAACATTTTAGCATATAACTCCAATATGTTGTCATCTACCTCATAACCCAATTCAGTGACCCATATAGTTCTAGGTTCCACTGCTTCCATCAGTGTCTCATCTTTTTTTACTATAAAGAAAATATTAGTGGAGTATTTCTCCACAATGTGCTTGGAAATTCTCTCCCTCGGTCTCATATTTTCTTGAAAAGTTTTGAAGTAGCACCGTAGCTTCTCATCCCTATTACTACCAAGACCGGTGACTGCTTCTTTGATCTGCATACCTACCGGTATGTCATGTGTCCAACTCTTCTTTCCCAAACCCGGTAGCTCATTCATGAAGTATAACATCAAGTAGACAATAAGATTGCCAAACCTGAAAGTTCCTTTCTTAACACCTTTAATTTTTCCAATATTAATCATTAACTCACTTCTCAGCCATTCACACAAGTCATACTTCTCATTATTCTTTATCATCTAATATACAACATGGATGCGGAAACTGGCACAGAGTTTAATCGACTTGATTGAGTTACCTTGTAGTCAATTATCATGTTGGAAAATTTCACATCAGTGTCTTTGATGGTGTTGACCCTCATAGATCTTCCATCATGGGTTGTGCCGATGAGCTTCTCAACCGGAGTGGTGGAGATCTTCTTTCCTGGTTCCTATCCAACTTTAGGTAAGTCGGTGACTGCTTGAATAGCTTCTTTGGTAATCATGTGGGGTCGGTCCAGCTCGATGAATTCATTATGGACCCTTCTCAGAACATATCTGATCACTTCATCCTTGAATTCTAGAATATACAGGATTCTGGTTAACCCTAGATCCTCAATGATTTGATTGTACCGAAGCTGCCTAGTGTCATAGATTGGTACATCTCCTTGATTTCCTCAGTGCCTAAATCCTCCAAGGTGTAGTGAATATAGGTCCTAACATCTTCTACATAGACCACGCCATCAGGAACCCTCAAAAATGCGCCAGTAGAATCTTCCTTCATAGCAATTTGGGGAACTTCCTTAAAAATAGACCTAAGCCTATCCTTGACCTCAACAACAGTGGGATTCACAATGAAAGTAGGAGCAGATGATGATCTGGATGCCATTTCAAAGAAATAGCTGGATAATAGTCGTCGGTTGAAGGGTTTTGATTACTTCTCAGATGACTATAAGAAATTATTTGGAATGCCTTTGCTTCACTCTAGTTTGCTCGAGTGTTGGGTGAGTGAAAATAAGTCCATTTTCAATTTTTATCAATGAGTAAACCCTAATTCATCATTGTCATAAATTCTTAGTGATGTGCCCTATCGAATGCCTGTTCACAGTTTTATGTTGGATAAACGTCCATCAATGATTAATATCACTCTCTAGATCTCTTCCAGGGAATATGCAAGATTTGTAATGAATTTTCCATCCCCTAAGGCGTATGCCTCAGTTACCAGTTGAATTTCCTACCAGTGCAGGAATGCTCTAGTCTACCGGTGGACTTATAGGTGCAGTTACCGATGTAGTTGCATCTCCAATTGGTTCTTCATATTTTCTAACCCATCTCTTGGTGTGATCTTGTTGTATTTCATCTACCTTATGCTTTCCTTTCTCATTTGCTTTATCATTTCTAACCGGTGTAGACTTTCTTCCGTAGTACTTAGCAATATGACCTATTTTG
Source organism: Cryptomeria japonica (assembly GCF_030272615.1). Classification (NCBI taxonomy): domain Eukaryota; kingdom Viridiplantae; phylum Streptophyta; class Pinopsida; order Cupressales; family Cupressaceae; genus Cryptomeria; species Cryptomeria japonica. Next base: position 8,033,551 of record NC_081414.1, read on the forward strand.
TTACATGCATAACCTGTAACATTATTTTTTTGAATTTATTTGACATATCTGGTGTCATTCCTTGACCTACATTGATTAGCCAAATGACCAAAATTTCCACATGCATGACATTTGACATTCATTATGCAATCTTCTGACTGATGACCATATTTCTTGCAATTTGTGCATTGACCAGGAACTGAATTGTAGTTTAGATTTGCTATATTTTTACATTGTCTATCCATATGCCCAAATATATTACAAACAAAACATCTACCATTCAATTTGTAAGAATTAGATTGCCTTACCGGTTTCCTCTGGTCTGATGAGTTCTCCATACTGGTTGTCTGATCTTCATTTGCAGTACCAGAGCTTTCACCTTGTACAAATCTAGGTCCTCTAGAATATTTACTCTACCTTTGTCTTTTCAATAAATCATCCAACTGTGCAGCACTAATCCTGAATTTTTCTTTATACTCACTTGCAGTACTTAGATCATCTCTCAGAGTTGTTATTTGTCTTTCAAGATCTTGTTCATTATTCTGGGAGTGTACCAAATCAATTCTCAACAGATTATTTGCATGAGTCAATCTGCCACCTTCATCAAATTTGTTCTTCAGAGATATAACAAGATTTTATTCCTTCTTCTTTTTGTCCTCAATATCTTTTGATAACCTCATATTCAGGTCTTGGATTTAATTCTTCATGAGCATGTTAGCTTGACTCAGCTTCTGTCATTGTTCCTTAAGTGCATTTTTCTCTTCATCATCCTAGTTTTGCAAAATTTCCTTTCTCTTAGCTTGAGAAGATGATAACCTTTCTTGCAGAATAAGAATGAATTCATTAGTATAATTCAATTCATCTTGCAGTTTCAAGTTCTTCATCCTTTCAACATCATAGTCCTCAAGTGCCATTTCAAGTTGCTTCTCCATAGCCATGTTCAATGATTCTGGTTTTAGGATCTTCCTCAAGCTGTTAAACTTCCTCCAAGGTACCAAGATCTGATACCAATTGTTGGAATACAATGAACCCAAGAACACTGAGGGGGTGAATCAGTGTTCTATCGGTAACACAAGATTTTAACTTTTTATAACATACACATATAAACCGGTAAATGAAGAAACATATAACATGAAGTAAATAAACCAGCCAGATGAATGAACACCATAACAAACTAAATTTATACGTGGAAAACCTCAAAGAGGAAAAACCACAGTGGGATTTGTGACCCACAATATCAATTCACTGGCCATATGAAAGATATTACATAGCATGGGGGCTTGCACATGAAGGAAGGCACACTGCCTAGAGCACACTGCTCAACACAAAAGAGTCTCACTGACTACAAGCTTCTGCTGAAATAAAACAGTATTGGTGAACTCACAAAATGCATCTGCAATACCAAAAAGAGTTCTAGTTAAAGCTCTGTTTTGTACTGGTTCATAAACCCTGAACCTTCTACCGGTATCTCCTCTTCCTCCAAGAATGCTTTACTAATGATCATAGCATGACATTACATTCGCATAGAAAATGACCTTTGTACATATCCTTCACATCACACAGTTCTGCTAACATATCATATATCTTGTCCTATATGTCTCATCCACAAAATGACCTAAAAGATTGACTTATATACCCTTACAAACAATATGCCTTATGTCGGCTTACAATACAGAATATATTCAATGTCGGCCTTACACAATAATTACAAAATGATTTTACAATAAAACCTTTTGGATCTAGACTGATGTCGGCTTCACTGAAGTGTTGGATGTCAGTGTCGGTGTCGGTGTCAGTGATGTCCCTGAATACTCAATGCCGGTATCCACCAGTGTATGCCTCAAAATGTCGGTATATACCGGTAGATGCCTTCAGTAGAATCTTGTTGCCATAAATACCAACATATGATTCCAATGAGTGTCAATTGCCAACACCTATCACATTTTTATTCACTGGTCTGGGTACTATGGTCTATGTATTGTTCATCTCAATCTAGTCAAGCTCCTCTTCCATAGCTTTGATCCAGTGATCATCTCCAATGGCTTCCTTAGTAGTTCTATGCTCAATAGTGGAGATTATGCAATAATTCTCTCTAATTATTCTTTTGGTTAATACTCCAGTATCTTTATCTCCAATAATTTGGTCAGGATTATGATTGAGTCTCACATACCTTGGAATAACATGATCATTATCTTCATGTTCTTCTTCCTCACTATCATCATCTTCTTCTACAGAATCTTCTTGTTCCTATTGAACTGGTACTACAACATTCACTTCACCAACTTATGGCTTCACCGGTTTTGGTTCCTAAATCAGAATGGTTCATCTTCCTTATTCTCCTCACTAGTTTCTCCTGAAACTTTAGGACACTCATCCACTCAGACATCAACACTTTCAATGATTCTCTTTGTTGGGTTGTTGTAACATTTGTAGGCTTTACTCTTGGTGGAGTAACCAATAAATATACCTTTGTCACTCTTAGCATCAAACTTACCAACATAGTCACCTCTCTTGATAAAACATTTACTGCCAAAAATCTTAAAATAACTGCCATTAGGTGATCTACCATACCATTATTCACAAGGAGTTTTATCCTTACCTCTCTTTACCAATATCTAGTTCATAGTGTATATAGTTGTGCTGATAGCTTCTCTCTAGAAAGTTTTTGCCACACCTCCTTGTATTAGCATCATTCTAGCAGCTTCAACAACTGACAGATTGTTCCTCTTCGCAATACCATTCTGATGTGGTGTCCTTATGTGCAGAAAGTTGCCTCTTAATTGCACTGTCTTCACAATATCTAGTGAATTCCTCTAAAGTAAATTCACCTCCTTGATTAGTCCTTGGACACTTTATCTTCTTACCACTTTCCTTTTCAGCTAAGGCCCTAAATGCCTTAAACTTACTACAGGCTTATGTTTTATCCTTCAAGAATGTGACCCACATCATTTTGAGAAATCATCAGTGAAGATCATAAAATATCTATCACCTTGAATACTTTTAGTCCTTATTGGTCCACAGAGGTTTGTATGAACCAAATCTAAAAAAATTTCTGCTGAGAAAGATTTGCTCTTAAAAGTTGAGGATGTCATCTTCCCTAACCGATGTTCCTTACATAGAGCATTCACTAGTTTGTCCAATTGAGGCAAACCTCTTACTGACTTGGACTTAATGACTTTGACAAAGTTATCAAAATTTATATGATAAAATCTCTGATGCCAAAGCCAACTATCATCTACTTTAGCAATTAAACATTTGTTGACTTCAAGATTCATGTGAAACAGGTTACCTTTTGTCTCTTTCCAGTTGCAATCAGTTCACCTTTGTTCCTATAGATTTTGCACATTCCATTCTTAAATTCTAATGGATAACCTCTGTCATTTAGTTGAGCTACACTCAACAGATTGTGCTTTAAAGCTTCAACCTAGTAGACATCATCTACACTGCTCTTTCCATTAAGAGAAATGGTTCCCTTTCCTTTTACCATGCAGGGTGAGTCATTACCAAATCTCACAACTCCTCCATCAAATTCCTTCAAAGTAAGAAATTTACTCTGGTCATCAGTCATGTGGTGTGAACAACCACTATCTATGATCCAATCATTAGAACTATCCATGTGAGAAACTAATGCCTTCTGATCAGATGTCTCCTCTTTAATGACATCAAAGATAATGTTTTCATTACCATCTCCCTCTGATTCCTCATTAGTGATACCACCATCAACTGCAATGAGGCAATCTCTTTTTCCTTTTCCTTTGTACTTCTTGTGCTTCTTACGTTTATGCTTTGTCACCATTAGGATAGTTAGCTGCAATATGTCCAATCTTGTTACATGCAAAACACTTGAAAGATAGTTTACCTCTGTACTTACCAATACCTCTGGGTAAACGCTTGGCCAACAATGCTTCAAGATCGATCAGACTGTCTTCATCATCAACTTCTCTATTGGATCTAGACTCATAACTATGACTAACATCTCTTCTTTTCCTCATAGGTGGATTAGAAACTGAAGCTCTAAATGCAGGTTCAGATTTATGAGCACTACCATCATAGCCATTTAACTCAAATGTAGTAAGTTTACCAATGATGGAGTCAAGAGTTACCTTTGTTTTATTAATAGACTTTAGTTCCTGAATGGCTGCAACTCAGATAGCGTAGACCAGTAGAAGGGTTCTCAACACCTTACTAACCACTGTGGCATCCTCCACTTTACCACCAACACTCTTGATCTCACCGACTATCTCCTTGATCCTCTAACCATGCTCTTGAATATTCTCACCTTCAACCATCCGCATATCATCAAATTTACCTCTCAGACTCTCTTCTTTGGCAATCTTCACATGCTCATCATCACTATAGATCTCCTCAAGTTTCTTCCACACATCATAAGCAGTCTCCAGACCATGGATATGAACATACTCTAAATCAGACAAAGAACTGATAATAGCCTCTAATGCTTGATTATTCTCTTTTTGTTCTTTCTTTTGATCATCATACAGAGTCCCACTAGGTGCAGTATATTGTGTAACAACAAGTTCCTAGTATTGACTTCCTAGACTCTTGATATAGATTTTCATCCTATCACTCCATATTCTGTAGTTTTCCCTATTAAACTTTAGACCTTCCTTCTTCATCATGTTCTTATAGATCTTTACCTCAAGCTGTTAGTCTTAGACACAAGAGGACCTGAAATGCTTTGAAACCAATTGATGATATAATGAATCAATAAGGATCCAGAAAACTATTAAGGGGGGGGGGGGTGAATCAGTAGATAGAAAACTGATTAAAATTTCACCAACCTCAAAAACAATCTCACAAGTCAACCACTGAACTAACTGGTTCAAAAACTGAGCTACAAACTGCAATAGCACTGACAGTTTACCGGCTAAACTAGCATATCAAAATAAAAATATAATAGCTCTGAAACTCACAAACCATTTAAAGAAAATGTCAAAATACTTTACTAACAATAGTAAAAGCACATTTCTGATAATTGTCAGTCATCTTAACATATCTAAGTGTTAGGCCCAATATGGAAAGCTAATGTACTGAGAGGGGAGGGGTGAATCAGTACTCCAAAACTTTTCTTTAATAATAACCTTACTGTTATGCATAAATAGAATAGTGCAGTAACATAAAATAAAGTTAAAACAAATAAATAACAATCATACATGATTCACTCCATAACACATATATTTTGGTCACGCAGAAACTCTTAGTTAGAAAGAAAAATTGCGGTGGGGAAGGCACCCACAACTTCACTACTGTAATAATAAAGATTGCTCGGTTAGAGCTACATTTAGCTATTTCTGATAGCTTACCCTGTTAGGAGTAGCAAGATCTATTAGATCTACCTTACTAAAGGATTTCACAACACTATATAAATGCTGCACCTGGTTAGAGGATTTACAATTTATAGACTTGGTTAGAGTCTTTTACCCTATTAAAGGTATCTCTTACAACTTCAAAATATTACAATAGAATCATTACAAATATCTGCAACTTTACATCGGAAATGTTATAGCAGATTCTATGTGCTCAGAATAACATTACCTAGCTTGTAGCATACCTCGGTAACCCATATTGTAACTCTGTAAACCCTTTTGTTTACTCTTTTCTTCGACTGTTCACTGATAACATTCTCAGTGACCTCTCTATGTCTTTGTAACCGTCTTCCTTCATGCATACACACACATACACTCATACACATTCATCCATACTCATTTCTCTCTTCCCATGCTGTATAAATAGATCTCTTACAGTGGTGATCTAATTCATTGCTTTGATCTTACAAAAAGTTTCCTTGAATGAATATCTAAACAAAATATTTCATTGGTTAGATTAACCTTGTAATCAAACATAATCTTCTAGTGCAATTTCCAATGTAAAAACAGTTAGATGTACCTCGATCTTGTAACACGTTTTCATGTGCATGTCCAGGTTCAATGTATCTGGTAAAACGTTTCACTCAGTGAATATCAACTCGGTGAGTTATCTTTACTGCTCGGTAGCCATGAAACAATGCTCAGTAAACAGCTCGGTGAATACTGCGTTCTATGACTGCTTTCTTCTGTAACTGACTAGATTGTTCATACCGACTTCTCTGTGTGTACCGACTGCATGATTCGGTAATACTAACCGACTAGAATATATAGTATGACTTTGAATATAAAACTAATGACAATTTGATAAGTAGTAACAATCTCCCCTTTTGACATTAGTTGAGATGTTTGACAAAAACTACTTTCAAAGTCATAACTCAAAAACTATATACTTGCAAAATGACTACATTTGAAAATATATACAATAGTCAATGAAATAGTATATGCAGATATACTCCCCTTATCATTATTCTGTACATAACTCTGAATTTTGTTGCTTGGTTCAGTTCTGTGCTTGAGTGCTCTAAATGCTCTGTATAATCTGCTCGGTATACTCCCCTTGTATACAATACTCAAAACTATGTTACCGAAATTGTATCGCTCTCAAAATATAGAATTACTCCCCCTTTGTTGGGTATTACTTTCCTCTATGTAGTATCATAATATTACTCCCCCTTTTTTGACAAACATCAAAAACTTAATTTCCATCCGGAGGCGGTAACTGATCAAAAATAGACTTATACTTGGTCTGGGTGTCGGTGATGGTGATTGAGAGTGAATCCTTTACACTTGCCATTAAGGAATTTTGTGCTTGAATATTAGCTAAGAGTGATATTAAGCCATCAAGTGTTCTTCCCTCTTGTGTAGGTGATAGGTGTGTAGCTCTGTTGATTTGTTCCTATACTAATGAGAGATGAGGAAGGAATAATGTCTGAAGGGTCATTATGTCCATCCTGATTTTATGCTCTTCATTCCTGAGCTCTAACTATTGAGCCATGAATTGTTGAAGATTTGTATAAAAATGCTGAACTGAATTAGGCTCGGTGGTCAACTTAGTTGAGAGATCGGTGATCTCTTTCTCAATTGCATCAGTTTTATTTTTGACATCTTTAATGAATAAGGAAAATGTACATAGTTTCTGGAATAAATAAAGAATATGCTTGAGTTGAGGGGACAACTTAGCAATGAATTTGACAAGTTTTACCTTGCCAACAGCAATGGATTTCTATACTTCCTCTATCATTTTAGCAGTAAGCTCTTTATCCTTGAGCTTGCTTAAGTACTCAGATGCATCAACTCCAGATATTTCAATCTGATTTAGGAGTTCATCCAATTAAATATGGATAGCTGCATCGGTTGACACTGTTGTTGAAAGTAACATTTCTATTAGTAGTGTCCTAACCTTCTGAAGTACCTTATTCTTCTTTTGTATGGCTAGTTGCTTATCTTGTTCGGCCTTTGTTTTGCATAGTTCACCGAATTTAGTGAGTGCTTGCCCTTTCAATTTGGAGATGTCTACATTGGGCAACACTATCAGTTTTGTGAGATTTTGCCAAGATCAAGAGGCAATGGAAAGCACAAATAAGAGAGAACAAAATAGATGATAGAAATAAACTGTATTCTATCAAGATGAAAAATATGATCAACTGGATCATTAAGCATTCATTACATACAATGAATATGAGCTTACTTATATAGGCAAGGCTAAATGGATATGTGAGCACACAAACATGACATGTGGCTCAATAAGAAACAAGGGTAGGTAGGAAATAGGTGTGGGTAGGTAGGAGAAATAATATAATAGTCCACATGAGGTGGATCACCCACTGAATGTGGAGTGTAACAACAAGATCAACACCATAAAAGGTGGAAATTCTCCTACACACACTATCCCAATGTGGCACAAACACCCAAGTGTCTCATACCCAAACTATTATGAAATGAATTTCCTAAGTAAACTTAAGTATAGTGTAATAATATCCATGATGAATAATTATTTACACGAACACCCCCCCTTAAGTGCAACTTAGGGGAATGCACTTAAGTCTACAATGCAACTAAGCAATGCAAGATGGGTCCCGGCTACTAGGCCATGTTAGGTACCCATGTACAAATGCAAATGCATGCAAACCAATGTAATGAAATCTCTCACAAAGTGGGGAAAGAGAGAAAAACCCAATGGGAAAAAACCCTCCCCCAAAAGAGGATGAAAAACATACAAGAGAACTCTCATAGAAGAATGTGAAGGACAAAACCCCATGTGAGGAAAAATTCCCCCCCATATGAGAGAAGAAGAGAAGCTAGGAAGCGCCCCCTCAATGTGGAATCTGCACCAATGATAGAAGCTTGATGTATGAAGAAACTGTTCCATGAAAGTCAAACAATATTCCTCCCCTTAGGAAGAAACAAAACCAAAGGTGTATCCATGAAGTCTCCCCAATCATGAAGGAAAGATGTATAAAAGAAACTCATGATGAAAGGAATCTCTGAAAACTGCTCAAGTGTCCCCATGTCGATGCTGAAAGATACCCCCTCCAAAGGTGGTAAACTGTGCCACACTGCTGAAAAAGGCACTCCAAGATCTAGTGGACATGGATGTAGAACATGTCCCAAAGACTCACATGTCTCCTCAAAAAATAAAGAGACCTCCTCCAACTGTTGTACATAAGTATCCACAATCATATCAACCTCAAAAGAATGATCATGTAGAGAATGAACAAGAGGGTCAGAGTGTTCCCTCACAACAATCGAAGAAGGATCATCTTCATCAAAGAGAAGATGAATTTCATCAACGATGTCTCCCAAATCTGCAATGTAGGATTCCACAAACAAACCTGCAATGTCTGTCAAGTAACCATCCCATGAATCTGAAGTTGGAAGACAATGAATATCCTGCTGCACTGAATCACATGAAGGCAAAATTGTCGCACTATCTGCATCATCAGGTGCAATAGGTGATGTGATATCAATATGAGGAGATGAAATACAAGGCTCAAGAATGGGGTCACATGTGAGAATCCCCATGTTCAAGTGTCCAAAATTCTCCTCAAAAACTGAACCATCACAAGAAGTGTGATCATCATGTGTAGAATCATCAAATGTGAAATCATCATCATCAACAAAATCTGAAAAGGAGTATAACCGAGATGCATGATGAACCACCCCAGTCACAATGATAGCTCTAGTCTCCAAGTCTCTAATGAAAACTGACTTAGGTGTGAACTCCACAACTCTCTTAGTTGTGCCATGTGTAATTTGATAGATAGAAAGGAGATTGTTTGTCAAGTGGGGTACACACAACACATTATTGAAGGAGTTATCCCCAATATCAATAGATCCTTTCCCAATCATATCCATGTATGTATGATTGCCCATCAAAATCTACGGCATGGTGCAAGGCTCAAATGTAGAGAACATAGACTGCGAAGATGCCATATGATGAGAAGCCCTTGAATCTAGAAGCCATCTCTCTGAATCATGACTGATAGTAGCACATAGAGCTTTTCCTTTTCTTGTCCCAAAAGAGTGATTCTTCCCACTTGTAGAAGCCATGAATGCTTGCCCTTTTCCTTTTGAATGTGAGGAAGTGGAAGTTGATGAATCATCCTTCTTGTAGACATTAGGAAAATCAATGTTATGCTTTTTGAGGATATGTGTGAGCTCATCAATCTTCTTAGAATGACAACGACGCTCCTCATGACTAGCCTTTTTACAATAGGCACAAGTAGGTCTCTCCCTCTTTGGTGAGTTATCCCTCTTGGAAGAGGATGATGCTTTGTCCTTAGGCTTTGATTGCCATTTCTTCTTGTTTGAGTTGTCCTTTCCTTGATTTCCTTTGTTCCCTTGATTTGCCACTAATGCTTGAGACTTAGAAGCCTTAAGAATGCCCATTCTTATCAACTTAGTTTGTTCCATCATCAACATTTCATTGAAAGCATCAAATGTAGGCATTGTGTAGCTTGAACCCATTATCATCCTATGGGTTTGGAAACTAGAAACAAATGCTGCATATTCTTGTGGAAGCTTGCCTATCAAGTTGAATATCAATTGAGTATCCTTCTTATCAATGCCACAATCTTTTAGTTGTGCCCTCAACTCATTTTCCTTAGTGACATAATCTTGTATATTATCAAAGTTCTTGGGATCTAACATGGTGAGATCACTATCAATTTGATATCCCCTAATCTCATCAACTTGACCATACAAGTCTTGAAACTTTTGCCAAGCATCCTTGATTAGAGTACACTTCTCAATATGAAAAATGAGATCCTTTGATACATACTTTGTTAAGGTACCAATTGCCACGATATTTTTAGTGATCCAATCCAAGTGACCAACTGGATCAACCTTAGGATCAGCGGGAGCAACAATAGTTCCATCAATGTAATGAGTTAGTCCCTTTTCCATAAGTTTACTCCATGCATCAATTTTCCAAGTAGCATAATTATGAGGAGTTAAGAGAGGAAACTTACAAGAACCCATAGTAGCAAAAAGGAAGAAACACAAGAGTACAAAAGCACAAAAGACACCCCCCAAATTAACTCAATCAAAGTACCCCCCAAAATAATGATTTTGGCACTTTATATGTAGTGCATGTACAATAGGCCACTTGAAAAACAAGGCAAAGTGACTTATGATTTCAATTTACAACTTCTCAAAATGAGATCTAAGAGATCAACAAATACTGCTAGTGATCTAAACTGAGATCCAAGCAAAATGCAAGTACCAAATATGCCAAAAATGGCTAAATAATGAAAGTACAATTTCTACTTAAAATTGCTGCAAACAAATGATAGATTATGAAAGTAAATGAAAAAATATGCACTTTCAAAAAAAATGGCACCTGAAAAGGAGTCCATATGAGCCCAAATGAATCCTCCAAAGTTGTAAAAATCGAGATTTCATGATTTCTGAAAAACCTATATCCAAGAAATAGAAAAATCTCACACCATTGTACAGATCATGAAATTCTGCCCCAAAACAAAAAAACTTTCTCGAAAAAAGGAGTTCAGATGAGTGAGATATCGCTATTTGAAAATCGCCTGCAAAATTATAATTTCTGAAAAATTTCCGTCGCGGCTTCAAACTTCAAATGCCTCTAGATTTGGCCTTCGAAGTCCGATTTGGATGAAACAAAAGGAAAATTTGACTTTCTTGGACCTCCTCAATCCAATTGTAACCTCAAATTTGATCCATCAAGCTTCAATAATAACCTGCAATAGAAAGATCCAAAATGCAAACCCCAAATAGCATCAAATTTCTCTCAATTGGCAAACCAATGACACTCTAATGGCTTTGATACCATGTGATATTTTGCCAAGATCAAGAGGCAATAGAAAGCACAAATAAGAGAGAACAAAATAGATGATAGAAATAAATTGTATTCTATCAAGATGAAAAACATGATCAACTGGATCATTAAGCATTCATTACATACAGTGAATATGAGCCTGCTTATATAGGCAAGGCTATATGGATATGTGAGCACACAAACATGACATGTGGCTCAATAAGAAACAAGGGTAGGTAGGAAATAGGTTTGGGTAGGTAGGAGAAATAATATAATAGTCCACATGAGGTGGATCACCCACTGAATGTAGAGTGTAACAACAAGATCAACACCATAAAAGGTGGAAATTCTCCTACACACACTATCCCAATGTGGCACAAACACCCAAGTGTCTCATACCCAAACTATTATGAAATGAATTTCCTAAGTAAACTTAAGTATAGTGTAATAATATCCATGATGAATAATTATTTGACATCTTTAATGAATAAGGAAAATGTACACAGTTTCTGGAATAAATAAAGAATATGCTTGAGTTGAGGGGACAAATCAGTAATGAATTTGACAAGTTTTACCTTGCCAACAACAATGGATTTCTGTACTTCCTCTATCATTTTAGTAGTAAGCTCTTTATCCTTGAGCTTTCTTAAGTACTCAGATGCATCAACTCCAGATGTTTCAATCTGATTTAGGAGTTCATCCAATTGAATATGGATGGCTGCATCAGTTGACATTGTTGCTGAAGGTAACATTTCTGTTAGTAGTGTCCTAACCTTCTGAAGTACTCTATTCTTCTTTTGTATGGCCAGTTGCTTCTCTTGTTTGGCCTTTGCTTTTCATAGTTCACCGAATTCAGTGAGTGCTTGCCCTTTCAATTTGGAGATGTCTACATTGGGCAACACTATCAGTTTAGACAAGTCAAATTTGAAACTATGCTTTCTCACCTTCCTTTCTTTTCCTTTGGTTAGTGGCACTAAAACAAGTGCTTGAGAGGCTTGCTGACCCTTGGTAGGTTGCTCGGTAGATGCAACACTTTGGTCGGTTCTTGTAGCCGTTGTAGTGTCCTTGGATGGCTCGGTGCTAGGGGTCTCAGTTGTAACATTTGCAGTGCTTGTCTGTGCTTGAGACGTCTGATCTTTGGTTGCATCATCTTCTGCTTCAAATTTGGTACCTTCGGTGCCTTGCTCTATGTCCTTGGGAGCTTCCATTGAGACAGGTGGCTTCACCGGCAGATAAGGCTAAACTTGTTCTAAGACAGATTCACTAGAGACAAGTTTTGCATAGGTAGTGCCTTCAATCATTTCCTGCTTCGGTGTTGCTTCTTCCATTACATCTTCATCAATTTGAATAGTGTCAGCTGGGTCTGGACCTTTCTCGATGACATCTGGATCTTTCTCGGTGACATCAACAATTTCAATTTGAGATTGTTCACCGACATCCTTTTGTTTGAAGATCTCCTGCCACTTGGCTTTTGTCTCACTCTCCACATCAATGTATAGCCCATTCATCAATTTTAAGGCTCTCTATTTGACAAGAAATTTAGAATTGTATGTGGTCAAATGCTCCTTGATTTCTACTACGGATATATCAGGAAATAGATGGACTAGAATTCTTTCTCTTATTTGTTTCTTTGAGTCCATTGCATATTTCCATCTGTTATCAATATGTAAGTATAGTTCACTCAGAAGTGACTTTGCTAGTTCTAATGGAGCTAGTTGAAACTTCAGAAGTGTACAGATGATAGCTTCTTCAATCTGTCGCTTCTCATCATTATTCCTAATCTCATACTTAACATATCTAAATCCTGCAAATCCACCGTATTCTTTAAGATTGGCACAAAAAAATTCAACACTATGAATATTTACCTTTTTGCTTTTCACAATTTGGAATTTATTTGCATCATCAGACTCTGTATCACTCGACTCTTTTGCCAAAATGAGTCTCTGAGTAGATTTCTTATAGGTCTTGGTTACCTTTGGTGCAGTAAAACTCTTTTTCTTCTTACTCGGTGATGCAGCTGATGCTCTAGTGTTGGGTCTCTTTGTTGGTGGGGTCGGTAGGGCCTTTGAGATGTCTTGTTTCTTTCTTTTCAGAACTTAACCCTTAGGCAACTCTGTGCTTAATGTTATTGCTGCCTCTTGAGCTTCTAATTTCTCTTCGGTAATGGCAAGATTGCCTTTGACAAGTGTAGAGGAGGATTCTTCTCCGAATTTCTTAGATAAAACCTTTATCACTTTTGTAGCTTTTCTTGTAGCCTTAGGTACTACAATGCTCATTTTTACTTTCTCCTTCACCTCTTCATAGGTTCCATACCTTAGTTTAGTTGCATGCCTTGGCAATGATAAATAGGCATCAATTTGTTGTTGTGTAATATCATAATCAATCTCATAACCCATTGGTTGCAATGATTGAGTCCTTGGTTCAACAGTATTTACATAACAATAATCAGTGTCGACCTCAAAACATATATTGTCCTTGTATTTTTCTACCAACTGTGTTGGAATCCTGTACCTGTTGTGCATTTTCTCTTGGAACTTGTTGAAGTAATCATCCATGATATCATTAAAGTTATCACCTAACTTCTTGATGAAGTCATTGATCTGATGGGTGATAGGTCGGTGTAGATCCCATACTACTTTACCGACTAAGGGAAAGAACTTCTCAAAGTAGAAAAACATACATACAAGTAGTGAATTGAACTTTAGTGTATTTGCTGAGTTGTTCTTCTTTGGCTTCCTTATTGTGTTCAGGTTCTCAAACAAGTTCTTTAGTAGCACTTCACACAAGTCTACTTTCATTCCCTTCTTCACTATTTTGTAGGCCAAGTCAACTGCAGCACATGGTACACTGTTTTCCCTTGCAGATTGGAAGAAATAGTAACCAATTACTCTAATTGCAAACTTGAGTTCTGCATCAGTGACATTATTCAATTTCAGTCCTCGGTAATTAGATTCTACTCCAGTTAGACTGATTATCTCTTTTTGTGATATCATTTTTTGTGCTCGTGCATGATCATAGATGGGATACCCGGTGATCAGGTAAATGACTTCCTTAGTGATCTTAAACGGTTGCTCCTGTAGCCACATGAAATCATCATGTACTCTGCTCAAGACAAACTTAACCCACTAGGGTTTGAACACACGGGGATAGACTAGGGCTTTAGTTAATCCCTTGATTTTGATATCCTCAAATTTGCTATCCAGTTTGCCATCAGTGCAAAGTTCATCATATGTGTCACTAATCTCGACATGACTATGTTCCTCAACATGACATTTGGTGAAGAATCTAACATCTTCTACTAACAAGACTCAATCTAGGATGAGTGAAAATGCAGTTTTGTCATCCGGTTCAGAGGCAATTTTAGGAGTTAAAGAATATTTCAGTGAGGGCTTCTCCACATTTTTGACAACTACGGGGTCTTGGATCTTGGGCGCCATGGTAGGTTTTGGGTAAGATTTGACAAATTATCCTTAGGGTTTACAAACGACTGACGCTTCACACTCGGTGGACAATAGCAATTTGACTAGATCAGAAACCAGCTAAACAGTGAATAGATTTGATGTAAATACCTCAAAATTCACTCTGAATGAAGTTTGATCGCTTTGATTCACTCTGCTCTGCTTCTCGAAAACTTGGTGAATGAAAATGACCGCGAAAACACTTTTAAGTACTCAAAAATACCTTATCAGGCTCCGTGCAAGTTAGGTTAAGACATTAAATGCACTCGGTTCACCTTTTACCGATTGACTCATTTTTGTGTTTTAACCGAGTAACCAACTTTCCTTTATTAACCGACTTGACAGGTTTCCTGTATACACCGACTTGACAGGTTTCCTGTATAGTATATAAACTGACTAATTGCATCTTAACTATGCAGATTTTGAATTTTGTACATAATAGAATAGGAACCGTTATGATTTAACCTTTAGAGAATGTAGTCCCTTCATACCTTTTCTTGACTAATTTGAAATAGGTGCACCTAACTCGGTAGGTAAGGTGCTTTCTTCATCTGACATAGTTTCCTTCTTTTTCCAAATCATCTTGATTTTTTCTTTTATCTCTTCAGTGTCTCTTCTAGGTTGATCTCTGCAATCTCCAGCTAAATGTCGAACTTTGTGACAATGAAAACATGCCATACCAGGATTTCTCCATGATCTTCGGTTGTTCATTCCAAACCTTATAAAATAGTTAGCACTAATATGTCCATATCTTCCACAACATTCGCACCATATCCTTGTATTGTAATCCCATGGTACTGCTGCATATTGTCGGTAAGGATCTGTGTGAGTTCGGTAACCTCTAGTGTTTGCTCAGTGTGGATACCGCATGTAGTACTTTTGCTTAGACCAGCACTTCTTGGTACTATGTCCATATCTATTGCAGTTTCTACAAAACCCTTTGAATTTTGCCTTCTGATAGTTGTTAACAGACTTTGTCCTACATTGATTAGATTTGTGACCATATTTATTGCAATTTTAACAATATCCATTGGGCTTAGTGATATTCGGTTGCTTACCTTTACTAATCTGGCATATGTTGGCAGTATGACCTTGATTTCCACAGTAGTAGCAAATAGACTTCTTCCTTTTGATGTTATTCCTCTTTCCAGCTTGCTTTGATGATTCTCCTCTCTCGGTAGTATGAATTCCTTTCTCGGTTGATTCTTTTCCTTTGTAACCGAGTCCTCCATCTTTGTAAGGTCTTCTTGTATTTAGTTGTTCATCCAACATCTTTGACGCTTCATAACTTTTCTGCAATGTTTCTTTCGATTTCTTCTCTGTTTCAAGTTCACTAGTCAACCTTGATACTTCAAGTTTCAATGATTGATTTTCATCATTCTTTAGAATTGCTTCATGATGTGCATAACCTAGTTGATCTATCATATTTTGTTGAATACTAGTTAACCTTATGATTTCATCATCCTTATCAGATACTAGAGCTTCAAGTTGTTGTTTCTCCCTTTGTAGATCTCTTGCTTTATCCTCAGCTATCCTTAATGCATCTAGATTTTCAGTCATCTGTGTACTGAAATGTTCAATTTTTTCTTTTCATTGCTTTTAGTTGATCAGCCAATGCTTTGTTCTTTTCTTTCAACATTCCAATCATTTCTTTAGTCTCTTCAGATATACTGTTCTCAGATGATGTCTCGATTTGTTCCACTAGCTCTTGAGAATCCTGCAAGTCATCAAATAATCTTCTCCTTACTTTCAGAGATTTTTGCATTTGCCTTTGCATGTCTCTAATCACTTGATTTGTATTATCTAGCTCTTCTTGTAGATACACAATCCTCTGAGATTGTTTGTAGCCTTCCATTGATAAGATCTTTCTCTTTAGGTAGTTAAACCCTTTTCCAAGATTCAAGCTCTGATACCAATTGTTAGGCCCAATATGGAAAGCTAATGTACTGAGAGGGGAGGGGTGAATCAGTACTCCAAAAATTTTCTTTAATAATAACCTTACTGTTATGCATAAACAGAATAGTGCAGTGACATTAAATAAAGTTAAAACAAACAGATAACAATCATACATGATTCACTCCATAACACATATATTTTGGTCACGCAGAAACTCTTGGTTAGAGAGAAAAACTGTGGTGGGGATGGCACCCACAGCTTCACTACTACAATAATAAAGATTGCTTGGTTAGAGCTACATTTAGCTATTTCTGATAGCTTACCCTGTTAGGAGTAACAAGATCTATTAGATCTACCTTACTAAAGGATTTCACAACACTATATAAATGTTGCACCTGGTTAGAGGATTTACAATTTATGGACTTGGTTAGAGTCTTTTACCCTGTTAAAGGTATCTCTTACAACTTCAAAATATTACAATAGAATCATTACAAATATCTGCAACTTTACATCTGAAATGTTATAGCAGATTCTATGTGCTCAGAATAAGATTACCTAGCTTGTAGCATACCTCGGTAACCCATATTGTAACTCAGTAAACCCTTCTGTTTACTTTGTTCTTCGACTGTTCACTGATAACCTTCTCAGTGACCTCTCTGTGTCTCTATAACAGTCTTCCTTCAAGCATGCACACAAATACACTCATACACATTCATCCATACTCATTTCTCTCTTCCCATGTTGTATAAATAGATCTCTTACAGCTGTGATCTAATTCATTGCTTCAATCTTACAAAAAGATTCCTCGAATGAATATCTAAACAAAATATTTCATTGGTTAGATTGACCTTGTAATCAAACATAATCTTCTAGTGCAATTTCCAATGTAAAAACAGTTAGATGTGCCTCGATCTTGTAACACGTTTTCATGTGCATGTCCAGGTTCAATGTATCTGGTAAAACGTTTCACTTGGTGAATATCAACTCGGTGAGTTATCTTTACTGCTCAGTGGCCATGAAACAATACTCGGTAAATAGCTTGATGAATACTGCGTTCTATGACTTCTTTCTTCTGTAACCGACTAGACTGTTCATACCGACTTCTCTGTGTGTACTGACTGCATGATTCGGTAATACTAATCAACTAGAATATATAGTATGACTTTTAATATAAAACTAATGGCAATTTGATAAGTAGTAACACTAAGTGGATTTAACAGTTAAGCAAATTAACCATATCAAACATAACCACAAAAACCATTCACCACTTGACACAATGATTTTTGACGTGGAAACCCAAATGGGAAAAACCACGGTGGGGATGAATACCCACAAGTATTTTGAACCCTTCTGAAGTTCACCCTATTAGGAGCCAAGCCTATTAAAGCTTTACAAAATGTCCTATTAGGAACAAATCCTGTTAGGGACCACCCCATTAACGGATTGACTATAATGTCTTGTTAGAAGCAATACCCTGTTAGGGGGGGCCCCTCCGAGAGGTTAAGTCTGGGGATTTGTGTGCTTGGAGCCCCCAACCTCGATAGAGGATTTGAAATCCAAGCTAATGGATCACCTAGTTAGAGGATTTAGAAAGCACTAAGCGTGTTAAATCTTACCGAGTTAAGGGATTTAACTGTTGTAATTGTTAGACAACAACAAGGGTTTGCTGATATGGTAAATAGTATTACCCTGGTTGATCAGATCCTTTTCATGCTCCTATATGCCTTCATACATACTGCAGATACTCCTTCTGGTTTGGCAATAAATCACACTGACACTTAACCAAAATTTCCAACACTATAACAAAACAACTCATCGACCTTATAAGCAAAACAATAGGTCGGTAACACATCACAAACCTAAGATCTCATAGAGATTAAAAACAAATCGGTTCAAGTATGACTGTTAGATTACATAGCAATCAACAACACATTGTCCAAGACAACCTCAACCACTCCTTGATCACCACTTCATCGATTCCTATAACTCATCACATGGTTTTCTCTTCGCACAATTTATTCGCTCATTCCCAAGATAAAACCATCATCTCTATGCACCAAAAACCACTTGAAACTTATCACATACAACATGCATATGTGGCATAATCATTACCGATCATCATTTGATCATAAATCAATACAATCGATTCATGAAGGTCCATCAGTTAGGGTTTGACACATCAACAGGTAGGGTTACCAGTTGATCTCACTGCTTCTTAAGTAATACCGGTTTTCTTCACTTGCTCAACTACCGATTGTAAAACAACATCTTTACCGGTTACAATCGACATCAATGACAACACAATAGTTCATCAATGCAATCTTCAATCAAATACCAACATAAAATCAGTATACAAAGCAAAATCAGTATACAAATCTAAATCAGTCGGTGGATCAAAAAAAGAATATAAAGAAAGACTTTTTCAGACTAAGCGATATTGTTGATGCATCTCACAAGCGTGGTGAAAATATTGAGAGATTATTAGGTGTTGAGTGTATCACTATCTATTCTGGGAAGTTGTGAAGTTGCATAATAACTTATTTTAAAGATGGAGAGTCAACTCAATATTTTTATATCTATGGGATTTGATTGGAGCACTACCTGGGTACACTTCAAAGCTATTCACAAAGACATCACAATCCCTGTCGTGCAAGATGTTTAGATGAACTTTTGGTAAGACACTTTTGATCATGTATGTATGCCATAGTATGGGTGAAACCTTTTTATTTGGTATGCTATTGTTGAAGAGTTATTTAGTGCTCATATACCCTTTTCCCTTGATGTTAAATGGTGAGAATTTTTTGGTAATTGAATAAATGTTGGAAAAAGTGTTGTCATCAATGACAAAGGCAGAGATTGTTGTAAATATGGTTTTCATGTTGTCATTGATGCCAAACTTGTGGTCTGAATGTTGTTTTCCATGTGGTGCAGTATATCTAAAATGATGTTTTCTATGTGGTGCAAGATATGTAAAGTTGGAAGGTAGTATATTGTGATGTTTCTAGAGCTTTGATTGATGTTGTGTATACACTGGTTGTTACAAGTGTGGTTGTCATTGCACCAAAAGATCGAATTGTTAATGCCCGATACAACCACTAGACTTATAGAATCCACAGGAGGTGGTAAAGCCATGTCACAAACCCTAGCACTGTGCTGCACAACACAAGGAGACCAAGGGCACACACCTTGCAATAATTCCCCCCAATGCAAGTGAGGGGTTTGAACTTGGGACAAAGCTATGATACCACCTGTTACAAGTGTGGTTGTCATTGCACCAAAAGGTCAACCTGTTAATGCCTGATACAATCACTAGACTTATAGAATCCACAGGAGGCAGTTAAGCCATGTCACAAACCTGAGCATTGTGTTGCACAACACAAGGAGACCAAGGGAGCACACCTTGCAACACTAGTATAGTGTTTCTATTATAACTATCTGGCACATTTTGGTTTGATATGTGGTATATATACATAAGATGGATACAGTGTTTCTATTATACCAATGATCCCAGAATTTATCTAGGATAGCTTGATGTTGGCACCATTTAATCAAATTTTTTGTCTTATGCACATCAACAATTTGTCTAGTTCTAGGATTGAAAGATAGTTGGGCTAATTAGGCTTTAGAAATATCAAGATCCTCTACTTGATCATATGATAAGACATCAACTTAGTGTTGCTTCACAACCTCTCACCATTTTACATAGGAACCATGTTGCACTTAGAGGGTTTCAACAATTTAAATTACAGACTCTAAGGTGGCTATCATTGAAGATAATTAAGGGTACCAATAGCATAATTCTTAATTTTTTTTCAATTCAATGAAAGTGATGTTAATAAAATCCTAAATTGAAGGAGGGTTTGGTGGTGGAGAGTTTAGTGGTGGAGGAGGATTTAGCTGGGTAGGTTTTGGATTAATAGACATTGTAAAAATGATTGAATTTCATAATTAAATAAATTAACAAATTTTCAAGTAAAAACTAGAATTTGTATAAAAATACCTAATTTACACTAAAATAGTTAAAAATGAATGCAAAAACAAAAAACAAATGAAGGAAAACAAAAACAAATACATACTGGTAGGTGGAATTTGATTTTAAATTATGGATATTAGTAGATATATGATATTTGTTTTTGAGACTCATTGCTTGGCTCTTTTCTCTTGCTATCATGGGTTAAAATGACCCATGATGGCTCAAATTTTTTTTTTATAATGTGACAACACAAATGGATATCTATTTGCTAGCATAGTGATAACAACCAAATTTGAAACAAAAAAATGCAATCAATACCTAATTACAAAGTGACATGAATTTAGAAGTAAGAAGAGACAATAAAATGCTCATGAGATAGGAGCTTTAGGAAACATAAAGTATGTTTAAATGCTTCAATGAATTAATTAAAAACCAAAACAATATTCTCTAAATGTCTTATTTTATTTATGTAATACAAGTTGCAATGACTATAGAGTATTGGGATTCGTCTTATTAGAATTGATGGACAAATTCTTCACCCATATTCCTATGCAACATAGCAAAAAACTCCAAATGTTCTATGGACACCAAAACCTAAAGAAGAAAAGAAAACCAAAATTGTTGATGCTCCTACATCAAGCTCCAACAGAGACAAAAGATCATATACTATGGTTCATGAGATCGTTAATATAATTACTGTAGTTGGAGATCTTTGGTACGATTAGCCAAGAAGAATCCTCCAAAGGATGATTGTGCCATTTCACCACGTACTTGAAATATTCCTTCCTATAGATCTTCTTCAACAGTTGTTTATTGAGAATACATTCACTTTCTAGTGGAATTGATTGGGTCACTTGCTAGTCTTCATAGAATTTCAATTCCAAATATGTTGTCTCTTCATTTGCAACACCTTTTTATGGATATATATCAGTGACAATGAAGATAGGGGAAATACCTATTCCTAGAGGAAGGTCAATCTAGTATGCATTGGCTGAAAACTTCTGGAGAATTTTGCAAGGACCTATTTTCTTTATTCTTAGTTTATTATATGCACCTATAGAGAACCTTTCTTTCCTAAGATGAGCCAAAACAAGACCACCCACCTAAAAATGATTTTCTTTTTGCTTCTTATTAGCATATTGTTTGTATTGTTGATCACTTCCTTCAATGTTAAACTTAACCTCCTCATGAAGGTCATGAATGAATTTACTAAAATCTTTTCCATTTGCACTTCTCTTCTCCAAATCACAAAGATCTTTGAGTTCACATATACCCCTAGGATGCATGTCATAAACAATATAGAATGGGTTGAAAACTATACTCCTATTCATTGAATCATTATAGAAAACTCAGCATGTGCTAAGGCCATATCCTAACTACTACCTGTGTGTTTCCAACAAGACACCTCAACATATTACCCAAATTTTGATTCACTAACTCAATTCGGTCATTTGCCTAGGGGTGATAAGATGAACTAAAACTTAGATGTGTACCTAACTTCTTCCAAAGGTTTCTCCAAAAATTCCCTACAAACTTTGTATCTCTATTAGATATTGTACTTCTTGGAATACCATGCAATCTAACCACTTCTTTAAAAATTGAATTCACAATATGGGTGAAATCACTAGTCCTCTTGCATGGAATGAAAAGGACCACTTTAGAGATCCTATCCACTATTACAAATATAGAATAATTTCCTCTTTGATTCCTAGGCACACCCATAACAAAATCCATATTTACACACTCCCATGGTCTATATGGAATAGGCAATGGTTGGTACAAACCAACATTTTGACTTCTCCCCTTTGGCATGTTGACAAACTCTACATCTTTCCACATACTTCTTTACATCATCCTACATACGTGGTGAATAATAATGTGTACTCAATTGTAGATATATTTTATCTTATCCAAATTGTCCTACTAGGCTACCACAATGCTTCTTCTTCAAGAGATTCTCTTATGGACCCTCTAGGTTGATGAATAATGATGAACAACAAATACCCTAACTGGTACTGAGAGGTGGGGGGGGTGAATAAGTACATTCAAAAACTTCTTCACAACTTAATCAAGTTAAAACAATGCTAACCGGTTGTCTTCATTACTGAACTTAACCATGGCAATACTGGTTAAACACAGTAAGACTTCAGACAACTTAAACCTGTAAAATTGAATGCTTCAAATATCATTCAATCCTTGATAACTACTTCACTCATAAACATATGTATGAGATGTATCAGTAATATCATAATCATTAGCTCTCCACGCATAATCACTTAA
This sequence comes from Cryptomeria japonica, assembly GCF_030272615.1. Lineage (NCBI taxonomy): Eukaryota > Viridiplantae > Streptophyta > Pinopsida > Cupressales > Cupressaceae > Cryptomeria > Cryptomeria japonica. The sequence goes on from NC_081414.1 coordinate 8,056,309, forward strand.
ACAAAGAATACTTAATCATCACATGAAAAACACACAACTCATGACACACAGATTTTTCATGTGGAAACCCAAATGGGAAAAACCACGTTGGGGATGAATACCCACAAGCTTGTTTTGAACTCTTTTGAATATCGCTCTATTAGGAGCCTAGTCTGGTTAAAGAATTTACAATAAGGTTCTGTTAGGAACCAATCCCGTTAAAGATCACTCGGTTAAGGGATGGCTATATACCCTGTTAAAGGTTACCTTGCTAGAGGATTTAAAGAACTCAATGAACTTGAGTCACCTGGTTAGAGGTTTTACAATAAGCCTGTTAAAGCTACCTAACAAAGGGATTTTCCTTCTGTTGAAATGGTTAGAAGACAACGGGTAAAACTTTGATATGATAACAACACTATATGCTAAGGTAGATCCTTTTTAGTTCCTCTACTCTGCAATCACACTCTACAGTTTTCACTCACTGGTTTGGCAAGTATCTCATCACTCGGATACACACACAAATTTTTCCAACACTTACAATAACAAACATCATCGAACTTATAGACAACAATTAGGTTAGTAACATAAACCCTAAACCCTAAGTATTTAGGTTTACTATTACAAGCGGTCCAATCCTGACCATTCAAACACATTACATAGAATGAAACAATCTCAAACAAATCACAAGTCATTCTGCATCGTCCATTCTTCACCGCACATAGAAATCAGTAACCCATCATGCTTTCTTCTCATACTGCTAAGAAGTATGTTCATTCTCGAGGTAGACATTAAATACAGTCGATCTTCATATGCAAGATCCTAAAGGAAATCCTTCATGTGCACAAAACTGACATGGCATCTCCGTCTCATCCTTATTTCTTAGCTAACTCATCATAGAATATCATCAGTTGCATCACACAAGCTAGATTGCCAAACCAGAAACCCTAGAGCTGAGACTACCAACCGGTAGTCACACTTAGTGAAACCCTGACACCAGTTCACTAAATCTCTTCATACATGTTCTCCAACTGGATCATCAATAACAACTTCCAATCTTCATACCGGTTGACCTATACTTATTGACAACAATGACAACATATATTATTAACATATTATCATACCGGTTCATCATATGCCAACATAGGTATGCACAATGTAGTGCCTTTAAACAACAAACCTTCCTATAGCATAAAATCAATTCAAGGGCCTCTATCTCTATTGATTGGACCACTACAAGCTTCATATGCTTGTTTAAAAAATCTAGATCATCTACATAAAACTCCTTCAAACTATCAAATCCAACACTATAGCTTGAATTCCATGCAACAATAAACTTCTTCTACTTAGTGAATCAACAACCTTATTTGTTTGCTCACTCTTATGCTTCAGCTCAAAATTAAAACTTTGAAGATATTCTACCCATTTTGCATGCCTCCGATTTAGTTTATGTTGGCTATTTATGAACTACAATACATGGTTATCTGTATAGACAACAAACTCCTTGGGAAGAAATTAATGCCTTCACTTCTTTAAAGATTGAATCAATGTCTTTTTCACTAAAATAAGCCACTAGTTTTCCTTCTTGATTAACAACAATCCCTATTGCCAAACCACTTGCATCACATAAACTTTGAAATACCTTATGGATATCAGGTAATGCAAGTATAAGTTGCTTAGTTACTCTATATTAAATAAATTGGAAACTCTTTTCAAGCTCTTTGGTCCAATCAAATTTCTTTCTAAAACCCTTAATTGTCTCAAGTATAGGAGCAACTATATGACTGGAATTTTTAATAAACTTCTTATAGAAACTAGAAAGCCCATGAAAGCTTCTTACCTCATATGTAATTTTATGTATTGGCCAATCAATAGTTGCTTGAAACATCTCCATGTCCATCTTCAATCCATCCCTAGATACTACAAAACCCAAATAAATAAATTCAGTCTCCATAAACACACACTTTATTAGATTCATCAACAACTTATTTTCATGCAACCTTGTCATAACCATCCTCAAATGTTGTAGGTCATCTTATTTAGATTTTTTGAAAACCAAAATATCTTCAAGATACACAATAAAAAAATTCCCCAAAAATGACTTTAAGACTTCATTCATGACTCATAAAGGTACTAGGTGCATTTGTGAGCCCAAAGGGCACAAGCAACCATTCATAAAGTCCATCATTAGTCATCCATTCATCAAGTCATCAAGTCATAGAGCCACTCATCCATCATTAGTCATACATTCATAAAGTCCATCATTAGTCATCCATTCATCCATTCATTAAGTCATTAGTCATTGGAGATCAATCTTTGAACAATGCATAGAACCACTTTAACAATTCATCAAGTCATCCATTCTTAGAATTGGAAACCTATATCTGATTATGATCTTATTGATGGATCTAGCATCTGTGCACATTCTCAACTCACCTCCTTTATTAAGTACTAGGATTTTTGGAACATCATAATGGCTAAGACTCTCTTATCAACCCTTTCTCAAGCAATTCTTCAACTTGTTTCCTAATCTCCCCATTCACCTTAGGAGACAATCTATATGAAGCCTTGTTTAGAAGGATAGCTCTAGGAATCAAATCCATGTGATGACTAACACTCCTCATAGGAAGAAACTCATTTGGTATATCTGTTGCTACAATATTAATATGCTCCTTCAAGATTTCTTGTATCTTTGTGTAAAGTCAAAAATTGTATACCCCAATTCCACCTACACTTTTGTAGCCACTTTAGTGTCCATTCCCCTAGCATTTGAGTAGGCTTATTTCAACTCTTGCATCAACATTTTCCCTCTTGATATGTTCAAGACACCTTTTCAAAAGCTACCTTTCAACATCAATTTTTGCATTAGTCACATGTTTCTCTTTCCACTCATTACTTTTTAGCATGATTCATTTGGACACTAGTGTGCCACGCAACCATCCACGTACTATGCATTCATCTTATGACATCTTAACGTTTAAATGTCGATTATGATCATTTTGACACTTGTCATCTACCCAGGCTGATGGAAACGACTCAATTATTTTTGAAATGGCTCACCAATTCTCTTTTTCCCTCTTTTTCTTTTTTTTTGAATCCCTCTCTTTTATTCACGTGATCTCTCTTGGTTCTATCAAGAAAAATCTCTCATTTTCTGGGCTCTCACAACTTTCTCTTGCTCTCTCTTGCTTTCTACAGTATCTCTAATTTGCTACAACACTCTCAAGATCTCACAAGAATCTTCATAGCTCTATTGGCTTTCTCAAGCCTATCTAGCAATATCTTTTCATTTATGTTGTATTTGAGCATCTTGGGTATTTATCACATCCCTTATCTATTTGATCATTTATCATTTTATGAAATTCCTTTATTTTCAATTAAAGTGGTATTTTTTGTACTTAATACTTCATGTGTTGTGTTGAGTGAAAGATTTGATGATGTTTCTATGATTCAAGCTTAGAATCCTTTTATTTTGTCTCTTTCGATCAGTATTAATTCAAGAATATGCATAGTTAATACAGGTCATAGATTCTAATCTTAGTAGTTTGAAGTTGAGAAAATAGTTTGTTTTTTCTTCAGGTAGGCTCTAGAACCAGCCCCTTTCTTATGAAATACTGATGTATTGCATGCTTAGTTGAGTTGTGATGTCTTTTGATCTATCTATCTATCTGGTTGTTTGTTTGTGCAAGTGTAAACACCAAAGTGGGGGTTTATCTAAGGCAAACCCCTATACAACCCCAATATTTTTCCTCTTTTGTATGTGTGTAGGTTTCTTGAAGGCATTTGAATGTATGAGGATTTTCTTATGCTTTATTTATTTCATTTATATTCATTTTGTTTATATATATTATCTAGTATTCACTGTTAGATTTCTAACTTCTAGGTTTTATAGGCTAATTAAAACACAGAGTTGAGTTTTTGTGTTTCTGAATCTTTTTTGTTCATGGTCTGTACGAGACTACAATTCCCCACACAAACATCTATGCACCATGTTGGTGTCCTTAGTCGAGATGCTCATATTTGGATCATAAACTCCCTATCATCTGCTCTTTTCATTTCTATAATTAGATATCTTCACCAGTTGCATTAGTTGGAGATATATGATTGTGGGGTGTGAAATTGGCTCTCAAGGGATCATAGATTTTCCCCTTTCAGTGCCAAATTTACACCATTACACTTTGTAGGCAAATGAACCAACTTTGTAGAGGTGAGCACAATATTGGGCTTTAGTACCAAAGTAAACCCTACTTCATTCTTCATGGTATGTAAAAAAAAATTTATACTCACCATCATTACCTTGCAATTGATGTACTCTTATTTTTTTTGTTAAGGCATCAAAGTATGCTTGACACCATTCTTCTCCAAAGAGTAACTACTATTCCTCCTATCATGCATGGATTTTCGATCAAACTGCCAAGGTCTACCAAGCAAAATATGGCATGCATCCATGGGCATGATATCACACATGAAACTATTCTTATAACTTCCAATTTAAAAGTCCACTAAGGCCTATACATATACTAACAAATGATACCCCTTTTGTAGCTAAGAAACTTTATAAGGAGAAGGATGTTTAATTCTTTTAAGGCCTAGTTTTTCTACCATTTCAACAACCACAAGATTATCGGTACTACCAATGCCAATTATTAATTTGCGGCACTTACCTTGTTGGCAAGAGACACTGTTCCAAAATAAATTTGTTCTTGAGGATTGTTTAGGGGTTGTCATTGATGGCAACTAAGATCAGCTGTGTTATCCGGTATATGCCAAATCACTTTACCAGAAGTTTTTCTTAAGTCTAGAAGGTAGAACACAATGTTCAGTAGAATATGAGTACATTGAGCAGAAATTGATTTTGGGTGCACATTTTCATTTGCAGTAGAAGAGTTAGTTGATAATTTGTTGGTTGGAATCGCTTTGTCTGCAATCCTAGCTTTTGATGTTGACTCTTGTGCAAGTTTGATGATTCGGTATTTCAGAAAGAACATAGTTATTTGGGTTATTTTGGTGTAGCGTGTTATGCAGAATCTTCAGGATGATTTTGCTAGCTGGTGTTGTGTTCAAGGTTGTTGTGCCAACTTATTTGAAGCATATTACCAATTTGTTTTGGTCCGCATGAACATTGGTAATTAGATTGAGCTGAATTCTTGTTACACATTTTATCTTTTTGGAGCTAACATGTTGAAGACCTAATCAAGTGTTGTGGATATATAAGACTGATCTATATGAGAATTTTGTGATTTGATGGTGGTGTGCAAAGATTGTGTGAGTGTCTGTGTGCAGTTTCACATGCACTATCTTTGGATTTGTGCTCTGGTATATGACAGAATAGAGCTGAACATAGAAGTGTGTCAGAACAATGGTAGAAGACTCTTTGTGCTTAACTAGAACTGCATTTTGGCATTTGTAAATGCTATTCATTAGTTCAGACAATCAGTTATCATTTGTAATCATTTGTAGGATAGTGAATACTCCGGGGGTTGCAGCCCTCTCCTTGGTAATAAAGCAGTGAGCTCTAGGCAGTGTGCTTGAATGCATGTGCATCCCCCTCTGTAATATTATTATACTCTTGATCACAGTAATATAATATTATGGGTCTCAATCCCACTGTGGTTTTTTTTCTTTCCGGGTTTCCACGTAAAAATATTGGTGTTATGGTTTTATGCTTGTGTGTGTTGAGTTTCTGCACATTACTTTTATTCATTTGCATCTGGTGGTTTAAGTATTAGTTAAGAAAAGTTATAAATTGCAAAACACTTATTCACCCCCCCCCTCTCAGTGTTAATTGATCCCAACAATTGGTATTAGATCCTAGTTCCTCTGAGGAAGCCTTACAGCTTGAGGAAGATCCGAGATAGTGAAGCAATGAAATCCACTTTACAGAAACAACTTATTGTGGCACTTGAAGATCTAGATACAGTAAGAAAAGAAGCAAATAGCCTAAGAAGAAATCTGAATGATGCTACAGACTTCATTGAGTCATTGAAGGAAAAAGTGAACACATCTAGAAAAAAAGGAAATGAGCTTATGTACAAACTCAAGGAGAAATAAGACTAAAGCTTTGATGACCAAGACTTAAAAGATAAGACAGATGAATGTGAAAAACCTGCTAGAGATAATCCAGTCTTGAAGAATGAAATGCAATCCATTGTGATGAAGCTGATAAAGGAGGTTGAAGACATGAGGAAGAATGAGGAAAGGTTGAATCAGTCATTAAAGGATAGATCTAATGAATGTTGAAGACTTAATCATGAAAATGACCTATTGAAGCTTGAATTGATACAATCTGGTAATATTGAGCAAGAGATTGAAAGAAAGATCATAATTCTGAGAGATGAAATTATGACTTCTAATGGGCACAAATAAAAATTCAATTCTAGCTCAACTAAGATGGATGATATGCTACAAAGCCAGAAGAATAAAGGTGATATGGAAGGACTTGGATTTGAGAAAGGAGAAAGCTCTGGATCGGGTCAAAGAAATCATCAGAAGAACAAGAGATCTCTGGTAAAGCAACCTAATACTTATAAATTCAATGGTAAATTCTTTGTTTGTAATAAATCTAGTCATATGGAAAGTCAATGCAGAAATAGGGCAAATCAAAATAATTCATCATCCTCCGAACAATGCCTCAATTGCAATAAATATGATCATAAGTCAGCTGAATGCAGAAGTATGGTAAATAGGAGAAATATGAGATTTTATGCTTGTGGAATATTTGTACATATTTCTAATCAATGTAGATCAAGGTGAATTCAAGGTAATTCTAGGTCTAATCACAGAAAACATTGTTTTCTGATGGGATGGGGTTTGGGATAGACTAGTCTAATCTATGCTCCTGGATCCTTCCCTGGGATCATCTGGTGTTCTCTCCACACCCTAGGGTCTCTAGGACTTCCCTTTTGCTTGAGGAATCCCCTGACCTTGCCCAATCCACCCACCAATGAGTTGCTATGCTACTCCTATGGTCTCACCTACTCATGAAACTCAAAACCCCTTACTATGGCTAATAAGGGCTAAGGCTTGTTCCACACTTTCCAAGGTCTTAGCAAGGTTAAATTAGGTCTTAAACCATTTTTTACATCCCTCCATGTGCCCCCAAGAAATTTTTACCTTCATCCTTTCTACCGATTTCACTGTTTTGTGTTTTTGCTTACAAAACAGGGCTACAAGGATTAGGACCAATTAGGCCTCCTAACCGGTCTTCTAGGGCTCCCTCTCACAAACGATGCATAAAAAACCCTAACTCCCAAAATGGACTGCCATTCAATTGTCAAGGGCTCAAGGATTTTCTAGGTTTTGGGCCTCCAAATGGCTGTACAGTGCCTAGGGCAAATTTTGGGGTTTTTAAGGGTTTTGTGAGGGTTTTATGGTCTTCCTGGGTCACATGAAGGTTTTGTGTGTTATCCACCTTGTTTGGATTAGTGGAGGCTCCTCCTTCACACTAATGATGCTTCTAACACTCCTCTACACCTCCTCCAAAGGATATACTCTCCTATGTCCAACCTTGCTCTCCAAGACCTCTGCAATTCAACCTCTCCTAACCGAGCACTGTCCAGTCTCACCTAGGAGTGGGTCTTTGCTTGGGCTTCCTACATTTTTAAGGGCCCTGCTTGTTTTTCAATATGGTACAAGGTCTGAACTCTCATTCCCCATGGTTTCATGGTGGTTCCACAACAGGGAATGGAGTTATGCAGCCATTTACACAATCCTGTCCAAAATTGGACAGTAAGAAGACAGTTTACAAACTATTCACAAACTCACTCAATCTGCAAGTAAGAACCTAAAATAATTGCTTTAAATGAAAGTATTTACACCATGAAAGACAAACCACATAGTTTTGGACATATCTCAATCTATTAATTTGCTTGTTTTCTTCATTCAAACTGACTGGTAACAGTTTTACAGTCTCAGTCCGATTTTTCTGCTAGGGCCATACAAAGTCTGACATCCAACCCCTTGTTTTAGGGTTTTTAAGTACTTATACTACCTATACCTTGGTCAGTATGCCACATTTAGGGTTTTCCATGCCAACCTAAGGATTTTGACATCATGGTGGAAAAGTTGCTTGACAACTTTTCAAGGTTGTCATGCAACTCTTGCAACTTTTGAGCAACTTTCCCAATGTTGCTCTTCATGACTCCTAGACCCACAATGGGCCAACCTAAGGACACCACCATGATATGAAGGACCCCTAAACACCTCTAGGACACACATACCTTCCATCTTCAAGAAAATCACAATCTTGACGTATGACCCCTAAGACCTCCTCTAGGACCCTACCTAGGACCTATGAGCACATGGCTCATTATTTTATGTACAATGTCTTCTAAAGAAGCATAACACCAACAAGAAAAAGAAAGAGAAAGAGTCTAGAAGGGTGCTCCTGCACCATACTCCCCCTCTGCACACAACTAAGAATTAGAAGAAGAGATGAGAGTCGGGTCTATTCCAAGTGCCTTGAACCTGCTCTCCTCCACCCATGTAGCTTCAGATATTGGTTGATCTGCCCATTTCACTAAGTGCTCCATGTAGACTTGATATCTAGTTGACTTCTTCACCCTTGATTCCAAGATCTCCTCTGCTTTAGGCTTCTTCACCTATGGTAAGACATTAACATCAAGGTCCTACAGTACCTTGGCTTGGTTCTTAGTCTGCCCTTCTATCTCGCCCTTATACATGATCAGGTCAACTACATTAAAGACTGGTGATATAGCTAAATCTGAAGGCAGGTCAACTTTGTAGGCATTCTTACCATATTGCGACAGGATTCTACAAGGTCCTACCCTTCTCATCTGCAATTTGGTAGGCTTACCACCTTGCATCCTAGCTTTGCTCAAATGTACCATCACATAGTCACCCACCTTAAACTAAACTTCTCTCCTTTTCTCATCCACTTTGGCTTTTGGTTTTTGAGTGGATTCAAGGATGGCCTTCTTAACCTTCTCTTGAACTTCCTTTATGGTTTGAGTGAAGTCTTCTACTTGCCCACTCTTCATTTCCAAACTACCAAGGTCTCTCAACTCACATACTCCTCTTGGATGTCTGCCATAGACAACCTCAAAAGGACTTCTATCAGTGGTTCTATTCACACTGTCATTATATGCATACTCTGCTTGAGAAATGATTAGGTCCCATGTTTGGCCATACTCCTTAGTTAAACACCTCAACAAGTTACCTAACACCCTATTGTTGACTTCAGTCTGACCATCTGTTTGTGGATGGTAAGCTGAGCTAAATGACAAGTTAGTTCCTAGTCTCCTCCATAATGTTTGCCAAAAATGACCCATGAACTTGTTGTCCTTGTGTGAAACAATGCTTAAAGGGAGTTCATGAATCCTAACAATCTCTTTGAAGAAGAGATGTGCAACATAGCTTGCATCATGTGTAGTCTTACATGGGATAAAATGACTCATCTTGGAAAATCTATCTACTACCACATAGATGTTGTCCATACCTATTTTTGTCTTGGGAAGTCCTACTACAAAGTCCATGCTTATACATTCCCAAGGTCTGTTAGGGACTGGTAATGGTTCATATAAACCGGCATTGCTTGATCCACCTTTGGCTCTTTGGCATACACCACACCGTTCTACATAACTTTTCACATCTCTTGGCAACTTTGGCCAATAATAGTACCTCTGTACTAAATCCAAGGTTTTGTTAACTCCAAAATGTCCACTTAAACTGCCATTATGTTTTTCTTGGATGAGGTTCTCACTCATGGATCCTCTAGGTACACACAACTGGTTTCCCTTGAACAAGAGACCATTTTGGAGAGTGTAATCTACATACTCACCATGGAAATGGTTCTCAAACTCTTTGCAAACCTTGTAAGCTGTTGAGAAGTCAGCATCTCCTTCATAGAGGTCTTTGAAACCTTCTATTCCTATGCTCTGCAATTGTAACTCTTGAACTGTCAACAACTTCCTGCTCAATGCATCTACCACCCTGTTAAGTTGCCCCTTCTTATGCTTGATGGTGAAGGTGAAGGATTGGAGGTATTCCATCCATTTCAGATGCCTATTGCTTAGCTTCTCTTGAGTGTTTATGTAACTCAATACCTGATTGTCTGTGAACACTACAAATTCTTTTGGGAGTAGGTAATGCCTCCATTTTTTAAGAGACTGCACTAATGCATACAACTCTAGGTCATAGGCTGAGTACTTTTTCTTTACTTCATTGAGCTTCTCACTAAAAAATGCCACAGGTCTTCCCTCTTGACTCAATACACCATCTACTGCAACTCCACTTGCATCACACTCCAAAGTGAATAGCTTATCAAACGTAGGTAGGAGAAGGATAGTTTTTGTGGCTACTTCCTGTTTCAACAATTGAAATGCTTTGTCTGCCTACTCAGTCCATTTAAACTTAGTTTTCAAACCTCCTTTTATGGTGTCAAGGACTGGTGCACATATGCCATTGAAATTCCTCACAAATTTCCTATAGAATTGAGCTAATCCATGAAAACTTCTAACTTCAGTCCCTGTTTTAGGTGTAGGCCAATTCAAAATTGCCTCCACTTTGCTTGGATCCATCTTCAAGGTTCCTTTAGACACCACAAATCCTAAGTAAACTAGCTCTTGCTTCAAGAAGTCACACTTCTCAAGGTTGATGGATAATTTCTCCTCATGCAACCTTTCTAAAACTAACCTCAAATGCTCAAGGTGTTCCTCCTTGGTTCTACTATAGATGAGAATGTCATCTAGGTACACCACCACAAATCTTCCTGTGAAATCTTTTAATACCTCATTCATCAACCTCATGAAGGTGCTTGGAGAATTAGTAAGCCCAAATGGCATCACCAGCCACTCATACAATCCTTCTGTGGTTTTAAAAGCAGTCTTCCACTCATCACCCTCCTTAATTCTTATCTGGTGATAACCACTTTTAAGGTCTAGCTTGGTAAAATACATAGCCCCTCCTAAACAATCCATTAGATCCTCTATTCTAGGAATAGGAAACCTATACCTTATGGTAATCCTATTGATTTCTCTTGAGTCAGTGCATAGTCTCCACTTACCTCCTTTTTTTGATGCTAGCACTACCGGGACTGCACATGGGCTGATGCTCTTCTTAATCAGTCCTTGTTCCAATAACTCCTACACTTGCCTTGCTACTTCCTCATTTTGATCAAGTGTGAGCTTATATGCAACCTTGTTAGGTAAGGACGCACCAAGAACAAAGTCTATTTGATGGCTTATAGACCTTCTTGGTGGGAGTGTTGCAGGTGCTCCATCACTCACTATATCCTTATACTCTTGCAACATTTGCTTTACCTCCTTGGGTACTTCTGCCTGCAACTTGTCTGCTTTCTCACTTGGGTTCACAAAGATGGCACACTTTACTATCTCCTCTTCATGTAGCAAATTTAGGAACTCTTTACCAGTAGCCATTAAGACACTAGGTGCTATTGAAGTGCCCTCTTCATCCTCTGTCAAAGACTAAATTTTGAAAGTCTTGTTGTCCTTCTTAAATGATATGGAGTTCTCCTCTCCATCATAGATCACCTTCCTATCAAATTGCTAGGGTCTTCCTAGCAATAAGTGACATGCATCCATAGGCAACACATCACAAAGGATCTTATCCTTGTATCCTCCAATAGAAAACTCTACCCAAGTCTGCTCATTGACTAGCACACTCTGTCCTTTGTTCAACCAAGTCACCTTGTAAGGATTGGTGTGGGGTATTCTTGTGAGTTTCAACTTCCTAACTGCCTCTTCTGAGATGATGTTGTTAGTTGAGCCTGTATCAACTATCACCTTGCACACTTTACCAAGAACTTTGCATCTCACGCTAAACAATGCTCTCCTATGTTTGGGTTCCTCCTTAACCGACTGTCTGATCAGAATCCTATTGAACATCAGATTCTCACCAACTTCTAATTCAATCTGGTCCACATCCAGTGTCTTGCTGCTTGAAGAGTCTTCTTGTGCATAAACAACCCTCTTTCCACTGTTTGATGTGGTAGGCTTGTCAGGGCATCTATATGTCGGGTGTCCCAATTGTCCACAATTGTAACACTTCATAGTTGCAAAATAGGAGTTACCTCTGTTGGTACCTCTACCCCTATTTGGACCACCTTGTGCACCTCTTCCTCTAGAGTGTCCTTCTCTGAGATTGGTTTCACTACCATGCTTAGTCAACTTGGCTTCTCCTTGGTTTCTCTGCTCATTTGCTTTGCTTTGGTAACCACCTCGGTGATTCACTTGGTCTCTACCTCTGCCTCTACCCCTATTATTGGAGTCTCCTTTCCTTTTGTTCCTCTCTTCTACCTTGACAACAAGCTGATGACATTTTTGAACAGTAGTAGGAATCCATAGGCTTATCTCCTCTTGTATGTTCCACTTTAGGCCACTTAGATACCTAGCCACCTTAATGGATTCATCTTCTTGGACCTTTGATCTAAGACAAAGTTTTTGAAACTCTTCAGTGTAGGGGGTTACATCAAGATCTTTCTGCTTCAATCCTTGTCTCTTCTTATGAAGTTGGACTTCATAATCCTCTAGTAAGTAGTTCTCCTTAATCTTACTCACCATAGCTTTCCAATTTGCAATAGGTAGCTTTCCCATGCTAACCCTTTCTTCTTGCAGGTACTTCCACCATGTCAAAGTTGCTCCCCTTAATCTTGATTTGGCAACTTTAACCTTTTGAGCCTCTATCACTCCTTCACACTCAAAGTGGTTTTCCATGCCCTCAATCCATTCCATAACAGTGTCTATGTCCATTCTTCCACTGAAATGTGGCAATCCTTCAAAAGCTTTGGTGTTCAAAGCCTTAATAGCCTTCACAAAACGTTCTTCATTGAACAAGGGATCTGGTTAAGGGATTATGTCATCTATGTCTATAGTTCTCTTGCCTTTACCCTTGGTGTCTTCATCCCAAGGTTCATGTGTTCTCTGATCCACCACTTCCTACAGTTTATCCCTTATCTCACTCATTGTTGCTTCAAGGAGTCTATTTTTCTCCTTCTGCTCTTCCACCTCTCTAGCTAGCTCTGCATTAGTGACCATTCTGCTCTCCCCTACTGATTCACCAGTATATAGAGACATACATAGTCCAACAAGTCTTTAACCTGGCTCTGATACCAATTTGATGAGATGGGGTTTGGGATAGACTAGCCTAGTCTATTCTCTTAGATCCTTCCCTGGGATCACCTGGTGTTCTCTCCATGCCCTAGGGTCTCTAGGACTTCCCTTTTGCTTGAGGAATCCCCTGACCTTGCCCAATCCACCCACCAATTAGTTGCTATGCTGCTCCTATGGTCTCACCTACTCATGAGACTCAAAACCCCTTACTATGGCTAATAAGGGCTAAGGATTTTTCCACACTTTCCAAGGTCTTAGCAAGGTTAAATTAGGTCTTAAACCATGTTTTACATCCCTCCATGTTCCCCCAAGAAGTTTCTACCTTCATCCTTTCTACCGATTTCACTGTTTTGTGTTTTTGCTTACAAAACAGGGCTACAAGGATTAGGACCAATTAGGCCTCCTAACCGGTCTTCTAGGGCTCCCTCTCACAAACGATGTATAAATATCCCTAACTCTCAAAATGGATTGCCATTCAATTGGCAAGGGCTCAAGGATTTTCTATGTTTTGGGCCTCCAAATGGCCGTACAGTGCCTAGGGCAAATTTTGGGGTTTTAAGGGTTTCATGAGGGTTTTGTGGTCTGCCTGGGTCACAGTGAAGGTTTTGTGTGTTAGCCACCTTGTTTGGATTGGTGGAGGCTCCTCCTTCACACTAATGATGCTTCTAACACTCCTCTACACCTCCTCCAAAGGATATACTCTCCTCTATCCAACCTTTCTCTCCAAGACCTCTGCAATTCAACCTCTCCTAACCGGGCACTGTCCAGTCTTGCCTAGGAGTGGGTCTTTGCTTGGGCTTCCTACATTTTTAAGGGACCTACTTGTTTTTCAATATGGTACAAGGTTTTCACTCTCATTCCCCATGGTTTCATGGTGGTTCCACAACAGGGAATGGAGTTATGCATCCATTTACACAATCTTGTCCAAAACTGGACAGTAAGAAGACAATTTACAAACTATTCACAAACACACTCAATCTGCAAGTAAGAACCTAAAATAATTGCTTGAAATGAAAGTATTTACACAATGAAAGACAAACCACACAGTTTTGGGCATATCTCAATCCATTAATTTGCTTGTTTTCTTCATTCAAACTGATTGGTAATAGTTTTACAGTCTCAGTCTAATTTTTCTGCTAGGGCCGTACAAAGTCTGACATCCAACCCCTTGTATTAGGGTTTGCAAGTACTTATAATACCTATACCTTGATCGGTGTGCCACATTTAGGGTTGTCCATGCCAACCTAAGGATTTTGACATCATGGTGGAAAAGTTGCTTGACAACTTTTAAAAGTTGTCATGCAACTTTTGCAACTTTTGAGCAACTTTCCCAATGTTGCTATTCATGACTCCTAGACCCACAATGGGCCAACCTAAGGACACCACCATGATATGAAGGACCCCTAAACACCTCCAGGACACACATACCTTCCATCTTCAAGAAAATCACAATCTTGACTTATGACCCCTAGGACCTCCTCTAGGACCCTACCTAGGACCTATGAGCACATGGCTCATTATTTTATGTACAATGGCTTCTAAAGAAGCATAACACCAACAAGACAAAGAAAGAGAAAAAGTTTGGAAGGGTTCTCCTACACCATTTTCTATGCTTGCAACAAATCTTGTCACATTGCTAAATTTTGTAGAAGCAAGAATATGAACCAAAATGTTCCACTAGACAAAAACAAGTCAGATGATAAGGGAAAAACAAATTTTGATGAGATCAAAGAGCAGTACAAAAAGAAGTGGGTGTAGTGACTGGATCTGCACCTGATTATGGTGCTAGAACCTCATCCAATAACTAAGGCATTTGGCCTTAGGGTGAAGTTCTTCATGCAGATCCTAAAAACCCCCTGTCTGAGATCTGTAACTGGATACAACAATTTGCAGATGTTTGTGAATGATCGTGCAGACGATCCTGAAGGATCACCGAAAGACTTCATATCGATTTAGGACTCTAGAATAATATTCATGAGATGTAGAGCATCCGGTAGAGTTTGGGTTGAGCATTTATTATACCTAAAAGTTAGGTATGTGGCGGATAAAAAGGCAATTTATTTTTCATTTCTCACATTGTGTTTGAAGAGAAAGAGCAGGAGAGCTTGGTGAAGAGATTGTGAAGTGAACCTAGATCTTTGAAGAGATTCGACGAAGATTTCTTGCATCCGTTTGAAGATCAAAAGGTATTTTTCAGAGTCCAATAAGTTTCTATGTTCATAACCTAAAATTCGACAATGGCATCATCTAGTGTGGCAACTCCATTGGTTATTGACATAGCTGATAGGGAAAGGCTTAAATTCAAGAACCACCCATATATTCGATGGAAGATGATCTGTAAGGGGTATTTCTGACCGTTTCGTATCCAACGTTCTACATATTGAAGGCATTAGGGCTTACATTCATTACACTTTTGAAGAGCTTGGAAACATTGAAATGTTGAAGCTTTACACAGAGCACATGGTAGATGGCATGGGGAATCTTAAACCCGAATTCAAATCACTCCAGGACAAGGGCTTCATCCAATTTATGAATTTTTTGATCTTTGATGAACTCAAATGGGTTATATTCATTATGAGTAGAGTTCATGGCGAGTTCATGTGGCTTGATATGCCACACAAGATCACAAAGAAAGCAATAAAAGTCATAACATGCTTGAATGCAACCGATGATGTACTTGGCCTAAGGAATGTGAAGAACACAACCATGACAGAGGCATCCAGTTCTAAACATGATGGAAAGTCAATGACAATTAGTGACATTATTGAGTATGATGTTATATTTTCATCCATGGTGACAGGTTATAAAGTTTATCAGTCCAACAGAGAAAAAATGACGTCTGATACGACCATTTACATTGATTTTCAAATTATTTAGGAAGATAAGCTATATGATCTATGTGAGGTACTCTGGAGTGAGCTCTTGAATAATTTGAAGAAGATAAAGAAGGATAAGATGCATGTATTCAAATTCAGTACCCTAATTATATGTCTATATTTCTATTTCATGAATGAGGTCCCCGATGTAGGAAAAGTTCAATGGACATATGACAAGATGGTGGCAGTACAGATAAAGGAGACTCTAAGTTGATTGGGTGATGCATGAGCTCAAAGAGCTATTCTTCGGGGTTATTTTAAAACTTTTCAAGGCATGATGCAGAGCAGGAAAAGGATCCCTAAGTAAATTGTGGAAAAGTATGAAAACTCCATATCCTTCTTGGTGGACATCGATCAATGTTTGATGGATGCTATCAAACCCAGGACAATTTGGATCATGTCCATGGGGTATGAGGTCAGTGGTGATATTATTGATGCATATGCTCAACACCTCTTGAGAAAGCCGGTAGACTCTATAGAGGAAAGGTTTAGAACATATAAGGAGAACAGTTTGAGCCTGCACTCTTAGTTCACCAAACCTGGAATGCACATGAGAGTAACGAAGGAAGTGGAGCATCTTGCAGAGGACATGGGAATTACAAAGGAGGCAGTTTGGAGAGCGTGAGAGTAGAATATCTTGAAGGACTGAAGGAAGAAGACATGGTGAAACCAAAGAAGACCAAACTGAAATATCCTTCCCTAAAGCCAAGGCAAATAAAGAAGCAAACACCTTCCTATGTTGCTCAAAAGCCTGTCCCTCCACCTAAGCCTCAATCCAAACCATCTAATGGAGATGAGAAGAGGAAGAAAGGAAAACCTGAAAGATTTTATATAGTAGCCATTGTGGATGAAAAGACTAAATCAGATGAAGCAGTGAGAGAAGTAAAGAAGAATGCTACTGTTGCTACGGTTGTGAAGACGCAACCCTTCGATGGAAGTCAGACTAGAAAGTAGCCAAGAGTTGATGCTGATACATTTAGTATAACTCTTAAGCAAGTCAAGGAAGCAATAAAAGAGCAAGGTAACCTTAAACTGCTTTCCCAATTCTATGATTGTTTGGATGAAAAAAGGAAGAGGTCTCTGGAAAAAGCTACTATTGTATATTTGAATAAGTATATCAAAACACTTATTGAGATTGCTTCTAAAGTCCCTAAGAGTCTATATGACATTTTGGATATGAGAAAAGAAGCTACTAGAATAGAAGATTAGAGAACTAGGGAGTATGAGTTAGTGCAACTCTATCCAGTGATTGCTAAGACATAAGTTGATAAAATCCTTAAAGAGGATAAAGAAAAATTCAGAAGTAAAACCCGTGTAAATAAAATAATGATTGGCAAGACTGAAGATGTACATAAGGATACTCGAGAGATTTTGAGAGAAATAATAAAGAAGTATGAGTATGATGTGGTTCCTGAAAGATCTCAAGAAAGTATTCATAAGTCTATTTCAGAAGTCCTTGGGATGCCAAAAATTGCAAAACCGAATGTACAGACAATCGAACCTATTGTTGTAGATGATATTAATGTCAGTCAACAGATTCCAAACTCCAGTGAAGTAGATTAGGATCCTTCGGTGATGAATTTTGATTCAGAGATGATTGTTGAGGAGGTTGGTGATGAGAAGGTAAAGGATGCAAAGATGGAATTGAAGGAGAAGGATGAAGGCAAGATTGAACAGGTTTTGGTGGCAAGAGACACTATGGAATCTGATAAGCAAAATAATATTATAAGTGACACTTATCTCATCGAAGGACCTATCAATCTGAATTCATTATCTCCTGTGCAAGCACTAAAGTTTGTAGCCTTAGCTCAAGCAAAAACTAGTGAAGACTTGTTGAAGTCTCACTTTGAGGACAACAAGCTTATATCTTTCACTACAAGTGTTCTTGAGAAATTTTTTCCAACATTCAAGAAAGATACTTATGACTTGCCCTCTTGTAAGATAAGAAGTATGCTTAAGGTAGTAGATTCTCATTTTGAATCTCTAGAGAAAGCGACAGATATAAAGATTTTGTATCATTTTAATGCTATGAGGTTAATGACAATTTTGAGAATGTTTGAAGGTGATAGGGTTAGTCTGATAATCGATGTGAAGGGCATTCAGGAGGCATTGTGTGAAGGTGGTAAAATATACATGTCATGTCTTCTATTGCCGAAGTTCACTATAAAGCTAGACAAGAAAATCAAAGAATGTGAAGGTCAACTAGCCGGTATATCTTAGTCCTACTCACCCCAGGCCATTTTTTCTAGTAATTATGAAGCTCAGGTTATGTCTTTACTTGATAGAATCAAGAGCTTGAATCAAGAAAAACATAGAATAACTGGTAGAGTGGGCGAGCTGAGGAACTTGATCACTCTCTGGTTGGATACTCTTCTGAGCAGTCAGTAGGATGCCTTGAATACACTAAATAAGACCGTTCCTTTAGATCTTTGAGGAGAAGAAATGCATGCATACCTTTTTAGTGCCCTGATAAACATTTTGGAGACCTTGAAGAAAGGTTGGGATGATCATCTACAGTCATTGAGGACTATTTTTGTAAACATTTTCAATTTTTTTTTAAATTGTTGTACATTCAATTTTGAGCGGATACCTGCCTTTGCCATTGATGTCAAAGGGGGAGAGAGTGGAGTGAAAAATGATGTATATTCTCAAGGGGAGCTTGTTAGCCTATTAAGAATCGAAGTTTTAAAATTTTGCAGTGTTTTGACTTTTTTGGTTTGACACTTAGTCATTTTTCACTAAGTGTTGCCATCAAGGAGCAGATTGTTGGAAAGAGAGTGTTCTGGAAGAAATTTGTGCTTGAGGATTATTTAGGGGTTGTCATTGATGGCAACTCAGATTAGATGCATTATCTGTTATATGTCAAATCACTTTACCAAAAGTTTTGCTTAAGTCTGGAAGGTGGAACACAATATTCGACAAAATATGAGTAGATCTCGATTTTGGGTGCACATTTTTGTTTACGGTGGAAGAGTTAGTTGATTTATTGGTTGGAATTTCTTTGTCCATAATCCCAGCTTTTGGTGTTGACTCTTGTACAAGTTTGACGATCTGGTATCTGGTATTTCAGGAAAAACATAGTTATTTGGGTCATTTTGGTGTAGAGTGTTATGTGAAATCTTTGGGATGATTTTTCTAATTGGTGTCATGTTCAAGGTTGTTGTGCTGACTTATTTGAAGTGTATTATCAATTTGTTTTGGTTCACATGAACAATGGTAATCGGATTGAGATGACTTCTTGTTACACGTTTTATCTTTTTGGAGCTGGCATGTTGGAGACCTAATCAAGTGTTGTGGATATATAAGACCGACCTATATGAGCATTTTGTGATTCAAAGGTGGTGTGCAAAGATTCTGTGAGCGTTTGTGCGTAGTTTAACATGCACTATATTTGGATTTGTGCTCCGCTATATGACAAAGCAGAGCATGACAAAGCAGTGTGTCATAACAGTGGTAGAAGACTATTTGTGCTTAACCGGAATTGCATTTTGGCATTTGTACATACTATTCATCCATTCAAACAATCAGTTATCATTTGTAATCATTTGTAGGACAGTGAATCCTCTAGGGGTTGCAACCTTCTCCTTTGTAATTGAGAAATTAGCTCTAGGAAGTGTGCTTGAATGCATGTGAATTCCCCTCTATAATATTATTATACTCCTGATCATAGTATTATAATATTCTGGGTCTCAATCCCATCATGATTTTTCCCTTTCTGGGTTTCCATGTAAAATATTTGGTGTTATGGTTTTATGCTTGTGCATGTTGAGTTTCTGCACTTTACTTTTATTCATTTACATCTGGTGGTTTAAGTATTAGTTAAGGAAAGTTATTAAATGTAGAACACCAATTCACCCCCCCTCTCAGTGTTCATTGATTCCAATAATTAGCATCAGATCCTAGTTCCTCCGAGGAAACCTTACAACTTGAGGAAGATCCGAGATAGTGAAGCAATGGAATCTAGTTTACAAAAACAACTTATTATGGCACTTGAAGATCTAGATACAACAAGAAAAGAAGCAAATAGCCTAAGAAGAAATCTGAGTGATGATAAAGACTTCATTGGGTCATTGAAGGAGAAAATAACACATCTAGAGAAAAGAGAAAGGAGCTTATGGACAAACTCAAGGAGAAAGAAGACCAAAGCATGGATGACCAAGCCTTAAAAGACAAGACAGATGAATATGCAAAACTTGCTAGAGATAATGCAGTCTTGAAGAATGAAATGCAGTCCATTGTGATGAAGGTAAAAAAGGAGGTTGAAGACAGGAGGAAGAATGAGGAAATCTTAACTCAGTCATTAAAGGATAGATCTGATGAATGTTGAAGACTTAATCATGAAAATGATATGTTGAAGCTTGAATTGATACAATCCAGGAATAA
Source organism: Cryptomeria japonica (assembly GCF_030272615.1). Taxonomy (NCBI): domain Eukaryota; kingdom Viridiplantae; phylum Streptophyta; class Pinopsida; order Cupressales; family Cupressaceae; genus Cryptomeria; species Cryptomeria japonica. Next base: position 8,076,632 of record NC_081414.1, read on the forward strand.
TGAGCAAGAGCTTGAAAGATAGATTATAATTTTGAGAGATGAACTTACCATTTCTAATGAGTACGAAGAAAAAATCAATGCTCCCTCATCTAAGTTGGATGAGATGCTACAAAGGCAGAAGAATAAAGGTGATATGGGAGGACTTTGATTTTAGAAAGGAGAAAGCTTCAAATCTGGTCAAAGCAATCATCAGAAGAATAAGAGATCTTTGGTAAGGCAACCTAGTGCTTATAAATTCAATGGTAAATGCTTTGTTTGCAATAAATTTGGTCATATGGCAAGTCAATGTTGAAATAGGTTAAATAGGAATAATTCATCATTCTCTGGAGAATGTTTCAATAGCAATAAATATGGTCATAAGTTAAATGAATGCAGAAGTATGGTGAATAGGAGAAATATAAGATGCTATGCTTGTGGAAGATTTGGACATATTGCTAATGAATGCAGATCAAAGAGAAATAAAGGTAATTCTAGGCCTAATCCGAGAAACAAAATTGTTTTCTATGCTTGCAACAAATCCGGTCATATTGCAAAATTTTGCAAAAGAAAGAATATGAACTCTTGTACCTACACTCTACCAAATTGCATACACAACCACAATCCATTCTCTATTGAACTCTTGTTTACAATGCAAATCTAAGAGAAACCATAATATCAAGAAAGATCAATGGAGATAAGAAACAATGGAGATCAAACCCTATGAACATGTGAAGGTATAACATTTATATTTTTTTATTTGCATGTTTTTTAGGTTCTTCATTGGTGTATGTTGGTTTCATTATAGAACTAGGTTTTATGTGGTTGAATCAATTTAGTTTTACAATATTTGAGTTTTCAATTCCAACATATACACAAACCATTAAGGTATCTTGCTACCTTCTCCAAATCTTCTTCACTATGACATGATCTAGTCAACAACTTGTAAAAATCTTTAGTACATTCTTTCATTGACATATCTTTCTACTTGAGATTTTGCGATCTTTTGAATAAATTAGTTTGGTAATTAGCTAGAAGAAAATTGGTCTTCAATTTTCAATTTGGCAAACATCCCGTCCCAAGAAGTTATCTTCTCCTTGTTCTTCTTTTGTCTTTCAGTTTGATCATAAACCCACCAAATTTTAGTGTGGCCTTTGTTGGCGAGAGAAACTGTACTAGTAGAGATTAGTGCATGAGGAATGTTTCAGGGTTATCATTGATGGCAACTCATATCAGAAATCACATCTGGTATATGCTGAATTGTTCTACCAGAAGTTTGATATCCATTTCGCTTAAGTATGGAAGGTAGAATATAGTATGCGATAGAGTATGAGTACATTGAACATAAATCAGTTTTGGTTGCGGTGGAAGAGTTAGGTGATTGGATATTCGAGACAACTTAATTCACAATCCTAACCTTTGGTATTGATTCTCATGCAAGATAGAAGATTCAGTATTCTATATTTCAGGAAGAATAGGGTTATTTTGGTGTAGCATGTTATGTAGAATCTTTGGGATGATTTCAGTGATTTGTTTTGAGTTTGAGGTGGTCGAGCTGACATGTGTGAAGCATATTATCAATTTGTTTAGGTCTGCATATGAATTTGTAATCGGATTGAGACAACTTCTTATTACACGTTTCACATTGCATGTTATGTGATTTTTGGGCCGACATGAAATTGATTTAATTTGATGGTGCAGTTATTAGATCGAAGTTTTATGTATATAGGTTATCAATAATTTGCATTTGCCTCACTCATAAGCTTAAGCATTTTAGATAGCAATAACATTATCATAGCATGTTAGTTTCTTTATCATAAATTAGTATTATCATAGCATTATCATGTTAGTTTAATCTTCATTTGAATCTTATCATCTTGCACCACATCATAGCTAGTTTCATATCAATATCATGTTAAGATCTTAGTTTCTTTGCATTTAGATCTTTGATCACATATCCCTCATTCTTTAGGTAGTCATCCTAGAGATCAAGTGCTCATCCAAGATGAGAGCCACCTTGATTTAACATATTCTTGTAGATAGAGAACAATGGAACAATCTTAGGAGATGGACGATTAACTTGTTTTGTCATTTAGATCTTTGTTTTGTTATGTTTCATTGGTATACTGGCTTATCTATGTTATTGATTGGCTATCCCTCATTTTAGGTATACAATTGCAAATCTAAAACTAAAGATAAACCCTTAACAAAGTGATTGCATAATCAAAACTGGAAGAAAACCATAACTATTGAAACATCATTCAATACATTGGTAGAGAAATTGGAAAAATCTTAGCAGAAAGGGACTGTGGTGGATGATGGAAGCTTTGGATAAGGTGAAGAGGTAGTAAAGTCATGTGCAAGCATACTAGAGCCAACCTGAAGAAATCTGTGTAACAACCCTCCCAAGACATCCATAACTTGAAGAAGATTTCCCTTAGTATGACTTAATTGGAAGCTAAAGTTGTCAAGGCTCTTAAAATTTGAGCTAGGTTGTTCTGTGTTTTTTGTCTAATATTTTGTTGATGGTTTGTTGTCAGTTTATTGGTTTTTATCTTTTTGGCAGCTTAATTTAAAAAGGATTTTGGGTCCCTTCAAAACCCATTTGAACCTTAATAAAAAACACCCAAAACACCAAATTTACATGGAGAAGCCTTTTTAGGAAAAAATTCCACAATATAATGAGAGACAATTATATTACCATTAAATAATAGGCTACAAAACCACCTACAAAAACTCACCTACATGAGGGTTCCATTATAGATACCAATAATATCTATCTGTAGCACCCTAAAATTGCACCCCTTACAATTTTGACCTCATTTTGGGCCCTCACCTTACCGGTCTTATCTCCATGCTTGATCAGGGCCTATTTTTGCCTCTTTTATACAACTAAGCTTCATTTTTCACTTTGTACCTTGCATGGCCACCTTGAACCTGCCCCAAAATAGGGCAGGACCAGGGCGTGGCACCTTGGGATCCCCTAAAGGGGACCTATATTGGCCCCTCTCCCTTGGACCTATCTCAAATGTGAGCGGGAAATTATCCCCCATGTCGGCCTATGTCAAAAGATTAAACAATATTTGACAATAGGCAAGTATATAAGGTGGTCTTCCCCTCTCATTTGGCATAACATAAGAACACACGATATACATTCATGAAGGCAAAATTTGAATTTCAAGTGTTCAAGCATTCATCATCTAGCATTCCTCAAGGCTGCATACTCTTCATCTATCCATTGGAGCAACATTACATCATTCATTTGCAAGCATGTGTGTGTGTGTGTTACGGTTTTGTCATATCTATGCCATATGTGATTACATCCAAGAAGCAAAGCATCATCATCATCATCTATTGCAGATCTGAAGGTATACCTTTCCATCATTTATTTCAAGCATTTGTAGTATTTCATTCAAGGTTGATTCCAAACGGGGGTTTGACTTAAGCAAACTCCTATTCCCAACCCATTTCTTCTTCTTTCTGTGTGCAGGAAAAAGGTGCGCAACTATACTTCTAGAATTAAGCTTTATTTACAGAGACTAAAAAACCCTTTTTGATGCATGGAAAGTTTGGAGGACCGATAGGAGGGAGTCCCTTTCCGGACACACATAGTCCCTGCAACTTTTGCCGGATTTTGCAGAGCAACTCCAAATTATCTCAAACTTCTCAAATCCAGGTGCACGACCGAAACTCGAATTTGTAGCTCACTTTTTTATGTATTTCATCTTCAATTCCAATACTTTGCCTATTCAAATTACAAAAGAGGGTCAAACACATTCCAAACACAATCAATCTACTTAGTATTCTATCCTTGTATCATTTTAGGATTGTGTCTAGTAGATGTTGGATATTATTGGCATATGATGAATCGACATGTTGATATGATGATAATATATGTTGTCATTGATGTCAATAGGTTCAAGTGAACCGGTATGAAGAGGTATGAGGAGATGCAGTGAACCGGTGCCAGGGTTTCACTAAGTGTGACTACCGGTTGGCAGTCTCAGCTCTAGGGTTATTGGTTTGGCGATCCAACCTGTGCGATGCAACTGGTGATACTCTGTGATGAGTTAGCCAAAAGATGTGGATGAGATCGAGGTTCCATGTCAGCTTTGTGCGCGTGAAGGATTTCCTTGAGGATCTTGCATGAGAAGATTGACTGCGTTTGAAGTCTACCTCGGGAATGGTCATTCTTCTTAGTGGTATGAGAAGAGAGTGTGACAGGTTACTGATTCCCATGTGCGGTGAAGAATGAATGATTCAAATTGACTTGTGATCTGTTTGAAATTGTAATACTCTATGCAATGTGTTTGGACAGTCAGGATTGGACCGCCTATGTTGTAAACCTAAGATGCTTAGGGTTTAGGGTTTATGCTACTGACCTAATTGATGTCTATAAGGTCGATGATGTTTGTTATTGTAAAGTTGTTGGCAAATGTTGTGTGTGTATCCGAGTGATGAGATACTTCCCAGAACAGTAAGAGGAAAATTGCAGTGTGTGATTGCAGAGTAGAGAAAATGAAAAGGATTTGCCTTGGCATGTAGTGCTTTTATCAAATCAGAAGTTTTACCTGTTGTCTTCTAATCATTTCAACAGTTGGAAAATCCATTTACTGGTTAGCTTTAACAAGATTATTGTAAAACCTTTAACAAGGTGACTCAAGATTTGAGTTCTTCAAATCCTCTAGCGAGGTAACCTTTAACAGGGTATATAGCCATCCCTTAACCGAGTGATCTCTAACAGGATTGGTTCCTAACATAACCTTATTGTATAGTCTTTAACCGGACTAGGCTCTTAACAGGGCGAACTTCAAAAGAGTTAAAAAACAAGCTTGTGGGTATTCATCCCCACCGTGGTTTTTCCCATTTGGGTTTCCACGTGATAAATTTGTGTGTTATGTGTTATGCATTTTTCATGTGATGATTATGTATTATTTGGTTGAATAATTATACATGCAGAATTAATAGGTTATGGTATTACCGGTATACCACATGCATATGTTTATGGGTGAAGTTGATATCAAGTATTGATCGTATTTGAAGTGTTCAGACTTATCAGTTTATGGTGTTTGATGTCTTACTGTGTTTAACTAGTATTGTTGTGGTTAAGTTCAGTGATGGTGACAACCAGTTGGTATTGCTTTAACCAGATAAGTTGTTGAGAAAGTTTTTGCCTGTACCGATTCACCCCCCCTCTCAGTACTGGTTGGGGTATCTATTGTTCATCATTAGATTCATCCCCCTCTTTTGAATGTAAAGTTTCCCCAACTAAAAATTGAGCTTAGTAAATTCCCACACTTCCTAGTGGAGAGTTGGCTAAGCCCCCAATTTTCCACTTTACACTATCATAACCATCATAGATTCTCTTACAACCCCTTAGTGGTCAACCATCTCAAAATAGAAGCTTCCAAAGTGTGTCACCTAGTTATTTTGTCCTTTTCCCCGAAGACAAACAATAAAAGTAACTTCACCTTTACATGGTCTCTTTCACCACCATTGGTTAAATAGTTTAACCTCTTATGGGTAAATTATTAAAGATATTAGGAAAATAATAAATTAAAGGATTTACAAGGTTGATGACACCTAAATCCTAACAACTGCCAACATCAATTACCACATATCTTCTTTGTGTTTGTTCCACAACCTCCATTCTTGCTACAAAGTTTTGCAATAACACATAGATTCCTTTATCATGGTTTCTTCGACCACCTCCTCTAACACCTCCTCTTCTCATTCTTCTTAGTGAAATTATTCCCATGCCACAATCTTCTAATCACTTGCTACTTTGATACTAAATATGATAACAACCAATTCTGAAATGGCAAAAAATACAATCAATACCCACCTACAAAGTGATGGGAACTCAGAATTGTGAAGAGATAGTTAAATGCTCATGTGATAGGAGCTTTAGGAAATCAATAGGCAACATAAAGTATGTTTAAATGATTTAGTAAGTTAATCAACCAACCAAAGTAATATTCTCTTAATCACTTATTTTATTTATGCAATACAAGATGTTATGGCTACAAAGTATTGGGATCAATCTTATTATCATTGTTGGATAAATTCTTCAACCATTTTCCTATGTATGGCTCATCTTCTTTGCCCAATCTATAAATATTGAGAAGTCACTTTCTTGCAACTTCAATTGCTCTCTTTCTCCTCCCTTTCACCAATCCCCAAAGCATCTCCACTCTTCCTTTTTAAAAAAAAAAGTTTCCTTTCCACTGATCACCCAACTTTGATAACTATTATAAAAAAATGGATCCAACACTAATGATAGATTAGTGAAATGTTACAAATGAACCAATTATGAAAATGACATAACATGTTGACTTATGTATGGAACCATGTCAACTAAGAAAAAAATAAAATAAGAGTAATAGAGCAAATAACTCCAATTCTTCCACAGACACCAAAACCTAAGCAATAAAAGAAAACCAAAATTATTGACACACCAACGCCAAATAGGCCCTTTTTAAAAATATGTTGATTTAACCAACTTTAATATATGATTTTGCTGATAAGTTATTATTTATAGTAATATATTATTTTATTAATAAAATAAAATAATATTATATAATATAATACTATTATAATATTAATATTATATATTATATTATTATTAAAGTCAATATCATATTAATATACCATATTAATATACTACTAATATTAATATATTATTTATTTTTATTTTTAAGAGGGGTAAAAGCTTTGACCCGGAGCTATGAACTGGTGAGGCCACAAATAGGGGACCTCATTCCCATTTTAACATTCAACAATATGACCCTTGCGGGGTTTGAATGTTGATGGCAATAATAACAACACCACAACTTAACCATCACAACATGCCAATTCTATAATATTAATATATATTAATATTAGTAATATTGATACATATTAATATTTATATGTTTTTGTTGATAAGTTATTATTTATATTAATAAAATAAAATAATACTATATATTATAATATTAGTATTATTATTTGGATTGGTATCGATCTTTCCATCTTGCTATACTCTCTCGCCTAGGGGGCATAGGTTACTAATATACTAATATATTATTAATAATATGTATTTATGTTTTTTATTTTTTATTGTATGAAAACTTTAATAGATATTCATTTCACTTTGGTTGTTGTCGTGATTGCATGTACATTTACCCTTGACCCGCGTAAAAAGTTAGAGTGGATTTTCACATTTTTGGGGAAAATGAAAAACACTATTTTCTACACATCGCCACTTTTGGTCCCTCATGATCCTACACACACCCTTGAGTTGTGTTAGATTTTGTTGCAAAGTTGGATAGTCCATTCTGGACACTCCATCCTTGACTGAATCAGGAAACATCATGTTTGCATTTGACTAATCAATCCACTACGTAGGTCTTATACATCTTGTAAATTGTGTCTTGTCATCAACATCATTTGTGTGTCTTCGTATAGGATCATTTATAAATATGTGTCCTTAGGTCTCCTCTTTGGTGTTAGTTGGTAGTATGTTGTCAAGACTTTGTCCCTACCTAGTTGGTGTTTTAACAATTGTCTTTAGGTCTCAATGATGTTTTAGGTGTTCATTTTTCTCTTGTCATAGAATTCTTTATCTTAGTACATCCATCATTGATCTTCATATGATGTATCCTTCATCACATTAGACCACATCAACCCTATCCATCATCATCCCTATAGAAAAAGGTACTTGATACACTTTTCATTTCTTTGGTGCTTTTAGATCTTTGTTTATCTTTATCTTGAGCTTCCTGTTTTTACCTCCTTATTGTCACCATGATCCTTTATATCATGGTGTGTTGTGAAGGGTGAAACTAGGGGCACAATCTTGATTTTGGTGTTATTTTATCTTCTTGATGTGTCTCGTGTTGTTCTTGCATAGATTCGTGTGGTCTCATATTATGTTAGGTCATATCTTCTACTTGTGGTTATCTAGTGTCATGCCCACCAAAGTTCCCTACAATTTTGTGAGAAGTTAGACTAACCTTTTGTTTGTTGTGTCAGCCCTATCCATTTGATATGGAGTCGCCTTGGTTCCTCATACCCTAGTACATAATATCATATGCTAAATCAAAAGAAGTACTTTCTACATGAAAATTATCATACAATTCTTAATCTCTCCCCATATTTTATCCTACATATTTCTACTCCATTCATCCCATCTTTCTATCCCCCATCTTTCTTCTTTTGTCCCCTCACCTTTTACTTGATCTCAATCCACCTTTCTTTTCATCTTTCCCTGCATTCATTTTCATCCATTTGCATTATCGTCTAGTTTCATCTTGCATGATATAGACTTGTTAGTCCATCCATTATCATTTTTATTCATTTGCATTATCATCTAGTTTCATCTTGTATAGTATAGACTTATTTGTCTATCCATTATTATTATTATCTGTTTGCATTATCATCTAGTTTAATATTGCATAATATAAACTTAGGCTATCCATTATCATTTTTATCTATCTGCATTAATAATCTAATTATCTCGCATAATATAGACTTGTACTAGCCTATCCATTATCACTTTCATCCATTTACATTATCATCTAGTTTTAGCTTACATAATATATAATTATTAGCCTATTAATGAACCATTTTCATCCATCATCATAATCATCACATGCACACATCCTACACCCATAACGCCTCTATCGTAATCATCCATATATCCTACATGCATCATCTCATCCATTTCAAGAAAACACCTGTGTTCTCTTAAATTTGAATGTCCTCTCAAAGGGAAATCCTCATACTTACCACCCATCAACTTTACTCCTAGTCACTCTTTTGAACGAATGGGGCATCTTCTAAAATCTAACCATTTTATTCCAAGATCTATGTCTTAATCTTCTTTAAAATAACACTACTTCTTAACACAATCTCAAAAAGGGACAAAAATGTAGACACCTAAAATTGACCATTGTCATTTGGTCAATTTACCCCTAAGTTTCAACTAATTTCCCTTCATTTATATTATCAAATAATATTTTATTATATTATTTCATTAATATTGTCCATTTGCTTTTTTTTTTTCCTAAGTCCTAGCCTAAAGTGAATAATTACCTTGTAATTATTTACCTTTACCTTTATCAATTTCCTCCAAACAATTAACTAAATATTTTTATTCATTTAATTTAATCATCACATGTCACATCCTCCTACTTTCCTCCCTTGCTTCCTTAATCACCCTCTAATCCTCACCTTATCCTCCACTAAGCAAGTGCACACACTTAATTCTTGATTGAGTGTAGTCAACCCTTTCTCATCGCATCAAGCACACAGACCCATGTAATTGGTCACATGGATCTTGCTTCAGGTCAAGTACCCAAAGTAAATTCTTAATTCCTTTATTCCTTTCCATCATTATCCACCATCAATCTTCATCCTTCAATCTCATCCATCCATTCAATCTCATCTCAAATCCTATATATCCAACTCTAATGTAAATTGCACCCTATGCAATTTCACATTACATGAGCCTTCTCTTTCATTGAATTAAAGACAATTGCAAGCCTTAAACCTTGATTCATGTTTCGACAAGCATTCTTGAAACCCTTCATACATAAATCCCCAACCGTTAGGTCTAGATTGATCTTGGATGTGTGCATTCCATAGAGACGTCTTCATGTCGCACTAATGTCCCCTGAATATCCATAATTGAGTTGGCCAATGGGATGTTGCACTTTCTAATTTTGACAGAGTAATCTCTGTCCCTCACCTCTTTACCTCTCTCCTCTCTAGGTCTCTCACGTGCTCCCTATCTACCTCTCTCTCCCTCTTTCCTTATCTCTCTCTTTCTCTTTATTCTTCTCTCTTCCTCTCCTCACTTATACTTAAATGTTATATTTCATCTATATAATCTTTTTGGGAGATTGAGTCTAACTTGAAGATAAATACGGGGAGTTATAAAAATTTCTACTTCTTTTAAATTTTTAATAAATGTGGCAAAGAGAGACAATGAAAGAGAAAGATAATTGATCCAATGCAGACATTTTGGTGCTAACATTTTAAAAATATATTTTCATTTGACACTAGCCAAATTTGGTGCTCACCAAACTTTTTAAATTGGTCATTTTGAGCCATTTGGCTAGCACCAAATTTGGTTAGCACTAAATACTCTAATGAGGGTCAAAAAGTAAAGTGACATCTTTTTGGTTCCTCATCTTAATGCACTTACCTATCATCTAATGTGCCATGAAATATATCATAAAAATTGTTGTAACTAAGTGTAATTAGTAATACGATGAAGATCCTCTAGAGATGGGAACTTGTAGTAGCTCATGTATGGATTGTGTTGCAATGATGATTTTCAATGTGATGTAGGTGACTTATGTGGATTTCCTAGTAAGTATTGACTCACCTAGTTTGAAGAGATGATTTCGGCCTACACAACAACCTTAACAAGGTTATTAATTTCTTCTCTTTAGGTAGTAGTAATCACACTTAGACAATAAAGATGAAACTACGAGTAAACATTTGACCAACGAAAACTCTATATAGAGGAGCCTATCAATCTAGACAACAATATGTTTGTCTATCACATACTTTTTCATATCAAATTGTTCCACATAATCTAGCCAATCTAAATATTTGACATTGAAGCCCAAATGAACAACATTATATAATTATTGTGCAAAATATAATTAAAAATGTTTATTATTTAAGTGATGACATGGGTAGGTATTGATTAAGGCATATAATTTGTGCCATATGAGAGCACATACATGTAGTGACTTGGTATCCTTTCACATTGAAGCTTCATACATAATGTGGAAAACATTCTCATTTGATAACTTCTTTTGACACATTTTATCATATATTTGATAATAGAACATCACAAAAAATACTATGTCTCATCTAACCAATAACTATCATTAAATAATTATTGAAAAATAGATTAGGACCCTGTAAACTATTTCTAATATATCGTAAACTTATAATCTCTATCTCCATATACAAATAGAATTAGCCATATTCACTACAAAATAAAGAAGAATACTTGTAATAATAGATCAACCATGTTACTAAAAAATAAAGAACAATACTTCTACAAATTAATTTTTAATTATAAATAAATCAAAATTAAAAATATGATATCTCCACAAACCATGTAAATGTATTATAGGTTTTAGAGTAAGTGATTCATAATAATAAGCTATATTAAATTTAAACTTTACACGTGTTTATATTTTTTTTATTCATTTAAAAATATCAAAATACATATCATTTGCACATAAATAATAAATAAGAGATACACATAACCAAATAGAAAGTTGAGTTAGAAATAAATGTTCACTTTTCCTTTGTAGACTAGTGAATTTATAATGATAGAAATAATTATTTTTTTCACTTAACTAAAAATTTATAACGATGGAACTATTAGACAAGCAAAACCATAACATTTAAAAGAAAATCTTAAGGATTATTCCATAGATTAGAAGGATACACACTCAGTCAAAGGATAAACATTTAGTCAGAGGTCCTTATAATGCATATCTTTAATAGAAGGTACTTCATTCAAAAGTATTTTTACATTTTTGGCATGTACGTTTCATTTTCATGCATGTTTCATAAGTGGAACACACTTTAATGTTTCCACCTTAAGATAAAGTGAATACAAATCAAAAGTTAAGTTTGTTCAATAATTTTGTATATTATTTCGTAGTATCCAATCTCAAATTATATGCTAGTATTCAACAATATGGCATGCACATCTTTTTGATGCTATAATATAGATCTTGTCAACTTCTTGTATTGGAACTTTTAGAACATGGAAATAAAATAAATTAAATGAGTAGGAGTCCTTTTTCTACAATAATTTCTCATAATTGATGACGTTTTGATCTACAACAATATTTCTTATTCTTGATTACTTGTTATGAAAGTTTTTCCATTTAATTAGAGATTACAATAAATTTAAAATACTTACATCTTTGGATCTAGCCTTTATAGATAGATAGTAAAATATAAAGGTAACCCATGCTAAAAAAAACTTGAGATAATATTTTTAAGTGCTTTTTACTAGAACATTATAATTATGAACATAATACCATGTGAACAACTACTTTATCGATAATATCAACTAACTATAAAACACTATTACATTGAATCTTTAATAAATTATGTGTATGTGCATGTACATTTACACATCCATATACTCACAATTATATTTGTATTAGAACATGATATGGACAATATTTATATATTAAAATTAAATCATAAAAAGAAGTGATATGGACAATAAACCTTCACTTTTACAAACATTTAGTACTAACAAATATATTTTTAATAACTTCATTTTTCTTACTTCAAATTGATGAGATTCATTATTTATGCTTTGACATTAATTTTAAATTCCATATTATATATCTTAAGTCATTTTCTTATATAATAGTTATTTATTTTCTTAAATAATAAAAAAAATGTTTTATTAATTTATAATTAAAAATTCCAATCTTATCCTCTTTCTAAAACAAGATTTAGTTTTTTTTTAAAACTTCAATGTTGTGTGTTAAAAGATAAGTCATATATATTTTATATAGTAAATTATGTTGATCACACAAGACATCTAAATTTAAATTGACTATAGAAATATTAGGGTTTGACCTTACTAGTGATGATTAAATCTGCATCTGAATATCGACAATGGGAAACCTCATAAACGAGGGACTTGATTCATGAAATAACCTTTGCATCTTTAAGAAGTCGACTCTTCTACAAATCTTCAAAACAATGAGATAAAGAGAGAAATACTTCAAAACCAAACCTATGGAAGGATTATCCTATAGTTAAATAATTGAATAGCACAATGCATTCATTTAACAACAACAACAACGATTCATAACCATCAAAAGAGCATAAACGTATGACTTTCAAACATTCTTAAATATTATTATTTTAAATGATTTAAATAAGAAATGTATCACAAACAAAAAGTTAAAATTTTGAGATAAATTAACACAAAAATACTATCACTCTTTATTATTTTTTAGTTGGAGGTCCAAACCTACAAGCATGGACCCAAGCCAAGATCGACTTGATCCGAGGTGGCCTCATTTGGAATCATTCAACTTCACCAATAGACCAAAAGCCCATCAACTATTCTTCATTATTGATTGGGAAACAAAATTAAAAAAGACAATAATTTACACAAACATATAATATTCAATCAAAACCTTAACACTCCATTAGACCTTAACACTTGTATAATCTCCAAGCATGTGAAATGGATTCAACCTATCAAATAAATTCTTCTGACCTCCTCCCCAGATATTCATTAAGTTTGACCTATAAACCTCTCATAAGACATGCTCTTTTCATATACGCCATAACAGACAAAACTTGTACTTCTGTAAAGGAGCTCAAATATCCAACAGTGTAAGGTGTAGATTCGTTCCTGAGATCTTGGACTGCATGTACACTGTCCCGTACAAGATGTAGTGACGACACTATTTGACTATGACAAAACAAAACCTCGTACCTGTCTATCATTTAGTATTTGTACAAGAATAAAGAATCGCCTGAAATAGCTCTTTGTACGGTACTGTGGACTGTCTGTCCAAGCTACTTGTCAGCAGTGACTGAAAGTTGCTTTTGATCATGTTTAACTTCATAATCATAGATTATCCACAATCCTCCACTTACAATTTTGATAGAATTTAATCTTTCATATCGAGATATAACTCTGAAATCAAATGACTCTGATGTATAATGTACAATAGAGACATGCTTTTGTATTCATTCCCATGAGCTTTTCAAGTGCCCTCGATAGGTACTTACATTGTGTTAGTAAATCTGCATCCCACAGAGCTACTGTTTGGCCGGGCCCTCTGTACTACATCTACTCTTCTCCTATCACTCGTATGTTTCAATTCAACCTAAACCTTGCTAACACTTGATAAGTTGTATAAATACCCAGTTAGTAGCAGTGTATTTCTCTCTACCTGCATAGATCACAATAGGTATTCCCACAACTTGTTTTCTTTGCAAATTCTAATCCAGAAGCGGTTGTGGCTCTGTGAAATCATTATGACCTGAGTGAGTCATTCTGAGCTTTATCTATGGATCCAAAGCACATTTGGGTGGTTTTGCTGGTGCTTGCATTTAGTGGGTGTGCATTGTGTTCCAGTGAACAAACGGATGCAGCAGCACTTCTGAGCTTAAAAAAGAGTGTAGAAAAAGACCCAAGTGGTATTCTGCAGGGATGGGATTCGTCACACGATCCCTGCTTCTGGCATGGAGTACGGTGCACATATTGGCGAGTCACAGAGGTGGACTTGAGCGGAGCAAGGCTTGTAGGAATCCTCCCTGCTTCTTTCAGCTCTCTGGACAAGCTGCAGCTACTTAATCTCTCCGCCAACTCCTTTACTGGCAATGCTTTCTCTCTCATAAAGCTTCCTCTGGGTTTGCGCCTTTTAGACCTGTCTTTCAACCAAATCACGGGTTCAATCCCAGCAGAATTCCTCACGACGCACCCCAAACTGAGTTTCCTTAGCCTCTCCCACAACAACCTCACTGGTCTTGATGTTTTCCATTCTGACCAGCTGCAAATCTTGGATCTGTCTTTCAACAATTTGTCTGGAGTAATCTCAGGGCCAGACAAATTCACAGGCTGTTACAGTCTTGTGTCCCTTGACTTGTCCTCAAACATGCTTACAGGCTACATTCCTTCCTCATTCTCTAGCTGCCTTGCGTTGCAGGCTGTGAATCTTTCATCAAACCAGCTAGAGGGAGGCATACCCGGATCCTTAGGCGAGCTCACTTCTCTCCAACTGCTTGATTTATCCCACAACCATTTGAGAGGTGCTATTCCTTCTGAGCTGGGAAATTGCTGCCAATCTCTCACAGTCCTCCAGCTCTCGTCCAACAACTTGTCCGGCTCGATCCCCTCTTCCTTCTCGACATGCTCTGCTTTGCAGGTTCTCAACTTAGAGAACAACAACATATCTGGGCTCTTTCCAGATTCGATTCTGGGGAATCTGAATGCCCTGGAGAGCCTTCTTTTGAGCAATAACTATGTATCAGGTCCATTTCCACCCTCTATCTCTAGCTGCAAGAAGCTCAAGGTGGTGGATTTCAGCTCCAACAAGCTGTCCGGCTCCTTGCCTCATTCCATATGCCCGGGGGCTGAGGCTCTGGAAGAGCTTATGCTTCCGGATAACCTCATCTCAGGCCAAATCCCTGTGACCCTGGCTTTTTGCCCCCAGCTGAAGACCATAGACCTCAGCCTCAACTTTCTCAAAGGTAGCATTCCTCCGGAGCTGGGAAGGCTTAGCAATCTGGAACGCTTGATGATGTGGTTTAATGGGCTGGAGGGCAGGATTCCTCCCGAGCTGGGGAAGTGCAGTCAGCTCAAGAATCTCATCCTTAACAACAACTATCTCACAGGGGAAATGCCCCAACACCTTGCCAATTGCAGCAATCTGGAATGGATTTCGCTGACAAGTAACAAGATCAGCGGAAGAATTCCCCGACAGTTCGGGAAGCTGAGCAGATTGGCAATCCTGCAGCTGGCGAATAATAGCTTCAGCGGGGACATCCCACAGGAGCTGGGCAGCTGCAGCAGTCTGCTCTGGTTGGACTTGAATAGTAATAATCTGAGTGGGACTATTCCCAAGCATTTGGGACGGAGAGGTGGTCTCGCTCTTAGTGGGATTCTTTCGGGCAATACCCTCGCATTCGTGAGGAATATTGGGAGTTTCTGCAAAGGTGTTGGTGGGTTGCTCGAATTTGCAGGAATTAGGCCTGAGCGTCTTCTGCAAGTCCCCACTTTGAAGACATGTGACTTTACCAGGTACCAAATTTTCAAATTTATATATATTTATATGGAAACTGAAAAAGATGTGCATTGCTAATTAGAAGCATCTGTAAAGACCAGAAAAACTTTGCAAACAAATACAATAAATACCCCAGGAAAAGAACTGCAAAAAGTTCCCAAACCGCTCTCCGGGCTTACAAGGTCCAGGTACCTGGTAACAGATGATCACAGAAAGCAAGAGTACTTTCGTGTTTACACTACGTTTAACCTTGTAACCATTATTGGATTCAGCTTTCTTCTTTTTATTCTATCAAGAGTTGCCCTACTGAACTTTTCAACTATTGTTCCATTTTTTGTTTTGATTTTTCCTCTCTTTGGATTATCTTATTGTATGTTAACAGTGACTGTTTAGTTCAGTCTCACTGACTAATATATAGCAAGTGTTTAATTTTATTGTATTATTGCCTCACTTCAGGCAAAAACAAGAAGTCTTCTTTTATTCCTTCTTACAAATGTTCTGTGGTTCATATGAAGCTTTTTGGGCAGTGATAGGGTCTAGAAACGGGGAGATCTCTTATATAACTTTTCTGCTATTCATATAAGATTTTGTGAAAACTCAGATACTAGTAGCTTATTGAAATACTGTAGGATAAGAATATTTGTTTATGCCTTAGGCATGAGTTGTAGATTTATGGAAGTACAGACAGCTTAGCTGCCATTTACATCAAATCTATCTATCTGTACATGAGATATGTAACATTAAATTCATAAGCACAAATTAATGTAAAGCTAAGTAGGAGGAGGTAGTGTTATTATAGAATGTAATCCAGAAGGGATATGTTACCATTATTGTCTTTTTGTTAAGAGCATACAAATTAAGATCACCTCACACTGACTAATAATTACAAGAGGATTTATAAAGCATTCAAGCTCCTCTTAGTACAATATTAATGAAAAATGAAGTCGGTAAAGATCAATGAAGAAAGATGTTGACGAATCAATCTGGGGCTTGCAACACAGGGGCCACAAGCAGTTTTAGAAATGAAAAACCTTGTAATTTCTCTCTTGAGTTTGTCTGCCAGTGCCTGCTGCATAATTAGGGAATAGATTAAATAAGTGTTCGAATTTTGGAATATGAAGGTAGAAAGCCTCAAGAAAATAACATCTAGGCTGGCAAGTTTTGTATAGTATAATCTGCAATATTTTGCTTGGGCCATCTCTTACTAACAGAAGTGTCATTTCACCAGGCTATACTCAGGCAGTGCTTTGAATGATTGGACTCACTATGTCAGTCTGGAATATCTCGATCTATCGTATAACAATCTGCAGGGAAGCATTCCTTCAGAATTTAGTGAAATGGTGGCCCTGCAGGTGCTTGGTCTCGCCCACAACAAGCTCAGTGGCACTCTTCCTGAATCTCTGGGACACCTTACAAATCTGGGAGTCTTTGATGCTGCGCACAACAAGCTCCAGGGTAACATTCCGGAATCCTTCTCCAATCTTACATTCTTAGTGCAGATAGACCTCTCAAACAACGACCTTGTTGGACCTATTCCTTCCAGGGGTCAGCTTAGCACCCTGCCTGCATCTCAATATGCAAACAATCCTGGCCTATGTGGAGTCCCTCTCGCCTCTTGCTCTGCTTCTTTTCCAGGCAATAACAATATAACTGACAATACCAACATCCAAAATTTCAAGAGACCTGCCGCCGCATCATGGGCTAATAGCATTGTTCTGGGCATCCTGATCTCCATGGCTTCTGTGTGTGTCTTGATTGTTTGGGCAATTACTATGAGAGCCAGGCAGAAGGAAGGAGAAGCAGCTGCCATTCTCAACACCCTGTATAACTCAGGCAATATTACAACATGGAAGATAGGAAAGGAGAAAGAGCCACTCAGCATTAATGTTGCTACCTTTGAGAGACCTCTCAGAAAACTCACATTCTCCCAACTCATTGAGGCCACCAATGGATTCTGTGCAGAAAGTCTGATAGGATCTGGGGGATTTGGGGAAGTCTTCAAGGCCAGCTTACGAGATGGGTCTGTTGTTGCCATCAAGAAACTGATTCGGTTGAGCTACCAAGGAGACAGAGAATTCATGGCAGAAATGGAAACTCTGGGTAAGATAAAGCACAGGAACCTGGTTCCTCTGTTGGGCTACTGCAAAGTAGGGGAGGAAAGGCTTCTTGTGTATGAATATATGGAATATGGGAGCCTGGAAGACATGCTTCATGGGGACAAAGCCAAAACTCTTCTCACCTGGGATGTAAGGAAACAGATCGCCAGAGGAGCTGCCAAGGGCCTTGCCTTTCTCCACCACAATTGCATTCCTCACATCATTCACAGAGACATGAAGTCCAGCAATGTGCTTCTGGATAAGAACATGGAAGCCCGAGTTTCCGATTTTGGAATGGCAAGGCTAATCAGTGCACTGGACACTCACCTGAGTGTGAGCACACTTGCAGGCACTCCTGGTTATGTTCCTCCTGAGTACTACCAGAGCTTCAGGTGCACTGCAAAGGGAGATGTTTATTCATTTGGTGTCCTTTTGCTAGAGATCCTTACTGGGAAGAGACCCACTGACAAGGAAGAGTTTGGTGACAGCAATTTGGTTGGATGGGTGAAACTCCATCTCAACCAGGGGAAGGCCGAGGAGGTCATTGATCCAGATTTGAAGGACATTGGTGCAGATTCTGAGGTATTGCGATACCTCCAGATTACAATGCAATGCTTGGAGGATTTTCCCTCTAGAAGGCCTAGCATGATGCAAGTGGTTTCTATGTTCAAAGAGCTCCATGTTCGTGCAGGTGGAAGCTGAAATTTTAATGTATAAAGTTAAACTATGCTTCTAGTTTTATTGTAGAACCTCTAACCAAAAAATCAAAGTCAGTTTCTCTCTGGTAAATATTTCTCCAGCATTGTAGAGTGTTCATTAAGAAGGCTTGGATTTAGTCTAACATATTCAGGCTTTGAGGGCAGTATAAAGATTTTTAGAGGAATTCTGTGTATTTGTATGTCATCTACAAATGACTAGAGTCGTCAAATATCTATCCATGTAGATTGTGCATTAGTAATTTTCAATATAAATATATGAACATATGACACTGTTATCACTTATTTTTCATCTAGATTGTTATTTATCATCCAATTTGAACTTGTATTTGTAGGACACCATTGTGTCAGGATTTATTGAAAGCTGATTAGGGATAGTCTTATGCACTCTGGGAATTGAGTTCAAAAAAATTAATTCGAAGGACGTGTTTAGGTGTACAAGGAGTAGTTGTACTAATATTTAACTTTGGCTGTCATACAACCTAAGATGATTTCTGATCGAGTCCTTTATATTTAGAGATTTGTTTTCTCTGTGAAAATATTTTAATATGTTTCTTTTTTCAAAATAGATATTTTTCAAATGTTTGTAACATAATTTTAGTTTCAAAATAGAGAATTAACTTGTTTTTAAAATGTTTACAAAATTTTTAATATATTTTTTACTAAAAATCTTTAAAGAAAATTTGTTATCTTTTTTTTAATAAAAGGTTTCAAATTCAAATTGATTTATTTCTTGTTTCTTTTGCTGCTATATAATTTATTTCATATGAATACAATGATTTAATTGTTTGTTTTTTCTATTTCATATGATAGGGTTTGGCCCAAGCTGAAATATATAATCAACAGATCACTAGAAGATTTCTTGTCATCCATATCACTTCCTCAGTCTGAATGTGTATATCCAACCAAAGAAATTGAAGGCTTATAGCCATAGTGGATGCCAAAGTGTATTGTTCTACGAGTATAATGCAAAATTCTCTTAGCAACCAACTTTTAACTTTCTTTAGTGATGCAGGAGCATCCCTGATCTATGAGCAATCTTGCATCAACCAAAAATAGTTATTTTAGTTTACTTCTGTGATGCAGTTTTTGTGTTTCTTTTGGCATTCTCTGGTATTTGCTTATTTTTTGTTGCGGATTAGATTAATGGCTTCTAGACGTGTTCTTATTCCTTATTCCAAAATTTTCAATTCATTTGGATTCTTTTCCGGTAAGTAATCACTTATGGATTGGCTGGTTCTTGGTTTTCGGAGCAATTTTGAGCTTAACGGCTAGTTGGAGATTTCTTCTCTTGCGGAGCAATTTCTCAACTTGTGGATCTAATTGGCACCACATACGATGTTCCTAGGCCCTTGGCCGAGCTTCCTTGGTGGTCTGCACTTCGTTGTTGTCTTTGATGGAGGAGATCTTCACGTTTTGGGTCTGACCTATTTACACGTTTCATTTTCCTGTCATTGGGGAATGCAATCTTTTGTGGCCGACCTAGATGTGTTCCAGATGCTATATATGTTGTTGTAGTCGATCCTTTGATAGAGAAGGGAAGATAGATGATGTTTTAGATTCATAATTTAGAATTTGAACTCCTTTGAAGGTTCGAATGGATTGTAATAAGGAATGTATGTTATTCTAGGCTTATAAGCTTGTATGTATTCCGGATGTTATCGGCTAGTTTGTAATGAATCTATGATGTTGCGGATGCCTGATTCTATATTTTCTACATTCTGTGTTGTTGCTTCCGCTGTGTTACTCTTGTTACGTGATCCAGATTGTTCTCTTTGAGGATCCTCCGGGTCATGGCTGCGTCATTTAGGTGCTTAGATAAATCTAGACACTAGATTGACTGCAAAAAAAATATTTGTTTTAGAATGAATAAATCAAACCAAGCTACCAACAAGCTATCTATATAAATTGGTATCCACACTCTTAGAAGTACATTCTTTAGTAAGCTTGGCTCCTAATTGTAAGGGAGTAGGAGCTGGCTTGCATTCATGCATATTAAATTTTTCTAAAAGATTCAAAGCATATTTTGATTGTCAGATGAATTATTTATCATGGAGTTTGCAAACTTGTAGAAAAAGAAAATGGTTGAGTTCTCTCAAATCACTCATATGAAATGCCCTTTTAAGATCTGATTTAAAGCATTAGTTAACCCAATATTTTCAGTCCAACAAGAATAATCTCATCTTGGACTTTCTTCACATAAAGATTTGGATCAGATTTACATTTTTTAAACGCATTACATTTAAAGTGACTACCGATCTTCTCATTCTATGGTTGTGGTGCTTGTTTAAGACCTTAAAATGACTATCTTAATTTGCAAACAAGGTTAGCATGTTTTTAATCTACAAATCCCTATGGTTGACCCTTATATTTTTCTTCATTTAAATGTCCATTTGAGAAAGCATTTTTAATATCTATTTGATGAATATGCCACCCAAGACTTGCAGGCAACCAATCTAGCCTTGAATATTTCTATTGCACAATTTGATTTTAATTTAGTTTTGTGGACCCATTTGCAACCGATAACATTCCACCTTCATCGTTCGCTCCCATTCTTCCTTTCCTCTAGCTTTCTCACATGAGATTGGATCATTTATCTATAATGCTTTGGCAATGAGAACACTCCCATTCCTTCATTGAATCTTTGGGCCTTGCCTATAAATTTCTTGAACACTCCTTGTCTTTTGTCTAGTTGAAGTATCATCATTCCATCATCACTACATGTAGACTAGGGTTGTTCATAAGAATCAGTTGTTTCATTTTCAATCGTATTATCATTATTTATATAGTGCATGCTTCATCCTCATCTACATGAGAAGCATTGGTTGTTGTCTATAGTGAGAAGAAGTGGCTGGAAGTTGTGAATGCTCATCAAACTTTATATATCTATTGAAAAATAAATTTTCTGTTGTATCCATAAATAAACACTTATGACTCTTTGGTTCAAACTTTTTCCTCTTTTGATTAGGAATATGAACCCAAGAAATACACCTAAAAGCTATATAATACCAAATCACTCCCAGTTTTTTACAGTAGCTTACTTGGCAAGTCCCCTTCTTTTAACTAAGGTTTCAGGTCCACATAATCAAATATGGTACCACATCAACATACTTTTTGCCAAGGCATCCAAAACAACCCAAAAAAGAAGTGGCCAATAGTCATGCAAAAGAGGCCCCTATACTTGTGTAGTTGATGTGGCATCAACTTGATTGGTTTCCTCTTATAACTAATGGTATTGGATTATGGGTAGTCATCATAGCAATAACAACTTTAAAGTCACAACTATTGGCATAATATTGTCAAAAAATTTGGAAATTAAATCAACAAGTATGTGTATTAAATCAACAATTAGCATGCTCAACTATTGGGTTGTTTCCCCTAGTCCTTATGGAACGCGTGTGAGCAAAGGATTTCAACGATCTGTGTGATTCTTTGCTCACAACTCGAGAACAAATGTTGAGCTATATAAATAAAAAACATACACTACCACATCACCAATGGAGGACAAAATGCAAATGCCCTAGCCCTAAAGGAAACACTTCGGTTCCACCTCTAGACTGTCATCCACTTCAAACCCTGAATTTAAAAGATTTTTGAGGTAACTTTACCATTTCATAATTTTTTTAATTCTTTTTCCACTTCGGTTTTCAACTAATACACTAAAATTTTGAAAAACTTCAAGCATTTCATTTTTCATTTCAATAAAACAAATCCGTACTTGCCTATGATAATAAGAAAATAAATGTGGTTTTCAATTAATGCATAAAAGTATTGAAAAACTTCAAACATTTCATTTTTCCTTTTAATAAAATAAATCCATACTTTCTTGTGATAATAAAAAAATAAATGTGAGAAGGTAGGTCTGGCACTTGAAAGTGGAGGATAACCTTATTCACGTGGATTACTATGAATGAGTTTTAGTGGATGAGTGGCTATACATGCTTTTCCCTAATCAAAATAATCTCAATGATGCTTACCTAACACACATCCTTCATAAATACCTTTAGAACTTGAACATTTTGTTAATGCTCTAACCATATCCTTTCTAACCATGTATTGTTATTTCTTATAGTTTATATTTCCAAGCGTAACATGCTAAGGTTTTGACATATAACTAGTTTGAGTAATAAAGCATGGAAGAGTGTGTGTTCATCATCAACAAACCCAACAAATTTATAGAGAACCTCTTTATGATCAACTCTAGGGTATGTGCAGGATCATGGTGTGCCAAAACAGGCCCTTAAGTGGCAATGAAATTTCAGAAAATCAGAGTTATGCAACTTGACATGAAAATTTGAATAAGTTGTGAACATTATTTTTAAAATATGTAAGAAGAGAATATATAGAAAATTGAATTTAGTTTCTAAGCTACTAGTTGTTTTTTGGAAAAATAAAATCCTATTTGATGAAAATTTCAAATTTCAATGCAGTGGTACTAAAATTTCAGGAAAAAAATAAGAAGTACACGTATGTCTGACCACCCTAATCACAATCAAATCATAATATTTTTTTATAATATTTATAATATAAGTATTAGACTCATGTCCGGATGTGACACATTGAATTTTTTTTTTTTTTATAAAGTAAATAATTATTTATGATTTTTTTACTACAACTTTTCAGAAATTCAGAATTTCCTACGTCTGACCACCTTAACTTGGTCAAAACCTTATGATTTTTAATTTTTTTTTCCCTATAGTAGATGAAGCATAGGATGTAATGCATGTTTCGGATTAAAAAAATGTTATACCGTTTGAAAGTTATGAGTGTTTTTCAATCAGTATATCAATCAGGACTATTCTCAAAATTCAATTAGAAAATAAATAATATTTATTTATTAAAGTCGAAATAAGAAAAGCCTTATATTGTTGGAAAGTTGGGAACGTCCTTAAAAAACCCTTTTCGTTTTATCAATTTTGGCTACAAAAAAAGTCATCAGCCACCGGTGTAAAGTCTGGAAAATCAAGGAATACTGAAAAACACGTTTTTTTCAGTTGATTTTCCAAGCTTGTCACTTCCAAGCCAAATACCAAAGCATTCCCGAGCCGAAATTTGAAATTTGAAAATTTGACTGCAAAATATCCGATTTTAATTAGTAAATTCTCTAACTAGATTTGTTTATTAATATATTAATTTATAAATAAATTAGTATATGATATTAGGGAGAGGGAGAGGGAGAGGGGGGAGAGAGAGAGAGAGAGAGAGAGAGAGAGAGAGAGAGAGAGAGAGAGAGAGAGAGAGAGAGAGAGAGAGAGAGAGAGGGGGGAGGGGGGAGGGAGAGAGAGAGAGAGAGATGGGGATGGGGGAAGGGAGAGATGGGTAGGGGGAAGGGAGAGAGAGAGAGAGAGAGAGAGAGAGAGAGAGAGAGAGAGAGAGAGAGATTAGGGGAGAGAGAGAGACAGAGACAAAGGGAGAGAGATGGGGAGGGGGAAGGGAGAGAGAGATAGAGAGAGATTAGGGGAGAGGGATAGAGAGAGATTAGGGGAGAGAGAGAGAGAGAGATAATGAGAGGGAGAGAGATATTAGGGGAGAGAGAGAGAGAATGAGAGGGAGAGAGAGATTAGGGGAGAGAGATAGAGATTAGGGGAGAGGGGGAGAGAGATTAAGACACCACAGGACCCAAAGCAACCCAATATGGTGTCATAACGGGTCGTATGGCATCCTAAGGGGTCATAAGGGTTCATGGGACACCATATGACCCCTAAGGACAACATAGACTCCTTATGACACCATATGGTGTCATTAGGGGTCATATGGTGTCCATAGGCATCATATGGTGCCCTAGGATACCATATGACCCCTTAAGACACCAAATTGTGTGTTATGGGTCATATGTTGTCCTAAGGGGTTGTAAGACACCATATGACCCAAAGCGACCCAATATGGTGTCATTAGGGGTCATATGGTGTCCTAAGGGGTCATATGATGTCTTAAAGGGGTCATATGACACAATATGACCCACTAGGACACAATATGACCCATAATGACCAAATATGGTGTCTTAAGGGGTCATATGGTGTCCTAAGGGGTTGTAGGACACCATATGACCCCTTAGGAAACCATATGGTGTCATAACAGGTTGTATGATGTCCCAAGACACTATATGACCCCTATGGACACCATAGGACCCCTTAAGACACCAAATCATGTCGTTAGGGGTCATATGGTGTCCTAAGGGGTCATATGGTGTCCCATGAACCCTTATGGCCTCTTAGGACACCGTATGGCCCCTAATGACACCATATTGGGTCGCTTTGGGTCATATTATGTCCTACGACCCCTTAGGACACCATATGACTCCTAACAACATGATTTGGTTTCTTAAGGGGTCCTATGGTGTCATTAGGCATCATATGGTGTCCATAGGGGTCATATGGTGTCTTGGGACACCATATGACCCCTAATGACACCATATTGGGTCGCTTTGGGTCATATTATGTCCTAAGGGGTTGTAAGACATAATATGACCCCTTAGGACACAATATGACCCAAAGTGACCCAATATGGTGTCATTAGGGGTCATATGGTGTCCTAAGAGGTCAAAAGGGTTCATGGGACACCATATGACCCTTTAGGGCACCATATGACCCCTAACGACATGATTTGGTGTCTTAAGGGGTCCTATGGTGTCCATAGGGATCATATGGTGTCTTGGGACCCGTTATGACACCATATTGGGTCGCTTTGGGTCATATTGTGTCCTAAGGGGTCATATTGTGTCCTACAACCCCTTAGGACTCCATATGACCCCTTAGGACACCATATGACCCCTTAAGACACCATATTTGGTCGTTATGGGTCATATTGTGTCCTAGTGGGTCATATTGTGTCATATGACCCCTTTAAGACATCATATGACCCCTTAGGACACCATATGACCCCTAATGACACCATATTGGGTCACTTTGGGTAATATGGTGTCTTACGACCCCTTAGGACAACATATGACCCATAGCGACACAATTTGGTGTCTTAAGGGGTCATATGGTGTCCTAGGACACCATATGACGCCTATGGACACCATATTACCCCTAATGACACCATATGGTGTCATAAGGGGTCGTATGTTGTCCTTAGAGGTCATATGGTGTCCTAAGAGGTCATAAGGGTTCATGGGACACCATATAACCCTCTCCCACCCCCCCCTCTCTCTCTCTCTCTCTCTCTCTCTCTCTCTCTCTCTCTCTCTCTCTCTCTCTCTCTTTCTCCCCCTCTCCCCCTCTCCTCCTCTCTCTCTCTCTCTCTCTCTAAAATATGACTAATAAAATTGGATATCGGATTTCTGCCATGTGGTAGTTTAGTAAATAAAAGGCGGCACAGGAAAATTTTTGGGGACCACAAATATTTGTACTAATATCGGATATCCGATTTTAGTACAAAAAAAAGAAAAAAAAGCCTTGTGGGCCATTTTGTAGATTCCAACGGCCCACAGTCTGCATATTCTGTTTTTTGTCGAGGATCACGGGTTTTCAGACAGGTAGAGACAAATTTGTGCTTTTGGGAGATTCTTAAAGTGAAAACTTACATTGTCAATCACGTAGGAGCATATGTGTGGAGGGAAATGAGGAGTAGTAGTCGTCAGAAGTCTAAACGCAAAAGAAAACTTTCAAATGACCAAATTGAAGTGTATAGAGAAAGAGATAGAGAATGTCATAGGAGGAGAAGACAAGGTATGTTAAATATTGCTAATGTTACTTCAACTGAAGAGGAAATTGAATTTGAAAATGTGCCACAAGTTATTGAAAATGAAAATGTAGATTTTGAAAGTGAAAATATTGAAAATTTTGAAAATTTTGAAAGTGATAATGAAAATGCTCAACATGTGGAAAATTTTGACATAGGAGGTGAAAATGTGGAAAACTTTAACATTGAAGGTGGAATTGCTCAACCAAGTGAACCATATGTAACACCTAATTACTTTAGAAATGAAGACCCTCTCATGGATGAAAGACAAATTCCAAATCCAATACCTTCAAGAACCCCAAAATGGTTATTTGAAATCGATGAGAACATTTTTACGAATCTTGAAGGCAAGAGGTCAACAAGAACCGTTCGGTTGTGGGCTACACAACTTCTTCAACCAAAATTTTAGCAATAAGACATTGACCGAGCAATGCCAACTCTTTGCTCAATTGCTAAAGATCATAAAGATGAGACCATTGCTAAATAAATTGAAGATTCATATGAACAAGATGGAGAGAAATTCTATTATTGCAAAAAATCTATTTGACGCTCTCAATTCTATTGGAAAGAATACCAAGTAAAGAGATAAGAGAGCCCACTCGAAGAGTGATTACAACCTCCTTAGTAAGCCATCAAGTGAGTGGGTTGATATATGGGTTCCCCACTATCTAACTCTTTTATCTCAAACAATATCCTTGTCAAACGATGACATGGAAAGTTCACTTGAGTATGATAATCTATCAGATCTTGTGCAGTCAGGATATGTTTTTGCAGTTGTTACACCGCAAGGGAATGAAGAGAGATCAGAATATTGGTTGGCACGATGTGTACAGGGAAAACAAAAGCTAACACAACCAGTGACAGATGATGTCGGGTTCACATATCCTAAAGGTTCAGTTGTTGTTGTGGGAACTTGGTTGTGAACATACATGATTAGAAAATGGAATACCTACATTTGAAGACTATGAGAGACACAAAACCATTATAATGTATTCACACCTTATTATAGCTATAAATGTCAAGTTGTTGAAGCATCAAGCAAAACCAAAGACCAAAGAGCTATGGATAGTGACTACTACTGATCATGAAGCAATACTAGATACTCTTAAACAAAGAGATGATCCTTAAGGCACACTTGAGTAGTAGGTCTTTAATGGTGCCTTATTTCTTTTATCATACATTTCATTTCAAACAATGATCATTAAACCTTAATGATCAAGTTTGTTATGTGTATGTTAAGGATGTGTTGAAAATGCAAGTCTATTGATGAATTTTTTTTTTTTTGGCAACACGGTTTTTGCATGCACATAGTAGGTACACGATATAATTGGAAGGGACATATTTTTGCAACACGATTTATTATCATGCATTTGATGAGCTTTACAATTTTTGTTATTAGAGAGCACTATCTGACAATTTTTGATGATATAATTATCACAAAACCTTTATGCTCATGCAAGTCTTTTTTGATGATATACAATAGTATCACATTATGATTTTTGATGATATACAGGTTCATGCTAGATCATTTGCCATTGACAAGACCCTCTCTTGGTGATGGTACATATTCCTTTGTGCATTAATGAGATAAAATTTTGTGCATAAACATTAAGTCAAGTGAATGTATTGCTATTTAGAAATGACCATATCTACCATCATCTTCAACCATGCAGAGAAATGCAGTGAGAAGGGCTTTAATCAACATGCGTCTTTCTTCAAAGTTATGCTTGTATACTTTGCAGAGAAACTGGTAAGTTTCGTAATTATACAATCTTGTGCGTCTTAAAAATGTTTGAAATGATCTATTTATAATTTTCCAAACTAATTTGTATTAAGTGTTATAATTTGTTTCTTGTAGCACATTCATTCCGCATAAAAAAGTTACTTATTTTGGTCTTCATTTATATGCAGGCATTTCTGTATGTAAGCTTTTCTCTTAGGACATGAGGATGTTTGATGCAGATGAAGTGGGATGTTGTATTTGTATATGGATGTGAATTGATGTAACATTATTATGATGATATACAATGTCCATGAGCAAATTGGTTTAGTTATATTGATGATAATGTCCATGTATCTGTACATGAGTACATTGGTGTAGTTGTATTGATAATGAAAAAAAAAATCATGTTTGCATATCCCTTCATGGATGTCACATGCAAGTGTAATGGTAATTAAGTATATACAACACATGGAAATGTTATTGATCATTATGTGTCTACAGTGTAATGCTTGTTTATATATAATTTTAGCACTTAGGGCACTCAAGGGACAACGCTGGTAGGGTATGACCCCGAGCGTTCGATCGAGTTGGGGGGCAAAGTAGGAGAATGCGTAGGGTAATAATGCCTAACTGGACATGTTGGAGCTGACGGTTCATCATCATGACGAGAAGAACGAGAAATCGGCCACACGACAACATTTGATTGAGTGAGACTGACGATTTTTTTGCCAACAGAAAAATTATTGCCCTAATAAAACCGTAGGGCAAATTGAAAAATTGAGATAGGCTTTTGTAGGGACCCCTCTCGTGGCCCCGTAGGTTCAAACGGATCATTCGCAAGTGCCATAGATTCTTAGTTAGGGCCCATCAAAGTTTGACAATTTTGAGCACTTAGGGCGCTCAAGGGACGACGCCGGTAGGGTATGACCCCAAACGTTCGATCGAGTGGGGGTGCAAAATAGGAGCATGCATAGGGTAATAATTCCTAACTGGACATGTTGAAGCTGATGGTTCATCATCGCAACAAGAAGAACGAGAAATCGGCCATGCAACAACATTCGATTGAGTGAGATTGACGATTGTTTCGCCAACAGAAAAATTGCTGCCCTAATAAAACCGTAGGGTAACTTGAAAAACCGAGATAGGCTTTTGTAGGGACCCCTCTCGTCGCCCCGTAGGTTCAAACAGATTGTTTGTAGGTGCCACAGATTTTGAGTTAGGGCCCATCAAATTTTGACAATTTTGAGCACTTTGGTGCTCAAGGGATGACGCTGGTAGGGTATGACCTCGAGCGTTCGATTGAGTGGGGGGGAAAAATAGGAGCATGCGTAGGGTAATAATGCCTAACTGAACATGTCGGAGATGACAGTTCATCATCGTGACGAGCAGAACGAGAAATCGGCCATGCGACAACATTCGATTGAGTGAGACTGACGATTTTTTCGCCAACAGAAAAATTGCTTCCCTAATAAAATTGTAGGGAAACTTGAAAAACCGAGATAGGCTTTTGTAGGGACCCCTCTCATGGCCCCGTAGGTTCAAACAAATTGTTCTTAGGTGCCATGGATTTTGAGTTAGGGCCTGTCAAAGTTTGACAATTTTGAGTACTTAGGGCGCTCAAGGGACGATGCCAGTAGGGTATGATCCCGAGCGTTCGATCGAGTGGGGGGGGGGGGGAATAGGAGCATGCGTAGGGTAATAATACCTAAATGGACATGTCGGAGCCGACGGTTTATCATCGTGACGAGCAGAACGAGAAATCAGCCACGCGACAACATTTGATTGAGTGAGACTGACGATTTTTTTGTCAACAGAAAAATTGCTGCCCTAATAAAACCATAGGGAAACTTGAAAAACCAAGATAGGCTTTTGTAGGGACCTCTCTCATGGCCCCGTAGGTTCAAACGGATCATTTTTAGGTGCCACGGATTCCTAGTTAGGGCTCATCAAAGTTTGATAATTTTGAGCACTTAGGATGCTCAAGGGACGATGCCGGTAGGGTATGACCCCAAGCGTTCGATTGAGTGGGGGGGCAAAATAGGAGCATGCATATGGTAATAATGCCTAACTGGACATGTAAGAACTGACAGTTTGTCATCGCGACAAGAAGAACAAGAAATTGACCACGCGACAACATTCGATTGAGTGAGACTGACGATTTTTTCACCAACAGAAAAATTGCTGCCCTAATAAAACCCCGAGTGTTCGACCGAGGTGGGGGGAAAAATTGGACCATGCATAGGGTAATAATGAATTGTATCAAGTATTGTTCATTAAATGAATTGTATTGTATTGTTCATTAAATGAATTGTATTGTTCATTGAATGAATTGTATTGTATTGTTCATTAAATGAATTGTATTGTATTGTTCATTAAATAAATTATATTGTTCATTATAAAAACAACACTTACGATGAAATGAAATGAATTGTATTATTCATTAAATAGCCATTATTAACCATTGTTAATTATTGGAATGAAGATTAAAGATTTCCATGATAACACCACGCAAAGATAAGCAACAATTTATATGATCGAATATCAACTTCTATATATATAAAAATGTCAAATGATTACAAATGTATGTCCATACACAAATATGGCATAAACACCAACTGAAACAAAATGTATGTCTAAATACGTGAATGTATGTCCATATACAAAATATACATGCCAACTAGACATGTAAGCATCCCAAAACTATCTATAACATCCTAAGCTATTAATGGATCATCAAAATTGATCCTCTTCGCCGCACTGCTCGGCTTTGAAGGATCCTGCACAAGAAAAACAAACCACGATTAATATTAGTTATATTATATAATTCACATTCAAAAAGTTAACATAAAAATGAACTATAATTGAACTATTCATGTTTACCTCATCTCCACGTTTTCTCTTCAGCTTTGCAAGACTCTTGATGTATGTCTTCGGTAGAGGAGGTATGTTTTGAATATTTTCATACACAACCTACATATGTTCAGAAACATGACATTGATACAAGTTAGCATATAATTGTCACTGATAATAACAAATTATATCTACTAATCAAAAAATAAAATAAACACACATCTACTCGAGGCATCTCTTCTTCTTCTTCAAGTATACTGGGTGTAGTCATCAAGGATGTGAAGCCAAGAATTCTCTGTATATATACACAACAAGTATATGAAACTATCAATCTATGTCTAGACATGTATAATCACTATAAGTTATTTAAACTATTCATTCAATCATATTTGCATTCAATTACCTTTCCCTTGTCTCCAACTACACTACCAGATCCTAAATCACACTGCCCCGCAGTTGTGCTGCTTGTGCCCTACAACAGTAAAATAAGATATACATGCAAGTTACTACATAATCTAATTAATACCAATATAAATGATGAGCATGTATGTACAATAAAATACAAACGACTAGGTGCAATAATATATGTACCGTCAAACTATCAAGGCCAAATGAAATGGTTGACAAGGTGCCCTCCTGAATCTGTCTCAACTCATCCTCGGTCATCAATTGTTAAATAGACCATGTAAATAAAAATCAGTACTTAATATTATCTAATTTATACATATTTTATTAAAATATAACATGAACTGTGAAAATACAAATCTTACCAATACATCATCAATGTATGATGATGGTGCCTCCTTGCCTCTAGCATGTGAGGACTCCCTAGGGTATCCTCCAGTATGTGTAATAATATCTGGTGCATCATGCATCTAATACACCTCATAATCTGTACTGTCCACAGGAGGATCAACGGGCTGTCCAATTGGACCCAAGCATACATGCCCACACATGACACAACTATGGGGCACGCATATGTGTGGAGCCAAGGATGACGTGTCAATGCCACCAGATGCACCACTACCATTAAGAGTAGGCTGAGCTACTGACGCGGCCTGAGAAACCAAAAGGCTACTCAAAGAGTGAATAACCGATATGGTCCATGAAGCCACCTCACAAATGATATCAGGATGCTGCACTGTAGGTGGGGGATCAACAGGAGGAGGGGGGACATATGGGCCCTAGACTACTCTGACTGCCCCAAGTCTATTTTGGGGCATACCTAAACCTACACCCTAGAAAGGTTGGATGTCAAAGTAGTTCACATGTTTGCGTAAAACAAACTCAGCATACAATTTTTTTATGAAATAGAAGGGGATATCAAGATTGTTGTTGGGTGGTTTGTCGAAAACCATCCACCAACGATCCCAAAAGTTTTTCACAATCCCATCATTTGTGCACCATTTAATAGAAAGTTTTTTTTTTTGGGATCTATGGGTTGACCAGTGCGGGGATTGACAAACAATGAGGCGATTTTGGCTTTGGATATCTTGAGATCCTTGATATCCTTATACGACAAGCTATCTGCATATTTTTCCCTCATAGAATCTCGCCACAAAAGGGCGGCATTGTGCTCCTCAGTCATGGTTTCCATACTCTTTATGATCGACGTGAGAGGATCAAACATTGGGTTTAGACGAAGGATCCTACGATATACTTCTGCAATCCCTCTCAATTCATTCAAATTTTGTGCAATCAAATCCTAAATTGAGGGGGGGTTTGGCAAATGAGGGTTTGGTTGTTGTAGTTGTGGTTGGTCAGTGTTTTCATTGTTATCCCCCATTTTTTTTTTTGATCAGTAATAATAATTTTTATTTCATTATAATATATGGTTATTACATCATCAAAATTCAGGCTTTCATGCTTCTCTTTAGCCTACTCCTAGAACAATTAAACCTACACTTGCCTCATACTCCAGGTATTGGTGTCTAGACCACCATCAAAAAACACAAAACACCCACCATTCCATCTCCCTCGAACTCA
This sequence comes from Cryptomeria japonica, assembly GCF_030272615.1. Lineage (NCBI taxonomy): Eukaryota > Viridiplantae > Streptophyta > Pinopsida > Cupressales > Cupressaceae > Cryptomeria > Cryptomeria japonica. The sequence goes on from NC_081414.1 coordinate 8,109,450, forward strand.
CATGATGATATATAGACTTATTATTGTTTCACCTTATCTATTATTTTCAGACCCATATTGGACTTACAATCCAAAAAAGGACCAGACACTACTAACCAACATCTCCCCAAACCACAGCTGCATCTGCATCCCCTTCAATCGGGAGCCCAACTGGTTTTTACTACTATTGCCGATTGTCTTGAAAAACCTGACGCTTCCTCATTCCTCTACGCCTGCCTTTGGGGTGTCCCTTCGGCCAAGCTTTAACCAGTTCATTCTCTTCCAGCTCGTGCTCCCTAGTCAGCCGCTTTAAATTCTCCCAAGCTCCCGCCCTTTCCAAAACATAAGCTTCTTTGTCGACTTTCCCTATCCATCGAAAAAAGGAGACCAGGCCGAATTCATTTGCATCCTTTGCATCTGCAAAACCTTCTAAATAGTCAAACCCGACTTCTGAATAGTTTGATCTTGAAGAGATTAGATTTGGGTCATCTCATTGGATCTATTCCTTTTAACTCTCGGGTTAAATCTTCTCATAAGGTGAATAGAGTTGGATAATGGTATCCTCCCCAATTGGATGCTTTTAAAATAAATGCTAATGGTTCTTCTCAAGGTAACCATATTGCAGTTAGGATTGGTGGTATTGGGTGTGATGGTAATGGTTTGGTTCATTTGTTCCTTATATTATGGGGTTTGGTACTAGTAATGAGATGGCGGCCCATGCTATATATGTGGCTTTGAATAGAATATCTGAATTGGGTTGGAAATAGGGTATTTTTTATATGGATTCTCTTTTGAACAAAGGGAGTTTTGATGAATCTTATTGAAGGTTAGCATCATTTGTGGAGTAGATAATCTGTTTTGTTGATTCCATCTCCTTTGTTCATATGTCATGTGAATGGAATTCTATTGTAGATTGTCTAGTCAAATGGGCTAATGAAGCTACTTCTACATGAAATTTTTCAGATTGGATGTTCTTATTGTATGATCAATCTTCACAGTTTTTAAAACTTTTTGAAGATAAGATAGGTTGATAATTGCTACTAATTATTTAAGATTGTTTTTTTTTGATAAATTTTTTGTTGCCTTTGAATCTTAGAAATGAGAATTCTATGAAAAACTTCCTTAAATTTTTATTTTGTTAAATTTAATGACAATTGATACTATCTGAAAATCCTTCTACAATCTTTTCTAACTCCTTTATTAATATATTTTTATCTCCTCACATAAAAATTAATTTAACTGAGCTACATAATCTGCCATTGAATTGAAAAACAATAGTTGAAAAACCTTTATTGAGTAGAGTTGAAAGCCATAGGAACTGGAGCCTTGACAATATCTTTTTGTTTTAAAATAAATGCAGCGGAAGAACAATTAAAGAAAAAAACATCCAAATCACATCAAAGATAATGTTTAATAATTTTTGAACAGAAAACGGGCCGAGATTATAGAGACGAGAATCATAGTGAAAGTAGCAACGAGAGCCAGAGCCGCGGATGTCTCAGCTTTCACAAAAAATTTGTCAACTTTCTTGATATCTTGATTGTCATCATCAAGGAGAAGAATAGGAATGAAAAAGGTATGGAATCCTCTTCTGGCCTCGAATGCCACACCAAGCGCTGCAGAAGCGCTTGAAGCTAAGCAATATGCCACCACCTGCAATTACATCCAACCATCTTATCACTATTCTTTACTAGATTAACTGCCATAACAACAACTTCCACCTGAAATTTAAACTTGTAATACCTTGTCTGCAATGAAGTCGAAGAACAAAGTGAAAGTGGGACGCAAATATCTTCTTGTAATGAGGAAGAAAATTTGGAGGATAATTTGTAAAACATTGTATCCAAACGCTATCAGACTTACTAACACTAAATATCTGCACCCCACCATGCACAAATCAAAAGTTATATTGATGAAGAAAAGCAACAAGTAATAGAATGGATTAACCCTAATGTTAAGATCTCTCACCTGAATGCATAGACGTCTTTGAAGGTCCCCTTATCTTCTGTATCTTCTGTATATTCTGTATTGAGCTTAAACTTATTGGTCACCATGAGTGTGATGGAGAGGGGAAGCACTGCTGCCGTGACTATTCTCAGAATCAAGCTAACCAGTACATAGTTTCTGGTGGATTTTGAGACTCCCATTTTCTTTCTTTCTTTCATTTCTACTTGCCTCTCTTCAACTGACTGAAAATATATAATTGAGATTCAGATGTTATCTAAATATGGACAGTCGGTACGTTGAACACAAGAAGCCAACCAACGTAATACAAGGGGATCGATGTTTCCAGTTTTCTGCTTTTGCTTTTGCTTTGGGCCTCAATGAAAGGACCAGAATGATTGGATCTACCGGACTATAGAGGCCACAACTGTGATATTGTTTTATCCAACCAAGGAGTTTATGTGGCCAAAACCCACAAGTGAGTGAATAATATGCAATAATTGTAAACAATTCCAGGTAGTAATCCAAATGTACTCTTAGATATATTGTTGGTTTGAAATTCTTTGTTTGTAATTGAACCTTAATTAGGGGGTCAATCTATGTCCTATTTTCATGCGGATATAAGCATGATAGCTATCAAAATTAGATCATTTATGTCCTATGGGATATGATGTGTTCTTTATGTGGACATAAGCATGATAGCTATCAAAATTAGATGGTGTCAAATGTTTTCTAAGGATCATGTTGTATGGATTTGGCCTCGTGTCAAATGTATGTGGTATTTGACTGGGCAGCGTAGTGAGAGTAGAAATGCTTATTTGACTGGGCAGCATTGTGATGGTCTAGAGATGATACACGAATAGTTGTATAAAGGAATTTGAGAAGTAGTACTATGTAAAAAAGTGGGTCATTGTGGTGCATTATGAGTAGAGACGAGTCTACCATCTTCACATGTATGTGAGTAGTGTTTGTTGTGTTATGATCATTCATCCTTTTTGAATTTTAATTCTTTATTATATTTTCCAGTTAGTGAAGGAAATAGGTGCTAAGTTGCTCCAAATTATACTAATTTTCCTACTTGATATGCTTTCCTTCCTTGTCTATACAAAATAGTCTATAAGCACTCAAGAAATTACAAGTAGTTGTTGTTCAATATGTTAAAAATAAGATACACTAATACAATGAGAGATGTTTTTCTTTAGTGCATCAAAATTATCATTAAAACATGATAGATCAAAAATGAAATGGAACTAGCAATGACAGAAAACATAAATAATAACACAATATTTGTGTGGACAAATTCTTGTAGGAAAATAACCATCCAAATAGACTCAATTTTGTATTAACCCTAAAAAATAGTTATATTAATATAAATTTCTTATCCATTTGCATAATGATAGCATTATAGTGCTCAAATGGCTTGTAAAATATATAATAATACTTCTTTATCAATGTAGCAATAATAGGAGATATGGATCATATAAGATAGCATGGATGTTATTGAAAAAAAAAATAACAAACACGACATCTCAATCATATAAAATCACACAACTCACCATATGTGGTCAACAACCATGAGCAATATGTTAGAATTCTTACAAAACATAAACATCGTAAATCTTGTTATAATGGTAAAATTTCCTTAGTACAACCACTTTACTATTCTACACATTCCATGGGAAGGCACGGGGGTGTCACTAGTTGGGCAATATCATATCATGTGTTTTCATATTGTGGGGTTTAATATCCCAAAAATGAGGGTACAATATATTGCCTATTGGTGAAAATAGGGGGGTTTTTAATTCAAGCTATGAAAAAATGGAGTATTTGGGAAAAATAGGAAGGCTTTTAATTCAGGTTGTGTATTAGGAGAGGGTGGAAAAAAAACATTTTAGGGCAATATTTTTTGAAAATAGGGGGATTCTTTAGTATGTCATGAATACACGTGATATAATCCAGGTTCACTAAGTGAAGCCCCCATGTGGGAAGGGCTATTTTTCCTCCTAATCATGTCATAATTGATTTGCATAAATTCCTCTCAATTTGTCATATTTTCAAATAGCAATTTTTCATGAAATATTGTCATCAAGTTTGTTATAATCTTGTCACAACCATGCTAAATTTCCTATTTGTTGCCCTTTTTGAATCCTCATCAATGGGTCTATAAATTGAGCACTTCTTTCTTCATCAAACAAACCATACTTTGAGTAATCTTATGTTGTCGCTTTCAAATCACTTTCTTGCAATCATCTTGCTTTCAATCACTTGCATTTGTAGGTGGCATCCACATAATTTGAAGGTGAAAGAAGAACAATGGAGGCCAATGAAGGGAGACATTTGTGATGGTTTGCATTTTGTTTAAATGCCTTGTCTTTCATTCTTCTATTGAATGTATTAGGATAAATTTCATAGCTTGTTAGGTTTTTTGGTTACCTAATTTAGGCTTTGATGATTATACTTGATTTCCTAGATACATATGTGTGTGTGTGTAGATTCACCAAACTTGTCATAAAATTTGAGAGTAGAAAATCTTCTTACATCCTCTTACATCTCCCAATCTTGATTGATCTACATGGTCCTCCTTATTGTAACCTCCTAGCTTATATGTCATTAATGTTAATGTAGAATTTTATTTCTTTTTCGTATGTTTTAATTACACTTTTATTAAGGTGTCTTGGGTTAATAAAGTGAATTAGTAATGTGTGTGGGTTGTTGAGGTGTCATAATCTTCAAAGGGAGTTGCATTTATTATTCTTAAACTACTTTGTGGTCACTCGGGGTATTGGCTAGACTTACTATCTCCAACCTCTCTTTGAATCTATTTATACTCAATACCTACCTTGTATTTCAATCATTATCCAATAGCTTCTCTTCATGAGCTATAAATGCAATCTTATTATCCTGGTATTTGCACCATCTCTTAGAATATTTAGTTTATGTATTTTTTATTCATTGACAATTTTATAACATGTTTCTCTTAAATACTTATTGGGTTATGCATCTATTTTAAATTTCTCATTTGGTATTAGAACTTTGGTTTTAAGAGTTTTGAGTTCTAGAGTTATTGATTGAGAGATTATATTCTTTTTTTATTATCTACTAAATTCTCATATTTTTTTCTCTTGTATTTCAAAATGATATAGAAAATAAAAAATATTTATAAAGGTCTATTATATTTTGTGTTACATATGTGTTTCAACATTGGGTGATTGCAACTTTTTATTTATATTCATAGTGTTTTTACTTATAATTTTAATGCATTTGGAAGGTTAAAAAATCATAGTTCACTTTAATTTCACTTTATTTGGATGTTATATGACACAATAGTAAAAATAAGTTTAAAGCTCAAATTGGGTAACTACTTTCAAATAAGACATTTTTAGGCTTAAAGGACCTCACCATTGCATACAAAGGACCCCAAAACCCTTACTTCCCTATAAATTTGCTTATTTTTAGTGTTAGGAAAATTGAATTTGTCCTAACTCTTCTTTGTGAGAAATGTTTGGCATCAACGATTTGGCCAATTGAGCTACTTTATCTTACATTAAATTTATCAATATGACATGGCATCAATATTTCCTATAGTTCATTTTTTTAACATTTGATGTATGCTAGGGATGGTCTCTTGGTAAAAATCCATATAATTGCAATAAGGGAAGATCTTGGAGAGTGTCACAACTTTTAGAGTGAGTACATAATGATTTGGTTGGTCCATATACACATCAACTTTTTAGTAGAGCTTAATATATTTTTAACTTTATAATTGATATTTACAAGCACATATTTGTGTATTGTTCAAACAGTAGGGGAAAATATGCCAAGGATAGGTTTGAGAAAAATTTATCTTCTAAAGGCATTAATCTACAACACACATTTCCCTATAATACATAGTAGAATAGAATTATAGAATGATAGAGTCAATCTTTCAAAGATATGATGATTGTATGATATACTCTATATTTGTAGCACCACCATACTAGGCAAATAAATCGACGATTTAAGGAATTTTTGGAATTGGATTCCTCACCAAGCTGTGAAGGTAGCTTCTTTCCAATCTTGGACCAATTGCAAACGCTCAATATTTAAAAAGCTCTTCTCCTTTTTACATTTTTTTTAATAGGAAATTTTGAAAGGTCCCTCTTGGAGAAAAAAAAACCTTGAAATTATTCTTAAAAGGCCAAAAAATCTATACATCCATATAAGCTATGATAGGGTTTGGTGACATAATTTTTTTGGATTTTTTATGGGTTTGACCACTATAGAAAGTTGTACAATCACACAATCACGATTAAATAATATTGACACTTATACACAAAATATTATTTGGTTCCTCTTCTACATCATCCACTATCATGATTTATTTGGTATAGACTTTTTTATTAAAAAAGTGTTTACAAAAAATATTTAAAAAATATTATCACAAAATATAATTTTGGATAGCCCGTGGTGGTTCATACCACCCTACTATTGCAAGGATGATATACTTTTGATTCCCACCTATGTAAAGTCATAGTACCTTTCGGTAACACTTACTTGTCCACAAACTATGTCATGGCAAGGGAAAAAAACCCCTAGGCCTTTCCCCTTGTATAAGGGTAGTGTGAAAGTTCCTAATGCCTGACAATTATTTTAATTTTTATAATTTAAAAAATCATGAAAAGTCTGCACCAAATTGTGTAGGCCATTTTGGTGGCATATTTTACATCACCATTTGTTTCCAAATTTAGTAGAGACTATAGAATTCATAGATCTCTATATTTGGCACCATTTAATCAAATTTGGTGGTAACATCATGATGTCATTAGTATATACTCTTATTTTTTATACACCCATATGGATGGAATTAAATATTTCTACTCTTAGACTTCATAGGCCTTGTTCTTTCTCATATGGTTTTTTATTTTCAATGCATTTTTTGAAATAAAGTATGATTGCATGCTCTTAAGAGTGGTGCAAGTGATTTTTAGTTTTATTTTTATTTTCTTTAAATATTTTTATAGTCATATTGATATGTAGTCTTTATTTTGGAAACTTTGATGCATGTGGACTCATTTTTAGGTGGATTTTTTGTGTATTTTTAATATACTTTGATATGGTTCCTTATTCCTTCTCTCATCTTGTGCCATTCTTACACATTGTAAGCATATATTGAATACACTTTGTGCTTTATAAATACACTAAATTAAAGTACCACTTATTGTTGTATTTTAAGGTTCTTAAAAATAATATTGTACCATTAATATATTCACACTACTTTGTAAAGTGAAACTGTAATTTTTTTTGTGCCTTTTTATTTGTAATCACAACCTTGTGTACCTTCATAGGAGTGTACCTTATTTGTACACCCTTTATAGTTGCATGTAGTATCTTATGTAACTTATAATGTTGCTTCATAACTTTCTTACACTACATTATAATACACAATTTTAGTGGATTTTTCATAAATCTCCCTTGTTACATTACATAGGGTATCATACTATTTGTGCTAATGCTTCCATGGGTTCAATTTGGAGTGAGCTATATATCTATTTTTGTTCTTATATACTAGATATAGATGTAGCAAATAGTTATCCACATATTTAAATAAGATGGAGTACATATGTTTAGAAACCATTGCATTCTTATTTATAGAGATGAGCTTCCATCTTTAATTGATCAGTACCCTTGAGACTATTGACACCTGCATTTTTTAGTATCAAATAATAACCTTGATTTTAATATATAGGTGTGAATATACCATTTGTGCATTGGTTGTGTAGTATCGTTATGGTCAATTGTGTAGATTAATGTACCATTTTATATTCTTTACTATCAAATTGTTATCTTGTTTTTTACCTTATCATTATTTGAGTAGTGTCATTTGGGTAAGTTGTGTAGAATTGTGTCTCTTTGATCATAGTATTCATCTTGATTTTATTAAAGGTTCTTTTATTTCAATTCTAGCAATTTTTTCATAGTTGTTTACAATTTATTCATTCTTTTATGATATTCTTCATATTCCTACTCTTCTTAAGATAGATTTTGGAGGCTTCTTATTTCCTCTCCTATGAGGGAATATATGTTATATCTTGGGAATATATGTTATATCTTGTGATTGAAGTAATCTCAAATCATCTTTTATTCACTTTTTTATGTTTTATCTCTTTTGAAGAGGGTTTTTTCCTTTTTAAATTTGTCTCATTTACTCTATTTGTGAGAGATTTGTTTATGCATGAGTACAATTTAACATGGCTTTGGAGCCAAAAATTGTGTTTGCATATTTTATCATTCTCCCTAAATTGTACTTCAAGGAAGTGTTTGTGTGAACATGTTATATCATCTAACTAGTTTCACATTAAAACCTTTTCAAACTTAGTTACTTAAAGCTTAATTCGGTTATTTAATTTTTATGTCTCATATCATAGGAATAAGATACTTACAATAATCTTAGTTTTTCCTTGGGATTCATCTAGGGTTTTATCCATGCCTATATAGCATCCAGTACTATTATCATTTTGAAACAACTTTATATTCATTATATTTGGTAATATAGAAATTATGTGTATTGATTAGTCTAGAATTTTCATATAGATTGTGATGTGTAAGTCAAGTAGAGGGTAAAGGATGCAACAAGCTTCAAGTGATACAAATAGATATGTACATGCATTGCTAGTCTAAATGATTAGCCATTAGTTTGTGCATGCAAGTAGATTATGGCTAACACGAATCACCTTTCCTAGCAAGCTTCTGAAAAGTGTTTGTAAGCACCACCAATTTCTTTATCGTACGTCTTAAGTCTAAAATCTTCTAAAATGATTTCACAAATAGGAGATTGATGGTGAGATTTTGTGGTCAATTTTGCATTGTAATTTTGATCTAAGTCATTTTGCACTATGAAATGAACCCTCTTAAAATCATGAGAATTACCTATTTTAAATGTCATCAATGTTATTCCAATACATCCGAGATTATGTGTATTTATTGTACAATTCAAAAATAATTAAAATAATCTAAATTAATCAGATATTTTCATTACTTATAAAATTTAATTTTTCAAATTATTACACAAACAATCATAACTTTATATTAATTTTTTTTAAAGTATTTATTTTTATAACCTTTTATTATATTTATAATAAATATAACAATGCATACTTGAAGAAATAAAGAAGAGGAAATAAAATACATCAAGTAACACAAAGATAATGTTACAAAACCATTATTTTTCTTTATCTTAAATCACTTTGCTCCTTTTTATTTGTTCCAAGACGGTGAAGGATGATTTGAGTGTATGTGGATTGTTCTTGAACTAGTATACTATAGATATAATTGATGTATTCTTAATGGAAAAATAGTAGCATGTATTCACTAGCAAGTGGATTGATGATAATGGATGGTCAAACCTCCAGTTTATAGACATTTGATAGTGAAATGGAGGGTTAAAGAATTCATTGAAAAATAAAGGGTTGAGATTGAGTGAGAGGTTGGAAACTTATCTTTGTTGAGAAAGTGACATGTGACATGGGGAGAGGATGCTCATGGGGTTGACAATCATAGAAATTATAAAAGATGTGAGAGAGATGTAAATTTCATAAAGTGTAGGATGGCTACATGTAGAAGATCAATGAGGGGTGAAATGAAAGGATAAAATGGAGGATGATGGAGACCCATACATGTTCACACATTTGTGAGCATTAAAGAAGGGGAAGGGAGACAAATTTAAAGATTTGACTGAATATTAAATTGAAGAAAATATTAATGAAAATTAAGAAAAACTTAAAACAACACACTTTTGTTTTTATACTCCAACGTCTTCCTAAATCCAGCATTGTACCAATTCAACTATTTATTAAAATAATTTCAACCAAATTTAAAATGGTAAGCATTGTGAAGTACATAAGGCTGAGCATCGTTCTTTTCTGCCTTCACCGAAAATGTGTTTACATATCCTGCCAAAGCACCAACCTTCTACATCATCTCCAATGAAAGCAAAAAAATATTTGCTAACAAAAAGAACGTTAAAACCAAGGAAATGTCGATTCAATTGGTGAATTTAAATATAATAAACGAGGGCAGGAATTAGATGAATAAATCAGTTCTATTATACTACAAAGCTCGATTCATTCGTAGCTTGTATGCTTTCAGCTTATGTTCTCTTCAAAAGCTAGATACCCATTTTTTTTGTTTTTTTTTCAATCATTCGTGTAAGAATAGCAGTTGAACTATTGAACAACGTACCAGTTGATTAGATATATGTTTGGATAACATAGACTTGTCTATCATGGAAGGAACACCAATCCTTTCTCCATGTTTATTGGAGCCACTACAATCTTCACCTGAACCAGAAAATTGAAGATTTTTCTGTTGCATAAAACATTACCCTGGATTGTGCACAAATGTTAAAACTTGGGTTTTCAAAAAGAAAATTGTATTGATGTGCACGATGTTGTCGTTCATGGAGCTTCACTTTCCTAGGGTAAGCTCATAAAATTTATGCCTGCCCAATTTCAATCTAAAGTTCCACATCATAGATTACCTCGTCTTTAAATGCTTTGATGAAATAAGAAAACTAGCATTATGTTTTTACCTGGATATATCACCCTTTGCTCACCCAACTCATAAAGTATGGTTACGGGTGGGGTGTTATTTGCACATTCAACCTCTTGACAATCTTAACAAAGATTAAACTCTTTTAACTCCCATTATCAACAATAAAATGTAACGCCTTTCAAATCACCCACATATGTGAATGAAGTAGGCGTTCCTCATCTTCATGAGGCAAGATTTTAGCAATGGCAACCATAGAATAAAGGTTTGCTTCAATGATCTACTCACCATCTTTTAGTTCAAAGGGTCTACAGGCATTAAACCAACTTCTATCCCCACTTTATGTGTTTCTTCCACTAATGACTTAGTAGCTTCCCGAACCTTCAAAATGAGTTTTAAAGTGGATCCCATAACCAGTAGGAGGACACCTATCACCACCCAACATCTGATCAAAGGCCGCCTTCCATCACAACACCTCTCCACTTCAATAGGAAAGGGAACCACCTCAATAGGAGCAGGAAGGAAAGAGACCATCTACATAGATAACAAAACAAATAACCCCAAAACATAGACTAGCAGCCACCAAATAATCACATTAAGCTTAGCTATAAGGAAGGGTTTTGAAAAGGCTCCCAAAACCTTGAACAAAAAAAGAGGCCAACACCAAAAAGACTCTATGCCAACAAGCTTCACTAGAATCTCCACCTCTATAGGAGAAGAGGGAAAGAAACCCAACAACAGAGAGACAATCTCAAGAGCACATCCAACCTAAAAAAGAAAGGTATCCAATACCCCCAACAGGAACCATCCCACCAAACTCTTCCCACAACTCTTCCCCTCTATAGAAGAGTGGTCCACCTCAATAAGACAAAATGAGAGAAATGGAAAGAAGATAGCCTATGAAACACCAGAGAATCTCTTGAAATGAATAGATCCATAAAATCACTCACAATCTGCAAGAGAAAACTCAAAAAACCACACCTAAAAGATTCAAGGACCTCCCAGACAGAGTCCCCCATCTACACCAGATCATTCCCAAAGGGAAAAACACAACCCAAGGGGAGAAAAGACTCCAAATAAATATAACCTCCACCCAAATCCCAAACAACCCCCTCACATCAAGGCACAACCAGTAAAGCACAAACTATGAACAAAGCATATACCATCGTAGCCACCACAAAAAACCTTCTTGCGCAGCAAAATAGACAGCATTAGTATCTCCACCTCATGGGCCCACCAGGTCCAGAAGAAAGATCGACCCAGATCTAGATCCAAGCAACCACAGATCCAATGACTATCATTGACAACATAGAAAGGAAGAGAAGCTGTGAGGTAAGGGCAAAGAGCCCTATCACCATGCACAACCTCAACTGCACCCACAACAACCACCACAAAAAGCACCAATGAGAGAAACAATCTTCCATCTTCCAAACAGGGCAATGCGGAATAGAGCAGGGACGCAACCCCCCCAAAGACTAGAGAAGACACCACCGATGCGTCCCCAACACTGCCGAAACCGTAGACCCCTGACAAGACCCCAACCCCAACAGGATCAACCACCTCGTCTTCTCCTCCCTCGGCTTCCCCAGAAACCCTAGCTCCAGTGACGCTTCTCGCATAGACCATCGTCGGCCAAAATTTGTTTGTGTTTTCTTGCACACGTGTTATTGCCCTTTCAATTTTTTTTGAAAATAAGAAAATAAAACAAGGGAAATAACATAAGATTCAAAACAATATGAAACCTTTTCTTATTTACTCTTTTCACAAGAAAATTGAGATAGAAGACCAGTTGCACCTAAGACTCTTGATTTGCTTCTTTGATCTATGGAATGTAATTGCTCATGAATCTAGCGACGTGATAATAGAATTGAGTTAATGAATGATAAACTACATAGCATGAGGGTATGGTAAGATTGGATCTACAAATGCAATGAGAGACAACTCATTTATAGAATTTTCAAGAGGGAAATCAAGGGCATAAATCAATTTCTTGATAGATGGCTAGGATTGACTAAGATTAGGGTTTAAGTAAAAAAGAGTAGTCATGTGATAACTATCACATGAAGGATATGGGCTAGGTTTAGAAGACATAGGGAAATATTTGTATGTGAATGATTGAGATTTGACGATCCATATGAAATGGATAGATGTGATGTAAATTTAGTTTGACTTTTTTGGCATTCTCTAGGTTCAATGAATTTGGACAAGTTCTTAGTTAGTCCTGTGACTCTTAATAATTAATTAAATATAATATAGTTATTAAAACAATTATTGAAGAAGAGTGACATGGGATGATAGATTTATTAAATATTTAAAATGTATTTAATTAATTTGGTAAATAGGAGTAATGTCTCACAAGGTGACATAAGGTAGTGTCAAGAACATAGAATGATAAGTGGTGGAGAAAGGGTATTGTCAATTTCAATTGTCTACAACACCAACAAATTTCAACTAGGCAACAAGCATATTGAATGCATTAAGATGGTCTACAATAGGTCTCGCTTCTTCCATCTTCAAAAAATAAATTTTATTTCATAGGAACAACTCATATACCAAGGATTTAGCCTAATAAATTTGAGCAAGTTTATTCCATATGTTTTAAACAATCTTCTCTTCATGGACATTTGAAAGTACATAGTTAGCTACATAAATTACTGTTAGACCCTTAGCCTTCTAATCCATCATATTACAATTTCTTATTTCATGTTCAATGGCATCTTTCTAGATAAAACAATCCATAAATCTCATCCTACAAACATGTATTCCATCTTAAGCTTCCACAAATCAAAATTTCCTTTGTTAATTTTTTCAATCTTTATTCTTCCAAATGTGCTAGCCATCTACTTCACAACAAACTCTCACTCAAAGAAGATTAGTGTACCAAAAACCATATGCTAAAAAATAAGAGTAAAATTGACCAAGTTTTGATACCAACTAAAAGAAATCAAGGTAGTGAAAATATTCCCACTCCAATATATGGATGAAAGAATGTGCAAACATTTTGAACCCTTAATTAATTATTATAAAAAAGATTCATATTATAGGAAACATAAAAATATCACAACAGATAAATACAACAACACAATATGTATGTGGGGAAGATCATTTAACACTACACTCTAAAATCCACCTATATGTATTATACTAAACGATTTGATTACATACACTTGCAACATAAAAGTACTTGGAAAAAATATCATAATCGACTCTAATCCTAATACCTATATTTATAAATGTTACTAATACGAAGAAGGAAGATTCTAAAGTGGATGCCTAGAATAGGCCACATGGTATAATCACTAACATAGCATGCATATAAAACTCTACATTACATGCATAACACCTTGTTGCATGAAACATGCAAACTACATACACATAAAAACTCAACATGTAAAGCACATGCAAATGCAAAATTCAATGTGCAAAGCACCTACATGCATGCAAACTTCCTACAAGCACAACTCACAACTATCATAATAGATTTCATTTTTTGACTTTTCCATTGACTTGATTTAACTTCAATTAATGGGTCCTACAAAATGAAATCATCAGATACACACATATAATTACATTGTAAATAAATAAATATTCATACTAAAGTTTATCAAAGGTTGATATACCTTATTCTTAACATAAATTTGAACATGTATTAAGTATTACTCCTCCTTTTCTAGGATGTTCATGTGGATTGGAGAACACAACAAAGTTAGTATCTCCCAAACTTCATGGTAATAAAAATTAATCTTGCCTTTGTTCATTATTCTTTTCATGGTTTTTTATATTACATGACCTTATTTTGTAGTGTTTTTTTTTATAAAAATAATTATGTTATATATACCTTTTTTTTTTTTGAAATACATTAAAAAGGAAGAAGGATCATGTATCCTAAATGAGATCTCGTTTATTTTTTAAATGGGATCTTGTTTGCTAAATATATTTTTAGTTAAAAGTAAAATAGGATCTCGTATCCTAAACAAGATCCCATTTTTTAAAAAATTAAATTTTGGCTTGGTTTCGAAAATGGCTTGGAGTGTCGACCCTTTGCCTTGGACTTGGTTTGACCTGCACCTTGGAGGCCAATTCAATCTCCATACAAAATAATGACTTTGGACATATATTTGAACACCAAATTTTTAGAATATTTTTGAACAATGAAAACCCATTATAGTAGAAATTGTTTGGATTCCAATTTTTTTTTTTTCAAAATTAGATTAATTTTTTCTTTTTAAAATAATTTCTAATGAAAGAGGTCCATAAACTTGAAATAATAGGTTTTTTAGATTTTTAATAACTTTTTTGTTTTTAAGTTTTTTGGAAAAAAAAATTATATGGCATCAAACTAGAGACAATTATATATAGTTTTAAAAAAAGATAAATAAAAAAATGTTAAGTTTATGTCAAATTATGTTTGTCGTACATGAGGGTTTTTCAAAACAACAATTATGCCCAATAAAAAATTAACAAAAAAATGCAAAAAAGAATTACAAAATAATATCCTCACCAAAGGTGAGGCAATTAAAAATCTTTTCTCAAAAGGATTAATAAAAATAATTTCATTTAACTCAAATTATGCTTGTCATACACAGACATCTAGTACGATCCTAAAAAGGTGACTTTTAAACTATAGGTTTTAGTAATGTCTATTTAAACTTGATTTTTATCATCTGGGTATAAAAATAAATTACATATTTGGAAACTAGACTTTGAGCACTACATTTTCTATTACTGACTTTTTTCAAGATTCATTCTTTAAGTGTGCTTCAAATTTTTAGGTCAAACAGGATGGATTCTGAAAAATAGAGAAAACAGTTCCACTTTGTGGCCAAAAAGTGGACTCAACTTCTTGCAAGCACCCTAAACTTATTACACTCTTCTTAAAAAACTTTCTACATTGTACATATCATTTTTTTGCATAATTTTTTTGTTATTATACTAGCTCTTGTAATTTAATGCAAAAATTCCTCAAAGAAATGTGGTCTCATGGTATTGCATGATTTCAAAAAGCACCATAAATTGTTATGCTAGCAGATTAACAAATTTGTGTCATAAATAATATTGCCAATGCATTTAGACATTTGATGTAGTCAAGGTAGGGAGATCCAATGAAGGATGCCCCAACCTTGCAGCCTAACACATAAACCATGCAAAATATACTGGTAACCAACAACAAGATGCCAGAAACAACAAAAAGAACAACCGGTAACATAATAGAACACATAACCGGTAAACAATACGACCAATCCTTATTACAGTATGAATAATTACAAATCCCACATGTTGGATCGCAATCCAGGATACAAACAATGCTTACAATGCAATTACAAGATCCGTAGATCATCCACATATCAGATCGGCCTCCAGAAACAGTTTGGCAGCTCTACCCTAATTCGTACCTCAACCTTTCGACCTTAGTCCACCAGATCAGAATCTTGTCGGATCTACATCTTCACTCAATCTCTAAACTCTGTCTTTTATCTTCTAACTTATGTCTTCTCAAATGATTCACAAACCTCCATTTTTACTGTCCACAAATAATAACAACTTAATCAAGTCGGTCCAAAGGCCAACCAGTTCATGAAACGTGTAACGGTAACATGTCAGCTCAAATCACTAAGAACGACTTCCAAAATGGATAAGACAATGTGCGGTCCTCTAGGAACATCCAACATAGCACAAGAAACATAAATCCACAATCTGCAAGTCACGAAGATCAACTGCAACCCGGTCCAACTTTGCTCAACATACTTCCAGAATAATGGATAAGAACATATCAATTGGACCAATACCGAAATCAATAACTCACTAGGATTGATTAAAAAAGCCATGAAAATCGAACATGATAAAGACCATGAACACAAGGGAATAAACCCAAAACCACAACGTTAAACTCTCAAACAAGAATAAATGCCACAATCTCAAGCAATTCCACTAAAAACTGCCTCAAACAATAAGAACTAGACTGACACTCTTGCATCAGACTCTCGGAGTTAATCGAAAAGTGAGTCCCATAACTTGATCTGGTTCGACAATCTGTTAGTAGGTACTTGCAACTACCTCAGGGGGTTCGACGATCTAACTTCAACTTTCGGTTGCCTCTCCATGATGATCTACCGATCCAAGCTACAGTCTGCCTCAATCAGTGATCTATTCAAGTCTCCACGCACTAACTGCCTCAAACTCAAGCTCTATGATCGATGATTAACTTGAAAACCTTTCTCTCCCTCACGTTCGACGATCTGAACAAGTCCACAAGTTGCCTCAACTTTCTCTCCAACCAACCAGTGCACAAACAACACTCTATCCAACAACAGGTTCACAAACCAACTCTGATACCACTTGATGCAGTCAAGGTAGGGAGATCCAATGAAGGACAACCCAACCTTGCAGCCTAACACATAAACCATGTAAAATATACTGGTAACTAGTAACAAGATGCCATAAATAGTAGAAAGCACAACTGATAGCATAACATAACACATAACTGATAAACAATACGAGCAATCCTTATTACAGTATGAAGAATTACAAATGCCACATGTTGGATCGCAATCCAGGATACAAACAATTCTTACAATGCAATTACAAGATCCACAGATCATCCACATATCAAATTGACCTCCGGAAACAGTCTATCGGTTCTACCCTAATCCAAACATCAGCCTTCTAACCTTAGTCCACTGGATCAAAATCTCGTTGGATCTACATCTTCGCTTGATCTCTAAACTTTGTCTTCGATCTTCTAACTTTTGTTTTCTCAAATTTGAAAATCTCCATTTATATCGTCCACAAATAATAATGACTTAATCAAGTCGGCCCAAAGACCAACCAGTTCATGAAACGTGTAATAGTAACATGTTAGATCAAATCACTAATAACAACTTCCAAAATGCATAAGACAATGTGCGATCCTCTGGGAACATCAGACACAAAACAAGAAACATAAATATACAATTCGCAATTCATGGAGATCAACCGCAACCCGATCCAACCTCGCTCAACATACTGCCAGAATAATCGGTAAGAACATATCAGCCAAGCCAATATTGGTATCGATAACTCACCAGGATTAAATCAAAAATCCATAAAACTTGAACATGATAAAGACCACAAACACAAGGGAATAAACCCAAAACCACATTGTTAAACTCTCAAACAAGAAGAAATGTCACGATCTCAAGAAATTCCACTGAAAAACTACCTTAATCAGTAAGAACTAGACCAGTGCTCCTACATCAGACTCTCAGGGGTAATTGAAAAGTGAGTTCCATCACTTGATTTGGTTTGGCGATTTATTAGTAGGTACTTTCAACTTCCTGAAGGGGTTTGACGATTTGACTTCAGCTTCCGGTTAGCTCTCCACGATGATATACCAGTCCAAATTGTAGCCTACGTCAATCGACAATCTATTCAAGTCTCCACCCACTAATTGCCTCAAGCTCAAGCTCTAGGATCGGCGATCTACCTACAAACCTTTCTCTGCCTCATGTTCGGCGATCTGAACAAGTCCACAAGTTGCCTCAACTTTCTCTCCAACCAACCGGTGCACAAACAACACTCTGTCCAACAACAGGTTCACAAACCATCTTTGATACCACTTGATGCGGTCAAGGTAGGGAGATACAAAGAAGGACAACCCAACCTTGCAACCTAACATATAAACCATGCAAAATATACCAGTAATTGGTAACATAAAAGAACACATAACCGATAAATAATACGATCAATTCTTATTACAGTATGATCATTATTATATCCTTTCTCCCCCATAATGAGCATTTTGAATTAAATTGCCAAAATATGTGTTGCACCACTATTTGAATTCCTCAATTAGAAACATGCAATCATTCTGCAATCAAAGATGATCAACCTAAAATTGACCATTCTAAGTCACTTGTGTAGTGCTCACTCTGATCAAGACCATACATAGACATCTCTTCTCTACCTACAATTCCCAAAACTCTAGAACCTGTAACCTCAAAATCTTTAACAAACTAAATATCAATAATCATGGGACCTATCTTATAGTCCAACAATAAATTTCCAAGTTTTAAGACCAAACAATGTCTAAAGCTATCATCAACAATACCGCAAAATCAACAAATTTGTAAAACATTTGAACCATACACCATTCAACTCTATCCAGTCAAATTTGTAATACACATACCAATAAACAACTCCTTTGCAATAACAACTTCATTAATATAATTAAAACAAATCATAGAAATTTCTTCCTCTAACTTAACTTTTTGTACACATCTACCAAGATAATGATTTCTTTTTCATATAGGAACATAATTTATGCTTGATTAAATTTTTGACCATGCCTGTTAGGTTGTGTCAATTCAATCCATAACTCCATCCACAATCTATTTCACACATCCTAACATAGATTCATTCTTCAATTCTTTGTTCCAACATGTCTTTTTACAATGGTTTTTCAATTCACATAGGGTACAAGGATGTAAATTCCAATATTTAACCTTTGTATACCCTTTTTTTGTAACAATGAGAGCATTGCATTTCTTGAATTAATTTAACATCTGTAACATTATTATTTGTAACATTATTTCCTTTACTTGTGACATACCCTAGACCTTAATCCTTTGGTCTCATTGTTGGCTCAATTGGCTCTCTCATTCCATATTCATGATTTCCTTATCCTTGACCTTTGTATCTCATTCTTTTCATAATTTTCAAACCAACGTTGTCGTTGAAACAACTAGCAAAATTTGCATAATCATATCTTCGAATATTTGTAGGCTCAAACATATTATCACCTTTCTCACAAAAAGCTTCAGCAAATAAAGAGCACACATTTTTTGGGCCACAAGAAACATCACAAACATAAGGTTTTGACCTTACACATTCATTGTATTCTACCAATTGTTCATTTTCTTCTTTCAATTTTAAGATTTCTTTCATCTATAAATTGTTTTCCTCTTCTAATCTTTTTAAATTTTCTTCCAAATCATTATTCTTTTCCTTGACCTCATCAAACAATTTTACTCTTCTAACTTTTCATTTTTCTCATTAACTTTTTCTAGTTCTTCCATAAGATTATTCATTTCACTTAAAAATTGATATTTTTCTTTCATTCTTTCTTTGCGATTTGTTATCATTTCTAAATTGTATTTCTTCACTTCTGGTAATTCTTCTTTTAAAAAATCCATTTCACAAATTAAATGTTTATTTTCTTTCTTTACTTTATTTTCCTATTTTCCCCTTTGAAACAAACAATTTGAACTCATCTTGTTTGGACTTATTCTGATACAACGATTTAGATTCTTAGCATGGTTTCTTCCCTTTCAATAGCAGTGACTTACACATCTTTAGCAATCTCATATCCTTATCCTAGGATTTCACGTCCTATTTATAAAAAACCTTGGTTTTCGAGATCAGTCTACAAACACAATCAATCACATTCAACCTTTTGACAACATGTACCCAACAAATCATTATCAACTTTCGATTTTCCATAGATTCAATTTTATACATCTGTGGCAATTCCAACAGAGAAAGGAACAACTTAAATCACACACACTAAGCTTATATTTCTAGACTTAAAAGTGTTAAACACTCAGAGTTGACTGACATTTTCTAGGCTTAATATGTTGCTTAAGGTGTGTGGTTACACTAAGAATGCATTTATAGTCTTAAAAGTGTTAAACACTATTAAGATTCTCTAAACTTAATCCTTTGTTTCCAATCAACAGCTTCACCACTTATGTCTTGATACTGTTGGCAAGACTTAATTCACTCAAAGACTACTATAAACCTCCAAACAATGTTGCATTGCTTTCAGAATGATCGAATTTTTTACTTTCATATCCAGTTATCAATTGTATAACAAAAAAACTCAAATTTAACTATTAGAATTGCAAATGCCAACTATTGGCAATCAATTTTACTATCAAATGTCCAATGTGCTAACTAATCACTAATCCTATGGGATGCTAACTAATCCTATGAGATATTTGTATTATTAGAGTAGTTATTTTGTAACTAGCGGTAGTTTCTTGTAGTTTAGTTTTCTACAGTTTTCTTCTTAATGGTTTCATCAGTTACTGTTGTATATATTATTTTCTTATATAATAATATTAAGTGTGCATATGAATCACATATTTGGGCCTGTTACAGTGGTATCAGAGCCAAGTTACAAAACCTGTAGGAAAACTATGGGTAGATGAATAGGCTGATTACAAGTCTGTGATCATACTATGGAGTTTTAGTGGTGATTATGAAGGAAATGATTTTGCAAATTTGCTTCAGTAAAGATTAAAAATAGAGTTTTAGAATTAACAGTACATTCCGATGCATTCTTTAATTTCAATTGTTGGAATAGTTCTTTTTGGTAAAGAGAATTATCATGAATGGTTTCGTAAAGTTAAGAATACTCTTATTTTTAATGATATGTGGGATGATGTCTGTGAAAGAAAAGGTGATAATGAAGTGCTAGAGCAACCTACAGATGCAAAAGAACTCGTCATTTGGAAGAGTAAATACAAAAAGGCTTATGCTTTGATTGTTGCCTTCATCAGTGAAGAGGTAACTAGGCATATAATCTCTTGTAAGACTACATTTGAAGCTTTAAAAAAACTCAAAGATCTTTATGATTCTTATTAAGAGTTTGAAATCATACAATTGTTAATGAAATTATTCAACTTAGAGATGAAAGATAATGATCCGATGAAGTTAGCCTTTGAAATCAGAGCTCTTTATTATTGAGGCCATTGCTTTTATTAAAGCCCTATATCCTACCTATTCAAACTATCTTGAGTCTCTTCAAGCTAGTAAAAAGATGAAAGACATAACATTTGATAAACTTGTGGAGAAAATTACAGAGAGAGAAAAATCCTTTGGGAAGAAGGCATCACATCCCAATGTTGAGACTCTGTGTCTTGCACAGTAGGGGCATACATCCAAAGATGAATCTTCTAGACATGACACTAGCAGTAGAGGTCATGGCAGACATCAATCTAGAGGAAGAGGGGGTAGAAATCATCAAGGTGATAAACAACATTCTCAGCCTCAACACCAACATAGAGACTACCAACACAAAGACATCCAGTCAAGAGACAAACAATCTATGCAGTGCTATAGATGTGGGAAAATGGGTCATAGTGCCACTCTTTGCATAACTCCTTAGGAGAATATTCGTGACAAGAAAGAGCAGCCACCAAACAAAGGTAATCCTCCTAAATCTATTGATTATGTTGTAGCACATTGTAACCTTGGGATTGAAGAAGTTTTTAGCACTTCATTTTATTCTTGGAATGATATTTGGTTGTTAGATATTGGAGCCACATGCGATATGACATTTAGAAGAGACTTCTTTGAGACATTCAATGATCAAATTGATGGAGTAGTTTATTTTGCAAACAAGTCTCAATTAAAACCTTCAGGAATTGGATCTGTTAGACTTAAATTACCAAGACTTGCTGATTACATACTTTCTAATGTTCTTTATCTTCCACAATTGAAGAGAAATTTGATATCCCTTGTGCATATTAGATAGCAAGATCATTCAATACATATTTTTGATGGCATCATTGAGATTAGACGAGCTTCTGATTGTGTGCTTGTAATGACTGGAGTGGAAGATGACAAGCTTTTAAAATTGCACGATATCTCATCCAATTCTCATAATACTACAAATTTGGCTCAGCATAGAGGTAATTTGTCTTCCAGCTTGTTATGGCATGCTACATTTGGTCACATTAGTTATGATAGCCTCATACTTTTGAAACAACAAGGAATTCAAGGGCTCCCTACTATTCCAAGACAACTTTCCCAATGTGATGCTTGTATTTTAGGCAAACACAGTAAACAACCTTTTCCTGATTCTATGTTTCGAGCTTCTAGAAAGCTAGGCCTTATTCACTCTGATTTGTGTGGGCCCATGCATGTTCCATCAGCAAATGGCAATGAATATTTAATGACTTTTATTGATGACTATACCAGGATGTGTTGGGTTTATTTATTAAAAGAAAAATCTCAAGCTTTTGATACATTTAAAATTTTTCATTTGTGGATTAAAAATGAGACTCAACTCAATATTGGAACCCTTAGAACTGATAATGGTGGTGAGTATACATCTAAGGATTTTGAAGAATATCTGCAGGACAATGGTATTAAACACTAGACCACTGTTCCTTATAATCCACAACAAAATGGTGTGGCAGAACACATGAACAGGACTCTGTTGAATATGGTCAGATCTATGATGTTTTTTAAGAATGTTAATTTAATGTTTTGGGGAGAAGAAGTTCTTTGTGCTATCTATATAAAGAATAGGAGTCCTTCTGTTGCCCTACACAATAAAACTCATTATGAAATGTGGCATGGCCATCTTCCAACTGTCAAGCATTTTAGATTTTTTGGTTCCACCTATTATGCTTTGATTCCTGAACAACTCCGAAATAAATTGGATGCCAGAAGTAGAAAATGCATTTTTTTGGGATATTCCAATACTTCCAAATCTTATCGATTTTATGATGAACCAAACAAAAAGTTTATTATTTCTAGAGGTTATATTTCTTGAATTTGACAAAGATGACCTTAATATTAACACACAACTTTCTCATCTTGATAGATTTCACTCTAATAAATTCTATCATAAATGTGATAATGAACTTCCAACTCCTGAAGGGGGGGTTCCTTTTCTAGGTCAATCTTTGGAATTTCCAGGTCACTCTTCGGAAGTTCCAGAGAATGAGGATAGTTCGAATGATGATAGAAATGCTGAAGAATCATAACCAGTTGTTGAACCAGCCTGTATCAGATATAATAGTACATAGATCAATGCGAACCAAGAAAGCTCCAAGAAGGTATGATGATTTTATCTTGCATGATAAAACAGAGACAAAAAGTTCTGCCAAACAAAATAAAGAAAATGTAGGGGAAATGATTACAAGTAACAACTTCCTTAATTCTTAAGATGTTGAATTAAACTTTTATGTTGTTGATGAACCTTCTTCCTTTCAAGAAGCAGCAACTAGTGATACATGGAAAACTGCAATGCAAAGAGAGTATGAGGCTCTCATTAAAAATGGAACTTGGAGGTTGGTGGACCCTCCAATTGGAAACAAACCTATTAGCTGCAAGTGGGTATATAAGAACAAATATAAAGCTAATGGGTCACTAGGCAAACATAAAGCAAGACTTGTAGCAAAAGGATATGCTCAGAAAGAGGGTGTTGACTATATAGAAACTTTTGCCCCTACAACAAAGTGGGGCACTATTGCACTCTATTTTCTTTAGCAGTACAAAAAGGATGGCATATACATCATATGGATGTTAAGACAACCTTCTTGAATGGTGATTTGAAAGAAGATGTCTATATGGTGCAACCTGAAGGTTTCTTTGCCAAAGGTCAGGAACAAAAGGTATGTAAATTGGTAAAATCCTTGTATGGTTTGAAGCAAGCACAACGCGCATGGTATGAAAAATTAACTGAGCACCTCTTGAACTTAAACTACAAGCACTTCAATCTAGATGATGCACCTCTATTTCTCAAGAAAGTTGGTAGGTCAGTTGTATATCTAGTTGTTTATGTTCATGATTTGTTGATCAAATAATGATGATTATATAGCTTGCATTAAGAAAGAGTTGAAAAAGGTTTTTGATATGAATGACCTAGGTTTACTTCATTATTACTTAGGGATTGAAGTTATTCAGAATCCTAAGTTCATTTTTATTTCTCAGAAGAAATACATTGGAGAGTTATTATGCAGATTTGGAATGCAAGATTGTAATTTTGTTTCCACTCCAATGGAGCAAAATTTGAAGATTTCTTCCAATGATAGAGAGGCTTGGCAGCTTGTTGGAAGTTTGATTTATCTCACCACTACGCGTCCTGACATTACATTTGCAGTAGGAATTATGTCCAGGTTTATGCATAAACCATGTGAAGGGCATTGGACTGCAACACAATGAGTGCTAAAATATTTAAAGGGAACCTAGACTCTCGGCATCAAATATTCAAAGGTATCAGACTTTCATCTCACTAGCTATTCTGACTCGGATTTTGATGGTGACAAAGAACATGGGGTGTCTACTTCTGGTTATTTGATGACTCTTGGATCAACAACTGTCACCTGGAGATCAAAGAAACAAACAATTCTTGCTGACTCTACTACTGAAGCAAAATATGTAGCAGCAGCTCAAGCCATCAAAGAAATTGTGTGGCTCAAGAAAATTCTTGAGGACTTGCAGGAGAAACAGATGACTTCAATGCCTTTATTTGTTGACAACAATTCTGCGATTCAATTGGCCAAGAATCCAACATTTCATGATCGAACCAAGCATATCAACACAAAATATCACTTGATTCGACATCATGTTGAGACCAAAACCATACATTTGAACATTGTTCCACTGTAGAGCAAATTGTTGATAGCTTTACCAAAGCACTGGGCCGTGTAAAGTTTGAACGATTCCGACTGCTGCTTGGCATGACAGATGTCCCTTCAGATTAAGGGGGGAATACTAACTAATCACTAACCCTACAGGATGCTAACTAATCCTACGAGATATTTGTATTATTAGAATAGTTATTTTGTAACTAGCGATAGTTTTCTGTAGTTTAGTTTTCTACAGTTTTCTTCTTAACTGTTTCATCAGTTACTGCTGTATATATTCTTTTCTTTTCTAATAATATTAAGTGTGCGTATGAATCACATCTTTGGGCCTGTTACACAATGCAGGTGGCAATGTTTCATACTTGAACAGTGATCTACCATACAAAAAAAACAATCTCAAATAAAAACATGGAACTAACCACAACTTACAACAATCTCCTCCATCATACAACTGCAGTCTCCTTCCGGCAATAAGATCTTTAGGGAGCGTCCTTCCTTTGAATTCATGCAACCTGCTCTTCAAGACCTCCTATTCACTTATTGGCAAAACTCTTTCTTGGTGACTCTCATTTTTCTTTTACCAGCATTTTTTTGGTTTTTTACACAATGCCTTCTCTCCTTGGGCAGCGACAAACATCAACGATCTTCTAGAAACTCCTGTGTTAACCTTTTTCTCTCTATAAACAGCAGCAAAACAATTCTTGCACTCCAACTGCTGACTCTGATTTAGACTTCTGAAACACCTATCAGCTGTCCTAATGCAATAATAAAATTGAATAACTACAGAATGCACAATAGAAGAAATATAACAAACTTAAATTTTTTCATTGCATTCATTCTTTTACATTTTGTTGTATATATAGATTTACATTCTCATAATTGAAATCTATAATCAACCATAAGCAAATAATTAATTGTATCAATTAATGTTCATTATCTTTCAATTTCTACACCAACATGGATGTTAACTTAAAACTTGGGGATTAAAATGTACACAAATCCCATGCTGCCACTATAGACACCTCTGAGGTAATAACAAGATTATATTTAAAAACAATAAAACTCTCTATCTCTCCATCTCTCTATAATTAATTCAGTGTCTTCGTAAACACATATAGTATATAGCAATTTAGAAATACATTTTGGTATTCCATGTACGCATTCAAAACAGAGAACTTAGATCAAAATTGGGCAGACAAAATTCCATGAGCTTCCCCTAGGAAAGTGAAGCGTCATGAAAGAAAACATTTATATTTTTGAAAGCACAAGTTTTTTCACAATTTTGTTCATCCCATCGTAATAATTAATGTATCAGAAAATCCTTTAACTTTTTCTGGTTCTAGTACAAATTTTGGTGGCTCCAATAAACATTGAATAGGAGCAACTAAGAAAGAACATCAGGTGAGGGTTACATGGATAAAGGATTAACTGATGATCCTTCCATGACAGACAAGTCTGTGTTATCCAGACATATATGTAATCAACTGGTACGTTATTTCTTATATGTTTACTTTAAGTCAGCAAATTGTTCCATTATTGAACAATTCAACTGGCTATTCTTATATGAATGATAAACGATATAATCTATAAATGATTGACAAAAATAGGATTGATATCTAGGTTTTGAAGAGAACATAGGCTGAAAGCATAGAAGTTACGATCATTGGAAGAGTAGCAATAAGAGCCAGCACTGCTGAGAACTCAGCTTCCTTCAAATAACTCGGAAGAACTTCACCACCATGGAAAAAGTGGTCATGCTCTCCTCTGAGTTCCAAGGCAACAGCAAAGGCCGCCGAAGCGATTGACACCAACAAATATCCAATCACCTGCAATCACATCTAAATTATGTGATTTAGTGGTTATCTGAATCTAAAACATACCGATAGATATTGATATTATATTATTATTGAAAATAGATAAATGTCTCATATCTAATGATAATACTGACATCTATTCATGTTTGAAAGAAGGAAGGAAGAAAAACACATACCTGATCTGCAAGGATGTCAAAATACAATTCGAAAGGGTAAGACAACAATAATTTTCTGGTAAGAATGAGATAGATTGCCGGACCCATCTGCAAAACATTATACAAGACACCTACAGCGCTTCCTGCTACCAAGTACCTGCACCCCACCATATACCCAACTCAGATTTTTCTCTGTGACCCAAAAAAACTTGAAAAAAAAAATATGGATTGAAGGTTTTAACTATTAAAAAATGATCGCCTGAATGCATAGATGAAACTGAAGGGGTTCTTCTTGTGTTCTTGTTGTGTCCCTGTGTCCTTGTGTCCAAGAATTTTAATAGGATCAGTCACCATGGCTACGATGGTCAGGGCAAGCAAAATGGTGCTCACAATTCTCATCATCAAGATAACGATCGGATAACTGTTGGGGGATTTCACCATTCTGACCACTCTTTTTTTGTTTTGTTTAAATGCCTGCTCTTCTCAGCGTATAGACAATCAAATGAGTTGTTTCACAATTTATCTATCTATTACAGGGTCTATTTTCTATCGCCATGTTTTCACAATTAAATTGATTTTTCCTGGTTTTGACGTTTATCGTGTTTGCAGAAACCAACGATGTTCGGCCGTATGTACTTGATAATGCTTACTATTTTAAGTTTAGTTGAAATTGTTTAATACAGTGGAATAGGTATAATACTGGACTTATGAAGCGTTGGAGTATTAAAACAAACGTACCATGACAACTTTTGGAGTGTTTATTGAGATCGAGGAAGAGATGAGACAATTTTGCATCGGCCAGCTACCTCGCTGCCATGAAATAATGATAAATAATTACTGATGTTGTTTTTGAATAAGATTGCGTGAGAGTTCTTAAAGAAATAATGATAAATGGGAGAAATACAAAGTAAAAGATAAGATTGATACACAATTGAATGATAAAAAACATAGGAAGGAGGTACATATATAGGAAAGGTCTTATCTATCACCCTATTTACCTTGCCACATAAGCAAGATGACACCTAGGCATTTACCTAAGCACCTAAGTATGATTATAGACCAACAAACAATACTTATAAATAATCTCATAATCAACTCCAATCCTAACACCTATATTTATAGAGTTTAAAAATACAAATAAGGAAGCTTCTAAAGTGGATGCCTAGAAAAAGCCACATGGCATCATTTCCAACACCGCATGTATGTAAAACTCTACATTACATGCATGATGCCTCCTTGCATGCAACATGCAAAGTGCATGCACACATGTAGATCAACTTATAACGAACGTGCACATGCAAAATCGAACATGCAAAGTTCCTAGATGCATACAATCTCCACTTTGTATGCAAGGTGCCTAGATGCACAACTCACACTTTTCATAGTAGCTTTCCATTTTCGAATCTATCATTGACTTGAGTTAACTTCAAAAAATGGAACCCACAAAATGGCATCATTAGATACACAAATAATTACATATGGACCAATAAATAAATACATCCTAAGAATTATCAAAGGTTAAGACACCTTATTCCTAGCACAAATATGATTGTAATAAATGTTATTTTGTAATGTAAATTCCTCTATATTTTTTTAATATAATGCATCATTAAGGTACTTAAATCCTCCCAAAAAGTAATATATACCTAATTTAATGATTCAAAGATGTAGTCAAATTAATGATTATCTATGTACTAATATTTAAATAGAAGTATTCTTTTAGTGTTTTCTTCTAACACCAATTATTTAGAATAAAGAGAAAACATGATGAACATAATGGGAGACTAAGAAAGAGTTTTTTTTATGAATATGTTCATTAGTTTTTATTAATTTAAAAATATATGCATATTTACAAAAAAATATAGTAGGACACAAGGTCACTACTGAAATTCACATAAGCAATGCTTGGAAAGAAAGATAACAAAAATAACAATAAAACCACTTACGCAACAAAAGCAACACTAGTCGGAGGTGAAGGGGGATCTCGGTCATCCAATTTGACCCATACATCAATGAGGTCTAGGGTGACATTAGGAATGGATCGCTCCTTGTTAGTATTAGTAGTATGTTAAAAATTAAAATTTTATTTCAAAGCTCATAGCTAAGGTGTGGGCTTAGTATGTATCATATACTCTATTTTGACTATATGAGTGTTTAGAAGCCAATAGCCAATCTTGAGTGTGATTTCTTTGACTAGTGTAACTAGGATGAAATTATCCTAATGTTGCACCTAGATTCTTATTTTTTGATAACACATTATCACCTTTGGGAGATTAATACTTGTATGACTATAAAGTGGTATTTGTGACTTAGTGAATAGTAATTTGCATAAATTACATGTTAAATTGCATCAATGATTTATCCCTAGAAGTTTACTAATCTAATCACTCACTATGAGTACAATGGTTTGATATTTGACTATTATTGGATTTGTTTTGAATGTAAACATGAAATGTTATAAATTGTTGTATATATAATCTCTATTGAGATCGAACGCAACAACAAAGCCCTTTGAGGCGCTTGACACCAACAAATACCCAATCGCCTGCAATCACATCTATACAAAAATTACTTTTCCATCTCCCCTATTCTTGTGCTTTATATCCATCCATATTTTAATTTGTCTATTATTAGTATAGATATAGATAGAGTTTATATATATATATATATAGAGAGAGAGAGAGAGAGAGGTCCATCTATATTTAAATTGCCATTCACAATGGATAGAGGTTTTTTTGTAGATTATATTTTTGATTAATGATAATATTAGGAGAAGAGAACCAATAGTCATTATAGTTCCAGTAATCATGCACTCCTTATGCACCCAAATTCCCAATTACTAACCTAAAAGGAACCAAAAAAATGATAACGAAAAGTTCATTAATAGGTTTTACATGTACCAATAGTCACTCACTTTTTAACTTTTTTGGACCATAATTGGTCCATTTGTGCATGACTACTAGGACATTTATCCATAAGTATTGGAAATTTTAAGTGCACGATTATTGTGTGACACTTTGAAATGTGTGCTTTTTTACCCTTGCACACATAATGGATCCCACAACATGCATTGTTACTACCCATCGAAATTTGATGTACATCCTTTACTATCATCCTTAAAAATCACCACCCCCTTAACTATCATCCTTGAGTTAATTGTGTGTATATGTGTATGGTGCACGGTTAATGGGTGACACTTTGAAATGTGTACTTGTTGACCCTTGCACACATAACGGATCCCACAACATGCGTTGTTACTACCAATCGAAATCTAATGTACATCCTTTGTTGTCATCCTTAAAAATCGCCACCCCCTTAACTATCATCCTTGAGTTAATTGTGTGTGTGTGTGTGTGTGTGTGTGTGTGTATTACTTTTTGACCCTTGCGCACATAACACATCCCGCAACATGTGTTGTTACTACCCGTTGAAATCTGATGTACATCCTTTATTATCATCTTCAAAATTCTCACCCCCTTAACTATCATCCTTGAGTTAATTGTATTTGTCCCTAACTTTTTTAGTGATATCCTGTTATTTATTTTCTTTCTTTTTCTTTTTTCATTTTTACCCCGTGTTTATTTCTTAGTTTTTATTTAATTGTTAGTGTTCTTCATTTTTTGAATTTAATTTGTATTTTCTCTTTATTGCTTTTCTATATTTGTTTTTTTTCTTTTATTCCTTATTTTCTCTCTTGAACTTGTTTTTGTATTTTTTTCCATGTATATGTATATGTATACATACATACACATGTATGTATGTATGTATGTACACACACAATTTTAATTATATTGAATATTAATTTATTTTATTTAGCTCTTTGTTTTGACTTGTTTCTATTATTTTGGCATTTTTATCTTTATTTTTCTCCTCTTGATTGTTTGTGTGCGTGTGTGTGTGTGTGACACACACACACAGTTTTAACTTTATTGAATGTTAATTTATTTTAATTAGCTCCTTGTTTTGGCTTGTTTCTCAGTATTTTGACATTTTTATCTTTATTTATTTTCTCTTGATTTTGTATTATTTGTTGTTTTTCTATGTTCTTTACTTTATTATAATTTACTATAAAGTTTTTATTTTTATTTTGTATTTTTCTCCTTGTTATGGTATTTATGGCTTGATTTCTATTATTTCCTTGTTGCTATCGTTTCAAGTTATTTTATATTTCTCTTTTATATATTTTATTTAAATTTGTTGCTCCTCCCCCTTTTATTCTTGTTTTAATTGTAATTTTTTTGATGAATTTCCTTGTCCTCTTCACTTTGAACCATGTGTCAACCTCTCCCCTTACATTCCCTATCCCTAGCCCTCTAATTTTAAGCTAGTCCAAGTCTGCAACTTATCATCTGGATAAAAGTACAAAACTATGTCATGTTTCAGGCCAACTTATCAGTACAAGTGAATATAAGTAATTCTAACCTAAAAATTAATTTTAGTCAAACATATATGGTCTATATAGATTCATTATAGCTAAGATATATATGAGCCACAACTTTTTCCAATTGGACGTGTCTACTAAATTTATGTTTTATACCACTTTGGGTCTAATTACCAATTTTTTTATTTTTTTTAAAAACTCAATGTTTCAACAACTCCTACTCTTATAAATAATATTTATTTGAAATATTAAAATACCCTTTTATAGATCTATAAGTGGTTTTTTCAAAATATATATCTTTTAATATTTTTAATTAGTTTTTATATTTTATATTTATTTTTATTGA
Organism: Cryptomeria japonica; assembly: GCF_030272615.1. Taxonomy (NCBI): domain Eukaryota; kingdom Viridiplantae; phylum Streptophyta; class Pinopsida; order Cupressales; family Cupressaceae; genus Cryptomeria; species Cryptomeria japonica. Next base: position 8,140,955 of record NC_081414.1, read on the forward strand.
AAGTAGGTCATCAACACTAAAATATAAGGTTGATTATCCTGTTAAGGAAAAATACTAAAATTTATTTAAATTTTTTTGAAACAAATATGATACACTAGAGAAAAGAATCTATGTCAAGAAGATATAATTATTTTCTAATTTGGATAAATAATTAAGAAAAAAGGTGGCGCCAAATGGAAAGTTATATTTTAATACATACAACTTTTCAAATTTATTGAAAAATATAAATTTATAAAAAATAGTAAAAAATGCATCCATGCACTAAAGTTTGAAGTTATGAATATACACAAAAAAATTGAAGAAAAAAAAGTAAAATTTACTATATAAAGTGTGATGCCTTGTGTAACTTCAATTTCAACAATTTATCAACAACTAAATTATAGTGTTTAGGATCTCTTGGATGGTGAGGAAATGAGCTCTGCCAGGGTTTGAGGTCATATTACGTATTGTTTTCTTCAGACCGCATTTACTGCGGAATTTTTGCGTTTATTATGGATCCGGCCAACTTTAGCCCAGCAGTTGATGTTGCTGTTGGAGTTGCTGCGACAGACCCTCATGGCACCTTAGAACAAGCACCCTCACAAATTTCTTCTGAAAGTGTTTCAAGAGGTATGTCCTCACGTGATGTTGTACTTCTTGTTGAAGATTTTGATAATGCCTATGAGTGGCTTGAAAAATGCACTTTGATAGGATATTTTATGGGTAGGATCCCTCCTGAAAGCATGCTTCGTGATTGGGTCGCCAAAGCTTAGTCTCCTCATGGAGTCCAACTCGATGGCGTCCAAATTCTCACGAAGGGTTTCTTTTTATTTCGCCTTTCAAACCCTTCCCATGTTGAGGCTATCCTCTCCCATGGATCATGGACCATTCGGTCTTCCCTCCTGGTTTTTCAATGTTGGTCTCACAACTTTTCTATCTTAGATGACAAAAAATTACGGGTTTTGATCTAGGTTGAGTTTGGTCTTCCTTTGCCTTGTTGGCCTTTCATGCAAATCATTACTCAGTCTGTTGGCAAAGTTGTTTGCCTTGAGCCAGACCAATTTTTTAATGCTCGCCCTCAAAAGAGGGTTTGCGTTGAGGTCGACCTTTCAAACGACTTGAAAGAAACTGTTGATATCTAAGTGGGAGGCAATACCTTCACCCAGAAGGTGCTTTATTTGAACCTTCCCAACACTTGTTATCGATGCTAGTCGACAGAACACAAGATCAAGGATTGTCCCTTGGCTATTTCAAAAATAAAACCCCCTATTAAGGAGTCTGGTTCTCGACCTATGGAGGGAGCTAAGAAGGATGAATGGACGACTGTAGTTCGCAAAGGCAAAAACTCTACGGCTTCGGCCCAAATGACTCCCGTCGGTTCTAGTTCTCAGCCCGACGGTGGAACCTCCTACGCAGACATCATCTACCCTTCGGTTTCAAACCCTAACCAGCAGGGAAAGGACTCTTCTGAGGGTACCACTCGACCACCTTGGGCATGCACTCCTCAGGTTACGTCTGCGATTTCTGCTCCATAGTCTCTGCACCGCTCTCGCAACCCTTATGGCCGTGTTGAGATTGTAGATGGTGGTTCAGAGAAACGACGAGTAATCTTCAGTGAGGATTCAAATTTTTTGTGCAATAACTTTTTCTCTCTTGGGGACGAGGAAGATATGCAAGTTTTCTCATGAATTACATCTCATGGAATGTTCGAGGTCTCACAGACCTCACTAGAAAGTATTATGTTCGAGATGCTCGTCAACGTGTTGTAGGCCTGGATGTTCTCTACCTCCAGGAAGTCAAAATTATTGGTTTCATGCTCAATCTTGCATGTCGTGTTATTTGGCCAGATAGCCTTTTTTTTGCTTCCCAGCATGAAGTTGGTCGAGGTGGAGTTGCTACACTCATTTCAGCTCATTGGCTCTCTGTAGTTATTTCTCGCGGTTTTGATCCCATGCAGTGCGTCGTCTGGGTTTTGTTGTCAAATGGTAATCATTATGTTGGTATCATTCATGTTTATGCTCCTAATGATGCGGTTGATAGATCATACATTTGGCAATAGATTGCTGACAATCTACCACCTGCAATATGGTTGAGGTGGCGACCGATAAGGACAAAATTTTGCAATTCTGTTGGACAGCTAGTGAGTGGGAAGCCTAGTAATATATGCGTAATAGGTTGGGTCTTTTCAACCCCAACACCAACTATTGCCGCCCTAGTGGGCTCTGGCACACTTGGTCTAATTTTAGAGCTGGCTTTGACAGAATTCTTAAAAGGCTTGATCGTGCTATGATAACTACGCACTATTTTTTTCTTTTTCTGAAGATCAAGATCTTCTCGTCACTCCTCTTATTGATGTGACATTGTCCGATTAGTTCCCCATAAAGTTTAGCATTGAATGGCAGCCAACTAGGCAACGTCCTTCCAAAACACAGTTCTACCTCAACACGTCTCTCCTGCATCATCAAACCATGATGGCCCACATTCAAAGGGTTTGGAATTTAGAGCCAAGGCCTCATCATCACACTGGTTGGATTGCGTGGGGGCATGACACCACTACCCGCTATGTGAGGTTTCTACGCATTTATGGTAGACAGCTTGCCATGTACCATAGGTGGTCATATGACGTGACTACCAAAGATCTTTGCGTTGCCATAGAAGCTCTAGCCTTGAATCATTTTGATTCTAACCTACAACTTCGTTTAGCCTAGCTCCGCCATCAGAAATAAGTTGCAGATAGCCATTCTACCAGAGGAGCCCAAATCAAAGCTAGGTTACATTGGCTCAAGGTGGGCAATAGGGCCTCCAAGGAATTTTCCTTAGCTTTGCATGCTCGTCATACTTCTGTAGGGATCAAGACAATCAATGAGGGGCAAGCTCTTCTCACCGAGTTGCCTAATATTCTACAAGCTTTTGTCTGTCATTATGAGAAGGTGTTCACAGCACAGGGAGACTCACTGGTCAGAGCCCAAGCTTTGCAAGATTGCTTAGCTGTTGTTCCCAAATGACTTTCTGAGTGTCAGCAGGCCTTCTGTGATCTCTTACTGACCATTGATGATCTTAAGGAAGCTGTTTTTTCAATGGCAGATGATAAAGCCCTTGGGTGTGATGGCTTACCCTATGAATTCTACAAAGCTCTTTGGCCTTGTGTTGGTCCTGACCTCCATAAGGTCTATCTGGAAGCTTTTCATTCCCAATCTGTAGGAAAAATGATTAACCGAGGTAACATCAAGTTTATCCCTAAGACTGGGGATCCAGAGGACATTTGCAATTGGAGGCCTATTACCTTGCTCAATGTCTCGTACAAGATCATTGCCAAATCCTTGGCTCTCAAGATTCATCATCTCCTGCCTCTTGTTGTTCGTCCGGAGTAGAATGGATTTATCAAGTCTAGGTTTATATTGGACAATATTATTGTTGTTTGGGAAGGGATGGACTAGGCCAAATTCTCTAAACAGCAAGCAATCTTTCTTAAGATTGACTTTGCTAAGGCGTATGATCGCATTAAGTGACCATTTATCTTGGCTATGCTCAAAGCCCTTGGCTTCAGTCCTAGATTCATTTAGTCTGTCCAGATGTTATTCGCAGATGCCTCAACCTGTATCACCATTAATGGTCGGTAGTCTGAGACTTTTGGCCTTTTAAGATCCATTCGCCAGGGATGTCCTCTAGCTCATGCTTTATATGTTCTTGTGGTGGAAGGGTTTGGTTACTTACGTGCTAATGCTATCTCTGCTGGGCGTTTCTGTGGTATCTCCCTGCCTCAGTCACCTTCTCAACTTGTTAATGGCCATTTTGCAGATGATTCCTTCCTCACTCTCATTGAGGAAGAAGACAATGTGCAGGTCGCTCTTCAATGTTTGAACACCTTTTTCTTGGCTTTTGGTTCAGCCATTCAATGACACAAGACGTAATGTTATAGGAAATCTTTTCTTCCCGCCCCGCCTTGGATTCTTCAATATGACTGAAAATGGATTCATCGTAGCAAAATTTTTGGCTTTCTGGGCATTCCCTTTTTCCTTTCAACCTTCACTTATGGATCTTTGGAATGTTGTTTTAGCTAGGATTGAGAAAAAATTGGCCTACTAGATTACTAAGCCTCTTTCTCTAACTGGTAAATTCCAAATGTGTTCTAAGGTGTTGGCTGCCACCCATGTCTATTATTCCTCATGTTGGGCTCCTTCTAAGGCCTCTTACATGAAGTTGGAAAGACTTATGCGGGCTTTTCTTTAGGCATCTGGGTCTGACCATCAAGGCTTCCACAAGGTCACTTGGGAGTATTGTTGTCTTCCCAAGGAGTCTGGAGGGCTCAGCCTTATTTCTACCCGGAAACAAGGGCTTGTCCTATGTGCTAAATGGATTATCAGATCCTTATCTGGCGATGAGGCATGGAAAATCCTTCTTCGGCATTGCATTTCTTCAGGATTTCCTACCAACAGGCTGACTTGGAAGGGGATTGGTTTTCAGACCCTACTCATTATAAAAGACCCCATTCAAATCCAAGGTACTTTTGTGGTTAAAAGCATCTGGCGTGCTTGGGAAGCTATCAAGCCTTGGCTTTGATGGGTGGGTGATGGTTTTCATGACGGGATATCCATGAATCAACACAACCTTTGGTGGTCACCTCTTTTCCAGGTGCAAGGGTTACCACTAGCCAAAATCTAGGGTGTTAGTGCTCTACGTTTTCACAAACACGTTATTAGAACACCTAGGGTTCTGTTTTCCAGAGCTTCTATTAGCCTCCGGTCATGGGAGGACTTTCAAGTCCAGTTTCATCTATCTCGACCAGATCGACAAACTTATGACCTTCTAGTCTCGGCCTTACCCTCACATTTGTTACATAAGTTTGGCATTCAGTCTGTCAGACCTTGGTGGAAAGATTATAAGTGGTATCCTTGGACTCCTTTCACCAGCTACAAACCCAAAATGGGTTATCTCTAGCTGGTTCGTCAATTGCCTATGGTCCATATCCTCAACCAGCAGTGGCACTTGCAGTCTTCTTAGACTTCCTGGAGATTTAGGTTTCTTGTTGTCTGGTCCGCTACCACTAAACCCAAGATTGCACACTTTGCTTGGTGTGTGCTTTTTCAAGGGTTGCCTTTGGGTTCTAGACTTAAGCATTTGGGGGTTCCTGATCCCCGGTGCCCTTTTTGTGGTCACCCAGAAACTTTTATGCACATTTTTTGGTTCTGTAGAAGAGCTCAACAATACTGGAGCTAGATTCATGATTTCTTTCGGTCTTTTCGGCCTGAGTCCTTTTCTTGGCATATGGCTCTTATGGGCGATTCGCCTAGAATCCCCTTCAAATTTTCCCAAATATGGCATGCTTTCAGAATGGAGATCCTATTCACTCTTTGGAAGGATAGAAACACAGTTCTTTTTACTCACAACTTTCTGGATATTAATGTCTCACTTTATGCTAAAGTTTGCATTTGTAATAATCTATTAATGCAGATTCAGGTACAAGTTGACAAAGTGGCTCTAGAGGTGGGCCACCTACAGGAGCTCCTCCAGCATTGGGGTAATGCCCCTTGTGCGGTTGCCAAAGTGTCACCGGATTCTGTCTCTGTCGACCGCACTCCGCCCTGTGGTCATAGTTCCTATACATGCCACTCTCAGACCTCGTGTTCCCAGGCTCCTCACCGCTCCTCTGGTGGGAGTGACGATGCATGGAGGCATCACTCGACTTCTCCTCCGCATCATGGCTCTGCCTCAGGGTGGCCTTCTGCTGCTCCTATGACTTTTTCTCCTCATACTGGTGATGGCTCTGGGTGGCCTTCTGCCACCCCTTCCAATTTTCCTCATCTAGCTTTGGCAATTTCACCTCCTAGGCGGGAGGAAGGAGAAATTGACAAAGATCTTGAAGATGCGTGGTCTGTGTCGAACTCGACTCCTGACCCCACTGATGTATGGAGCAAGAAAGATAATCCTGATCCTCCTCCTTTAGCTACCTCTGCTTTGGCTGCTTGAGGAAGTTTTTTGATGAATAGCTTCGTTTTTTAATTCCGGACGTTGCTGGTGTGACTCTCGCGGAGTGATCTTGTATCCCCCAGCCTTTTTTTGTGAATATGTACTTTAATATTTTTAATTAATAGAGAAGGCCTATTCATCAAAAAAATTATACTGTTTACTTTATAAAAAAAAATATTCAAATAATTTTCTAAATTTTTAGTAAATTTCAAACAAAAAATAAACAAAAAATAATACATTTTATTAATTTACATCATTTCAAAATTCAAAACATATAATTCACTTTCTTTTGATTCAATTTAAAAAGTTGAATCGACATTAGTCATTTCCTTTATAAAAGTGTGACACAGCTTTGTACTTTTACCCATCTTATCTTTTTAGCTTTCTTCTATCCTGATGATGGATCATGGAGTGTGATCCGAAACGTCAATACAAAAATTCTCACACAGTCTAATCCACAAAGAACAACTCAATCTGATGTAGTATTTAAGATCTGTGGTACATGAAGTTAGCTATAACGACTACTGGTATGCTTCCCTAACACCTATTCTACAAAAATATTCACGAATGAAATAGATTGCCGGCCCATTTGCAAAACAGTATACAAGACACCTCCAGCTCTTCCTGCCACCAGATACCTGCACCCACCATATACCCAGCTCATATTTCTTTCTATCACCCAATAAAAAAAGTCATAAGGGATGAAGTGTAACTATTAAAAAATGATCACCTGAATGCATAGATGAAACTGAAGTGTAACTATTTTCTTTCTTTTTCTTTTTTCATTTTTACCCCGTGTTTATTTCTTAGTTTTTATTTAATTGTTAGTGTTCTTCATTTTTTTAATTTAATTTGTATTTTCTCTTTATTGCTTTTCTATATTTGTTTTTTTTTTTCTTTTATTCCTTATTTTCTCTCTTGAACTTGTTTTTGTATTTTTTTCCATGTATATGTATATGTATACATACATACACATGTATGTATGTATGTACACACACAATTTTAATTATATTGAATATTAATTTATTTTATTTAGCTCTTTGTTTTGACTTGTTTCTATTATTTTAGCATTTTTATCTTTTTTTTTCTCCTCTTGATTGTTTGTGTGTGCATGTGTGTGTGTGACACACACACACACAGTTTTAACTTTATTGAATGTTAATTTATTTTAATTAGCTCCTTGTTTTGGCTTGTTTCTCAATATTTTGACATTTTTATCTTTATTTATTTTCTCTTGATTTTGTATTATTTGTTGCTTTTCTATGTTTTTCTTTACTTTATTATAATTTACTATAAAGTTTTTATTTTTATTTTGTATTTTTCTCCTTGTTATGGTATTTATGGCTTGATTTCTTTTATTTCCTTGTTGCTATCGTTTCAAGTTATTTTATATTTCTCTTTTATATATTTTATTTAAATTTGTTGCTCCTCCCCCTCTTATTCTTGTTTAATTGTAATTTTTTTGATGAATTTCCTTGTCCTCTTCACTTTGACCCATGTGTCAACCTCTCCCCTTACATTCCCTACCCCTAGCCCTCTAATTTTAAGCTAGTCCAAGTCTGCAACTTATCATCTGGATAAAAGTACAAAACTATGTCATGTTTCAGGCCAACTTATCAGTACAAGTGAATATAAGTAATTCTAACCTAAAAATTAATTTTAGTCAAACATATATGGTCTATATAGATTCATTATAGCTAAGATATATATGGGCCACAACTTTTTCCAATTGGACGTGTCTACTAAATTTATGTTTTATACCACTTTGGGTCTAATTACCAATTTTTTTATTTTTTTTAAAAACTCAATGTTTCAACAACTCCTACTCTTATAAATAATATTTATTTGAAATGTTAAAATACCCTTTTATAGATCTATAAGTGGTTTTTTCAAAATATATATCTTTTAATATTTTAATTAGTTTTTATATTTTATATTTATTTTTATTGAAAGTAGGTCATCAACACTAAAATATAAGGTTGATTATCATGTTAAAGAAAAATACTAAAATTTATTTAAATTTTTTTGAAACAAATATGATACACTAGAGAAAAGAATCTATGTCAAAAAGATATAATTATTTTCTAATTTGGATAAATAATTAAGAAAAAAGGTGGCGCCAAATGGAAAGTTATATTTTAATACATACAACTTTTCAAATTTATTGAAAAATATAAATTTATAAAAAATAGTAAAAAATGCATCCATGCACTAAAGTTTGAAGTTATGAATATACACAAAAAAATTGAAGAAAAAAAAGTAAAATTTACTATATAAAGTGTGATGCCTTGTGTAACTTCAATTTCAACAATTTATCAACAACTAAATTATAGTGTTTAGGATCTCTTGGATGGTGAGGAAATGAGCTCTGCCAGGGTTTGAGGTCATATTACGTATTGTTTTCTTCAGACCGCATTTACTGCGGAATTTTTGCGTTTATTATGGATCCGGCCAACTTTAGCCCAGCAGTTGATGTTGCTGTTGGAGTTGCTGCGACAGACCCTCATGGCACCTCAGAACAAGCACCCTCACAAATTTCTTCTGAAAGTGTTTCAAGAGGTATGTCCTCGCGTGATGTTGTACTTCCTGTTGAAGATTTTGATAATGCCTATGAGTGGCTTGAAAAATGCACTTTGATAGGATATTTTATGGGTAGGATCCCTCCTGAAAGCATGCTTCGTGATTGGGTCGCCAAAGCTTAGTCTCCTCATGGAGTCCAACTCGATGGCGTCCAAATTCTCACGAAGGGTTTCTTTTTATTTCGCCTTTCAAACCCTTCCCATGTTGAGGCTATCCTCTCCCATGGATCATGGACCATTCGGTCTTCCCTCCTGGTTTTTCAATGTTGGTCTCACAACTTTTCTATCTTAGATGACAAAAAATTACGGGTTTTGATCTAGGTTGAGTTTGGTCTTCCTTTGCCTTGTTGGCCTTTCATGCAAATCATTACTCAGTCTGTTGGCAAAGTTGTTTGCCTTGAGCCAGACCAATTTTTTAATGCTCGCCCTCAAAAGAGGGTTTGCGTTGAGGTCGACCTTTCACACGACTTGAAAGAAACTGTTGATATCTAAGTGGGAGGCAATACCTTCACCCAGAAGGTGCTTTATTTGAACCTTCCCAACACTTGTTATTGGTGCCAGTCGACAGAACACAAGATCAGGGATTGTCCCTTGGCTATTTCAAAAATAAAACCCCCTATTAAGGAGTCTGGTTCTCGACCTATGGAGGGAGCTAAGAAGGATGAATGGACGACTGTAGTTCGCAAAGGCAAAAACTCTACGGCTTCGGCCCAAAAGACTCTCGTCGATTCTAGTTCTCAGCCCGACGACAAAACCTCCTACGCAGACATCGTCTACCTAGGCGGTTTCTACTTCGGTTTCAAACCCTGACCAGCAAGGGAAGGACTCTTCTGAGGGTACCGCTCGACCAGCTTGGGTACACACTCCTCAGGCTACGTCTGCGATTTCTGCTCCACAGTCTCTGCACCGCTCTTGCAACCCTTATGGCCATGTTGAGATTGCAGATGGTGGTTCAGAGAAATGACACGTAATCTTCGGTGAGGATTCAGATTTTTTGTGCAATAACTTTTTCTCTCTTGGGGACGAGGAAAATATGCAAGTTTTCTCATGAATTACATCTCATGGAATGTTCAAGGTCTCACAGACCTCACTAGAAAGTATTCTGTTTGAGATGGTTGTCAACGTGTTGTAGGCCTGGATGTTCTCTACCTCCAGGAAGTCAAAATTATTGGTTTCATGCTCAATCTTGCATGTCGTGTTATTTGGCCAGATAGCCTTTTTTTTGCTTCCCAGCATGAAGTTGGTCGAGGTGGAGTTGCTACACTCATTTCAGCTCGTTGGCTCTCTGTAGTTATTTCTCGTGGTTTTGATCCCATGTAGTGCATCATCTGGGTTTTGTTGTCAATTGGTAATCATTATGTTGGTATCATTCATGTTTATGCTCCCAATGATGCGGTTGATAGATCATACATTTGGCAATGGATTGCTGACAATCTACCACCTGCAACTTGGGTCATGTGTGGGGACTTCAATATGGTTGAGGTGGCGACCGATAAGGACAAAATTTTGCGTTTCTGTTGGATAGCTAGTGAGTGGGAAGCCTAGTACTATATGCATAATAGGTTGGGTCTTTTCGACCCCAACACCAACTGTTGCCGCCCTGGTGGGGTCTGGCACACTTGGTCTAATTTTAGAGCTGGCTTTGACAGAATTCTTAAAAGGCTTGATCGTGCTATGATAACTACGCAATATTTTTTTCTTTTTCTGAAGATCAAGATCTTCTCGTCACTCCTCTTGTTGATGTGACATTGTCCGATCAGTTCCCCATAAAGTTTAGCATTGAATGGTAGCCAACTAGGCAACGTCCTTCCAAAACACAGTTCTACCTCAACACGTCTCTCCTGCATCATCAAACCATGATGGCCCACATTCAAAGGGTTTGGAATTTAGAGCCAACACCTCATCATCACACTGGTTGGATTGCGTGGTGGCATGACACCACTACCCACTATGTGAGGTTTCTACGTATTTATGGTAGACAGCTTGCCATGTACCACAGGTGGTCATATGACGTGACTACTAAAGATCTATGTGCTGCCATAGAAGCTCTAGCCTTGAATCATTTTGATTCTAACCTGCAACTTCGTTTAGCCTAGCTCCGCCATCAGAAATAAGTTGCAGATAGCCATTCTATCAGAGGAGCCCAAATCAAAGCCAGGTTACACTTGCTCAAGGTGGGCGATAGGGCCTCCAAGGAATTTTCCTTAGCTTTGCATGCTCGTCATACTTCTGTAGGGATCAAGACAATCAATGAGGGGCAAGCTCTTCTCACTGAGCTTCCTGATATTCTACAAGCTTTTGTCTGTCATTATGAGAAGGTGTTCACAACGCGGGGAGACTCACTGGTCAGAGCCCAAGCTTTGCAAGATTGCTTAGTTGTTGTTCCCAAATGACTTTCTGAGTGTCAGCAGGCCTTTTGTGATCTTTTACTGACCATTGATGATCTTAAAGAAGCTGTTTTTTCTATGGAAGATGATAAAGCCCCTGGGTGTGATGGCTTACCCTACGAATTCTGCAAAGCTTTTTGGCCTTGTGTTGGTCCTGACCTCCATAAGGTCTATCTGGAAGCTTTTCATTCCCAATCTGTAGGAAAAATGATTAATCGAGGTAACATCAAGTTTATCCCTAAGACTGGGGATCCAGAGGACATTTGCAATTGGAGGCCTATTACCTTGCTCAATGTCTCGTACAAGATCATTGCCAAAGCCTTGGCTCTCAAGATTCGTCATCTCCTGCCTCTTGTTGTTCGTCCGGAGCAGAATGGATTTATCAAGTCTAGGTTTATTTTGGACAATATTATTGTTGTTTGGGAAGGGATGGACTAGGCCAAATGCTCTAAATAGCAGGCAATCTTTCTTAAGATTGACTTTGCTAAGGCGTATGATCGCATTAAGTGACCATTTATCTTGGCTATGCTCAAAGCCCTTGGCTTCGGTCCTAGATTCATTTAGTCTGTCCAGATGTTATTCGCAGATGCCTCAGCATGTATCACCATTAATGGTCGGTAGTCTGAGACTTTTGGCCTTTTAAGATCCATTCGCCAGGGATGTCCTCTAGCTCATGCTTTATATGTTCTTGTGGTGGAAGGGTTTGGTTAGTTACTTGCTAATGCTATCTCTGCTGGGTGTTTCTGTGGTATCTCCCTGCCTCAGTCACCTTCTCAACTTGTTAATGGCCATTTTGCAGATGATTCCTTCCTCACTCTCATTGAGGAAGAAGACAATGTGCAGGCCGCTCTTCAATGTTTGAACACCTTTTTCTTGGCTTTTGGTTCGGCCATTCAATGACACAAGACGTAATGTTATAGGAAATATTTTCTTCCCGCCCTGCCTTGGATTCTTCAATATGACTGAAAATGGATTCATCATGGCAAAACTTTTGGCTTTCTGGGCATTCCCTTTTCCTTTCAAGCTTCACTTGTGGATCTATGGAATGTTGTTTTAGCTAGGATTGAGAAAAAATTGGCCTACTAGATTACTAAGCCTCTCTCTCTAACTGGTAAATCCCAAATTTGTTCTAAGGTGTTGGTTGCCACCCATGTCTATTATTCCTCATGTTGGGATCCTTCCAAGGCCTCTTACATGAAGTTGGAAAGACTTATGCGGGCTTTTCTTTAGGCATCTGGGTCTGACCATCAAGGCTTCCATAAGGTCGCTTGGGAGTATTGTTGTCTTCCCAAGGAGTCTGGAGGGCTCAACCTTATTTCTACCCAGAAACAAGGGCTTGTCCTATGTGCTAAATGGATTATCAGATCCTTATCTGGCGACGAGGCCTCGAAAATCCTTCTTCGGCATTGCATTTCTTCAGGATTTCCTGCCAATAGGCCGACTTGGAAGGGGATTGGTTTTCAAACCCTACTCATTATAAAAGACCTCGTTCAGATCCAAGGTACTTTTGTGGTTAAAAGCATCTGGCGTGCTTGGGAAGCTATCAAGCCTTGGCTTTGATGGGTGGGTGATGGTTTTCATGATGGGATATCCATGAATCAACACAACCTTTGGTGGTCACCTCTTTTCCAAGTGCAAGGGTTACCACTGGCCAAAATCTAGGGTGTTAGTGCTCTACGTTTTCACAAGCACGTTATTAGAACACCTAAGGTTCCGTTTTCCAGAGCTTCTATTAGCCTCCAGTCATGGGAGGACTTTCAAGTCCAGTTTCATCTTTCTCGACTAGATCAATAGACTTATGACCTTCTGGTCTCGACCTTACCCTCACATTTGTTACATAAGTTTGGCATTCAGTCTGTCAGACCTTGGTGGAAAGATTGGAAGTGGTATCCTTGGACTCCTTTCACCAGCTACAAAGCCAAAATGGGTTATCTCTGGCTGGTTCCTCAATTGCCTATGGTCCATATCCTCAACCAGCAGTGGCACTTGCAGTCTTCTCAAACTTCCTAGAGATTCAGGTTTCTTGTTGTCTGGTCCGCCACCACTAAACCCAAGATTGCACACTTTGCTTGGTGTGTGCTTTTTCAAGGGTTGCCTTTGGGTTCCAGACTTAAGCATTTGGGGGTTCCTGATCCCTGGTGCCCTTTTTGTGGTCACCCAGAAACTTTTATGCACATTTTTTGGTTCTGTAGAAGAGCTCAACAATACTGGAGCTGGATTCATGATTTCTTTCGATCTTTTCTGCCAGAGTCCTTTTCTTGGCATATGGCTCTTCTGGGCGATTCGCCTAGAATCCCCTTCAAATTTTCCCAAATATGGCATGCTTTCAGAATGGAGATCCTATTCACTCTTTGGAAGGATAGAAACACAGTTCTTTTTACTCACAACTTTTTGGATATTAATGTCTCACTTTATGCTAAAGTTTGCATTTGTAATAATCTATTAATGCAGATTCAGGTACAAGTTGACAAAGTGGCTCTTGAGGTGGGCCACCTACAGGAGCTCCTCCAGCATTGGGGTAACGCCCCGTGTGTCGTTGCCAAAGTGTCGTCGAATTCTGTCTCTGTCAACTGCACTCCGCCCTGTGGTCATAGTTCCTCTACCTGCCACTCTCAGACCTCGCGTTCCCAGGCTCCTCACCGCTCCTCTGGTGGGAGTGAGGATGCATGGAGGCATCGCTCGGCTTCTCCTCCGCGTCATGGCTCTGCCTCGGGGTGGCCTTCTGCTGCTCCTATGACTTTTTCTCCTCATACTGGTGATGGCTCTGGGTGGCCTTCTGCCACCCCTTCCAATTTTCCTCGTCTGGCTTTGGCAATTTCACCTCCCAGGTGGGAGGAAGGAGAAATTGACAAAGATCCTGAAAATGGGTGGTCTGTGTCGGACCCAACTCCTGACCCCACTGATGTATGGAGCAAGAAAGATAATCCTGATCCTCCTCCTTCAGCTACCTCTGCTTTGGCTGCTTGAGGAAGTTTTTTGATGAATAGCTTCGTTTTTTAATTCCGGACGTTGCTGGTGTGACTTTCGCGGAGTGATCTTGTATCCCCCAACCTTTTTTTGTGAATATGTACTTTAATATTTTTAATTAATAGAGAAGGCCTATTCATCAAAAAAAATTATACTGTTTACTTTATAAAAAAAAAATATTCAAATAATTTTCTAAATTTTTAGTAAATTTCAAACAAAAAATAAACAAAAAATAATACATTTTATTAATTTACATCATTTCAAAATTCAAAACATATAATTCACTTTCTTTTGATTCAATTTAAAAAGTTGAATCGACATTAGTAATTTCCTTTATAAAAGTGTGACACAGCTTTGTACTTTTACCCATCTTATCTTTTTAGCTTTCTTCTATCCTGATGATGGATCACGGAGTGTGATCCGAAACGTCAATACAAAAATTCTCACACAGTCTAATCCACAAAGAACAGCTCAATCTGATGTAGTATTTAAGATCTGTGGTACACGAAGTTAGCTATAACGACTACTGGTATGCTTCCCTAACACCTATTCTACAAAAATATTCATGAATGAAATAGATTGCCGGCCGATTTGCAAAACAGTATACAAGACACCTCCAGCTCTTCCTGCCACCAGATACCTGCACCCACCATATACCCAACTCATATTTCTTTCTATCACCCAATAAAAAAAGTCATAAGGGATGAAGTGTAACTATTAAAAAATGATCACCTGAATGCATAGATGAAACTGAATAGGTTCTTGTTGTGAGGTCCATGAATTTTAATAGGATCAATCACCATGGCTACGATGGTGAGGGCCAACAAAATGGCGCTCACAATTCTCATCATCAAGATAACGATCGGATAACTGTTGGGGGATTTCACCATTATAACCACTCTTTTTTATTTAAATGCTTGCTATAGATCACAATCAATAACAATCTATTTTCACAATTGAATCGATTTTTCCCTGTTTTTGACGTTCATCGTATTGCAGAAATCAACGATGCTCGTTCTTATGTACTTGACAATGCTTACTTTTTTAAGTTTGGTTGGAATTGTTTTATACAGTGGAATGGGTTTAATGTTGGATTTACGAAGAGTTTGGTATATCAAAACAAAAGCGTTATGTTTTTAAGAGCCTGCACTACAACGATAGGATGTGCTTTGTCATGAAATGTCTTGTAAGCATCAATCAAGTTCATATGGATGTAACCATTTTTGTAAATACCTTTAAAAAAACGTATCACCAACAAAGTTTGGAGTGTTTATTGAGATTGAGAAAGGGATGAAGACAATTTTGTATGGGTCAGTTATGTTGGTATTAAGGTGTTTCAACTTTTGAATTTTGGGTATTATTTATTTGATATGGTGCATATTTAACAAGGGATGCAATGCGTCATGTTCGTGTCAATTGTTAGAGATGGTTAGTTTGGAGTAGATGAAAGTAGAAATAAAGATAGAGGAAGAGGGAGAGTAATAGATAGAATAGATTTGTGTAACTTATGTATGCTACAAATGTATGAAAATCAAATAAATGATAAATTATTAATAATAAACATGTCAATCAAAGTCTTTTAGAGTATGATGATCATAATTAAAATTCAAATAACATGTAATAAATTTAATTTTCATACAAATAAAATATAAAATATCATAATGGAGTCTATATTTACATCATTCAAATAAATACATTATAAGAAAAGGGCACATGACTATAAGTGAACATCAAAACAAGTAAATTTTAGTAAGTTAAAATACTTTATGAGTAGGAAACATGAAAACTAGGTAATGAGTGGACATTAATGAAAGCAATGAAGGAAAAAAAAAAAAAAAGAATATCAAAATTATACATATTTAATTGATGTCTGGAATAAAATTATCAAATTTGAAATTAAAATTGACAACAAAATTTAAATTGGACTGTAAATTGAATATCAAAATTGAAATTGATTTATTAAAACTTATATCTTCATAATCAAGATGGAAATTAATATATCAAAACTTATATCTTTAAAATTGAAATTGAAATTGATACCAAAATTAAAATTACTTTCAATTTTAAGATATTAAGCTTGGAGTTGTTATCAAAATTGAATTTGATATTGATTTCAAGATATCAAAATTACTATCCATAAAAATTACAATAAACATGTATGAAAAACATTATCTTAAAATAATATCAATATTAAAATAAACACATCAAAATTAATATTTCTAAATTAAAAAATTAAAAAGTAATTATACTTATAACTAATAAACTAAATTTTTTAAAATATAATTATAGCCACACTATTATTAAAATATTAACTAATGACCAATAAACCACTAAATCAATAAATATAGAAAAAAAAGTTTTTATAAGTATTATAGAATGATCTATTTCCTAAAGTTTTAAGTAGGTGTCCACTTAAGAGTTTTAAGTTTGGAAATTAATGTTTATGCAAGAGTATTGCAAAAAAGGAGTTTCTTGTTACATGTTGAAGATACATTGAATGTGGACACATTTGAAGATGCATTGAATGTGGATGCATTTGAAGATATGTTGAATATGGACACATTTGAGAAGATATTATTTTTTGCATTGTAAGGCCTATAAATACAAGTGTTGCTAGAGGAACTCTATGAGAAAGGAGTACATTTTATATGTGTTATGTTCCTCAATTTTATTGTAACTATATTCTCTATTGTTGAATAGTATAATGGCTCTTTGATTTTGGAGTGTGGGTTTTTATACTCGAAAGGATTTTTTCCACGTAAACTCATGTGCTCTTATTTTCTGTCTGATTCTTTCTATTTAATTATTCTATAATGGTGAATCTATATGCATACTATTGAAACTATTTGATTTGGAAAGATCTAAAATTGCAATATGTTTTCTCTAGGGTTTTAATTGTGGGAAATAAACTGTGCTTGATTTTTCTTTATGGCATAGTAGTAAGTGTTTGTATCAGATACTAAGATGCACATACTAATCTTAGATATCTTTTCTTGGATCCCCAATTTCTTTTCAAACTACCTACCACAAATGCATTTCCACAAGAGGAGGAGTTGGTGATGAAATTGAAACAATATATGGGTTTCTTTTTAACTTAACATTAAAGAATATTCTAGTAATTCTTCTCACAAATTTAAATAGAAATAATAATATTTAATTAAAACTGTTATTTTTTTGGTTGAATTGTGCGAGAGTTTTCAACATCAATGTTTCATATCACACTCTAATGTAGTATTATCAGTCTATTTTTGTCTTTATAAGGTCTCTATCATTATGATGATGGATCACTAGTGTGATTCAAAACATTGATGCAAAAACTCACAATTTAATGTAGAAACAATATTGATAATCACTATAGATTGTGGAAATTTGATGTCACTAATCAGACATAAGTTTTAGATGTATATACTATATTTATTAAACTGTCATGTTGGCCTAGCTTCTAAAATTATCTTTGTAATTTTTGAAATCCTCTACAAATTGAGTCAAATGTGAATGGTTTTTCATCAAATTAAATTTTCTTATTGTGTAGAAGCACTAAGTGTTACTTTTTGCCTCTTTTTGTTGACAAATGTTACAAAAAGAAAAAATAATTTTAAAACTTAATTAATTAAATTTAAAGTTGTGATTGAAAATTAAATTTAATAATAAATGAAAATATTTGGTTAGTTTAGATGGTCAATAGATATTTGTCGATTATTTTTCATTTGTAATTAAAATCCATAATTAACCATAACATCCCTGTTAGTGTCACCCATTGACTCAACCTCCCAAGATCACCTACAAAAACCAAAATAACCTTCTACGAGAGAGAAAAGCAAGAGTATAAATTTACAATAATGGATGCAAAATATATTAGATCAATATAATCAATGAATTTCATATGTAGTGGCCTATGCAATATAATGGCATATACATGTGAGACCTTATTTAATATAGACAAGTTTGAGAGATAAGACTAACTAGGATAATTCTTAATTCTATGTCATGTGACAACTTGGTGATAGTATCACATGTCTGCAAGAGACTTCTAGAAAAATTCATTGCTCATTAAGTAACTTTAACATGTGAACATGTATGAAAAGGTCTTAATTAGGAACTATTTAGATAATGTACCTTGTCCAAACTATAGAGGCCTAAAATAGATAGAAAAGATCCATATTCGCAACAATTCCCCCCTTAAGTGCAACTCTAAGGAGAGTGATGAATAAATTTAAATGATGTAAAAATGAAATAATGGGTCTCTTCTATGTTATATTAGGTACATGCAATCTCTCACAAATGGAGAAAAAGAAGAAATCTTGTAGGAAAAAATCCTACCCAAAAGAGCGATAAGAAAATAAGAATTCTCTATAAAAGATGTGAAGGACATTTTAAATCCCAAGTGAGGAAAAATTCCCTCCAATAAGAGAGAAGAAGGGAGACCACGGAGCCACTCTTAGTGTAAGATATATACTAGTGGTAGATGCTCAAAACTAGATGTAGAGGATGATGAATAATTGTCAAACAACATTTTTCCACTTAGGAAGAAATAAAACCAAAGGTGCATGTAAGATGTCTTCCCAATATTGAAAGGAATATGTAAGAAAAAAACTCAAGATGTAAGAAGTCTCAAAAAATTACTCAAATGCCCCCATGTTTCAACACTAAAGGTTTCTCTTTCTAAATCAGATGTTCTAGGTCACGTCAATGAAAAAATACAATCTAAAATTTCTAGTGGAGATTCATTTAGAACAATATCCAAAGAATTTAATTTCTCCTCTACATACAAAGATGTCTCATCCAAATGATACTAAAAAGTATCCACACTTATGTCAAACTATGATGAATGGTTAGACCAAGAATTAACAAGAGAGTTTGAAGGTTCCCTCGAACATCTGAAGAATAATTATCTTCATCAAAGAGAAGTTGAATATTATTGATGTTGTCCAAATTTTAAATAGGAGACTCTATAAACAAACTTGCAACATCTATCAAGTATTCATCCTAAGTAACAACATTTGAAAGATAATGTATATCTCCTACTACACTGAATCACAAGTATGTAAAGTTCTGATGCCAATAGCTAACAAGATGAGAGGTGGGGGTGAATCATACAAACTTAATCTTCCATAAAATCAACAGATTCAACCTCGGTAACTTATACTTCAACAATATAGCCAAAAACTACTAAACATGCTAACTCATAAACACATGATCATCATAACACATATAACACTAGATTTAACGTGGAAACCCAAATAGGGAAAAACCACTGTGGGATTTAAGACCCACTAATAAATATACTCTTCTAGAGTATGCTCGGTTAAAAGAAAATCCTGTTAAAGATTACAAACACATTTCTAGATGTGACCTAGTTAAGGGATTTCCCTCAGATCTGTTAGGATCTTCACTTTGTTAGAAGTGACCTTCTCAAAGGATTTCAAACACTCATTTAGAATGTTACCTTGCTAGAGGGTTTACAAATAAGGCTGTTAAGTCCACTCGGTTAAGAGATTTTCTGTCACTTACAAAATAACAGTAATAAAAATATATCTACAACTTCACATCTAAAATGCTAAAGCAGATTCCTTTTTGCTCAAAACAATCTTGTCCCTCTGCTGGGCTCCCTACTATGTTATTCAAAATAGGTCTTCAAGCTTCTACGCTCAGTAATTACTATGTAGCATCCTTGTGCTTACACTTGCCCGCATACATTGTTTATCAACAATTCCTTATTTATAAACAATTTGCTAACTGCTAAATCTCCTTGATCACATTTCCCATGATCAATCTTAGCCATCAGATCTTCAATCTTGACTAGGTTCAATGTATCCTTCGATCTGAAAAATGTTTTACCTCGCCTAGGAACTTGCATTCCATTCTTGGAGCTTGTGCTAGGTTATTGCTGTTCAATCTACGTTGTAGATCTTCCTCTTGATTTTCCATTGTTGTAGATCCTTAACAAACTTCATGCGCGACATACCAATTATTTATTCATCTCCAGCTCATCAGCATCCTTCATTAAATAATGCTTTTATCCATCCAATGCGATCTGTCATAACTCAGTTGCAACTCGGTAAATACTAAACTTTACTCGATAGACATTCCGCCTTCATTAACCAATATCAATAACCTTAGGGTTTACTGACTAGGTTCTTTAGGGTTTACCAACTGGGTTCTTTGCTCGGTGACATAGTATAGTATTAACCTCACAATCAACAACATATGTAGGATATCAAAACAATCTAAACATTATGATCTCATCATTGTCTAACTCGGTAATAGTTGCCCATTGAATAACATATTTCTCCCCTTATTCATCACATTCTTTATGTGTCTTTTACCGACATCTTAATACTCATCAATACATACTTCTCAAAATATGGCAACATCATACTGAATCAGAAAATCAATTTCTTGACATCAATGACAAAATAATATTATAAAGATAGTTTGCGCAAAATAATATATTGAAGAGGATTTTTTTTGCGCTTGATCTATTTGTGGATTTTTCTTTGATATATTTTGCTTCTTACCAATTTTTTTGTCTTTTCACTTGAATAGCTATCAAAGCTTGAATTTGCGATGGATTTCTAAGACCCATAGAAATAAGATTATGTTTTGATTAAGTAAAAGCAGGTATTTGAAAGGTACCCGAACCTTTTACAAGCCAGGAAAATAGAACTGCTAAAAAAGTGCCTGATCACTTCAAAAAGACAAAATGAACCCACTGAAAGGGATCAACTTAACATAACATTACATTAAAAACTCAGAATAGGTAGCAAAAGGAAAGCACAAAGACATTAAAGAGATAGAACCAAGGACAACAACTGAAACTAAATACTATTCATAATTTCCTCAGTGTGAACAACGATTTGTTTCATGTTGTTCGCTGAGGTCTTCAGATCCTCCAACTCATGACCTTTGATGTCGCCCTTATTCTTTGTGTTAGCTCTGGTCCTCCTTTCATGACCCTTCTTGTTCAACTACTCTTTATCACCATCCTTCTCTGCATTATTCTCGAACCTGTTGATAAGGATGTTCATGTTGTCCACCGAAGTTTTGAGGATTTGGAAATTTTGATTAGCAATCTTCTTGACGTTGAGCTCCAGCCCATCAATTCTATTGCCAAAATCTTTTATTTTGTTTTCCATTTCCTTTCTATCTCCCATCTCATTGACCTTTCTTTCTATTGCTATGATTTTTCCAACCATACATTCAATAGCTTCCGCATTATGCAGAACGGCCACTAACTCTTTAACATGATCCACCAAGGGCTTGTCACCAACTGTAATTCTTGCAATGGCCTGTGTATCAGTTTTTAGACTGTTAATATCCTTCACCATAGTAGCGATGGTCTCACAAAAGGCCTTAACAGTATCTTTGTCACCACTGTCACTTTTATCCCCTTTTTCCTCCTTATGTAGACTTGTGGTATTCACGGCCTCCAAATTATCCTTAACTGGGTTACCCTCCCCTTCTTTGTCCTGACTATTGACCCTCTTGTTTTCTTCAACCTCCTCCTCAGTTTCAACCAGAACATAATTGAAATCAAAATTGCTACCCTTTTTAGTATTCTTTTTCTGAGCCTTCTTTCTAGTGGCTTTCCCTTTCCTCTTTTTAATAGATTTTTCCTCAAGGGATTTAGTTTCAGAATCCAACATTTCAGATTCCACAATAATCCTCCTCTGCTTGGCCCTATTCCTCCCTTTTTTGCTAGTTTCTTCCGACTCTCCCTCGGTCTCTGAATCAAAGTTAAAACCACTATCCTTACTTTCCGTAGTCTCATCTCTTGCATTTTTGCCTTTAATAGGCTTTTTAATGCACTTCCCCTTTAGCATTTTATAAACCAGGACCATAAGCCCCTGGTGGAGGGCATGATCACCTTTAGGATCCTTCTGGATCTCCTTTATAGTATGATCCATAGAACAAGTGAGGTAATATGGAAGGCTAACCCTTTCTCCATGACGGAAATGGTTGAGTAGGATGAAGTGATGCCTGTAGGCCCTAGTAAACCTACCATCTAAGGTAACGTATTCAATAGAAGAGAATAAAACAAACCTCCATGGCCTGCAAATTCTCTTCGGGGAGTGGTAGGAGTTGTCAAGTTTGATCATCTTTCTCCTCTCTCCATCCATAACAGGAAACTTGTCTGCTGCTTTATCTGATATTCCTCTGTCCCTGTAAAATTTCATACCCTCGGTAGTCATCCCCGTGGCCTCAGTGATAACCTCTTCGTCGACATTCATCATCTGTGATCCAATCAAAATTTATCCGTTTTTCCAGTTCTTGATGAAATAGCTAGTGATTGTGGGGTCTTTCCCACTTAGTCGTTCCATGAAAACATTCAGACCCCCCTACTGAAGGATAGCCCAGACTTCCTCGTTCTTTCTCCAGTCAGAGCAAGAAGTAGGTTCAAATATTTTCTTGTTACCTCCCATTTTTCTAGCACCTTCCTTGCAATGCCTTATCTCATTTTGATAACTTCTACTCTAGATTCTATGGTTATTCTGTAAGAGCGCCCAGAATCCGTGCCAAATAATAATGATAAGACACCTATTTAAAAGATCGTTATCTTCAAGCAATCCCTGCATCAAAAAAGGTGGAAAGGTCATTAGAAATAATGATTAAAAGTACCACGTTTCCTTGTATAGCTTCGGTCTTTATTGAGCAAGGATTTCATTTCACTTGCAATCTCCATTTCACCATAACTAGTAATGATGTCTCCCGATTGGCAAGCCAGGTTGGTTGTCCAATCAGCGCAAGAGTTGGCCTCCCTGTAAACATGTGTAAAAACACACATATCAAACTCTTCATTGATTTTCCTAGTAGCTTAAATAGGATTACTAATTGACCAAGATGGTGGGAATTTCATATTTAAACAATTGATAATGTTTAAGGAGTCTCCTTCACACCAAACTTTAGTGCAATTGGCTTCCTTGGCAAGGATCATCCCATGATAAGCCACCATGGCTTTGGCAACACGATTGGTCTAATTTCCTATGGGAATACATTTTTTGATTTTATATATTCCCCATTCATCCCTTAGGACCACTCCACATCCTGCAACCCCCAGGTTTCCCTTAGAGGCCCCGTCAAAATTGATTTTCATCCATCCCCTAGGTGGGCTGATCCATATCACTCCCTCTCTAAGATTGCTCTAGATGCTCTCTTGAGCCTTTAATCTCCACTTTTTATAGATAAATTGATCCTCCTTAGTGTTAGGATTATCAATACCACCTATAATATTCATATTTTCCACTATACTTCTTCTAATTTTTTCAAACACAATTTTAGCCTTAGTAGTCTTTTCTCTGAAAACTCTATCATTTCTCTCTTTCCATAAACCCCAACACATGTGAGGTAAAGCAATTTTCCATAATAAGGTTGTGGTTTTGTTTTTTGAAGGATGATGCCATGACTTGAAAATCTCCTGAATTGAGTTGGGGAAGCTCCAACTGATATTGAATTGATCTAGACAACTTCCCCAAGCATCAGCAGAGAAGGGGCAATGAAAGAGCATATGATTTATAGTCTCCTCATTCTGCTTACAAAGAATACAAAAACTAGGCATGCTGATACCTCTTTTTCTGATATTCTCAGTAGTAAGAATTTTGTCTTGAAGGGCTATCCAAAAGAAAATGTTGATCTTGGGGTTGAGGCCTTTCACCCAAGATTTAGCCCAGCAAGGACTTTCCATGTTGTTGAATTGTTGATGATATAGAGAGGCCACTATAAAAGTACTGCTAGCTGTGAGTTTCCAAATTAAATGGTCTTCTTCTTCAATCCTTACCATAGAGTTCATGACTTTATTCAAACTACCCAAAGACTGATCCAATTGAGATAAGTCTTTCCACTGTCCATCTTTCCAGTAATCCTCCACCTTGGTTCCAAATCTTTCCTTGTATTGGTGATATTTGTTCCACTCAAGGTTTTCATTCAAAGGGGACTCCAGAGTCCAAGGGTCCTCCCAGAACTGAATAAGATTCCCTATCCCCAACTTCCATTTTGTACCTTTGATAATTAAGTCCCTAGTCCTAGAGACATTTTTCCAAATATTGGATCTAATTGGGATAATCTTCGTTTTGAGGAAACTTTGAAGATTCGAACATTGGCTTTTATATTTGTTGTCCCATATTTTTTTCCACTCTCCTTGATTTCTATATTCTCTCCAAATATGCTTGGCCATGAGGTAATCATTTATGTCTCTTATTCTTCTAAGGCCCAAACTTCCTTTATTCATAGGCTTACAGACCTTCTCCCAAGCAATTAAGTTCATTCTCTTCTTCTCCTCAACCCCTGTCCATAAAAAAGATCTCTGAATTTTTTCAATGGCCTCAGCATACTTAGTAGGAATCCTAAATAGACTGATGGCATAGAGAGGGATACTTTGAAGAGTGGTTTTTAGCAATTGAACGTTACCTGCTTGACTAAGAAGAGCTTCCTTCCATCCAGACAACTTTTTGTGGAATTTATCCACCAAGGCTCCCCAAAAGGTATCCGGAGGATCTTGGCCTAAAGGGAGCCCCAAATAAGAAGCAGGCAGACTACCAATTTGGCCGCCTAGAATGTTACTAATATTAATCCTCCTTCTCTCTGGGGTATTGATAAAATAAACAAAGCTTTTAGACCAGTTTATAAACTGACCAGTAGCCTCTCCATAGTTATCTAAAGCCTTTTTTAGTATTCTAGAATCCTTCATAGTGGCTTTTCCCATTATTATAGAATCATCAACAAACTGCTGATGAGAACATATTTGATCTGCCAAAGAAGGATTCAAACCACAAAAATCCCTTTTCTCAACCAGCTTTCCAATACATCTCCCCAAACATTCTACCATGATGATAAAGATCACTGGAGATAGAGGGACCTCTTGAGGCTTTAAAGAAAGGAGAGGGGGAACCATTCATTAAAACAGAGAAAGAAGCCGAAGAGATAAGTTGCCTGATAAGGCTAACACTTCTGGGACTAAAACCAAAAGTAAAGAGAACATCCATCATAAAATCCCAATCCACTCTATCGTAGGCTTTAGAGAGATCAAGCTTCAAAAAAAAAAACCTTCTTTTTTAGAAAAAGCCAGAGAGTGGATATTTTCATGAACAAAGATGATAGAATCCAAAATTTTCCTTCCCGAGACAAAACCACTTTGCTGAGGCGAGATGATGGAGGGAAGAAACTTTAGAATTCTAGAGGTAAGGACCTTAGAGATTATCTTATAGAGAGAGTTGCATAAACTTATAGGTCTGAAAAGATCCATTGAATCTGCCCCCATCTTTTTGGGTATAAGAGCAATAAAAGTACCATTAACTTCTTTCAAAAGTTTTCTAGCACCAAAAAACTCTTTCACAGCTCTGGTAACATCATCTCCAATAATATGCTAGTACATTTGGAAGAAGAACATGGGAAAGCCGTCCAGACCTGGGGCCTTTAGAATTTCATCATGGGAAGGGATGGCCGTCAAATGATCATTCTGATCATCCCCCAAAATGGTAGGTATACTGTCTAGTAGTTCCCTTTGGGCTTGTATATTCAAATTCTGATCCTTAGCAAGTAAATTAGAGAAAAAATCCATAGCAACCTTACTCATGGAATCATCATCTACAACACATCTACCATTCACTTCAATCTGAACAATTCTATTTATGGCCTTATGTCTTAAGGTGGACATATGGAAGTATTTAGTGTTCCTATCCCCCTCCTTCAACCAAACATTTCTCAATCTTTGTTTCCAGTAGGTTTCCTCTTTAGCTATTATATCATGATATCTCATAAGAATAGCATCTTCAGTATCTCTAGGCATATTAGTGTAACCATTGTTTTGTATCTCATCCTGGATTTCCTTGAGCTCTAAGAGGGTTGTAGCTTTTGAGGTAAAGATGTTCCCAAAATAATCCTTATTCCACTTCTTAACATTATCTTTAACATTCTTCAGTTTTTTGACCACTTTATACATGGCATTACCTTCAATACTGACCTGCCACCAATCCTTAATCTTACTTTCCAGATCCGGGTGTCTAGTCCATATTTTTTCAAATCTATAAGGGAAATGTCTCCTTCTATTCTTTACTTCAGCAGTGAAGGCTATAGGGTAATGATCTGATCCTGCCCTTATGTGAGAAGATAAAGAACATTCATGAAGATTAAACCAATCTAAGGAAAGAAGAGCTCTATCAAGTCTAACCTGAATCAAATTCTCACCACTTCTTCTATTATTCCAAGTGTATTTGACTCCTTGCAACTCTAGATCATGAATGGCATTATTGTTTATGAAGTCCATTAGGTCCATTATGCTATCCAAATTAGCTTGACCCCCTCCCTTTTTCTCATTTTCCTTCAAGGGAGTGTTGAAATCTCCCATAATTATCCAGCTGTCCTTAGCAAACCTACTTCTCAACCCAGTAAGATATCTCCACATCTCACTTCTACCAGTCTTAGTGTTGGGAGCATAAACATTAGTTAGGACCCAAGTAGTGCAATTCTTAATGTGCTTAAATCTTATACAAGCCAAATTGTTGTCCTGAATCAACACCTCTCCTTCTACATTGTTTTTTCTCCAGAAGGTAACAATTCCTCCCGAAGAACCTTCTGAACTACCTCCGCTGACTCCTCCGTTTTTGAACATATTCAAACTTTCAACTTTATCTTTTGCCATCTTAGTTTCTTGAATCAAAAAAATATCAGGGTTTTTATCTCTAGTCATATTTTTAACTAAATTATGCTTGTGAGGACTATTAAGTCCCCTAATATTCCAAGAGATGATTTTCATGGATTTTTAGAAATACCTACCTCAAAGATGGTTCTTTGGGTACCATCTGCTAAATTCTTGCTTGTTTCCAATGATCTTTTTTTGGCATTTGAATGTCTTCTTGGAGAAGTGTGTTGCGCTCCCACATCACCAAGCCTGCTTCTAGTGTTTCTAGTTAGCGTACTATTGACTAGGTTATTGTTATTCTTTTTTTTTTGCTTGTTCCTTCGTTTATCCTCTGCTACTTCTTCATCCTTCTTCTTTGTTTCATTCTTCCCCAGTGCCTTTTTTATGTCCTCTTCATCTCCCCATTTTGGATCTTGTTCCTCCAAAAAGGCCAAATTTCCCTTTGTTGGGGTGGTTGGTGAAATTTCCGATAGCCCTTGTCCTAGAATGGTATCAGGTTGGGCCTCCTGGAACCAATCTATTTCTTTATCTTGATCTTGATATTTTGAAACAAGGTTAAAGTTATCTCCTTCCTCTTTGTTATCTGTGGGCTTTTTATCTGGTTTCTCTACCTCTGTCTTTTTCTTTGTGCTCTGAGTCCTTAACACTCTGCTCCAACATCTAAATCTTTAGTTCATTACCCACTTCACTCGTGATTTCTTCCTCCACCGTCCTATCTGAGACTGCTTCTCCTAATTAGGATCATTGGATTCCAGGGCTTTTAGTGGCTTGTCCACTTTTTTCCAAACCTTAGTTTGGAGATGGGGTTTATCCTCTATAGTTGGACATTTTTTAGCCTAGTGTCCAACTTTTTTACAATGAAAACAGGTGAAGGGGATTGTTTCATAAACAATATTCTGCTTCCACTTCCCCAATTTTGATTCTATCTCTATTTCCTCTGGCATGTTCGTATCAGGTCCAACTCCAACACAAATCCTAGCATAGATCAGCCTTCTTCTGGATGACATGACCTGGTCAATAGCGATGAGCTCCCCAAAGGTATTGGCAATTCCTGCAAAAACATCTTCCTCCCAAAATTCCATTGGGAGCCCAAGGAGCTTGACCCACACCGGGACTTGGACCAAAAAATTCTTTCCTTTCGCTACATTAGGGTACCACTTCTGGATGTACATGATGTATTTCTCTATTGCCCAAGACCCACTACATAGAATATTTCTTTTGTCCTCATCACAAGAAAAAGAGAAGGATAGACAGCCTTTGTTCATTGCTACCACATCAACCTGACCTTTTAGGTTCCACTTTCTTTTGACAAATCCACGAACTATTTCTATATTAGGTCTAGACCCAAAAAAATTACTAATCAAAGTATTTTCCATTCTAGCAATGTTTTTATCAATGATTTGGTTTGGAACAATGATAGCAAACTTGCCCTGAGACACATTTGAGGAGTTTTTAACAGGGGGCAATGAGGACTTACCTTTAGGCTTAACCCCAAACAATGAGGACCACTTACGTGTTTGTCCATTGGGTCCCCCCTTAGGTTCCATTGACGAAAGAACCTTTTCCGGATGATCTTTACCTTCCACCGTGTTCTCTGAGACACAAGTCGCTTGCTATCCTTGGGATCCTTCCGAGTTGCCATCTTCTATTTTTGAAGTTTGAACCTACCCTTTCCCACTCTCATCTACTAACCGCTCTTCACATGGTGTTGGTCCTCCCCCTAGGTCCCCCAAATTCACGGGATCATCGGGGTCCTTACCATCTGAACCCCCTCCATCTACAGGAATCTCTGAATCATCTGCCACATGTTGTCCCAATGCCAATCCAGAGCTCCCGCTCAAATTTGAATTCTAGAACCGAACCCCCTCCATACTAATTCTAGAAATAAGATTATGTTGCTCATGTATTCACATCTCAAAAAAATATAAAAAATAGAGGCCTCATGTATGTAGATCCCATAGTTAGCCTATGAATGTGAAGGTTATCTAAACAAAAGTTGTATATTAAGGACCTAGTTTGTTCAATGCATTGTAGACCAACTGAATGTCATTTTCCCCAAATCCGCATTCTTTACATTGTACTCATATTATTAACCCTAGTGATGTAGTATTGATTTTTTTAAAATTTCTTTGTATCAAGAATCATTAATTCATTATTAATTTTATAGCTTTTGACTTCATCTATACTGCTATACAATATTATTTATTTTTTTCTAAGATTTATGAGAATATTTACATGAATCAATTTCAAACAACAAATCAAGGAAAAGAAATATACAAAGACATCCAAGAGCTTTAGTATGCTCATTCATCCATTTTTATATTTCTATCATTTTTTTATAGGTTCAAGTACCTTTTTATCAACATATAGATAATATCCATGATTCATTAAGGAATTCCAAGCATGTTGATATCAAGTTGCATATCTATATTGTGTTATCAAGAGAGCCTTAGAATAATCCATGAAACTTAAGAGCACAAAAAATAGATTGAAGTAATACACCAAGTGACCCTGAAGTTAGTCAAGAAAGAGACCCTCTAAAAATATATGATGTTGAAACTTTATGCCTAGTGTGATTGCATATGCCACTTACCAAAAATAACAAAATGGACTTCATTCTTAAGCATTCAAGTTAAAAAACATTTCATAGGAAAAAGGTATAGTTGTTTACTAAATGGGATCAATTCATATTAAATGGTTGAAATGAAGTGATTTAATCAAAACAGAACTTTCTCAAGGGCTAGCATGTCCACGTTATCCTCCAAAATATAAATATGGAAAAATCTAAATAAAATTTACTTCGGGTTGAAGCATGTCCACGTTATCCTCCAAAATATAAATATGGAAAAATCTAAACAAAATTTACTCGGGCTTGAATCCATAAAAAAATCACAAGTCCCTTGATAGAGATCCTCAATGCCTTTTCAATGCTATAAGAATCATGAAAACCAAATATTTAGGTAAGAAAATTATGGGTGTGAGAGCTAAATATAGAGATAAATAATTAGTAACTTCTAACCAAACTAAGTTATAATAATGAAACCTACACCATTGACAAGTACACAAAATGATCTTTCCAATGATTTTGTTTTTGCAAAAAATAGACTATTAGATCAAAAGTTGCGACTTTTTTTAAATGGTTTAATTTAGCCAATCATGATGACCCTGTTAGCAATATTTTTTGCCAAAAATTGAATTTGTCCAATATATACACATTGTATATGAAAATATGAGGTTTTGGATCTTTTGAATGTAATGAAAACATTCATTTAGTCTAAAAGTGCTCCAATACAAAGGCTATTCACGAATTATGATCTTCAAACCCATGTTTGTTATTATATCATATGATAGCCAGATTGAGTGAAATAAAAGCTAGATTTGACTTTTCTCAACACTCTAAACACAGTGTTGATCTTATAGTTGCACCAACAAACTCTAAAATGAACTTGACATATAAATTCACAAAGAAAAACTCCAAAAGATGATATTTCTATCAAGTTTTTTTATACTCTAGGTCATCACTTGATGCAAGAAAAGAGCATACTCAACTTTTTAAGATCAGCAAAGGATTTAGAATTTTGTTATATCTCAAGTATAAATCACTCTTAAATTTAAGAAGGGGATTCATAGATTTGAATATGTAATACCATGTAAAAGTCACTCAATGACTCAAACTCCCAAAATCACCTACAAAAGTCAAAATAACCTTCTACAATAGAGAAAGGAAAGTGCTTAAATTTGCATTAATAGATTGAAAATTGTGTGCAAGGAAATGTGATTTCAATAGAACAAAAATAGGAATAACATTGATTTAAAATCACAAATCAAAGAAACAATCAAGATTAGACCAAAAGATGTCAAATAAGCTTGAAATACCATTAAAATAAAGTATATCAAACCTCTCATTGTGTATATTTTGAGCCCAAGATGATTTGTTGGATGAGTGCTCACTCAAGAATTCAACAACATAATGACACTCAAATAAAAAATGGTTAAGAGAGATAAAATGGTCAAGTTTGGGATAATAGGTTTTCGGACGAGAAGAGATGAATGGTTGAGATTGATTGATGAAGATCTATGGTGGAGGATGGAGGAGAAGAATAAAGGAATTTTAAATTCCTTCTAGAGACTTGAGGGGACAAGCCCATGCATTTGATGTGATGGGAGGAGTTTACCACACTAAATCAAATATTAAGTGTGTGCACATGCTTAGTGGAGTGGGTAAGGAGTAGATTAGAATTAGAATTATGAGGCAAGTGGGAGTGTTGGAGGATGTGACATGTGAGGAATAAATTAAATAAACAAAAATATTTAAAATTAATTGTTAGAAATAAGAGGATTAAGGATAGGTAAATAATTAAAAGTAATTTTTTATGTTGAGTTAGGACTTAGGAATATTAAAGGAAAATGGATAATATAAATTAATTAATATGGTGTTATTAAATAATTAATATAAATGATAGGGAATTAGATGAAATAAGGGATAAATTGACAAGAAGTAATTAATCAATTTTGGGTGTCTACAAAAATATATTAGATAAATATGATCAATGAATTGTATATAAAATAGCTTGCAATACAATGGAAAGTATGTATAAGACCTTGTTTATATAGGCAAGGGTGAGAGATAGGAATAACCAAGGCAATGACAAGTGTCATAATCCTATGTCATGTGAAAACTAGGGGATAAGATCACATGTCTACAAGAGACTTATAGAAAAATTCCTAACTCTCTAAGTAAACTAAAAATGTTAACGTATGTGAAAAGGTCCTAATTAAGAACTAGTTAAATAATGTACCTTGTTCACACTTCAAAAGGGGGAAAATGGATATGAAAAATTGTATTCACATAAATAATCCCAAAATAAATCTCTATTTTGTGAAATCAATCTAGAAGATTAAATGATTCAAACCTATATAATAAAGAAATTGTTGATGCTTACAAATACCCTTGAGAAGCTTGCTAGGCAGGGTGATTATTGCTATCTATAATCTGCCAACCTTAAGTAGTCATCCTCTATGGGCTCCCCTTTGGACTTCATATTAAAAAAATATGTTTGAGTCCTTCCGCTCATCCACTAGTATCCTTCCAATCCACTCATCCACTATCCTTCCAATCCACTCATCCTTATTATCCTTCATTCATATTCCATCATATGTATTACTTTAATTTTTTATTTTTAAATTACAACAATAAATCCAAAGTCAGATGATTTAAAAGAATATTGATCAACTTTAAAATAGGTAGTTCCCATAATTTTAATAAGGTTATTTTTTTATTACAAATTTACCTAGATCCAAATTATAATGTATGATTGGACATAAAATCCCACAATCAATATCTTTTAGTGAAATCAAACTAAAATATTTTGGACTTCAACCCTACAATAAAAAATCTGTGGTGCTATCAAATACCTTTGAGAAGCTTACCAAGTAAGGTTATTCTTGTTGGCCATAATCTTCTTGCATGCAACAAACTAATGGTGAAGTATTTAAACTACTAATGTATTCATATATTTTTTCTATCACTTGAAGCATGTTATGTCCTTTATCCTCTACTTGACCTACACATCACAATCTACATGAAAATTCTAGGTTTATCAATGCACATAACTTCTATATTGCTAGAAAATAATGAATATAAAATTATAAAGAAAATTAATATGACCTTATAAGGCAAGGATAAAATCCTAGATGAATCTCAAGTGCAAAATAATATTATAAAATTTTTCTTAATCCTACGATCTATTAGACACAAAAACTCAATGAGTTAAGTAAGATTAAGTAACTAAGTGTAAAGAGGTTTTAAATTGAAACTAGTTAGATAATATAACATGTTCACATCAACGCTCTCCTTAAGTGTAACTTAGGGGGAATGATAAAATATGTAAAGATGCCAAGATAGTTTTTGGTTACAAGGCCATGTTAATTTCTCATGCACAAATAAATCTCCTAAAAATAGAGTAAAAAAGAAATTGTGTAGGAAAAAATCCACTCTTCAAAAGAGATGAAACATAAAAAAAATTGAGGACTTGACACCACTTCTGATGCAGTCAAGGTTAGAGTCTCCAAAATGGACTATGCAACCTTGCAGCCAAACATATGCCAAAACACAACACACAATTGATTGAAAAAAGAAACATAAACTTTTATTCATGAAAATAGAATGACTACATGGCCACAAACCTTCACATGTTCCTTACATTTGGCCCATTGGCCCCCCATGCAAGCTCATAGGCTGACATGGGCTTATTACAATGATAACAATAAAACATAATTCTTTTGGATCACCCTTCACCTATATACTACTCCCTAAATACACTCCTACCTACTATTATTCTCTCATATGTTTTCTAATGTCTTCAAATATAGATTCCCATCATTAGAAGTAATCCACATTGGCCTCCCAGGTCCCAAAGTTGGTGTAACATGTGTTTGAGTTCTAGTTTCTTAAGAGGGATATAAATACCAATGTGAATAGATACAGTCATAATTGATGCTATTCAACCCTATATCAATTACATGACATTCTCCATTAGCTCTGTGAGGCTTGAGAAAGGTCTGCATCCTTCTATAATTTGATCCAATTTGGGTTCTTCTAGGACACCCTTGCATTAGGCCCCTTGTGTTATTGCAAAAGTGTGTCCTGCATATGGCCAAGTGTGCTCCAAACTACTTAAGTTCATACTCTAATATCCAAGTTGCATCTTCTTTCGACTTGTTTCTCCATTTTGCAGGATATTCCTTATACTCCTTATTTTGGGTGTTGCAATCGATCTAACTGTCGAGGATCTACTCAATATTCTTTGGTGGTTCTTGTGGAAACTACTGCTATGATAACTCATGAATGTCATCCTCCTATGTCTTGTGGAACTAGTAGTGATCCGCAATGTTGAAGATTGGTGGAATGTCCACACCTTCTGGTAATTCTACTTCATAGGCATTTCTAGAATCAAAATTCTAGATGATCTTGTAGGGTCCAAACTTCTTCATACTCAACTTATTGTGCATGCCTATTGAAAATATCTCCTTCCAAAGAAATACCTTGACTTCATCCCTGACATATAATTATTTTTGTCTCTTCTTGGTTTCTTCTTTCTCCTTGTACTAGTTAATTCTTTCTAAGTGTTACTTGACCTCCTAGTGAACCTTCTTTATGTTCTCTGCAAACTCCTCTACCTCCATGCTCTTCTTACCTCATGGGTTGTTGTCTCTAAGTTCAATCACTGCCCTTGGGTGCGATCTGATAACAATATGAAATGGTGTCCTTCTGGTGCTCAGATTCACTGAATCATTGAATGCAATCTTTACTTATGGCAATATCAAATCCCAATTCCTAGCTTTATCTCCTACCAAGCATCTAAGAAAATTATCCAAGATCTTGTTCACTATCTTAGTATGTCCATCAATTTGTGGATGAAATGTTGAACTGAATTTTGGGTGTATCTACATCTTCTTCCACAACGTCCTCCAAAAGTATCTAATATCTTAGTCTGAAACAATTCTCTTCGGTACCCCCATGTATCCTCACCACCTCTGGGAAGAATAGGTTAGCAATATGAACCACATCATGGGTATTCTTGCAAGGAATGACATGTCATCTTAGAGAATCGGTCCACCACCACAAAGATAGAGTCATGCCCCCTTTGAGTCTTTGGAAGTCCCAACATAAAATCCGTATTGATATCCTCCCAAGGTCTTTCCAAAATCGGAAGAGGCTGATACAATCAAGTATTCTGGCTAACCCCCTTTGCTACTTGACAAGTCCTACACTCGTGTACATATTTTTTGTTGATTTGAGGCCATAAAAATCCTTCCTTCACCAAAGCCATTGTTTTGTCAACACCAAAGTGCCCTACCAGTCCTCCAAAATGTTTCTCCTTGATTAGATTATACCTCATTGAGCTTCTAGGAATACACAATCGATTTTTTTTAACATACCATCTTGGATGAAATAGTATAGCCACTTTCTTTTGTCTATTACTAACAATTCTCTACATGCCTTACATGCCTCTGTAAAGTTTGGATCATCCTTATACATGTGCTTCAATGCTTCAAATCTCATTATGGTCACCCTCATTTCCATCATCAGATTTATTTTTCTTATTAATGCATCTACAACCTGGTTTAATTTTCCACTATAATGTTTGAGGAAAAAAGTGTTTACTCTCCATAAAATCCACCCAACGCACGTGCCTTTGGTTCAATTTGCCTTAATTATTAAAATATTGTAGTGCTTGTTGATCAATGTATAATACAAATTCCTTTGGTAGCTGATAGTGTCTCCATTTTTTCAGTGCGTGATTATGGCGTAGAATTCTTGATCATATATTGAATATCTTTTCCAAGAATCATTCAAATTCTCACTAAAATAGGAAATGGTCTCCCTTCCCAACTCAAAACAACTCCTATAGCAATCCCACTAGCATCACAATCCACCTGAAAGACCTTATTGAAATCCGATAGAGGCCATACCAATTTCTCCATCACTTTCTATTTCAATAGCTCAAAACACTTTTGTGCTCCATATGTCCACTTGAACTCCCTTCGGTCTTGTCCCATCGCCTTTGTCATAGGTGCGCAAATAGTGCTAAATTTCATGATGAACTTCCCATAAAAACTTGCCAAGCCATGAAAATATCTGACCTCCCCATCGTCTACCAGTGTCAGCCACTATGCAATTTCTCTCACATTATTTGGATGTATCTTTAGCCCTTCTTTAGAGATCACAAATCTTAGATAGACCAACTCATTCTTCATGAAGCTTCACTTCTTGAGGTTAATCAACAACTTCTCTTCCCTCAATCATTGGAACACTTTTCTAATATGTCAAATGTGTTCTTCCCTTGTCTTGCTAGAAATCAAAATGTCATCCAAATAAATAATCAAGAACTTAACCAAGAACTCCTTCAGTACTTCATTCATCAATCACATGAACATGTTAGGTGCATTAGTGAGTCCAAAATACATGACCAACCACTAATACAACCCTTCATTTTTCTTGAATGCAATCTTCTAGTCATCTCCTCCCAAATCCTAATTTGATGGTATCCAATCATGAGATCTATCTTAGTGAAGTACCTTGCACCACTCAAATAATCCATTATGTCATCTATCCTCGGCAAAACAAACTATTACTTTATTATAATCATGTTGATGGATCTTGAGTCAGTACACATCCTCCATTCTCCATCTTTATTTGGTGCCAAGACAACACATACTACACATGGGCTCAAGCTTTCCCAGATCAATCCCTTCTCCAAAAAAGCATGAACTTGTCACTCATCTTAGTGTTCTCTATCGATGTCATCTAGTGTGCCACTTGGTTAGGTGAATTTTCCCTCAATATCGGGTCTATATGATGGCTAATACTCTAAATGGTGGCAGTCCCTCTGAAACATTATCAAATACAATGTCTTGGAGCTCTTCGAGTAGCTATACTACTTCTTCTTATGGTATTTACTTTTCCTTTATGTTGATATCTTTGACATCTCCAGTGATATATTTCCTCAGGATGAGTGGAAACAAGTGTTCTCATACTTCAACCCATTTGAGAACTTCCTTCCATCCACTAAATAGATCCTTGCATTGCCACATGCCACTTCCTTTTGTTCTTCCTCCAAAGGAATTAGGACATGTTTCTTTCCCTCCTTGGTTATGGTGTAGGTATTATTCCTCCCATCATGTATGGTGTAACATGCTAAATTAATAAAATAGAAAAACTAAATAAATTCTTGACAAGTAAACAAGGTATGCATTTTTTTTAAGTTGTAACTAACTGGTTTAGCTAAAAATGAAAATGTCTAAGTATCTAATTGTCCTCTAGCATAACTAATAACTAATAACTAATAACTACTTTTGAAATAGGAAATACAAAAATGTAAATATTCCATATCTTAAACTTAAATTCATAATAAAAAAATAACATGCATTTATACATATGAAAGAGAAAGGATCAAATATTACTAAACAAACATGCCAACAATTGAATCTCTCTTACATATCTCAACATTGTTGTTGAGAGGGAGAGCATCATCAAGGGCTTTGCCTCTAACCATAGACTCAGTCATCCCCCACACACCTTCCTTCTAGAAGTGGCCCTACCCTTCACGAGGGTGTAGACCAAAGACTAGGACTAGTTGTCATCTAATCCCAGTGTTTAGAATTTACACAACACTAGTTAGTCACACACTATACGTACCTCATAGTTATAGTATGACCATTTTGACTAGGGGTGTATCTAAATCATGTGAACTAATGGTCGCATGTGTAGCACTATGCCACCTTGGCCAAGGTTTAAGAGTTGCAAGCACGGTTAAAATGTTGTCAATATTCACCACCCTTACTCGACTTGTACCTCACTTACAACCCCAATTAACTCATTGGTTTACTTACCATAGGATAACTAACTGTTCAATGTTCATGGACTCTAATGGCTCATAACAACCTTCATGATAAATATAAATCCACTTCAAGCAAATTGCTATATAGACATCGACCACTGATCTTCCTTGATCATCAAGGGTTCTAACCAATTAATTAACAAAACTTAGATACATAGATACAATCTTCTCAATCAACTAAAAAATGATCGAACCTCTACTGATCTTTTATGACTCAACTAATTGATTTTAATGAAAATGCAATGAGATATCATATATTCAGATCTTTTTCTTTAACAAGTTAACTGAAATGATAATAGTGACAGTACTAATCTAGTTCTTCAACCTATATGTTTAATTAAATACACAATGCAAAATTAACATACTTATCTTTATTTTAACTTGTTGATGAGAGTCATTTGGCTCTGCAAAAACTATGACTTGAGGTCGATATTTTATTTTGAGTATTAGACCTCTTTACTTTTCTACAACACCCAATTGAGTTTTAAACTTAACAAAAAGTATCTGAGACACTGAGTCTCCATTGAATGTTGTTATGTTGGACAAATCTTGCATGATGTTAGGATTAAATATAGTAATTGATATTATGATCTCACATTGGCTTTTTGCCAAAATTTTATAACAACAAAATAGTGATTGATCTTAAGATCTCACTACGACATTCTATCATAAGTTTATAACAATAAAACAATGATTGATCCTAAAGATCTCACTATGGCTTTCTGTCATTACCAATTTCTCATACTAGACAAAATTACATCTCAGATAATGTTTGCATGATTATGAGAATTGGAAAAAAATGCATTGAAAATACAATTGATTTAATATAAATCTCTAAAACAAAATAAAACCATTCATGTGAAGATAGATGTAACATACTCTTCCCCTTGTGAATCAATGATTGATCCTAAAGATCTCACTATGGCTTTCTGTCATTACCAATTTCTCATACTAGACAAAATTACATCTCAGATAATGTTTGCATGATTATGAGAATTGGAAAAAAATGCATTGAAAATACAATTGATTTAATATAAATCTCTAAAACAAAATAAAACCATTCATGTGAAGATAGATGTAACATACTCTTCCCCTTGTGAATCATCATCCTCAATGATTAATAATTAAATTAATTCTTACAATAAAAGTTTTTTCTCAAATAAATAACTGTAGATAGGAATTTGGAAATCATCAAAGCAAATATAAACATTAGCCTAGCTCAATCACGAAAACTAAAATGCAATGACAAATCCTAATTACATTCAATGAAAACATGAAGACAAGACATTCAAAATGAAATCTAAGCAAACCAAATGCAGATGTCTCCTTCATGTGGCTCCATTGTCCTTCTTTCTCCTTCAAATTGCTTTGTTTTGTGGATCTCACCTTCAAGTGTATAAGCCTAATGTGAAAGCAAGATTGACAAGACGAGACGATAGCATAAGGGTACTAGAAGCGTGATTGATTCGACCATCGATTTGAAAAAGTGATTAATTGGGATATTTGATTGAAGAAATTCATCCAATTTATAGGCAAATTGGAGAAATGACCAGATTAGTATGAAGAGATTTGAAAGGAAATTTCAAATCAAGAATGACAAATATGACAAATTATGACAAATTGACACTTTCTATGCAAAATTGATTGATTGATAATTATGACAAATTGCTATGTCAAAATTGATTGATTGAAAAATTATGACAAATTATGACAAATTGCTATGTCAAAATTGATTGATTGACAAATTATGACAAAATATGACAAATTTGCTATGTCATTCCCATGAAATTAGGGGAAATATTAGAGAAAATAGGAAATTAGATGAATTAGAAATTAGGAAATTAGAAAATTGATGAAAATTAGAAAATTAGGAATTAGGAGAAATTAGTAAATTGGAAAATTAGGTAAATTAATTAATAATTTTTCATTCATTAATTAATTCACAAAGAGAGGAAGAATTAGTTAGCCAATTAAATAAATATTTAATTGTGACAAGAAGACTTAGGATAAATAAATAAATTATTAATCCTAGAGGGAAAATGACAAACAAGGTTAAATGAATCAATCATAAAAACCCTAGAAGATGAATTAGAAATGTAAGGACGACAATTAGGTCTTGATGTAGGATTGATTTGATCATGATTCTGACTTGATAAAAGATCAATGCTGATAAATGATTTGATTGATAAATGCGTCAATTGACGAGGAACAATGACTAATTGATCCAAATTGACATGATTGAGAAAGACGACGATCGATGACAAATCGATCGCAAAATGACAAGATTGAAAATGACAATAATCGATGACACAATCGATCGCCAGATGACAAGATTGAAAATGACAACGATCGATGATAAATCGATCGCAAGATGACAAGATTGAAAAGAGGACAAAACCATAATTAGGATTGACGATGTCCAAAATGATGACAAATGAACACGCACATTGATGCGATAGGATAAGATCGATCAAAATCATGACTGAAGATTGTTATCAACAAGACCAAATTCAAAAGCGAGACAAATGAAGAATGTAGAAGAAGGACTCGATGCTCGCAAATGATGAAGACCAAGTGCGTAACATAGGAGAAATGTTAATGCGACGCAAAAAACCCTAAAATAAGGCAATGCGCCAATGTTAAAGTATGACTCCGCAAGCATTGACCAGTTTTAGACATCTACAATAACAAAAAAAATTCAACTATTTTGGAAATAATAAGGAAATTTTTTAAGGATTTCATCATAATCCTCTCATGTGGA
Organism: Cryptomeria japonica; assembly: GCF_030272615.1. Classification (NCBI taxonomy): domain Eukaryota; kingdom Viridiplantae; phylum Streptophyta; class Pinopsida; order Cupressales; family Cupressaceae; genus Cryptomeria; species Cryptomeria japonica. Next base: position 8,180,632 of record NC_081414.1, read on the forward strand.
ACTTTCCTCTACATATTGGTCCCACTAGACCTTGCACTGTATAATCTTGTGGTTACGTAAGTGAAGCTTATGTACCTCGAGCGCTCTGAGTGGCTCAATTGTGACCACCCCTGGATCTTGTGACTGCAATGAGTTCTAGTCAATTATGTGATCAAGGTTTGCATTAAAAAATTTAAGATAGCATACATGAAAAACATTGCACAATTGGTTGTGAGGTGGAGATAGAAAAACCATGTAGGATATTGGGTTGAAAACTTTTAAGATTTCGAGTAGACCCACATATCTTGGTGCCAATTTAGAAGATTTTCCAAATTTGATTGATCTTTTCTGAGGCTTGACTCTAAGTAGTACTTTCTCTCCTATACCTCAAACTTCCTAGGAACTCGCTATGTATCCACATAGCTTTTTTTCCAATCGTTTTCTTTTGCTAACCTTTGCTTGATCAACTTAACTTGTTCCTCCATTTTTGGGAGCATTTTGAGACATAAGGTTATCCTATCTTCTAGATTGTCCCAGCTGATAGGAGTTTGACACCTCCTTCCATACAATACATCAAATGGTACCATCTTAATGGTTGACTGGTATGATTTGTTGTAAGAAAATTCTATGAAGAGTAGATAATACAATCACTTGTATTGCTGGTCCATATAGTAATTCTTAGAAGATCCTCTAAGACTTAGTTTACTCTTTCTATTTAACTATTTGTTTCCAGATGATAAGCTCAATTGAAGTTCAACTGGGTGCCTAGAGCTACAAATAAAGTTTTCCAAAATCTAGATGTCATTCTAGCATCTCTATCAAATATGATCTTTTCTAGTTTCCATGCAATTGAAAAATTTCTTGAAAAAACTTATGTGCTAAAATGGGTGCTCCATATGTCAAGTTACCTGGTATAAAGTGAGCTACCTTGGTGAGTCTATCCACCACAACTAATATTACATTATGTATGTTTCTCGACATTGGTAAGCCCTTTACAAAGTCTGTACTAATGATTTGTCATTTCCAATCTGGTACGACATGTGGCTGCAATAGTCGTGCAATGTGTTGATGTTTTGTTTTCACTCTTTGACACTCAAAACAACTTGTCGCAAATATTGCAACATCCCTATTCATTCTCTTCAAAAAAATTAGAGGCTTGACGTCTGCCAATAGCTTAGTAAGTTCCAGATGTCCAGAATATGATGCTTCATGTAACTCCTTCCAAACTAGTTTCCTCAATTCTGAGGAATCTAGTACATACATTTGTCCTCAGTACCTCAGAAGCCCATAAGATTCCACATTGAATCCTTCATACCTTGGATATTGTGGATCATCTTGAAGGGCTCTTCTGACTTGTTTATAGTATTCATCTCCTTCCAAATTCTGCAGAACTCATGCTCTAAAATATATGTTAATTGTGACCATAATAGATAGATGCAAATCAAAGCATATGCCAATCTATTCCCTTTCCCCTTGATGTAACTAATTTCAAAATCATAGTCAGAGATCATCTCTGACCATCTTCTCTCACAGACGTTCAAATTAGGCTGGGTAAAAATGTATTCTAGTCACTGATGATGTGATTATGAGCTCAAATGATTTTCCCATTAAATAGGTGGGATTAGGGGTAAAAAGAGATAACAAATAAAATAGGTGAACACAAGTAGGGGATAGATGACGAGGAGGGTGGCCATGAGAGAAGAGATTTAGGAAGTGAGAGGTTCAATTGAGACCCTTTTATTTATCACCCTCCATCGTCCAGGAATACATCTTGAAAGGAGCTGCTTGGGAGAAAGCACGAACATAAAGAGGAGATGGGAGGGGGTGAGAATCAAGTGTATGAGAAAAATGAGACAACAAAGATGAGAGAATTATTCATTAGGGAGTAAATAAGGAGTGGAGGTGGTTTTGGATCAAGTAGCTAGAGGATGGTTAGAGGGTTTAGATTTATGAACTAGATAATTTTGATTTAATACCCCTCTTTATGATAGTAAAAATTTTAAGAGTTGGTATAAGATGTTCTATACCATACAATATTTGGCTTAAGGTTATAGCCATCTAAGATATAGGAAATTCTATGAAAGCACAAGAGATATCATATATGAAAGAATAATCCTAATCTACCAAAGGATGCCAATATAAAATGAGAATGGATTGAGACTAAAAAGAGATCCCCTTGGTTATAAAGACCAAAGTGAGAGATAGGATTGCATAAGATTGTGACATGTACATGTCTTAATGTTATGACTTGAGACGCAAAGTGATAAGTATCCTATATGCACCCTAAGTAAACTTAAGTATTGCAAATAGGATCTAATTGATGAAATATCTAGGTAAAATGCCCATTTCATACCTACATAAGAGAGCAATGGATTTAGCAAAGAACCCACTTTAAAGTTCTATAATAAATGGTTTGATACTTTTATGTAAAGGTTGGGTATGGTAAAATTGAGAGCATGTATGTTCTACTTGTAAACTAGATAGCTTATCAAATTTGTGTTTGCGCCATATTGCACAAACTAATTAGGTGGATATATCTTTCAAAAAGGACTTAAAGGATACAATTTAAAAAACACAAACTCAGTCTAGATTGGATAGAATCAGTTTGAGGCATCTTTAGGAAGGAACTCCATGTATGTTGGTAATATATGTCCACATAGAACCTATGTGTCCTTTTAGATGGTTTTTTATCCATGTTCATGAGTTTCAAGCACAAAACAAATGTCCCTATTTCTTACGCATAGAATGAATTCTAAATCCCATACCTAGATTTCACAAGATTAGTCTTTCACACTAATAAAAACCTATCTTTGATGGTATCCCATGTAGAAACATAAGATGATGGTGTGTTGTTTATGCTCTAAATTTGGATCAAGAATTTAAAGTATGAATTGAAATTTGAATCTTACATCTTTAATTTTATTCTAGATGAGAGAATCTATCATTACTTGCATGCAAGATCATAGTAGAGATATTGACATTATTTTTTTTGTTTTGTTGATTTGACTCTATAATGATATTATAAATAAAAATAATATTTCTAAATTATTCAAAATGAATTAGTATTTTTCATTTAAAAAAGAAATACATTAGTCTATAATATTATAGATAGGTAGAGTGCTAGTCAAGTTGATCAAGATACAAATAGACACGTTGTGTAATAGTGACAAAGAGGATTAGATGGTCTAGTCTAAAGCTTGTGCTTAACCAAGGCATAAAGGAAGATTGATAGCATGGTTTGACCTTGAAACACATATTAAGATGGAAAAAATGTTTAGTAAATGAAGATGACAAACTCTACTTACAATAGAGTATACACTCAATTTGGGTAACTCAAATAATTGATCTTCCTTTTAAGTTAATCTTCACATGGATCAATATGAAATTTTATTCATTGCCATCACATAAATAAAAGTTTGCATAATTGAAAACATCCATATCAAATATTATTATACTATTCATTTTAGTGTATTTGTATGATTGTGGCTATTCTGGTTCCAAAACGGACCTTTCATACAACGTGATAGCGGTGTGTTAGTCAATTGCAACTGTTTATTGCAAAATTGACAGTGTAAAACACGCAACTAACACGCATGTTAGTCAATCCATATTATTGTTTTGGAACCAGAATAGATGCGTCCTATTTATATGACTCTTAATCATGAAATAACATACAAAAGTCACAAGCCATGCAAATGAGATATTGAATGAGATCTTTTCCTTCTTGGAACCCTAAAATTATAACTAATACTCGTCAACCAAAAAAATAAAAAATCTCTAGTACATATGTTGAATGTTTGAAATGAGAAAAGCAATTATTTTCTTTACCTAAAAGGCATGTAAAGGCCAAGCGGGCTAATTTTGACAAACCCAACTATTCAACCCTCGTGTTCTTCTTACAAGTTGAATTACTCTTGCATATGTCATTTATTTTGTTTCTTATATTTGAATTCAGTAATAATAATTGCAAGGATTTTATAAAATATACGACCGTTGAAGAGGGAATTCAGTTATAATGTCTTTTGTTATTTGATCAACATATAATATTTATTATGATAGGCAAAGTCAAAAATAGCACGAGCCAATTTTTAGAGCTTGAGTTTATAAGGAAAGTAGAATAGTTATACTACTAATATTTGTTAGTTGTATTGTATTGATGTTTGGTTTCTTGTTTATAATAAATAAATGGTTATAAGTACTTTATTTTAGATATTTTGATATTTTATTGAAAAAGTTAATAATATACATGACTTTGGATAATACCAATCACATCATTGTTTATTTTTTTTATAATGTTGTTTTCAAATTATTTAGATACTATAATTTATATAATAAAAATAAAAGATAAAATAATGTATTGTTTTTAAGAATAGATATAATATATTATGTAATATTTGAATACATTAATATTCAAGAAAATAGTGTTTTTTTCATAGACTTAAAATAAGGTATTCAACAAATAGTGTTAACATTGTCATTGGTATCCTATAATGAAGTCTGTGAATCTAATGAAATCTGACCAATTTGTATTCATATTATTCATCCAGAAGCTTTCTGTAAAGCGGAAAATCGCAATCGAACTCTAGTTGCTCTCCCCTCTTCCAACTCCAAGGAGAGAGAAGGGAGGTTGCTAGGGTTGATGGTTTTCACTTAGGGAAGAGTTTAAATTCAAAAGAGGGGTTGAAACCCACAAGATCCAATCCCACACAATGTAAGATTGGATGCTAAATGCATTTCAAGGGTTAAGACAGCAAGGCTACCCTCTTTTGTAAAGAATGTTGATAAGAGAATTAAGCTAGGAATGCATAGAAAGTGAGAAAGATTCACTTATAAACTAAGATAGGGATATAGGATGAAGCTGCGGACCTGGAATTAGTAGTAAAATGTCGATACGGCGCTGTCCTGCAAATTTGAGCAAAAGTTGACGGGACGATGGCGCTCGGCGTGCACACAGTCCTCCGAAAAATCCGCGAAACGAAGGGGGATCTGTTCGTCTCTGCACAAGGATTCCAGATCTTCAATTTCAGCCGCATACCTGCAACCTACACATAGAAAAGCGAAGACGATTGGGGGGTTAGGGATTAGGGGTTTGCCTTTAGGTCAAACCCCGGTTTTGGAATTAACCAAGAAATGAGAAATTGCTGTAAATGTAAATGTCTGAAATGTAAAACAAGTACTAATACCTTGTTGTAAGGATGTTTGTATCCTTATGTGCGAAGGTATAGATGTTGTTGTTTGTTGTATTGTTGTATGTAGTATGTAGCATGTAGTAAGTGATCTCCTCTTCAATGGTTGAATCCTTGTCTTGAATGCAACACTTAGCCTTGAATGGAGACTTAGAAGGAATGCTTGAATGCTTGAATATCATTTTTTCATATGTTCATCCTCTTTTTTTATCTCTACCCAAAATGAGAGAGAAAATGTAGTTTATATACTTGCCAATTAGGGTTAATAGACTGATTTTCCCGACCTTAGGCCGAACAGGAAAGTTTATTTTCCAAATTGCAAACAAAAAGACCCGAAGTCCCAAAGGAGACCGGGCCCAAAATAGGGCCAGGGACCAGGGCGCTGGGTGCTCTGGTCCCACCTCCCGGGACAGCAGGGTGCAAAGGAGGTTCAGGCCAGGGTGCAAGAAAATGCAGTTTTTGATGTCATGGACAAGTTTCGGGGTCTCCATTCAGGTTTCGTGTTGCGTCGCCATCGTGAAGACCGAAATGCAGTCGAAATTCCAAGTGTCGCAATTTTAGGACGCTACATTTAGCCCCCACTTTACCGGGAGTATGTATGCTCATACTTCTGGTAAAGTACAAGGAAACAACATTGAAAGACTTTCACCACGTCAAGGAGGCAAGACACACCAAGCCCCCAGTGGACTAAGGATCTTACGACTTCGATTGACAAAGTAAAAGGGAAGATCACGAGGGACAACCATGACTATTAGTAGTAAGGTTCCCTCACTATGAGTCATGCAAAAGAAATACCAAAAATTTTCAAGGCAAAGCTAAGTTTGCCAAGAAATTTTCAAGTATCTTAAAGGGATAGACAGGGTGTATGCCCCCCTACGTTAAAGCGATCGCACACGCCTCAACGGCGGTGATTGTTTTAACGTAGTGATACACATAAGAAATAAGAAGGGAAAGGAGCACGTTATCACAAAGATTTAGCCCCCAAGTGTGAGATAAACCCAAGGATAATAGACACAAAGCACGAGGTGACTTCGCTTTCCTCGGGGTCAGTATGCTGTATGATAATTCATGTATATATATCATATGTATGTATGCATAATTGTTCTTCATTCCCCAATCAAGGAAGGTCACCTAGAAGAAGGGAACACATGTGTCTTTTGAGTCAACATGAGAGAGAGCAAACGAGATCTCAATGCTTTGCATCGTCCTCAAGTAGAAAACACTAAGGACAACAAATAGAAGAATGAGAATAACATATAGAAGAAGTAACAAAAGAGAGGAGGAGAGAATCTACTATGCTAATGTAACTAGTCTAGCACGTCATCTACCCCCCGATCTTGCTGATCAATGTTTCGGGAAGGCAGGGAACATGCTAAAGGAGGAACATCCAACACAACAGATGGAGCTATCACAAGATCCAAACAAGGGCTATGTTCATGTTCCAAGCCACGTTGCTCTTGTCTAGGAGCTAGGATAAGTGCTTTAGAAAATTCGTTAGATAAATGGTTATCAATATCAACAAGTTCATATTCACTATCAGAAGCAAGAGGAGTAACATTTTCATCATGAATAACATTTTCATCTATATCATCATCAAGATTTATAAAAATAGGATCTTTAACTCGCACAGGATCAAGACCATCATGCATCTTATGTTTAGGAGATTTAGGCTCAATTTCTGGCTGAGGAGAAAATGGAATAATGCTTGTTGAAGGTGTTTTTGGAGATTGCAAAGTTTGAGAAGCAGCTGCTTGAGCCCTAAGACGACGCTTTCGTCGGCGTTCATGTGCAGAACGATTTCGTCTAGTCTTAGTAGGAAGTGGAGAAGATTGAGGAGGAGGAGTGTTCTCATCCTTATCACTTGGGTGTTTAGGTTGTGGTCTCTTAGGCTGGATAATAGGAGAAGAAGAATTTCTCTTCTCTCTATAAAAGGAAGGAGGAGGAATTGCTCCATATAAAGGAGGAATTTTTGGTTTAGGAAGAAGACCAAGTCCATCATGATGAGGAGGTATAGGTCTATTTTTAGAAGGTTTATTAGGCATAGACATAGTCACATCCATAGGAATGGGTTGGGAATCTTCTTGAGGAAAGACATTAGTTTTATCTTTCAAAGGGAGAATTTCCTTCTCAAGAACGATAGGAATGTCAAGTTTGGGTGTTCTAGGTTCACTTAGAGATAGGATCATATCTGTTTTCCACTTTTGATAAGATTTGAAAAGATGATCACTTCGCGGAGGAAGGGATTGGAATTGTTTAGGCCAAAAATAATCAATAGGAACACTAGAAGTTCTTTCAGCTAGTTTAAAGAGACTATGATTGACAGTAACAACTTCACCATTATGGGGAAATTTCAAGCATTTATGAATAGGAGAAGCAATAGCTTTCATGGAAGATAGCCAAGGATAGCCAAGCTTCACACGAAATTGTTCGGATGAAGGAATAATAGCAAAGTTCACATCAAGAGATTTGTTATGGACCTCAATAGGTAATGTAATAGAACCAATTGCAGGAGAAGAAAATGCATCAAATAATTTCACAATCACATCTGTTTTGTCATAGATCACTTGATTCAATTGCAAAGTAAAAAGAAATTCTTCAGTAATAATATTAACCATGCACGAAGGATCAATAAGCACTCCACGGCAAGGTGTATTCTTGACTTTTGCAACTATGTATAAAGGACCATCAGGTGCCCTGATAGTTTCACTAGAATCAAATTTGATGGAAGGTTCTTTAGGGTTTTCTTGCTACTCTACAAAGTTAATCACATTCGGAGTCATAGACACAAGACCATCAAATGAGAGAGAGGAATCATTAGTCTCAATCGCATTAGAGGTATGAGAAGGTAATGGATCAGTAAAAATATGAAGATTTTGGTTAGGAGGAGCTACAGATGTATTGCCTTTATCATTCACTCCAGAAACAGAGATAGTATTGTTATCAATCAAATCTTGAATTTTACCCTTTAAAGAAAAACATTTTTCAGTATCATGCCCAGGCTGACGATGAAATTGACAAAAAGATTTGTTATCAAAATAAGGTGAAGTAATCTTTGCAGGATCAATTTGCCTTATAGGAGGAAGAGTAAGCACATTTTGTTCCAATAACTTATTCATAATACTATGCAATGATTCATTCAAAGGAGTATACTTTCTTTCTTTCTTGAAAAATTTAGAAATAGGAGGCACACCTGATGTTGCATTCACATTGTTGTTGATGATGTTTTCATTGAATTTGATGGAATCTCTGTTCGGTTTAAACTTTCCAAATGGTTGTTGACTGCTATCACCCTTATCACTCGGAGCCATAGGATGTGATTGTTCCATTTGACTCACAGTCAGTTGATAATTGTGAAGAGTTGCACACAACTGTTGGAAAGAAGTAAACTCAGAAAACAGAAGTTTGTCTCGAATATCTTTTTGTAAATTAGAAATAAAGATTCTTTGAATATCATTGTCGGGCACTGGAAAAGAAATTTGAGCATACAAATGTTTATATCTACCAATGAAATCAGTCACTTTTTCTTTAACACCTTGTTTACAATGCATTAAATCAATCAAAGTAACTTTAGGACTTATATTGTTCTGAAATTGTTGAATGAAAGCATTTGCAAGTTGTTCGAAAGAAGTAATAGAATAAGAAGGCAACGAGCAATACCATTGTAGGGCTTTGTCTCTTAATGTTCTAGTAAACAGTTTTGCAAGTAACCTTTGGTCATAAGCAAAATCGGTACATATTGTTTGAAAATTCTTAACATGTGTTAGAGGATCACCTTTACCATTATAAAGCTCCAAATGTGGGATTTCAACATGTTTAGGGGGAATAGCTCGAACAATGTCAAGAGAAAGTGGGCTCGCAACATCAAATGTGGGCACACTAAACTTAGATTGATTCATAGAGGCAATTTGTTGCTGTAAAGAAGAGATAGTTTGTGCAAGATTGTTAATGGTTGCTTCAGTTGAAGAATTCATATTAGACGTGTTAGATTGAGATGGAGGTGTTATGTTATTGAAAGAAGGTAAAGAGTAAGGTGGTGGGACTCTATAATAATTAGTCATAGGAGATGATTGGAAAGGAGGAACACTATAAGGAGGAATGGAATGGTTGAATGAATTGCCCCCTTGCGTCATGTTCATTTGTGGAGATGTAATAGGAACACTCATTAAAGGAATGAATGAAGAAATTGGATTAAATGAAGGCAGAGGGTTAATTGAAGAAGAAGGATTGCCCCCATGACTAGTGATCACAGGAGGAATGTCTTGTATAGAAGTAGTCATTATGTTTGACGTAAAGGTAGGTATGCTAGCAATAGAAGTTGTCAAAGGAATAGAATGATTAACTTGTGTAGGAGGTTGTGTATAACCTAAAGTTTTGGCACAACTCTTCATAGGCATCACATTCGAATCCACAATGTGTGCAATACCACACAAGATATCAATTCCATTCTTATCACTTTGAAGCATGCATTTTAGACCCTCAATTAAAGGAAGAGCTTGACTATCGGGATACTCATGAGACATCCATTGGTGAAAATCATCAAATTGGTTATCCAATTTTGCAAGTTGTTCTACAGAAACTTCATGGAGAGCTTCTTCATCATTAGGAGGATTAGAGGAATTACCCATGTCCTCGTTAAAAAGGCTATTCAAATTAGGTTCCATCTCCTCGGCAATTAAACCTCGGAAAGACTTAATTCTAAGGCTTCTTCTAACGGGAATAGTGTAAGTAGGGCTTATTGTTGTAAAACTCATGCACTAGAAAGAGAGAGAAGATTTTGAATTTAGAGGTAGCAATTTTCAGTAAAATCGGCCAATCTTCTAGATTTAAGCTGTTGAATGCAATCACGACAGTCTCCCGAAATTTCGGAAAAAATGTTCGGGACCGTGGCGCTCGGAGTGCACACGGTCCTTGGAACTTTTTTTGAAATTTGCAGGGATGAAAGTTATGATGATTTTAGAGCTAATCTGAAAAAATTGAGTGATTTTACGATCTGTAGATAGGCCAAATTAAAGTTGCAATCTCAAAATTGAATCCTACCAAGATTGTCGAAAAATGCAAAATTTGAATTTTGAAAAAGAGAGGGAAACTGAAATTTTGAATTTTATGATTTTAGAGGGAATACCAAAAGCAATGCAAGTTTTGAATTTTAAAAGTTGACTCAATTTCACGCAAAATTCAATTTTGAAAGCGGAAATCAAAGTTGTTGTAATTAAGCACTTAATTTCAAAAGTCACAAATTGCAAGAATTTGAATGAAGCACTGAAATTTCGAATGAATGCAAACACACTTTTCAGATTTAGGACAGTAAGAACACAATTTTGACACAAATTTTCAATTTCAACAATTTTTAAATGATTAGAAGCCTTAAACCAAGCAATCACAAGACCAACTTTGACTGTAAATTTGAAAGTGTTATAATTGATAAAATCAGCCAAAATTCTGGATTTCAGTAGGAAAATACAGTAAGATCTAGCTCCCAAAAATTTTGAAAAAAATGTCGGGGACGATGGCGCTCGGAGTGCACACGGTCCTCGCAACTTTTTTCCAAATTTTCAGGGATGAAAGATATTGTGATTTTATTGCGGAATCCAAAGTTACAGCTGATTTGGAGATGTTTTGATCAGTGAAATTGTCGGACAAAGGTTGAATCAAGAGGGTTTCAAAAATTAGGGTTTTGACACTTAACCACTTAATTTTCAAAATTAAAGCACAGATATGAATTGATAATTTGTAATAGAAGGGCAGATCTGAAATAAGCATTAACAATTAAACATTTCACAAGTTCAATTTTCAAAAAGAAAATTTAGGGTTTTTATGCAATTAACCTCTAAAATTTTGCAAAAGATCAAACATGGAAATGTAATCAAGGAATCCAATTTTCAAATCTAACCATGAATAATCAGAAAGGATGTTCACATCAGGTTCACCAAAATGTAAAGCGGAAAATCGCAATCGAACCCTAGTTGCTCTCCCCTCTTCCAACTCCAAGGAGAGAGAAGGGAGGTTGCTAAGGTTGATGGTTTTCACTTAGGGAAGACTTTACATTCAAAAGAGGGGTTGAAACCCACAAGATCCAATCCCACACAATGTAAGATTGGATGCTAAATGCGTTTCAAGGGTTAAGATAGCAAGGCTACCCTCTTTTGTAAAAAATGTTGATAAGAGAATTAAGCTAGGAATGCATAGAAAGTGAGAAAGATTCGCTTATAAACTGAGATAGGGATATAGGATGAAGCTGCGGACCTAGAATTAGCAGTAAAATGTCGATACGGTGCTGTCATGCAAATTTGAGCAAAAGTTGACGGGACGATGGCGCCCGGCGTGCACACGGTCCTCCGAAAAATCTGCGAAACGAAGGGGGATATGTTCGTCTCTGCACAAGGATTCCAGATCTTCAATTTCAGCCGCGTACCTGCAACCTACACATAGAAAAGCGAAGACGATTGGGGGGTTAGGGATTAGGGGTTTGCCTTTAGGTCAAACCCCAGTTTTGGAATTAACCAAGAAATAAGAAATTGCTGTAAATGTAAATGTCTGAAATGTAAAACAAGTACTAATACCTTGTTGTAAGGATGTTTGTATCCTTATGTGCGAAGGTATAGATGTTGTTGTTTGTTGTATTGTTGTATGTAGTATGTAGCATGTAGTAAGTGATCTCCTCTTCAATGGTTGAATCCTTGTCTTGAATGCAACACTTAGCCTTGAATGGAGACTTAGAAGGAATGCTTGAATGCTTGAATATCATTTTTTCATATGTTCATCCTCTTTTTTTATCTCTACCCAAAATGAGAGAGAAAATGTAGTTTATATACTTGCCAATTAGGGTTAATAGACTGATTTTCCCGACCTTAGGCCGACCAGGAAAGTTTATTTTCCAAATTGCAAACAAAAGGACCCGAAGTCCCAAAGGAGACCGAGCCCAAAATAGGGCCAGGGACCAGGGCGCTGGGCGCTCTGGTCCCACCTCCTGGGATAGCAGGGTGCAAAGGAGGTTCAGGCCAGGGTGCAAGAAAATGCAGTTTTTGATGTCGTGGACAAGTTTCGGGGTCTCCATTCAGGTTCCGTGTTGCGTCGCCATCGTGAAGACCGAAATGCAGTCGAAATTGCAAGTGTCACAATTTTAGGACGCTACACTTTCCTATTGTTATTGGTTTCTATTATTCTTGTTTTGACACCACAAAATTTAAAATTTTGTGTCAAAGCCATAAACATTGTCAAATGTTGAAGTTTTTTGTTGAGCCAATTGATGTGTAAAAATGGCACATGTTATATGCTCATCATTGCCTTCACTCATCCTTGGAGTGTCAAGAGTGATTAGATTCAGGTTCAAAGGCATTGATCATTTGAAAAACAATTGTTTCTTATTTCAATCTAGATCCTAGGAGTGCCCATGATGATGTAGAAAAATACATAAATAATAAATTATTACAAATTATGAATTTTGGTGGAAATCTAGTTTAGGGACATGCTCATAATAGTATGTGACTAGGTTTCATGTCAACCCACTTCTTGATATTTTAAAGTTTAATTTTTTACCAACTAGTTTCCATAAATTATTGAATTAAAAGTTTTATTGACTTGAAATGTGCTTTTTTATGACTTTGGTCATAATGGCATCATTGTGCTCCTAGCAAAGTTTTATGACAAAATGCTTTACTAGTCAAAACTTATGCATGTTTCCTCGTTTGTAACATTAGGGGTTGATCAAAGAGTTTGTTAGTGAGCATATAGAAATTATTTTAAAATATTTTAAAATATTTTTTTTGTCAAGTAAAGGTTTTGCAAGAATTTAGAAGGTTTATTAACTATGGTAGGTTGAGATATGGGCTTTACATAAGCATCCTCTTCATTAGTGCTACTATGCTTCATTAGATTGTGCATGAAGTTGGAAAAATCATCTTGGCAAATTAAAGTAGTAGGGCATTTCTAGATTCAAGACATCTACTTAATGTCATGTAAGGTTAGGAAAAAGAATTATTTATCTGTCATCATAGTGAAAACTTAGCAATTACTTTCAGATTGTTATTGTTTTAAACATGAACAATGTTATAGTGGAGATTACCAATGATGCAAAATGGTTCACACTCTTCTAACCCATTGTCACATCTAAGAGAAAGTGTTTTGCTATCGACAAAGAATCAAAATTAAGATAATACTCAGATGGACTCTATGTGGGCACCAAGTGGGACTTCAAAGTCATTAACTAAACATAAGCCAAAATTATAGTGCACATGTGAATCACTAACAAGGGAAAATTTATCAAATATATTAAATTTGATAGTAGACAAAAATGCCATAGGTGCACATATTCACAAAGACGGGAGAATTTTACAACATTGTGGTGATGGTTATAAAATAGAGAGATTGAAAAAGAATGAGAAAATATTTGACATTCATATTGGCAATAAATCTTTCATTTAGAAGTGGTAGAAGAGATAGTGAATGTTGGTGTGAATGGAATGCATGTATCTCTCACCATGGAGATCCTCTTACTCCAAAGTATTATCTCATCTAACAACCACCATCAACTTTGTCTTGTATAGATATTTTTTATGCAAGATACAATCCAAGGGCATCAGTCCTTCACAAAGACATTGAGCATAAAACTATATCGATCAGAACAAATTTAGCTTTTTTTTTAAGGGGACATGTTGATCCTTGGATGTATGTCGATTTTTGGCTTTACTCATTTAAGATTTGGCATCCAAATTGCTTCTAAGTGCAAAGGGATTGGTGGAGGGAGATGAATGATATGAGATTTTTGTGGATATTGGAAGGATTTCAAGAATGTCTTCCTTGGTTGATCTTGATTTAGGATTTGACAGAAGTGATGGATGATGGAATATAAGGACCTAACCTAGATGGGTCAAGGATGAGGGTTTTTGGTTTTGGGACATAGGGACCTAAAATAGTTCAAAGATGAAGCCTATGGAAAGTGATATGAAAATTAAACATGTAACAACATTAAACTAAATGCAAAATATAAAATTGTAGACACTAAAATGTGGTCAACGCTTGTGGTGTCATACTGACCCAGCCATGGTCTAGAGGGTCCTAAAAGAGAACAATCCAAATCATGCAGCAAGAGTAATGCAATGGAAGAAATGACACAATATTGAGAAAATACAAGATCAAACTCCAGAACATCATAGATTCATCGCATATTGCCAGTAACATCCAATAAGCCCTACATGCTGACAAGCCTAAAACATAATAGGTTACAATCCTTCTAGACCTCCAAGAGGTATCCAAATTACATAACATGAAATCATTCTCATACAATATCTTGCTTCTCTCTAAGGATCAAATAAAACAATATATATAGCATCCAAAACACATCCAGGTCAGCCACAAAAGATTACATTCTCCAAGACCGAAAAATGAAATGTGTAAAATAGGCTGGACCCAAAGTGTGAAGATCTCCTCCGCCAAAGCCAAGAATGAAACATGGACCACCAAGGAAGGTTGGCCAAGGGCCTAAGAACATCGTGTTTGGTGTCAATCTGATCCACAACTCAAGAAATCGCTCCACAAGGGAACAAATCTCCAACTAGCTGGTAAACTCAAAACTGCTTTGGGAACCAAGAAACAACCAATCTAGAAACAATAACTTGCCAGAAAAGAGTCCAAATGAACTAAAAACCTAGAATAAGGGACAAGACCAAGTGTGGAGGCCAAAAATTAGATCCAAAATAAAAAAGGAACAACTATTGAAGAATTCTGGAAGTAGCACAAAAACTGCAACATAGAACAAGAACAAGTGAAAAGAAAACATACATTTTTTTTGGTTGATGCAACATTGCTCATCGACTGGGGATGCTCCTGCATCAAACACCCTAGGTAGAAGAAAAAGATGTTCCATGAGAGGAAACTCGTGAACATAAAAAAGGATTCAAAATATAGACCCCATGATCATTTCTAATCCAAATATCTTCTTTGTCTGCAAAGTTCTTCCTTCTTACCTCTTCTGATAACTCAGCTAAATTCTCCAACTTCGTTTCCTCTTCTCCTGTCCTTCCCTGCTTCATACCTACACACTGTCTTTTATTACCACTCTCTTTCTTTTGCAAATTTGATCTATTCCTTCCACTAAAACTCTTCTTATCTGCCTCCACAACTCTAACTTTACTATCATCTCTTACCATCTTGCTAATAGACCTATCCACAAGATCCTTCTTAAAACCCATGCCATCATCTGTTATAACCTCTGCATCCTACTTCTTATCACTACAACCCTTCACAAGAGTCAAGTTCTTCACTTCCTTCATTTTATCCTTCAAAGAAGCCAAAGTAAACCTATGTCCATCCTTCTCAATAGAGATCATGTTTCTTTTACAATCATAGATAGCTCCTCTATCATACTACCAAGGTCTACCCAAGAAAATGTGACAAGCACTCATAAACACAATATCACACAAAACTTAATCTTTGTAAGGCCCAATATTGAACTTCACCGAGCAATACTCTCTCACCTCTACCATATGATCATCTTGCAATCAACTCACCTTGTAAGAACATGGACTCTCAATCCTCTTCAAACCAAGATTCTCTACCATTTCCTCTGATACCAAATTTGTTGGCATTATTGTCATTGATGTCAATAGGTGTTGCAGGGATGACTTGAGGATGCAGAGAGACAACAAGTGTTGCGGGTTGTAAAGTTAACATGCAGACATATCGGGAAAGCAATACTAATCAAGTGTTGTGCAAGTTATCATATTGGGATAGCAATATCGATCACAATGTAAGAGCCACTTATTGGGTTAGTTGACAAAGGCGGCATAATGATTTTGTGTTATACCGATAGTGTTAAATACTTCGACAATCACTAGGTCAAAATATCGGAATAGCTATGTCGACTAGAAGACCAAGGATGTGTATCAGAGTAGCTATTAAGGGTGGAATGATAATTTTCATCTATGTCAATAATGTAAGCTATTTCGACAGAACAAAATGTTGAGAAGACCCCTTGGTGAGTAAACCAAAATAACAAACGTCGATATGCATAAGGTCTTTGGAGTTTGATTTTGGAATAGCCACAACGATGATTGTTCATGTTGGGTCATCGGAACAAGTTTGTACAGATAGTATAACATCCAAAAGCTATTCTGATAGTGTTAGTTATTCTGATGGGTGTGTATTTCAGGATAACCAATGCCGATGAAGTTTGTCACCATGGAGTTTGAGTTTCAGGATACCTATACCAATGAAGCTTGTCACCGTGGAGTTTGTTCTTTGGAATACTTATGCCGATAAAGGTGAGTTGACAGTGTGGCATCAGAATAAGTTGTTCAATCATTCTAACAAGTTTTTCCTATGTCAATAGTGATGGTCATCTTGATAAGTTCTTGTTTAGCATGAATTCCTTCAGTTTGAGGTAACCTATGTCGATATGGTTAGTCAACATGGAGATTGTGCCTCAAGATAGCCTATGTCGATAGTAGAAATCAAAGGTGAGTTTCTCATTGGAATAACTCATGCCGATGAAAGAAACCAAAGCCATCAAATGGTTGTTGGGATAGGTTTTCAAGGCAGAGCAAGTGCAATAAATTGACTCGATAGTTAAAACTATACTGATGGAGCCTTGAGAAATCAACATTGGGATAACTATGATGATGAATATTGAGGAAAGAGAGATCCAATTGACAAATAAAGAACACGATAAGTGTTTAATGTAAACCTAATATGTGTGATATGTCTACATAACACAAAGGTTAGTCACAACATGGAAATCAACCAATCTATGTAGCTTGATTGTTCACATGGATCTTGATTGACCATAACCATCTGACTTGGAAGAAGAACTTGAAGACATGTGGTTCATTGGTGGATAGTGTTAGTTAACAGATTGGATTTCCCAAAATTTATTAACAAATACTCATGTTCGCCCAGTAGGAAACCAATGAAAACCAACAGTTGGGTAAACAATGTTAATTTACCCTCTGCATAAGGGTACAACTCCCTATATGATATTCAATAAATTTTGACCAAATTTTATCATATAATTCACTTTTAACTAGAAAGTAAACAAAGGCTTTAACATTCACTTGTCAACACAAAATGAACGCCTCACAACGATTATCGGAATGCATAACAAAACATTAAACTTCAAATAACGGTTAACCTATATAAAGTGATCAAAATATTTGAACTCTGATTGATACTCGCTCGTGCCCCACAAGACAAGGGGAATCAGAATATTCAAATGCTTTCAGCTAATTTCATTCATTAGATTGATTCACAGACTTGATATTAGATAAAAATCAGAGAAAGGAATCCAATACATGAACATATAAATATCCCAAAAGAAATCTTTTATATATTCAAACACACAGGTTTCAAAAATTGTATCAGACATTCCATTCCATTCAAAGATGGAGTATTTCACTGAAATTAACAAGTAAAACAGTCTGCTATCTCAAATTTTTACAAAATTTCATGGATCCGCACCAAAACATCCATTCCTAATATTTATAGCCACTAGGCTGACCTAATAGCTAAACACAAAGCTTCAAGAAACAATAGTTCGTAACTGAAATTAACTAAAAATGGCCAAGGGCCGTAAAACAAAGCTATAACTGCAAAATAGGAAACGGTTCTTGATTTGTCTTATTAATGTGTTGTGCCATGTATATTTCGCCACTCCATATGAGCTGCTGAAAAGTTGTGAACAACTTGATAATGTGGGAGCCCAATGTGCAAGATGCGTTGCTTCCAAACCTCTTTGTCCATACTCACTTGCATAACTTTAGTTTTTTGCATTTCCAAGTGATCAGAACAGACAACCAACATAGATTCAATTCTGGCAACTCTGGAGAAGTCATCTTTGGTTAAAGATTTTGATTCTTTAACCAGGTTCATCTTTCCTTTGAAATTCTCCACCATATCCACTATTTGCTCGATGGTTTGTCCGTCTTCCTTGAGAAGCTGTACATCAATGCACTTCAAATTTTTCTGCATTACAGCAATGAGTTCTTTCAATTCTTTCAATAGCTTAATGGATTCTTCGTGGCCTTGCTTAGTGATTGAATTTCTCCATTCAATATTTTCTTTTGCCACATACAATATCTTGTCATCCAAATCTTTAACCGCCTTTTCAGCGAGAAATTTCATGACACCATATTTTTGCACATCTTTCATCTGAATCAACACTGCTACCCATTTGTTCCTTTCTTTTTCCCATGCTATCACCTCTATTTAAAGCTCCTGAGTTACAGTTATAGCATCCTCATATACCCTGATCAGATTAGCAATATATCCTACTCCCTGTTGAATTATGGATTCAAGCCACTCATCGAAGGTTTCCGCCATCATACGATTTCTCTGAACCTTATCCAACAAATTTTGGTTCATTGGTGAGTTAGGATCAAAACACAGAGAAATTTGCGACAGGGGTTGCGGGCTGGGATGATGTATGGCATTGATGTATTCTGCCATTTGTTTAACAACTTGTTTCAGTTCCTGCTTGTCCTTCTCATCATTCCATGTTCTAGATAACATCCTTTTAGTGGAAGACTCTAAATGTTTTGCATCAGCAACCCTGGAAGCAGTTCCCAAATCAATCTTTTCAATGGAAAAGTCCTTCTCAGTAGCATTTTCTAGATCTTTGTCCAAAATTGGCTTAGCCATTTCAGCTACCCAATGCCCTGTATTCTCATCCACCTCCAGCATGGCCTCTTCTTTCTTAGACTTAGATGTTTTTTCGAGGCATCTACTCACCATATCTTCTATTGGAACGCTGATAGGAACCACATTTCATCTCTTGTTGTTTGAGGTTCCCAACGGTCTGGAAACATTTGGAGATTCATTTGCTGGCAACGTCTGATACTTTGATGAATCCATGATAGCCAAAGTGGCCACCTGATTGGGATTATCCTCAGGTTGTTCTTTTTGTTTATCTGCATCTTGAGTTGCAGGGATATCTGCTACTGGTTCACCCATAATTACTTGTGCTTCTTCACTATCAAGAATTATGATGGCTTCTTTTCTTGTAGGTTCTTTACTTTTCTTCTTATTTCTGGAACAGGTGACTCGAACTGATGAGGAGCCAAATAGTGATTCCTTGAACCTCTTAGTTTGAACCTTTTCACTCTTCATATCAGTAGCACCTACAATATCAACAACTATGTCAGAGGAAGAAATGAGTGTTTGTGTAGTAGTATGAGGTTGCTCAACTAATTTCTCAACTGAGGTAGTGGTCAGTCTCATTCTAGATTTATGGTTTCTTAACCACTTTTATGTTCTCCTTATAACATTAAAGGTCCTAGATTGGATATTTTCTTCTTCTCTCCTATCCCAGTCAATTTCAGGAATAGGTTGCTTATGAATTATTTTATTGAACTCCGGGTCCAATACATCTTCACCTTCCTCTTCATGTACTCATGCTATGTTCATTGATAATTTCATAGTAATGATTTGCCGTAAAGTGAACCTTGACCATAATCTTCTTCGGACTTCAAATTCATCACAACAATCTTCCCAGTAGTCTTCTAATTGGGATATATGTGAAAAGTTCACATCAACATTCAGATGTTTTATTGCATATCATTTACTGTCAAACCCTTGCCGAGCAACATAAGGCTACAGATTCATTTTCTTGAGTTCCACTTCTAAATTCAATGCATCAGAGGTAGTTTTGCAGCTGTAATATCCAAGTTCAATTGGGAAAATTGCTCCAGACTCACTTTTCATCCCTAATTTCTAATCAACATGAGCTAACTATCAGCAGACTTCCAGGAGTACATAACTATCAAGAGTATATTTGGGCAATTTGAAAGGTTCATCTTCAAAGCCTCCAATTCTAATATAAGTGAACCTAGGAAATTGAATAAAACAACTCCCATAAGTACTAATCAATTTTAATGCTTCAGACGACATTCTCTTATTCATATTTCCCTGTAGTTCAAAAGTTAATCTTCCTACAAAGACATCATTCCATCTTAAGAAGTTTTCTATATACCTCTGTCTCTGCAAGTGTGGATAGAACTCATACACTTTCATTCCATCAACCCAAGGTTCTTTATATAATCCTGGCCATTCTCTGATGCAGGCTAAAATATAAAACAGGTAGGAAGACATATGAAAACTGGCTATTCCAACAAAATTACTCAAACTTTCATGCAATCTCTCAGCAATTACTTGCACCCAATCAAGGTATTTCTCGCCAGATAATAACACCTGAATGTAAAAATACATCCAGTCTTCCTAATAGAAGGCATGTGAATTCCCCTTAAGCCTGTTCAAAAGAATTACAATATCCCTCACTTCTATAATAAAATGCTCCCTTTTCCAGGGTTTGGGTAACCTAGAACCTCCCTTCTGCATTTTAAGAAGCCAATTTCTAGCAATGACACTCCGATAAACACTTTTCTTCATAGAGAAAAATGCATATGAGGTTCCTATGGACTAATCTTCGTACGGCTCTTTGTGAGGGATCCCAATCGCAACCATTACTGTTTCTCTGTCAATCCGCACTAACATGTCTCCATTACTAGCCCTAATACACCTGTTACTAGCATCATATTTGCTCATGCATGAATACACTAATTTTGGGCAAGGAGTAGCGATTGGGAAAGCAACAACTTCAACCAGACCACTGTGAACTATCTTTTCCATCATGGAATTGGCCTCTAGATTCTTAGCCCTTCCTAGAAATTTCTCTAACTCATCCTGAACTAAAGTTGTATCATCTAATTCTGGAAGGGTACTAATTAAGCATGATGTTCGACCCAAGTTCGGAAGAGTTGGTCTCATGTTTGCTTAAAATTGCATCAATCAGACATCATTTAACCCTGAGGCAAAGAATTACACTAACCAATTTCAGAGCTAAAACAAAGCAGGGGAGGTAAGTGATTAAACTCACCTGTCTTCACCATCAAACTATGTAACCCTCGGAAAAACTATGCTAAATTACCTTCCGCGTCCTTACTCTTCGCTAGCAGCAACAATAATTTTCTTACCTGAGAAGCATCATATTTAAGGGCGGAAAACACTAAAAAGTACCAAAGCATGCTTCGCCCCAACTCATTTATCCGTGTAAAACTTCTCATGATTTGATATAGTTCTGACATACTCATTAATTAAAAATCAATTCCACGCAGTCGACATGCTTTCTCATGATTATTTTCCATAATTATAGTTTGAAAACATGGAAAACTAGGAATATTCTTGTAGCGTCCTAAAATTGCGACACTTGCAATTTCGACTGCATTTGGGTCTTCATGATGGCGAGCGACGCAACACTGAACCTGAATGGAGACCCCGAAACTTGTTCATGACATCAAAAACTGTATTTTTCAGCACCCTGGCCTGATCCTCCTTGCACCCTGCTGTCCCTGGAGGTGAGACCATGGCGCTCAGCGCCCTGGTCCCTGGCCCTATTTTGGGCCCGGTCTCTTATGGGGCTTCGGGTCTTTAAGTTTGCAAATTGGAAAATAAGGTTGCTATGTCGGCCCAAGGTCAGAAAAATCAGTCTTTCAACCCTAATTGGCAAGTATATAAACTACATTTCCTCTCCCATTTTGAAAGGGAGGACATATGTGTACAAGACGCGGAAGTGATATTCAAGCATTCAAGCATTCCTTCAAGCAATTGAGCATTCTAAGTCTCCATTCAAGGCTAAGTGTTGCATTCAAGACAAGGATTCAACCATTGAAGAGGACATCACATACAACATACAACATACAACAACAATTAGACCTTCGCATGTAAGAATACAAACATTCTTACAACAAGGTATTAGTACTTGTTTACATTACAATCATTTACATTTACAGCATTCTCATTTCTTGGTTAATTCCAAAACCAGGGTTTGACCTAAGGGAAAACCCCTAATCCCTAACCCCCCAATCATCCTCTCTTTTCTGTGTGTAGGTTGTAGGTATGCGGCTGTAATTGAAGATCTGGTATCCTTGTGCAAAGACGAACAGATCCCCCTTCGTTTCGCGGATTTTTCGGAGGACCGTGTGCACGCCGGGCGCCATCATCCTGTCAACTTTCGCTCAAATTTGTAGGACAGTGTCGTCTCGACATTTTACTGCTAATTCCAGGTCCGCAGCTTCATCCTATATTCCTATCTTTGTTTATAAGTGAATCTTTCTCACTTTTCATGCATTCCTAGCTTAATCCTTCTATCTACATTCTTTACAAAAGAGGGTAGCCTTGTTGTCTTAACCCTTGAAACTCATTTAGAATCCAATCTTGCATTGTGTGGGATTGGATCTTGTGGGTTTCAACCCCTCTTTTGAATGTAAAGTCTCTCCTAAGTGAAAACTGTCAACCCTAGTGACCTCCTTTCTCTCTGCTTGGAGTGGTGGGGGGAACACTTCGGGTTCGATCGCAATTTTCTGCTTAACATTTTGGTGAACCCGACGTGAACATCCTTTCTGATTATTCATGGTTAGATCTGAAAATTGGATGCCTTGATTACATTTCTATGTTTGATCTTTTGCAAATTTTAGAGGTTAATTGCATAAAAAACCCTAAATTTTCTTTTTAGTAATTAAGCTTGTGAAATGTCTAATTGTTAATGCTTGTTTCAGATCTACCCTTCTATTGCAAATTATCAAATCATATCTATGCTTTAATTATGAAAATTAAGTGGTTAAGTGTCAAAACCCTAATTTTTAAAACCCTCTTGATTCAACCTTTGACCGACAATTTCACTGATCAAAACATCTCCAAGTCAACTGTAACTTTGGATTCCGCAACAAAATCACAATATCTTTCATCCCTGAAAATTTGGAAAAAAGTTGCGAGGACAGTGTGCACCCCGAGCGCCATCGTCCCCGACATTTTTTTCGAAATTTCGGGAGTTAGATCTTACTATATTTTTCTGCTAAAATCCAGAATTTTGGCTGATTTTATCAATTCTAACACTTTCAAAATTAAAGTCAAAGTTGGTCTAGTGATTGTTTGGATTAAGGCTTCTAGTCATTCAAAAATTGTTGAAATTGAAATTTTGTGTCAAAATTGTGTTCTTACTGTCCTAAATCTGAAAAGTGTGTTGGCATTCATTCGAAATTTCAGTGCTTTATTCAAATTCTTGCAATTTGTGACTTTTGAAATTAAGTGTTTAATTGCAACAACTTTGATTTCCGCTTTCAAAATTGAATTTTACATGAAATTGAGTCAACTTTTAAATTTCAAAGCTTGCATTGCTCTTAGTATTCCCTCTAAAATCATAAAATTCAAAATTTCAGTTTCCCTCTCTTTTTCAAAATTCAAATTTTGCATTTTCCAACAATCTTGGTAGGATTCAATTTTCAGATTGCAACTTTAATTTGGCCTATCTACGGATCATAAAATCACTCAATTTTTTCAGATTAGCTTTAAAATCATCATAACTTTGATCCCTGAAAATTTTGAAAAAAGTTGCGAGGACCGTGTGCACTCCGTTCACCACGGTCCCTGACATTTTTTCCAAAATTTCGGGAGATTGTCGTGATTGCATTTAACAGCTTAAATCTAGGAGATTGGCTGATTTTACTGAAATTTGCTACCTCTAAATTCAAAATCTTCTCTCTCTCTCTAGTGCATGAGTTTTACAACAATAAGCCCTACTTACACTATTCCCGTTAGACGAAGCCTTAGAATTAAGTCTTTCCAAGGTTTAATTACCGAGGAGATGGAACCTAATTTGAATGGCCTCTTTAACGAGGACACAGGTAATTCCTCTAATCCTCCTAATGATGAAGAAGCTCTCCATGAGGTTTCTGTAGAACAACTTTCGAAATTGGATAACCAATTTGATGATTTTCAGCAATGGATGTCTCAAGAGTATCCCGATAGTCAAGCTCTTTCATTAATTGAGGGTCTAAAACGTATGGTTCAAAGTGATGAGAATGGAATTGATATTTTGCGTGGTATTGCACACATTGTGGATTTGAATGTGATGCCTATGAAGAGTTGTGCCGAAACTTTAGGTTATACACAACCCCCTACTCAAGTCAATCATTGTATTCCTTTGACAACTTATGTTGCTAGTGTACCTACTTTTACATCAAACATAATGACTACTTCTATACAAGACATTCCACCTATGATCACCAGTCGTGGGGGCAATCCTTCTTCTTCAATCAACCCTCTTCCTTCATTTAATCTGACTCCTTCATTCATTCCTTCAATGAGTGTCCCTATTACATCTCCGCAAATGAACTTGGCGCAAGAGGGCAATTCATTTAACCATTCCATTCCTCCTTGTAGTATTCCTCCTTTCCAATCATCTCCTATGACTAACTATCACAGTGTCCCGCCACCTTACTCTCAATCAATACCTTCTTTCAATAACATAATACCTCCATCTCAATCTAACACGTCTAATATGAATTTTTCGACTAAAGTGACCATTAACAATCTTGCACAAACTGTCTCTTCTTTATAGCAACAAATTGCCTCTATGAATCAATCTAAGTTTAGTGTGCCCACATTTGATGTTGTGAGCCCACTTTCTCTTGACATTGTTCAAACTATTCCTCCTAAACATGTTGAAATCCCGCATTTGGAGCTTTATAATGGTAAAGGTGATCCTCTAACACATGTTAAGACTTTTCAAACAATATGTACCGATTTTGCTTATGACCAAAGGTTGCTTGCAAAACTATTTACTAGGACATTAAGAGATAAAGCCCTACAATGTTATTGCTCGTTGCCTTCTTATTCTATTACTTCTTTCGAACAACTTGCAAATGCTTTCATTCAACAATTTCAAAACAATATAAGTCCTAAAGTTACTTTGATTGATTTAATGCATTGTAAACAAGGTGTTAAAGAAAAAGTGACTGATTTCATTGGTAGATATAAGCATTTGTATGCTCAAATCTCTTTTCCAGTGCCTGACAATGATATTCAAAGAATCTTTATTTCTAATTTACAAAAAGATATTAGAGAAAAACTTCTATTTTCTGAGTTTACTTCTTTCCAACAGTTGTGTGCAACTCTTCACAATTATCAACTGACTATGAGTCAAATGGAACAAGCAAATCCTATGGCTCCGAGTGATAAGGGTGATAGTAGTCAACAACCATTTGGGAAGTTTAAACCAAACAGAGAGTCCTATAAAGATTAATTCACCAACAACAAAATGTGCTTACTCTCCCTCCTGTAAAGCAAATCGATCCTATAAAGATTAATTCACCCTATTTTGATAACAAATCTTTTTGTCAATTTCATCGTCAACCTGGGCATGATACTGAAAAATGTTTTGCTTTAAAGGGTAAAATTCAAGATTTGATTGATAATAATACTATCTCTGTTTCTGGTATGAATGATAAAGGCAATACATTTGTAGCTCCTCCTAACCAAAATCTTAAGATTTTTACTGATCCATTACCTTCTCATACCTCTAATGTGATTGAGACTAATGATTCCTCTTTCTCATCTGACGGTCTTGTGTCTATGACTCCGAATGTGATTAACTTTGTAGAGCAGCAAGAAAACCCTAAAGAACCTTCCATCACATTTGATTCCAGTGAAACTATCAGGGCACCTGATGGTCCTTTATACATAGTTGCAAAAGTCAAGAATACACCTTGTCGTGGAGTGCTTATTGATCCTTCTTGCATGGTTAATATCATTACTGAAGAATTTCTTTTTACTTTACAATTGAATCAAGTGATCTATGACAAAACAGATGTGATTGTGAAATTATTTGATGCATTTTCTTCTCCTGCAATTGGTTCTATTACATTACCTATTGAGGTCCATAACAAATCCCTTGATGTGAACTTTGCTATTATTCCTTCATCTGAACAATTTCGTGTGAAGCTAGGCTATCCTTGGCTATCTTCCATGAAAGCTATTGCTTCTCCTATTCATAAATGTTTGAAATTTCCCCATAATGGTGAAGTTGTTACTGTCAATCATAGTCTCTTTAAACCAGCTGAAAGAACTTCTAGCGTTCCTATTGATTATTTTTGGCCTAAACAATTCCAATCTCTTCCTCCACGAAGTGATCATCTTTTCAAATCTTATCAAAAGTGGAAAACAGATATGATCCTATCTCTAAGTGAACCTAGAACACCCAAACTTGATATTCCTATCATTCTTGAGAAGGAAGTTCTTCCTTTGAAAGATAAAACTAATGTCTTTCCTCAAGAAGATTCCCAACCCATCCCTATGGATGTGACTATGTCTATGTCTAATAAACTTTCCAAAGGTAGACCTATACCTCCTCGTCATGATGGACTTGGTCTCCTTCCTAAACCAAATATTCCTCCTTTATATGGAGCAGTTCCTCCTCCTTCCTCTTATGGAGAGAAGAGACCTTCCTCTTCTCCTATTATTCAGCCTAAGAGACCACAACCTAAACACCCAAGTGATAAGGACGATAACATTCCTCCTCCTCAATCTTCTCAACTTCCTACTAAGACTAGACAAAATCGTTCTACGCGTGAACGTCGACGAAAGCGTCATCTTAGAGCTTAGGTAGCTGCTTCTCAAACTTTGCATTCCCCAAAAACACCTTCAGCTAGTATTATTCCATTCTCTCCTCAGTCGAAAATTGAGCCAAAATCTCCTAAACATAAGATGCATGATGGTTTTGATCCTGTGCGAGTTAAAGATCCTATTTTTATAAATCTTGATGATGATATAGATGAAAATGTTATTCATGATGAAAATGTTACTTCTCTTGCTTCTGATAGTGAATATGAATTTGTTGATGTTGATAACCATCTATCTAACGAACTTTCTAAAGCACTTATCCTAGCTCCTAGACAAGAACAACGTGGCTTGGAACATAAACATAGCCCTTGTTTGGATCTTGTGATAACTCCATCTGCTGTGTTGAGTGTTCCTCCTCTAGCGTGTTTCCTGCCTTCCCGAAATATTGATCAGCAAGATCGGGGGGTGGATGACGTGCTAGACTAGTTTCATTAGCATAGCAGACTCTCTCCTCCTCTCTTGTGTTGCTTCTTCTATGTGTTATTCTCATTCTTCTATTTGTTGTCCTTAGTGTTGTCTACTTGAGGATGATGCAAAGCATTGAGATCTCTTTTGGTCACTCTCATGTTGACTCAAAAGACACATGTGTTCCCTTCTTCTAGGTGACCTTCCTTGATTGGGGAATGAAGAACAATTATGCATACATACATATGATATACATGAATTATCATACAACATACTGACCCTGAGGAAAGCGAAGTCACCTCGTGCTTTGTATTTTGTGTCTATTATCCTTGGGTTTATCTCACACTTGGGGGCTAAATCTTTGTGATAACGTGCTCCTTTCCCTTCTCATTTCTTATGTGTATCACTACCTTAAAACAATCACCCCCGTTGAGGCGTGTGCGATCGCTTTAACATAGGGGGGCATACACCTCATCTATCCCTTCAGGATACTTGAAAATTTCTTGGCGAACTTAGCTTTGCCTTGAAAATTTTTGGTATTTCTCTTGCATGACTCATAGTGAGGGAACCTTACTACTGACAGTCATGGTTCTCCCTCGTGATCTTCCCTTTTACTTTGTCAATCGAAGTCGTAAGATCCTTAGTCCACTGGGGGCTTGGTGTGTCTTGCCTCCTTGACGTGGTGAAAGTCTTTCAATGTTGTTTCCTTGTACTTTACCAGAAGTATGGGCGTACGCTTATACTCCCGCTAAAGTGGGGGCTAAATGTAGCATCCTAAAATTGTGACACTTGCAATTTCAACTGCATTTGGGTCTTCACGATGGCGACACAACACTGAACCTGAATGGAGACCCCAAAACTTGTTCATGACATCAAAAACTGCATTTTTCAACACCCTGGCCTGATCCTCCTTGCACCCTGTTGTCCCTGGAGGTGGGACCATGGTGCCCAGTGCCCTGGTCCCTGGCCCTATTTTGGGCCCGGTCTCTTATGGGGCTTTGGGTCTTTAAGTTTGCAAATTGGAAAATAAGGTTGCTATGTCGGCCCAAGGTCGGAAAAATCAATCTTTCAACCCTAATTGGCAAGTATATAAACTACATTTCCTCTCCCATTTTGAAAGGGAGGACATATGTGTACAAGACGCGGAAGCAATATTCAAGCATTCAAGCATTCCTTCAAGCAATTGAGCATTCTAAGTCTCCATTCAAGGCTAAGTGTTGCATTCAAGACAAGGATTCAACTATTGAAGAGGACATCACATACAACATACAACATACAACAACAATTACACCTTCGCATGTAAGAATACAAACATTCTTACAACAAGGTATCAGTACTTGTTTACATTACAATCATTTACATTTACAGCATTCTCATTTCTTGGTTAATTCCAAAACTGGGGTTTGACCTAAGGGAAAACCCCTAATCCCTAACCCCCCAATCGTCCTCTCTTTTCTGTGTGTAGGTTGCAGGTATGTGGCTGTAATTGAAGATCTGGAATCCTTGTGCAAAGACGAACAGATCCCCCTTCGTTTCACGGATTTTTCGGAGGACCGTGTGCACGCCGGGCGCCATCGTCCTGTCAACTTTCGCTCAAATTTGTAGGACAGCGTCGTCTCGACATTTTACTACTAATTCCAGGTCTACAGCTTCATCCTATATTCCTATCTCTATTTATAAGTGAATCTTTCTCACTTTTCATGCATTCCTAACTTAATCCTTCTATCTACATTCTTTACAAAAGAGGGTAGCCTTGCTGTCTTAACCCTTGAAACTCATTTAGAATCCAATATTGCATTGTGTGGGATTGGATCTTGTGGGTTTCAACCCCTCTTTTGAATGTAAAGTCTCTCCTAAGTGAAAATCGTCAACTCTAGTGACCTCCTTTCTCTCTCCTTGGAGTGGTGGGGGGAACACTTAGGGTTCGATCACGATTTTCCGCTTTACAATTCTGTTCCCATCGCGTTGTCTTTATCTCCTAAACACCATCGGGCTGATTTGAAACAACACTTTGAACCTTGAGCTATTTCAAAAGAAGTTCATTGGTTCAAAGTTCAAAGACAAAAGATCAACACTTGCGGCAAGGAAGAAGGAAACAAAAGAAAATTTCAATGAATGTGAAAATGAATCTTGAAACTTGAACCATTCCAAGAGTGGTTCAACGGTTCAAGTTCAAGACAACCACAAGGACAGGCGTTAAAAGGATAGCCACAATACATAAGACAAAAGACCGATTGAACCTTGAACCTTGAACCGGAAAGGTTCAAAGTTCAAGTTCAACGACTATGATAATGAAGACTTAGAACTTAATAGACCACATTTCCTTTGAACCAGAATTTTGAACTTTATAAAGGGTTCAACAGACGAGTATGAAACTCAAATTGATGAAGACTAAAGCTTTGCAATACTTAATAAAACGATGACCCCTAATTGATAAGCTATAAGCGGATAAATAAGGGGGTAACAATGGCTCTGACTGGGGACTAGGACTGTGAAGGACTAGGAAGGAACTTAGAATCTTTGGTTTCACATTAAAACAAAGACGAGGGCCCAAAACAAACATAGCTAAAAACAACAAAAACCTGACACAACAAAACTAAGTTATGTATAGAAAATGCAGGGAATACCTACTTACAATTTGTAAAGCTTGAGATCCTGTCCATTATAAGATAGGGGAAGAACAGTACCATCCACATAAGCCAACTTGAAGGAATTTGGCCCCTTTACTTCATGAATAAAAAATGGACCCTTCCACAATGACTCAAATTTTCCATGTGCTCCCTTCGGCTCTATTCGTTTGTCCCAGAGTAGGACTTGGTCTCCCTGCATAAATTTCCTCGGCTTGGCTTTATGATCAAAAATCTTTTTAACCCATTGCTGATGCTCTGTAATGTGATCAACCAGCTTCTCCCTTTCTTCTTCTATTCTGACTAAATGCATAATTCTCTTTTCCAATGCATTTTGAAAATACGTATCTTCAATGACTCTTTGCAATTTAGAAGCTACCAATTCAAGAGGAATTGAGAGTTGAGCCCCAACTCCATACACAAGTTCAAAAGGTGGCATACCAATTGCTCATTTTGGTGAAGTCTTGTCTGCCCAAAAAGATTCATATAGATTTTTGTGCCAATCTTTAGCATTTTCACTGACCAATTTCTTCATGATATTTATCAGATTTTTGTTACTAGACTCTGCCTGACCATTACCCTGCGGATAATAGTCAAAGGAAAGCACCAAAGAAATGCCATGATCATAACAAAACATGGATATTTCAGTGGAGGAAAAATTTGCAGCATTATCAGTCACTATCTTCAATGGTACCCCAAAGCGAACCACAATATTTTCCTTTATGAACTCACATACTACTTCTGAGGTTGTTCTCCTAACAGGTACTTCTTCTACCCACTTAGTAAAATAGTTTGTGGCCCTAAGAATATGTGTATGTCCAGTGCTAGAGGGGGGTGTCAATGGACCAATGAAATCTAATCCCCACTGCTTGAAAGGTTCTTCCACGACTACTGGTCTGAGAGGTAAAGCAGCTAGTTGCAGTTTTCCTGTAAAGAATTTACATTTGTCACACTTAGCAACCCAGGTATATGCATCTTTAAACATGCCAGACCAATAATAGTAGTTCCTTAATATCTTGTAAGCAATGACTATAGAAGAGAAATGTCCACCGCAAGCATCATCATGAAATGATTTCAACAAGGCCTCACGCTATGTTTTATCCACACACCTTAAGAAAGTTCCATCTAAACCTTTCTTATATAATATGTCATCAAAAATAACATACTTAGCTGCTTTTAACTTTAAGTTTCTTTTCTCTCTGAGAGACAAATGCGTAGGACATTCTCTGTATGTTAGATAAAAGGATACATCTGTAAACCATTCATCCTGCAGGCTTACGAACAGAGCTAATGGAAAGCTTTCTTCTTCTTCTTTATTTTCTGCCATTAGGCAACATAATCCCTGTCCATGAACTAACTTTGTCGGCCTGATATCCAAGTCAAGTTCTTGAACCTTTGAAACCCAAGTTGCTCTATTATTCATTCCCACTTCTTGCTGAGTCAAGATACTTTTAACAACAAAATTTGGCACAAAAATAGTTGAATGAGAATGCAATATATAATACCTGAAATTCTTAACAGCTTTAACAACTACGAAAGCCTACTTCTCATTCAGTGAATAGTTTAATTCATGCTTTTAAAGCGGGATGCTCATAAATGCAATAGGAAACTCTTCACCGAGTTCATTCTTCTGTAGCAGAATACCAGACATTGTATGCTCTGAGGCGTAACAGTAAATGATAAAGTTTTTCTTGAAATTAGGATTAATTAATGTTGGAGCATGAGAAATGGCCTTTTTAACGTCTTCAAAATCTTTCTTTGCTTCCTCCTTCCATTTAAAGGTCCATTTTTCACTCGTCATTCCTACAATATGTTTAGTGATTTCAGCAAAATCTGGCACAAATCTCCTGAGAAAGCTTACCTGACCAAAGAACGATTTGACACCACTCCTGTCTGATGGCAAACATAGCTATTGGATAGCTCTAACACGATTAGGATCAATCTTGATACCATCTTTTGAAACTATATGTCCTAAAAGCTTTCCTTTAGTAACACAGAAAACTGATTTCTTTGGGTTAAGAGAAATACCATGATCTCGGCATCTTTGCAACACAGTTTCTAAATCCTTGAAATGATCTTTCCTTTTCTTAGAAAAGACTGTCAAATCATCTAGATACACAAAAATGATCTTACCATTTAGGTGACCAAATGAAAGCTTCATTGCTCTTTGGAAAGTGGCTTCAGCGTTATCAGACCGAAAGGCATGCGATTATAGGAAAAAGTTTCCCATGGTGTTGTAAAGGCCATTTTATGTTGATCTTCTTTTGCCACACTTACCTAATTATATCTGGAAAAACCATCAAGCATTGACATCATTTCAAATCGGGCAACAGCTAGGAGAATGTGATCCATCGCTGGTAAAGGATAATTGTCTTTCAAGCTAGCTTGATTCAGATTCCAAAAATCAACACAAATTTTTATTTCTCCATTTTTCTTCTGAACCGGAACAATACTAGCCACCCATGTGGAATGATGGATTGGATAGATAATCCTTGCCCAAAGCATTTTATCTATTTCTCTAAAAATAGTATCTGCAACTTTGGGGTTATAATTCCTTAGTTTTTTTCTGAAAGGTGTCATTCTTGGTTTAAGGGGAATATGATGTTGAAATTGGCCATTTCTAAAATCTTTCAAATCTTCATAAGACCAGGCAAAATCATCAAGAAACCTTCACAACAGTTCAACAAACAAATACCTTTCTTTAGGAGTGCAACATTTACCCAAATTGACCATTTTTGGATTATTTTCATCACCAATATTAATTTTCTCGTATTCACCTGATGTATAAGCATTTTGGGAATCAGTTCTTTTTACACACTTGTCATTGCAATCAAATAGGCTCTCTAAGGTTACTAACCCTTTTGGAATTCGATTCACTTTAAGCTAAACCACTCCTTCTCTGAAGCTTCCCTTCTCTTTTAGACAAAACTCATTGCATTGATTTTCAGAACCTTCAAAATAAGATGAAGCAAACATTGCAGCATTTTGTGAGAACTTATCATTATGTTTATCATCTTCAAACACTTGCTAGAAATCTGAATTATCAGGAACATTAGGATGATATATTACTTCAATTATGTAAACATTGGTACCAAAATCTGGATGTGGAAGTAATAAAGATGTTGATACTGCCAAAGAATCCGCGCGGGAATTTTGACTCCTGGGAATAGCTTCTATTGAAAATGCATCAAAATACTCAATTTCATCCCAGACTCTATTACTATAATGTTTAAACCTCTCATTTTTCACAGAATAACGACTATGAACCTAATTTACAATCAATTCTGCATCACCCTTAGCACACAACAGTCTAATTCCTCTTTTCTTGGCTTCTTCAATTCCTAGAAATAATGCTTCATATTCTACAATGTTATTCATATTTTTAAACTCTAGTTTAAATGAGAAAGGAATCTTCTCACCCTATGGAGAAATAAGTACCACTCCAGCGCCAGACCTAGTAGATGCACAGCTTCCATCAAATTCCATTGTCCACAACTCTACAATGTGATCAACCATGTCTTCTGACATACCCTTTTTATCATCAGAGAAAAGCAAATAGTTACCAAATTCACATTCCTGATACAATATTTGTGACTTTGGATCATCAAAAGGAAAAATCGTATATTTGGATTTTGGTTCAAGTATGAGAGTAATCTTCTGTTTACCTACCGGAATCACCACTTTAGACCAGTCCATTTTAATTTCACCACCTAAATCCTTACAAAAGGTTCTACTTAAGAGCATTCCATAACTTGTGAGAATATCAGCAACTAATATAGTTAGCTTTACTCTTTTATTCGGATGATTTGCTAGATTAACTTGAGCATCTTTAATCTGACCAAGCAAGGGCACCTGTTTTGAATCCATTGAATAACACTTCCCAAAGGTTTTAGTGAGTGGGAGGCCTAATGCTTTGGCAACTACAGAAGGCATTATATTATTAGAGGCTCCTAAGTCAATGATGCAATTATTGAGCTTATATCCACTGATAAATAAAGACACATAAAATGGCTCAGGTTTTGGATCAGATATGTGTGATGATTCATCTGGTTCATCAACAAATGTCTTAGATGTAGAAGCAATAGAAAATTCCATAGTCTTAACTTCCTTGTTATATTGTGTGGATTCAAGATTTATCAATGGTAAACCTGAGGGCTTCAGTTCAGAATTTCCTTCCTGCACATACTTAATTAACCTTTCTAATTCTTTAGGATTTAACTTAAGGTGTTTAGCAGGAAAGATTTGAATCCTTGATGATTTACAAAACTCCACAATATCAAAAGAAGTATCAGACTCAAAACACTTGAACATTTGAACTTCTTGAACCTTTGAACCATTCTCATAATTTCGGTTCATGATTTCTTTACTCTTAGTTAAGGTTTCAGGAGAAGTAGGGGTTGTATATTTAAAAGGACACTGACTCCTAGTAAGAACAACACAAGAGGAATCTTCAAGGGTCACCAATATGTCACCTCCTCTATCTGAATCTGATTCATATTCAAGGAAGTGTATTCCAGAGTCACCAGGCTGCCCATGAACTTCTCCTTTTGAACCAAGTTCACTTATGACTTCTCTTGTACTAAGCATCTGTGCATGTCATACCATTTCAGGGCATGAACTACAATCATGATCATCTGCTAAATGAAAAACACACATGTTTCCTCTATGTGGTGGTGGTTCAATGGCTAGTCTTTGTTGAACTGGAGGAAGTTGTAGAGTTTTATTCCCAATCCCTGTAGGTTGATTATTAATTCTTCTTGGAACATCTTGATAAGGCTGAGGATAGGAAGTACTAGCCTTAGGTAGCTGCCTTTTGAGAGAAATTACATCATTCATCAGTCTCTGGATTACAGGGTCAGATGAAGTTGTGGAAGTTGATGACTGTGAAGCAGCAATTTGAATTTCTCTCTTCCACTTACCCGCATTAATTAAATCATCCTCTAAAGTTTTGGCAGTGGCTAAATCTTGCACTCTTTGCCTACGAATAAAGAAACTTATTTCTAGAGGCATTGCATTAATAAAGAAACACTTCAAATTATCATCGGAAGGCCTTTGATTAGCTGGAATCTTATGACCAATTTTATCAAATTTTTCCACAAAATCCGTCATTGTTTTAGAAATCTCTTTTTTTAATTGGGCCAACTGGGCTATGAGGGAATGCTCATCTTCTACCACTTTGAACCTAGCCTCAAACCTAGTTTTCAAATCTTGCCAATTTGTTATTATACCATTCGGCAAATGATAAAACCAATTAGCTGCTCCATCAGTTAATGTCTGTACAAACAACTTTATTGCTACATCTTCATGTTGAACAGCTAAAACCCCACATGCAACATTAAATGCATTTAAATGTTCATCAACTGTCACTCTTCCATCACCATTGAACCTGGGTAAGTGTTCTCTAGACCCTTTAGGAAAAGAATGCAGATTAGCACCAATAGCAAGTGGTCCTATAGCTGGACCCCATGGATTATTCCCAGCCATGGGAAGTACAATATTCAAAGGAGTAGGATTAATTACATAAGGAAGGGTAACACCATGCAAGGTTAAGGCATGACAAACAGAAGTTTGGGGAAAAATAGGGGAAGAACTTGGGGGTCTACTTCTTGCTCTTCTTCTGGGTGTAAAGGGAGGGAAAAAGTTCAAATTTTGCAAGTCTTGAAAAACTGGATCAAATATCCCTTCACGCCTTTGAGACCTAGTGTACCTTCTTGGCTCCATTGCGCTCACGATTCACAAGTTCAAGCAAACTGGCAATAGGTCACTTATATTGCTTCTGGCTATGTAACTAGTCTTATTATTCGACTCCCCAACAGAGTCACCAAAAAATCTGTTAGTTAACAGATTGGATTTCCCAAAATTTATTAACAAATACTCATGTTCGCCTAGTAGGAAACCAATGAAAACCAACAGTTGGGTAAACAATGTTAATTTACCCTCTGCATAAGGGTACAACTCCCCATATGATATTCAATGAATTTTGACCAAATTTTATCATATAATTCACTTTTAACCAGAAAGTAAACAAAGGCTTTAACATTCACTTGTCAACACAAAATGAATGCCTCACAACGATTATCGAAATGCATAACAAAACATTAAACTTCAAATAACGGTTAACCTATATAAAGTGATCAAAATATTTGAACTCTGATTAATACTCGCTCATGCCCCACAGGACAAGGGGAATCAGAATATTCAAATGCTTTCAGCTAATTTCATTCATTAGATTGATTCATGGACTTGATATTAGATAAAAATCAGAGAAAGGAATCCAATACATGAACATATAAATATCCCAATAGAAATCTTTTATATATTCAAACACATAGCTTTCAAAAGCTGTATCAGATATTCCATTCCATTCAAAGATGGAGTATTTCACTAAAATTAACAAGTAAAACAATCTGCTATCTCACATTTTTACAAAATTTCATGGATCCGCGCCAAAACATCCATTCCTAATATTTATAGCCACCAGGTAGACCTAATAGCTAAACACAAAGCTTCAAGAAACAATCGTTCGTAACTGAAATTAACTAAAAATAGCCAAGGGTCGTAAAACAGAGCTATAATTGCAGAACAGGAAACGATTCTTGATTTGTCTTATTGGTGTGTTGTGCCACGTATATTTTGCCACTCCATATGAGCTGCTGAAAAAGTGTGAACAACCTGATAATGTGGGAGCCCAATGTGCAAGATGCATTGCTTCCAAACCTCTTTGTCCATACTCACTTGCATAACTTTAGTTTTGTGCATTTCCAAGTGATCAAAATAGACAACCAACATAGATTCAATTCTGGCAACTCTGGAGAAGTCATCTTTGGTTAAAGATTTTGATTCTTTAACCAGGTTCATCTTTCCTTTGAAATTATCCACCATATCCACTGTCTGCTTGATGGTTTGTCCGTCTTCCTTGAGAAGTTGTACATTAATGCACTTCAAATCTTTCTGCATTACAACAATGAGTTCTTTCAATTCTTTCAACAGCTTAATCGATTCTTCGTGGTCTTGCTTAATGATTGAATTTCTCCATTCAATATTTTCTTTTCCCACATACAATATCTTGTCATCCAAATCTTTAACCACCTTTTCAATGAGAAACTTCATGACACCATATTTTTGCACATCTTTCATCTGAATCAACACTGCTGCCCATGTGTTCCTTTCTTTTTCCCATGCTGTCACCTTTGTTTCAAGCTCCTGAGTTACAGTTGTAGCATCCTCATATACCCTAATCAGATTAGAAAAATATCCTGCTCCCTATTGAATTATGGATTCAAGCCACTCATCGAAGGTTTCTGCCATCATATGATTCCTCTGAACCTTATCCAACAAATTTTGGTTCATTGGCGATTTAGGATCAAAACACAGAGAAATTTGCGAAAGGGGTTGTGGGATGGAATGA
Organism: Cryptomeria japonica; assembly: GCF_030272615.1. Taxonomy (NCBI): domain Eukaryota; kingdom Viridiplantae; phylum Streptophyta; class Pinopsida; order Cupressales; family Cupressaceae; genus Cryptomeria; species Cryptomeria japonica. The sequence continues at coordinate 8,217,678 of NC_081414.1, forward strand.
TGTACGACATTGATGTATTCTGCCATCTGTTTAACAACTTGTTTCAGTTCCTGCTTGTCCTTCTCATCATTCCATGTTCTAGATAACATCCTTTTAGTGGAAGACTCTAAATGTTTTGTGTCAGCAGCCCTGGAAGTAGTTCCTAAATCAATCTTTTCAATGGAAAAGTCCTTCTCAGTAGCATTTTCTGGATCTTTGTCCAAAATTTGCTTAGCCATTTCAGCTACCCAATGCTCTGTATTCTCATCCACCTCTAGCACGGCCTTTTCTTATAGCCTCTTAGACTTAGATTTTTTTCTGAGGCATCTACTCACCATATCTTCTATTGGAACGTTGATAGGAACCACATTTCGTTTCTTGCTGATTGAGGCTCCCAATCATCTGGAAACATTTGGAGATTCCTTTGCTGGCGTTGTCTGATACTTTGATGAATCCATGATGGCCAAAGTGGCCACCTGATTGGGATTATCCTTAAGTTGTTCTTTTTGCTTATCTGCATCTTGAGTTGCAAGGATATCTGCTACTGGTTCACCCATAATTACTTGTGCTTCTTCACTATCAAGAATTATGATGGCTTCTTCTCTTGTAGGTTCTTTACTTTTCTTCTTATTTTTAGAATGGGTGACTGGAATTGATGAGGAGCCAAATAGTGATTCCTTGAACCTCTTAGTTTGAACCTTTTCAATCTTCGTATCAGTAGCACCTGCAATATCAACAACTATGTCAGAGGAAGAAATGAGTGTTTGTGCAGCAGTATGAGGTTGCTCAACTAATTTCTCAACTGAGGTAGTGGTCAGTCTCATTCCAGATTTATGGTTTCTTAACCACTTTTCTATTCTCCTTATAACATTAAAGGTCCTAGATTGGATATTTTCTTCTTCTCTCCTATCCCAGTCAATGTCAGGAATAGGTTGCTTATGAATTCTTTTATTGAACTCCGGGTCCAATACATCTTCACCTTCCTCTTCATGTACTCCTACTATGTTCATTCATAATTTCATAGTAATGATTTTCCGTAAAGTGAACCTTGACCATAATCTTCTTCGGACTTCAAATTCATCACAGCAATCTTCCCAATAGTCTTCTAATTGGGGTATATGTGAAAAGTTCACATCAACATTAAGATGTTTTATTGCATATCCTTTACTGTCAAACCCCTGCCGAGCAACATAAGGCTGCAGATTCATTTTCTTGAGTTCCACTTCTAAATTCAATGCATCAGAGGTAGTTTTGCAGCTATAATATCCAAGTTCAATTGGGAAAATTTCTCTAGACTCACTTTCCATCCCTAATTTCTTATCAACATGAGCTAACTGTCGGCAGACTTCTAGGAGTACATAACTATCAAGAGTATATCTGGGCAATTTGAAACGTTCATCTTCAAAGCCTCCAATTCTAATATAAGTGAACCTAGGAAATTGAATAAAACAACTCCTATAAGTACTAATCAATTTTAATTCTTCAGACGACATTCTCTTATTCATATTTCCCTGCAGTTCAAAAGTTAATCTTCCTACAAAGACATCATTCCATCTCAAGAAGTTTTCTGTATACCTCTGTCTCTGCAAGTGTGGATATAACTCATAGACTTTCATTCCATCAACCCAAGGTTCTTGATATAATCCTGGCCATTCTCTGATGCAGGCTAAAATATAAAATAGGTAGGAAGACATATGAAAACTGGCTATTCCAACTAAATTACTAAAACTTTCATGCAATCTCTCTGCAGTTACTTGTGGCCAATCAAGGTATTTCTCACCAGATAATAACACCTGAATGTAAAAATACATCCAGTCTTCCCAATAGAAGGCATGTGAATTCCCCTTAAGCCTGTTCAAAAGAATTACAATATCCCTCACTTCTATAATAAAGTGCTCCCTTGTCAAGGGTTTAGGTATCCTAGAACCTCCCTTCTGCATTTTAAGAAGCCAATTTCTAGCAATGACACTCCAATAAACAGTTTTCTTCTCAGAGAAAAATGCATATGAGGTTCCTATAGACCAATCTTCATACGTTTCTTTGTGAGGGATCCCATTCGTAGCCATTACTATTTCTCTATCATTCTGCACTAACATGTCTCCATTACTGGCCCTAATACACCTGTTACTAGCATCATATTTTCTGATGCATGCATACACTAATTCTGGGGAAGTTGCAGCAATTGGGAAAGCAGCGGCTTCAACCAGACCGTTGTGAACTATCTTTTCCATCATGGAATTGGCCTCTGGATTCTTATCCCTTCCTAGAAAATTCTCTAACTCATCCTGAACTAAAGCTATATCATCTAATTCCGGAAGGGTACTAATTAAGCATGATGTTCGACCCAAGTTCGAAAGAGTTGGTCTCATGTTTGCTTAAAATTGCATCAATCAGATAGCATTCAACCCCGAAGCAAAGAATTACGCTAACCAATTTTAGAGCTGAAATAGAGCAGGGGAGGTAAGTGATTAAACTCACCTGTCTTCACCATCAAACTGTGTAACCCTTGGAAAAATTGAGCTAAATTACCTTCCGTGTCCTTACTCTTCGCTAGCAGCAACAATAATTTTCTTACCTGAGAAGCACCATATTTAAGGATGAAAAACACTGAAAAGTGTCAAAGCATGCTTCGCCCCAGCTCATTTATCCATTTAAAACTTCCCATGATTTGATATAGTTCTGACATGCACATTAATTAAAAATCAATTCCACACAGTCGACATGCTTTCTCATGATTGCTTTCCATAATTATAGTTTGAAAACACAGAAAACTAGGAATATTATGTTCCCATCATGCCGCCTTTATCTCCTAAACACCATCGGGCTGATTTGAAACAACGCTTTGAAACTTGAACTATTTCTAAAGAAGTTCATTGGTTCAACGTTCAAAGACAAAAGATCAACACTTGCGGCAAGGAAGAAGGAAACAAAAGAAAATTTCAATGAATGTGAAAATTAATCTTGAAACTTGAACCATTCCAAGAGTGGTTCAACGGTTCATGTTCAAGACGACCACAGGGACTAGCGTTAAAGGGACAGTGGCAATACATAAGACAAAAGACCGATTGAACCTTGAACCTTGAATCGGAAAGGTTCAAAGGTCAAGTCCAACGACTATGCTAATGAAGACTTAGAACTTAATAGACCACATTTCCTTTGAACCAAAATTTTGAACTTTATAAAGGGTTCAACAGATGAGTACGAAACTCAAATTGATGAAGACTAAAGCTTTGCAATACTTAATAAAATGATGACCCCTAATTGATAAGCTATAAGTGGATAAATAAGGGGGTAACAGATACAACAAATCATATTTGTAGAGTTAGTGCGTCTGATGGAGGTAGTTTTTGACAAAGGATGAAGAAGACATTAATGGCAAACCGGGTGAAGATTTTTCCAGGGCTCGAGGTGATCGAAAATGGTAGAATCAAATATGTGAGGAAGATTTAGATTGCTAAAAATAGCAACCTAGTACAAAGAGCTTCTGGGAAACCAGAGAAGAATCATTTAATGTAGATGGTCGTTGCAGGAGATAAAATCCAATATTCTACTAACTAGATCTTAGACAGACATAAGGAATTATTTTTAATATAGATTTGGAGGGAAAAACATTCTTCGGTGCAGAGCTAATTGAGCAAAGTAGTTAATGTGATTTGACCAAGGTAGTTGTTTTTGTAGAGACAGAGATGGACATGAAGTGTTGTAGAGAGGTAATTATTGGTGTGAAGTTGTTGATGATATGATAGTGAGTGTTGTTGCCAAGAAGTGTGTAGAGATTGAGAACAATGGATTATTGGAGAGAGAGAAAGAGAGAATAGAGAGTGTGAGTTGAGAGTTTCTTCAAAATCAGAGATAAAGAGTAGAAAAGATTAGAAAATAAAGTGCAGAAGAAAAATATTAGAAGAGGCAGCAAGAAGTTGAGTAGAGGCAGAAAGAGTAGCAGAAGGAGAGAAGAGTAGAGAAAAGTGCATAAAGAAGAGAGAAGAAAGACAAAAGAGTAACCATTAAGGTGCTACAAAACTTGATTTTTAGCAAGGTGTCTAACCTGTATTTGAATCTATATTCATTGTAATATTTGAGTGGGTGATCAAAGTAGGGGTAGGTTCTCCTTTGAGTTGTAGCTCACAAAACTAGGGGTTGGTGCTCCATGAGTTGGTACTTAGAATATAAGGGTTTTGTGCCCTAAAAATATTGCAATCAGTGATTTCTTGTGAGGCTAGATTGGAGCTATAGCCTCTAGCAACAATTCTCAATGAGGTTTTTCCCACATTGGGTTTTTCTCATATATCTAGTATTATGTGATGTTCTCTTGTGTGTGTGTGTATCTATGTTTGCATTACATTTCTAAAATCTACACACTAAACTTAAAGTTTTAAAATACATTGATTCACCCCCCTCTCAGTGTCCATTTGTGTTCAAAAATTGGTATCAGAGCCTAGGTTCGCTATGTAGTAAAAATTTTCTCCAGTTCGGGTAGATTATGGTTAGTGAACACTATGGCTAGGAATGAATCCTCATCCTCAAAAGAACCTATCTTTTATGGCACCAACTATGCCTTCTGGTGTAGAATAATGGAAACCTACTTGTATTCCCTATGCTTTGATGTCTGGATGTCTATGAAAAATGGTTATATTGTTCCTCAAGTAACCCCTACCGACCCCGATGCTAAAAGAGAATATGAAAACAATGTTAAAGCTAAGAATGCCATTATTAGTGGCTTATTTGATATAGAGTTTGTCAAAGTGATGCACTTCACATCTGCAAAAGAAACATGGGATAAGTTGCAAAGAATTTACGAAGGGGATGTCAAGGTAAAGGAGGCCAAACTGCAAACTCTTAGAGGATAGTTTGAAGGACTGAAAATGAAGGAAGGAGAGAAAATAGCTAAATATATTCAGACAGTAGAAGAAATTGTAAACACCATAAGGGGACTCAGAGAAGAAGTCAAAGAGGAAGTAATTTTCAAGAAGGTTTTAAGATCATTGACCTCAAAATATGACACAAAGGTTTCTGTAATAGAAGAAGCTAAAGATATGAAAACCTTCTCCATGGATGAATTATTTGGCTCTCTATCAACTTATGAAATGAGGACTATAGGCAGTGAAGTTTCAAAGAGAGAGGTTACCTTTAATACTACCAAAAAGGGTAAGGAAGATTCTACTCATGAAGAAGTTGAAAAAGACTCAGATAACTTTGTGCGAAAACTCAAAAAAGGATCAGGTAAGTATGAAGGTAAGCTTCCTTTCAAGTTCTTTAACTATGGTAAAATAGGGCATTTATCTTCTAAATGTGCCTATGGTGATAAAGATGGAGATGAGAAGAAAAAATGTAAACCTTTTGGTAAAGAAAAGATGAAGAAATCCTACAAACCAAGGAAAAAAAGTCTCTACACCTTTAAAGATGATGTCACAGATGAAGAGAGTATCTATGATGATGATTGTAGTGAAGAAGAAAGTGATGTAGTCATCGGTTAGGAGGGACCTCAAAGAGATCAGTCTAGACAGGTCAACAAGAGTAAACACAATGGAAACACAAGGATATGATGGAGGCAATGCAAAACTAAATATATTAGATCATGAAAATTGATTCAAGCAACCGATAACATCCAGGTTACAATAACCGGCTCATAGGCTTGATCAAAATATGCTCAATATAGAATAGGTTGCAACTGGGACCTCAAACATAAGATCCGGCTTCTATGTTCTATTTACCACCTTAGATTACATTACAATGTTTAATTACAATGATTTATATGATCCAAGGGATCCAGTTGGCCCAAAAAGGGATCAAATACCGAAGAACAAGACCTATCATGTAAAAACAACAAGGTTAGCCTTGACCAAATAAATTCCTATAGAAAATCCAAAGGATGAAGTGAGAATAAAAGGGAAGGTTGACCACACACCAAAGAACATTAGAATCAATGCTCAGGGCTCCACAAGCTATGGAAGGAATCTCGTAGATCACCAATTCTAGGTCCAGGAAAGTGATAACAAAAAACTGACTCGAAAACTAGTAGCGATAACTTGTCGGAAAATGATCCAAATACTCCACCGCTTGGGAATAAGGAATATGATCAAGTCTTCAATCAAAATACAACTCCACAGGTTCTAGTGAGCTAAATTTGGGAAATACAAAAATAAATGTTGAAACTGCAAACAAAAAACAAAAACAAAAAAAATATTTTTGGTTGATGCAAGATTGCCAAGAACTAGGGATTCTCTTGCATTAGACCTTTGGGGTTGTTGAAAAAAAGTGAGTCTATCACTTTGTTGGGGTGAGAGGAAAACCAAGGCGGTCTATCTCTACCTAAGAAATCTAAGATGAGTCTTCAATTGGCCTTCCTTTCCACTTTACAAGATACTCCTTATACTGATTGCTCCGGGTACTACTCCCAGACTTGTTGTCCAAAATGTCTTCAATCTGATCTGGTTCCTTCCAGAGCAACTATTTCTCCAAGTCTTCTACTTCATCCCATTTGTCACAATAATGTATATGTTCCTTCTCCCATCATGTATTGCCTATCTATCAAACTTCTAAGATCTACCCAATAAAAGGTGACAAATATCCATAGGCATAATATCACACAAGACTTCATCATGATAATTCCCAATTTTTAATTTAACCAAACATTACTCACTTACTAATAACTTATGTTCATCCTGAATCGATGCTATCTGATAAGGCTTAGGTTGTTTCAATCTTTCCAAATTCAACTTAGTCACCATCTCTTCTGAAACACGATTATCTAAACTACCATTATCAATAACAGCTTTATAGCACTTACCAGATACCTTAAATTTGGTCTTGAACAAATTATTCCTCTGCAAGAGCTCTTCATCTCCTCCGATATGACACAAATATCTCCTCATCACCATCATTTCTCCATCTTTTGGTTTGCTAGCTAATTTGGTGGGGATTTCTTCCACCATGGTTGTTCTCCCAGTATTCTATGTCTTCTTAAACTTGAAAGCATGATGTCCTTCTCCTCCACACTTAAATCAAGTACCTTTGAATACTCTCTTGTCTTGTCTTTTGTCATCTTTTCCAAAATTCTCATTCTGATAACCATCAGGTTCTCTTCTCCAGTAGACATTTCTATCATCCTTCCAGTATGAACCACTATCTTTTCTTACTTTCGTGTCCTTGTTCTCATCTGTATAGGTTCTTCTTCCTCCAGTATATCCTCTTGCTCTAGTAAACCTTCCACCTCTACCTCTCTGTATATGTTCATGTCTTTTGTTCACTTCTCTTCCACTTTTAGGGCATATTGATAAGCTTCTTCAACACTCTACAACTTGATTAAACTCAATTCATCTTGTATAAACATCCACAATCCATTCAAATATCTTGTAACTTCTTCAACCTCATCATCAACATGTCTGGATCTTATATTCAACTTGTACAATGCTTCGGTATAATCCTTTACACTAGATTCTTTCTACTTCAAATTCTGCAACTTCTGGGATATATTCACTTGATAATCAGTTGGCATAAACTTTGATTTTAACTTAGAAACCATCTAATCCCATATTTTGATCTTCTCTTTACCTCTCCTTTGTCTATCATTTTCCAAATTCTCCCACCAAAGAGATGCATGACCTTTCAACCGGGTACAAGCATACTTCACCTTCCTTTCCTCTGTGGTATTCTCAAAATCGAAACATTTCTCCATTTGCTTGATCTAATCCATCAGGTCATCTGAATTCAACTTCCCATCATATTCTGGTGGGGTAAAATGTGTTTTGGTGTTCACCCTACTCAAAACCCTCAAGAACCTTTCTTCACCTGAATCAATCGCCAGTGGATTTACTTGTTCTATTGGGGCTTCCTCTCCTTCATCTTCACTCACATCTTTGTTAGGATAATCGGTAGACAACTGAGAGGGGGAAGATGAATTAGTTGTCAAAAGATTATGAAACTTTAAGCACATAAAACCTTTTATCGGCATGCATAAACCAAATACTGGAAAAATAGATATATCAATTAAGCATAAACATAAACCATAAACCAAATACCAAGCATTCTGTTAGTTGTGTTTAGAGTCACCATATTAATTCAAGGGTTCCCCTTTAAAAACCACACCTATCTTATTCGAGGTCTCCCCTTCATCATCTAAGTGTCTATCGTCCTTTGAAGAAATTTGGTCAAGTTCGCAAGCTTCCACGGTCATTCCTCCCCTCCCTTTTGAATCGCTTCGAATCATTTCGAACCTCGGTTCGAAGTAGTTCAAAGTGGTTCGACCAAATTTTTCATACTAATACTCTTTCTTTGGCAGGAAGTATCTTTTATCGTGGCAGTCTTCTTTGAAATACTTTGAACCATTTTGAAGCTCGGTTTAAGCCTATTCAAAGTGGTTTTTGGCAAGTATTGACGGCAGGAGTTTATTTTTGGAAGTACGATGCGCCACCTTTCTCTCAAAGCAATCAATGGTCCCGTCAGCATGTCAAATCAAAAGATTTTATTTCTTTTTCAAGGAAAAGGGCATCATTGTTATGAGTGTGAGTAGACCTTCGTTTTATGAATGACTGGATATCGCATGAAATCAATTATTATTAACTCATGCGAAAGGGTAAATCATTAATCGAGGCATTTATGCATCGACGCCTCGAGCATGTCAATCCTGATGTGAGGTGATGAACTATCATTATCCGATCTTCCCATGTATAAAGTTCCCCTGTGATAAATTTTCATTCAGTTGCCTGGTAAGTTATCCAAAAAACAAAGAAAAAGGATAAAGGAGAGGAGGTCTGATTTCGGAGAGAAGGAGCAGTTAGGGAAGCTAGAGGAGATTATTTGTTTTTCAATGGAAAACAGGTGAGAGTTTAGCAACCTTTGTTCTGTTCTGCAAAACTGTTATTTTCAAAGGTTTGTCTGAAAGAGGTCTTGCTTGTTTAAGTTGAGAATGAAGTCGGTTATGCATTTTCTCGGTAATGTTTCTAGCCTTGAATGTAAAAGACCAGTGATTTGTGATATCAATTTAGAAGGGGTAAATGTGGAAAGTCTTCAAGCAAATTTTCTTGCGAATACGGAAGAGGTTAAGGGATGTATGGAAATATTAACGAGTGGGTTAATTGAAGCTGCTGCGTTTCCCCCCACCTTCGTAAACCCTGAACTCCTACAACTTTGCATTGACCATTATGATGTAAGAAGCAAGAGCATAGTAAACAAAAATGGTAATGTCATACTTCCTGTCTCCAGGGAAACCATTTCTTCTGTTTTGAAATTAACAGCAAGTACCTTTGCCGCTTTCTCACCCATTCAAGCTGAAGCTGAGTATCGGGAAAACCCTAGTGTGTACCGAAACACCCTTGCCAGGAAATGGACAAAGGTTAACTATGGAGGTGGGTCTAGACTCTCGAAGGTCATTACTAGAAGCCACATGAAACCCCACATACACGACCTGGTGGTATTATTACACAGGGTGAAAGGTTCAGCTGATGTATGTTTGTTCGAAGAATGGATGTATAGGTACATTGAAATTATCTTAAAAGGTGAACAATGGATGGATTGGGCAGAGATTATTGCCACTTCCCTGAGAAGCCAGCTCAAACGCGCCAAAGAGTCTAGAGAAGATTTTCGTATGGCCTCATATTTGACTTATTGTATTACCTGCACATGTGATCTCGCCGCTCTTCCGCATGAGGTATGGAATGAGAAAATGACCATCTTCCAATATTGTCCGTTGTTGCAAAAAGACAGAGTTCTGGAGGATTTCCGTAAGGTGCATGATATATTGTTTGAAAACATTTATTTGGCTCTAGAAGGTGTTCAGATGCCACGACTCTCTTCTGAATCTCTGAGGCTGGTTCAACATTATGGGAGTTCTTTTATTCAGTTTCCTAGGTTCACATATTTGAGAGTCAGAGGGTTTGAGGAAGAACCTGTGAGGTTGCCTCGATATGCCCTTGATTGTTTCATTTTAGCCGAGTTGTGCAGGCAACTTTCTACTGTCATTAAGGATAATCTCCCTCAGGAGAAATAGGAGACAACTTTCCCTATTAAGCTGCACTCTTTGGTCTGTAATAACATGAATGACGCTTCCATCATCGGAAGCAATTTGCTGGGATTCAATCTTGGTTTCTACCGCAGCAGGAGAAACTTCGATAGTAAAGGATATGCAGCTCTGACCCTCGGCCTTGAAATCAACTCATCAGTTGCTCCGCAGCTAGAAGATCTATGGGAAGATTGTGAAAATGAAGAAGAAGTCTTGAAAAGGGATCATTCTAGACTCACCTCGCAGCAAATTAGCTCTTTCAAATTGAAGTTCAAAACACAGGGAATCGTTGAAGATGGTTCATTTTTAGTTGAACCCGGATGGGAAGGATCAAATGAAACAAAATTCTTGACAGTTGATTGGAGCAAGGAGGAAGATGACGATATTAATTTGAGAGCCAGATCCATATTAACTTATACGGATGACTGGCTGCAAAGGAAAAGAAATGGAAACATCAATGAGTCTTCTCCTAAGGTGATTTCTCTCTCGGAACCGCTTCAATCTGACATTCCACTTTCTCATGTTGCAGGTGATACATTGGCCTCAGATAAGAAAATAAAGTTTCCTTCCCAAGTCACGGCTCCTAGGATGAGATCCCATTCCAGGAACAAAGCTTCGAAGCAGCCTAGTTCCTAGAAGCACAAAATGACATCACCAGAGCGGGATTCAAGTGATAAGTCCCCTTTTCAAGATGAAGCAGACGATGAAGTCCAATTCATTGAAACACCAAAGACAGATCAACCCAATTTCTTGACTCCGATTAAAGATACTCAGATGATATCAACCACTCCCACTGTTCCTTTATGGTTGTCAAATTCAATCAATAAGAAATGGAGTTTACAACCAGTGGCCTCGCCAGTAAAAGATATTGTCACTAGGTATGCGGCTAGAGGATCTAAAGAAAAGAAAATGAAAACGGATGCTTGTCTCACTAAAAATCCAGTGACGGGGAAAATCATAGCGGAGGTAGCTACTTATAAACAGAAAAGGGAATCAGGGGAAATTGATGAGGAAGGATTCAAAGTCACTTCTATTGAACTAGGTACCCTTAATAGGAGTACTGGTAATAATTTCTTTAAATTTTTTGCTGATCACATGCTCACTCAATCAGAAAAAGATTCTAAAGAGAAGAAAGAATTGAAAGTAATGGTGGTGACGATGGCCACATACATCAATTTGCTAATTAATTTAGGGCCTAACCCAATAATTCAGCTGCCTCAGCCATTCGATCCAAATTCCGTCGAAAGCCAGCAATTGATGAAACAGATGCAGAGGGGAAAATTGCTGTCTAACGCTGTGGTTAGTTGGGTAAATAGCATATTAGAGCAAGGGAATAAGTTTATTTCCAAAATTACTAGTATCTATTCCGAGGGTGAAGCATTGCTCGAGGAGATTCAAACTTTGATACCAGTATGGGAGACAGAATTGTCACTGTGCCAAACCATAGTTTCCCAGGTAACTGAGGTTGAAAAGTTTGGAGTTCTCAAATTCTTAGGTGAAAACCCCATGAAAGCCGTGGACCCGTGCACATTATTTATCCTAAAAAGTAATATGAGCTGGAAGGAGTCCATCTACAAAGAAGCCATCAAAGAGGTTCAAGGCGTCAAGAATCAAATCACAGACATGCATAAGGAACTAGTTAAAGACATGAAGATTGTCAACCCCACAGGCATCTTACAATTGGATGAAGGTAGCATGGACATTGAAGTGTTAACCAAAAGTTTCACCGAAGCAGTTGAACAGATTAGAGATAAAGAAACGCCCAAGGTCGATGATTTCACTTCGTTGGCAGGTATAGAATCCATGTTGCGCCTCAATGTGAAGCTGATGCCATGTCAGAGCCTAAAGATGAAGTAGTACAGGTGGCAGAAGGATGCATGTAGAGCCCGGCTGATGAGTTTAAAGAACCCGCACTCATAGGCCACGCAGGAATTCATGTCTACTTTCGAGAGCTGGAAGCTGGTACGACAAACCGTCGGAAATGAGGAGGAAGCCGACGAATATAGTGGGAACTGAATCATCACCCGTTGGCGTTCTATCTTTTTGATAACTACTTTCTAGTTTCATAATGGTTTCTTGTATTAACCCGATAGGGCTGGGTTTTAAGGGAGGCCCTTCGGGATTTTAAAAAACGACTATAAAGGCTGGGGCATAAAACTGTCTTAGGGGGATTAGCAATAGAGGGGAAAAGGATATCAAGTTAAATATAGTTTTAAGATAGATTTTTCTAAAGTACAGTGATCAAGGATAGTATATGCATGTTTAGCTTCCAAAGACTTTGTGCATTGAAGTTGGATATACATATATGAAAAATTTCGAGTTATGCTTTGAAACTTTGCGTTCTGAGTGTTGAATTATTATCACTTTGTGGAGATAATTCGGCGATTCGAAATTTCCTTATTGTTGTTGGTTATTCGTAAGTTCATCTATTTCCTGTTTTGATATATGTTGAAAATCTAGCAGAAAATCCATTCTTTGAGATAGATTTTGTTGATTATATGTATGTGAATCTTTTCATTTGCGATCTGTATTTTGTAATTACCTCACTACCTAAGAGTAGTTGAGAGAACCTTATGCACTTTCAGGAAAAAGTGTAATTATAAAAGTTGAAATCATTGTAAATCAGATAAGGGAGCTGTACCTGTAGAAAAATTCAGAGAAGAAGTTAAAGTAAAATTAATACTTTCTCAACTGTAGTGAATGATTCTGTTTTCTTCATAACATTGGGCATAGAGTAAATTAAAAGAAATTAAGTAAGAGGACAATCTGTTCACCAACAGATTTTTGGCGACTCTGCTGGGGAAATCGAATCCTTTTGAAGGAACCTTAATTTTTAAATGTAATGTATAACCATGGTTCTTCAACATAACGAGGTCTTTCCTGTATTACAACCCAATCTTCGATTTGAAGATACTCAAGAAGACATAATTTCAGACTTAGTGGCAACTGCTTAGCGAGAACGTAGAAGTGGTCAACACTATCAGCAAATATTAGTGGTTCTGGAAATAGAGGAAGAAAGAGCTGAGTTCTTGAGAGGAGTGCCGGAAGTTCAGGAGGCTGCTATTGTAAATAGACTAGCCCAGGCACCCGCAAGACCTTGAACACACCAGTAGTTCAGAAACTGGGTACTCGTAGATACACAAGAGGGGAAAGAAAAAAGGGAATTCTTGATGAGAACTTTGAGCCCTTGAAAAACTTAAAACTCTTGCCAGATTTTACCGACCCTAAAAAGAAGCAGATTAAATCCCAAAGCAGGCCTAGCTCACCACCAAAGCCTTCTCCCTTCTCACCTCTGGTTCAATCCTTGCTTCCATTGAGTGCCCTTGTTCCAGCCTATATATCAATTCCACCTTTGCAAGTTGTACCACCCAACATGGCTGCTAATCAACCTTGGGGACAGAACATAGGTCCACTGAATTTAGGCGTGAACCCTGCACCACTTCCTAAAGGAGCTACTGAAGTTTTACCCAAGTTTAGTGGAGATGGAAAGGTCTCAACAGATGACCACTTAAGCGCTTTTCATTCTGCCTGTGCTGTTATAAGCGTCCCTACACAGGAGGTTGCTGTGAGATTGTTTGTGCGAACCTTGACTGATGCTGCTGCTGATTGGTTCAATCATTTGCCCCATCTTTCTATTACTAGTTGGGATGATATGAAAAATGCCTTTGAAAATAGATTTAAAACCCCTGAAAATGAATGTTCTCTGTTTTCTCAACTCAGTCAAATGAAAAAAGATATGCATGAACCTATGAGAGAGTTTGTGGCCAAATTCAATAGATTGGTTCAAAGAATTCCCACGGCGTCAAGACCTAGTGAAGAAAATCAGAAATCATTTTTTATTAATGTCGTTCCAGCAGATATAAGTTTTCATTTTATTAAAGATGCTTGTGCTGATTTAGGCGCTGCTCAGAGGTTGGCTATTCAACTGGAGGATGCATTCATTAATGCCGGTAAGTGGAAAAGAGAGGTACATACTCCCGGGACCGTTTCATCTGCTACACCCACGGACCCAGTCTTACAAAAGCTGATGAATGACATAGCAATGATGAAGAGGCAGCAGAATAAAACACATAATCAGTATCCTTCCCCTTATCAAGACATTCAAAGACGGCAGCAGTCTCAAAATTTTGGGAGAACTCCCCTATTAACTGCTCCTCAGCCGAGACTACAAATCGAAGAAGCCCCTACAGAAACAATGTGTTCTTTCCACATGACTTCGGATCATGATGAACGAGAATGTCCTGACTGGCTAAATTGTATTCAGCTAGCAAAGAGTGCTCTTATGGCAGAAGCGATGATTGAAAAAAAAGATGTAGAAAAAGATGAGTCTGGTAGTTACTTCCTAGAATATGAATCTGATTCAGAGAGAGGAGGTGATGTTTTTACAACACTTCAAGAACCTGCCTGCACAATCATGACTAGAGGCCAACGGAATCAAAAATTCTATCCTGGAAACACCCCAAATGTATCAAATTCTAAAGGTAAGGAGCATGTTCAGACTGATACTATGGAACCTAAGATTTTGTTCAGGGCTGAAATGAAAGCTAATGCCTCAGCTTTTGACATTGTGGAATTCTGTAAAACTTCTTCTATATCCATTTCACCAGCTGAATATTTAAAGCTTAATCCTAAGGAGTTAGACAAGTTGGTTCAATACGTGAAGGGAAGTTCAATCACTAGTGCACATGTTACAGATAATGTTTCCGAGGATGTAGGAGCTGCTGATGAACCCACTTTTGTATCCGAGAGATGCTCAAAGAACATTGAAGCTACTGCTAATTCTATTCAAAAAGAAAGGGACGAGAAAAAGCCCAATCCATTTTATATATCTTTGTTATTAAACGGTCAAAGGCTTAGTAACTGTATTATTGATTCCGGAGCATCAGATAATATTATGCCTCAGCCAGTTGCAAAAGCCCTTAGTTTGGAGCTCACAAAAACTTTTGGGTGTTGCTATGCTATGGATGGGAAGAAGGTACCCCTGGTTGGCCAAGTGAAAGATGTACAAGCTGTCCTTTACGCTTGCCCTGAAAAGAGAGTGAAGCTTACTATTCTGGTAGCTGACATTCCAGCTAGCTATGGGATGCTACTTAGCAGAACTTTCTGCAAGGATATAGGTGGAGAAATTAAAATGGACTGGTCCGAAGCATATATTCTTGTAGGAAAGAAGAAAATAAAGTTAGAACCTGAGCCGAAAAACAAATATACTGTGGTACCTTCTGATAATTCCAAAGCATAGATATTATATGAGGAGTGTCAATTCGGGAATTACATCATCTTACCTGAGAAGTCATGTGAAGAGAACACGGTAAGTGCTGAAGAAACCTTGTGGACTTTAGAATTTGATGGAAGTTGCTCGAACTTAGGCTCAGGTGCTGGTGTAGTACTCATATCACCTTCCGGGGAAATTTTCCCTTTCTCTTTTAAGCTGGATTTTCATAATACAAATAATACAGCAGAATACGAGGCGTTACTTCTAGGTCTACAAGAAGCAAAGGGAAAAGGGATAAGGCAGTTAAAAGCAAAAGGGGATGCTGAACTCATTGTCAAGCAGGTGAGAAAACAATTCTCTGTAAAAAATGAGCGATTGAGGCATTATAGAAATCTGGTTTGGGATGAAATTGAGTCATTTGAAGCTTTTTCTATTGAATTCGTCCCTCGTGCTCAAAATACCAAAGCTGATTCTTTAGCTGTCTCTGCATCTTTATTATTACCCCATCCCGAATTCAAAAACAATACTTACAGGATTGAGGTGTTATATAGACCAAGAGTCCTAGATAATATTAATCATTGATAGGTCTTTAATGATGATGAACAATTAAAAGAATTCATGGCATGCGCAGGAGATTTCGTTGAAATCCTTTTCGAAGGATCTGAACGTGGGGGCAAGCCAATCGGTGAAGAACCAACGGAAACAGGGGAAGTGATCCAACTTCAAGGAAACAGAATTCTCAAAGGCCTGGTTTCTTTGGAACATCTTTTTGGTAGAAAGGATGACAGTACTTTAAAGAAAGATGCTAGTTCTAATGAAAGTAAAGAGGAACATGACAAGATCAACATTGGAAGTGAAGAGGATCCTAAGCTGATCTCTATAGGCAAAACTTGTTCTGCAAGGGAAAAGAGGAACTTATCTGAGCTTTTAATCCAATATCAAGATGTTTTTGCATGGGGTTATGGTGACTTAAAAATTTTCAGAAATGGTGAATTCGTGCATCACATACCATTGAAACCAGGGGCCACCACCTTCAGAAAAAAGCTTAGAAATTACAACCCCAAAGTTTCAGAAGCCATTTTTAGAGAGGTAGAAAAGATGTTGAAGGCCCGTATAATTTACCCAATACATCATTCAACATGGGTGGCAAATATTGTTCCAGTAAGGAAAAAGAATGGTGAAATAAGGATTTGTGTAGACTTTAGGAATCTAAATCAAGCAAGCCTCAAAGATAACTATGCGCTTCCTGCTATGGATCATGTCTTGCAGTCAGTAGCTGGATCCGAAGTAATGTCGATGCTGGATGGTTACTTAGGATATAATCAGATTAGTGTCGCCCCAGAAGATCAACACAAAACAGCCTTCATCACTCCCTGGGGTACTTTTGCTTACAACCGAATGCCTTTTGGTCTAATTAATGTCGGAGCTACTTTTCAGCGAGCGATGAATTCCTATTTCAAAGACCTGCGAGATAAGATAATTGTTATATATCTTGATGATTTAACTGTCTATTCTAAAAGAAGGAAACATCATTTGAGGGACTTAGAGAAGGTGTTGGAAAGATGTAGACAACATGGTATATCTTTGAATCCGAAGAAGTCTATTTTCTTCGTTGAAGAAGGTAAAATGCTCGGGCATATTGTTTCTAAAGAAGGTGTAAAAATCGATCCAGAGAGGGTGAAAGCAATACAGAAGCTGGTTCTGCCTACAAATAGAAGTGATTTGAAATCTTTCTTTGGTCAGATCAATTTCCTGAGAAGTTTTGTACCCGAATTTTCTGAAAATGTGAGATACATGCTGGACATGATGAGCGAGAAACGTCCTTTCAGATGGCGAGAAGAGGGTAAGAAAGCTTTTGAAGATATCAAAACAGCTATCGCAAGTGCTCCAATGCTGGTAAGCCCTAATTTTGAGAAAGACTTCATTATTTATTGTTACGCTTCTGAGCATTCTCTATCTAGTATTTTAACCCAACCCAATGATGAAAGAAAAGAAGCTCCAATCGCCTTCATGAGTGTTCCATTAAAGAAGCATGAATTAAATTATAGTCCAACAGAAAAACATGCCTTTGCTATAGTGAGGGCATTGAAACAATTCAGGTATTACATACTGCACTCTCATTCTGTTGTATTTGTGCCCAGGACCGCAGTCAAAAGCATCTTGACTCAGCAAGAAGTAGGAATGAATAAACGAGCGACTTGGGTAGCTAAAGTGCAAGAATATGATTTAATAATCAAACCTACTTCTCTGGTAAGGGGGCGTGGTTTGTACAAAATGATAGCTGAGAATAGAGATGTGTCTCCCGGTAAATCCGATGAAGCTCATACGGTTTTACTGGTCAGTCTAACAGATCCTTGGTTCTCTGACATTGCATATTTTCTTTCATACGGTGAATGCCCATCAAACATGAATTATAAAGATAAACAGAATCTCAAGCTGAAAGCTGCCAAATATGTAATTTCAGATGGTGTTCTATATAAGAGAGGAATCGATGGAACATTTTTAAGATGCGTGGATGTAGAGCAACAAGAAAAATTGTTAAAAGCGTACCATTCTGAGGCTTGCGGAGGACACTTTTCGTCCATTGTTACTGCCTTTAAAATTCTCAGGAATTGTTTTTACTGGCCAGGTATGTTCAAAGATGCTTATAAATTTGTGAAAAACTGTGAGAAATGTCAACTTTTTACTGGACGTTCTCAATTAGCAGCATTACCTCTCAGACTTGTAGTAATTGATGAACCGTTTCAACAATGGGGCATCGACTTTATTGGACCTATAAATCCTCCATCAAGCGCTGGACATATCTACATTCTAACAGCGACAGATTATTTCACTAAATGGGTGGAGGCAATTCCAACAAAGAAATCTAACTCTCAAGTGGTATGTGAATTTCTGATGGAGCAAATTTTTGTTAGATTTGGTGTACCTCAGAAAGTGGTTTCAGATAATGCCACTTATTTCTCATCAGAGGAAATATCACTTTTCTGTTACGAGCACGGTGTGTCATTGGCACATTCATTAGATTATTTCCCACAGGGAAATGGGCAGGCAGAGTCCAGCAATAAGAATCTAGTGGCCATCATAAAAAAATTGGTATCTGACAATTCCCGAGATTGGCACAAAAGGCTCTATGAAGCATTGTGGGCAAACCGGATCACACCAAAAAGAGCTATTGGGATGGCTCCATTTGAATTAGTGTATGGGATTGGAGCTCAAGTATCTTTACCCCTGGAGTTATCAGCTGCTAAATTGCAATCGATCATCGAAGATCAATTCTTTAAAAATTCATTAGAGAAGAGAGTCATGTATCTGCACAAGTTGGAAAATGAGAGGAGCAAATTAGTTGATCACATCACAGAGCACCAGATGAATGTGAAGCGCATCTTTGACAGGAAAGCTCGACCAAGAAATTTCCTTAAGAACGATGAAGTACTCCTGTGGGATAAGAGGAAAGAACCAAAAGGAGCTCACGGAAAATTTGAATCTCTTTGGAAAGGTCCGTTCTTTATTTCAGAAGTTGTTGGTCCTAACACTTTCCGTTTGAGATACCCAGATGGAACAATTCTGCCTTTTACATATAATGGGCAGGATTTGAAGCTAGTCAAATTCTAAGTTTTGATGTCCCCTGCTATGTACATAGTATTTTGTTGTGTCTAGTTTTCTCGTTCTTGTTGTTTTCTTTCCTGTCTGCTGTGTTGAGTCCTATCTCCTGTTTCTGAGTTCTCTGTGTATTCCGCATACACAGTCCCCAGTCAGAGCCCCTGTTAGTTGTGTTTAGAGACGCCATATTAATTCAAGGGTTCCCCTTTAAAAACCACACCTATCTTATTCGAGGTCTCCCCTTCATCATCTAAGTGTCTATCGTCCTTTGAAGAAATTTGGTCAAGTTCGCAAGCTTCCACGGTCATTCCTCCCCTCCCTTTTGAATCACTTCGAATCATTTTGAACCTCGGTTCGAAGTAGTTCAAAGTGGTTCGACCAAATTTTTCATACTAATACTCTTTCTTTGGCAGGAAGTATCTTTTATCGCGGCAGTCTTCTTTGAAATACTTTGAACCATTTTGAAGCTCGGTTTAAGCCTATTCAAAGTGGTTTTTGGCAAGTATTGACGGTGGGAGTTTATTTTTGGAAGTACGATGCGCCGCCTTTCTCTCAAAGCAATCAATGGTCCCGTCAGCATGTCAAATCAAAAGATTTTATTTCTTTTTCAAGGAAAAGGGCATCATTGTTATGAGTGTGAGTAGACCTTCATTTTATGAATGATTGGATATCACATGAAATCAATTATTATTAACTCATGCGAAAGGGTAAATCATTAATCGAGGCATTTATGCATCGACGCCTCGAGCATGTCAATCCTGATGTGAGGTGATGAACTATCATTATCCAATCTTCCCATGTATAAAGTTCCCCTGTGATAAATTTTCATTCAGTTGCCTAGTAAGTTATCCAAAAACAAAGAAAAATGATAAAGGAGAGGAGGTCTGATTTCGGAGAGAAGGAGCAGTTAGGGAAGCTAGAGGAGATTATTTGCTTTTCAATGGAAAACAGGTGAGAGTTTAGCAACCTTTGTTCTGTTCTGCAAAACTGTTATTTTCAAAGGTTTGTCTGAAAGAGGTCTTGCTTGTTTAAGTTGAGAATGAAGTCGGTTATGCATTTTCTCGGTAATGTTTCTAGCCTTGAATGTAAAAGACCAGTGATTTGTGATATCAATTTAGAAGGGGTAAACGTGGAAAGTCTTCAAGTAAATTTTCTTGCGAATACGGAAGAGGTTAAGGGATGTATGGAAATATTAACGAGCGGGTTAATTGAAGCTGTTGCGTTTCCCCCCGCCTTCGTAAACCCTGAACTCCTACAACTTTGCATTGACCATTATGATGTAAGAAGCAAGAGCATAGTAAGCAAAAATGGTAATGTCATACTTCTTGTCTCCAGGAAAACCATTTCTTCTGTTTTGAAATTAACAGCAAGTACCTTTTCTGCTTTCTCACCCATTCAAGCTGAAGCTGAGTATTGGGAAAACCCTAGTGTGTACCGAAACACCCTTGCCAGGAAATGGACCAAGGTTAACTATGGAGGTGGGTCTAGACTCCCGAAGGTCATTACTAGAAGCCACATGAAACCCCACATACACGACCTGGTGGTATTATTACACAAGGTGAAAGGTTCAGCTAATGTATGTTTGTTTGAAGAATGGATGTATAGGTACATTGAAATTATCTTAAAAGGTGAACAATGGATGGATTGGGCAGAGATTATTTCCACTTCCCTGAGAAGCCAGCTCAAACGCGCCAAACAGTCTAGAGAAGATTTTCGTATGGCCTCATATTTGACTTATTGTATTACCTGCACATGTGATCTCGCCGCTCTTCCACATGAGGTATGGAATGAGGAAATGACCATCTTCCAATATTGTCTGTTGTTGCAAAAAGATAGAGTTCTGGAGGATTTCCGTAAGGTGCATGATATATTGTTTGAAAACATTTATTTGGCTCTAGAAGGTGTTCAGATGCCACGACTCTCTTCTGAATCTCTGAGGCTGGTTCAACATTATGGGAGTTCTTTTATTCAGTTTCCTAGGTTCACATATTTGAGAGTCGGAGGGTTTGAGGAAGAACCTGTGAGGTTGCCTCGATATGCCCTTGATTGTTTCATTTTAGCCGAGTTGTGCAGGCAAATTTCTACTGTCATTAAGGATAATCTCCCTCAGGAGAAATGGGAGACGACTTTCCCTATTAAGCTGCACTCTTTGGTCTGTAATAACATGAATGACGCTTCCATCATCGGAAGCAATTTGCTGGGATTCAATCTTGGTTTCTACCGCAGCAGGAGAAACTTCGATAGTAAAGGATATGCAGCTCTGACCCTCGGCCTTGAAATCAACTCATCAGTTGCTCCGCAACTAGAAGATCTATGGGAAGATTGTGAAAATGAAGAAGAAGTCTTGAAAAGGGATCATTCTAGACTCACCTCGCAACAAATCAGCTCTTTCAAATTGAAGTTCAAAACACAGGGAATCGTCGAAGATGGTTCATTTTTAGTTGAACCCGGATGGGAAGGATCAAACGAAGCAAAATTCTTGACAGTTGATTGGAGCAAGGAGGAAGATGACGATATTAATTTGAGAGCCAGATCCATATTAACTTATACGGATGACTGGCTGCAAAGGAAAAGAAATGGAAACATCAATGAGTCTTCTCCTAAGGTGATTTCTCTCTCGGAACCGCTTCAATCTGACATTCCACTTTCTCATGTTGCAGGTGATACATTGGCCTCAGATAAGAAAATAAAGTTTCCTTCCCAAGTCACGGCTCCTAGGACGAGATCCCATTCCAGGAACAAAGCTTTGAAACAGCCTAGTTCCTAGAAGCACAAAATGACATCACCAGAGCGGGATTCAAGTGATAAGTCCCCTTTTCAAGATGAAGCAGACGATGAAGTCCAATTCATTGAAACACCAAAGACAGATCAACCCAATTTCTTGACTCCGATTAAAGATACTCAGATGATATCAACCACTCCCACTGTTCCTTTATGGTTGTCAAATTCAATCAATAAGAAACGGAGTTTACAACCAGTGGCCTCGCCAGTAAAAGATATTGTCACTAGGTATGCGGCTAGAGGATCTAAAGCAAAGAAAATGAAAACGGATGCTTGTCTCACTAAAAATCCAGTGACGGGGAAAATCATAGCGGAGGTGGCTACTTATAAACAGAAAAGGGAATCAGGGGAAATTGATGAGGAAGGATTCAAAGTCACTTCTATTGAACTAGGTACCCTTAATAGGAGTATTGGTAATAATTTCTTTAAATTTTTTGCTGATCACATGCTCACTCAATCAGAAAAAGATTCTAAAGAGAAGAAAGAATTGAAAGCAATGGTGGTGACGATGGCCACATACATCAATTTGCTAATTAATTTAGGGCCTAACCCAATAATCCAGCTGCCTCAGCCATTCGATCCAAATTCCGCCGAAAGCCAGCAATTGATGAAACAGATGCAGAGGGGAAAATTGTTGTCTAACGCTGTGGTTAGTTGGGTAAATAGCATATTAGAGCAAGAGAATAAGTTTATTTCCGAAATTACTAGTATCTATTCCGAGGGTGAAGCATTGCTCGGGGAGATTCAAACTTTGATACCAGTATGGGAGACAAAATTGTCACTGTGCCAAACCATAGTTTCCCGGGTAACTGAGGTTGAAAAGTTTGGAGTTCTCAAATTCTTAGGTGAAAACCCCATGAAAGCCATGGACCCGTGCACATTATTTATCCTAAAAAGTAATATGAGCTGGAAGGAATCCATCTACAAAGAAGCCATCAAAGAGGTCCAAGGCGTCAAAAATCAAATCACAGACATGCATAAGGAACTAGTTAAAGACATGAAGATTGTCAACCCCACAGGCATCTTACAATTGGATGAAGGTAGCATGGACATTGAAGTGTTAACCAAAAGTTTCACTGAAGCAGTTGAACAGATTAGAGATAAAGAAACGCCCAAGGTCGATGATTTCACTTCGTTGGCAGGTATAGAATCCATGTTGCGCCTCAATGAGAAGCTGATGCCATGTCAGAGCCTAAAGATGAAGGAGTACAGGTGGCAGAAGGATGCATGTAGAGCCCGGCTGATGAGTTTAAAGAACCCGCACTCACAGGCCATGCAGGAATTCATGTCTACTTTCGAGAGCTGGAAGCTGGTACGACAAACCATCGGAAATGAGGAGGAAGCCAGCGAATATAGTGGGAACTGAATCGTCACCCGCTGGCATTCTATCTTTTTGATAACTTCTTTCTAGTTTCATAACGGTTTCTTGTATTAACCCGATAGGGCTGGGTTTTAAGGGAGGCCCTTCGGGATTTTAAAAAACGACTATAAAGGCTGGGGCATAAAACTGTCTTAGGGGGATTAGCAATAGAGGGGAAAAGGATAGCAAGTTAAATATAGTTTTAAGATAGATTTTTCTAAAGTACAGTGATCAAGGATAGTATATGCATGTTTAGCTTCCAAAGACTTTGTGCATTGAAGTTGGATATACATATATGAAAAATTTTGAGTTATGCTTTGAAACTTTGCGTTCTGAGTGTTGAATTATTATCACTTTGTGGAGATAATTCGGCGATTCAAAATTTCCTTATTGTTGTTGGTTAGTCGTAAGTTCATCTATTTCCTGTTTTGATATATGTTGAAAATCTAGCAGAAAATCCATTCTTTGAGATAGATTTTGTTGATTATATGTATGTGAATCTTTTCATTTGCGATCTGTATTTTGTAATTACCTCACTACCTAAGAGTAGTTGAGAGAACCTTATGCACTTTCAGGAAAAAGTGTAATTATAAAAGTTGAATTCATTGTAAATCAGATAAGGGAGTTGTACCTGTAGAAAAATTCAGAGAGGAAGTTAAAGTAGAATTAATACTTTCTCAACTGTAGTGAATGATTCTGTTCTCTTCATAACATTGGGCATAGAGTAAATTAAAAGAAATTAAGTAAGAGGACAATCTGTTCACCAACACATTCATAACACATAGCACCAATATTTGTACATGGAAAACCCGGTAAAGGGAAAAACCATAGTGGGAAGCCTACCCACAATCAGATGATACTTTTGTAGTAAGTATGTGATTACAATAAGAGGGGTTGGACATGCAGGAAGGCCAATAGCCTAGAGCACACTGCTCATCACATAGAAGCCTCACTGACTACAAAATAAATCCTGACTACAATCTGGAAATAAGAATGAACTGCAAGAATAGAATCTCCTATGCCTGAGTACAGTTTCGGTTAAGCTCAATACCAAAGGTCTTAAACCTCTTACACAAACCCAATTCGATCACCTATGATCGACCAAAACCTCTGCATATGATTATGACTTTATTCACACATAGATAATCCCATAACCCATGCCATATGATCTACAAAGAGATCTTACATCATATATATTCCAACCCGGGACCTAAACAATTAGGTCGACCACCAAAAAGATAATACAATAAATCCATAACGTAAACCTGCAAACCAATGATAAACAAAGTCTTCCTGAGACTGAAACAACATTATTAAATCAATAAATCCAACCAGTAACACATTGGGATCACCCACCAACATGTTACATAAACCGGTCCATAACCTAGTAGAATAGAACCGGACCTAAAATAGGTCGCCATAAGCCAAATCCAACACCACCAATTAACTGGAACACAAAGATGATAACCATCAGCATCCTGAAAACCTTCTAGAAGCCACACCAACACCACTTATCAAATTCATCAAAGGATCTTCAATAAAGCTCTGCCAGTAAAACCGTTGCCAATAACCAAAAGGCTTACTAGAGCAAATGATAGCATCTGGATCACCAAATCCTAAACCAACTAAATGAGATATGCATCTGAACAACATGAATAACCAATCCAAACCATTACCAACAATTGGACCATAATGAAGAATACCGAAGACAAATCTTCTGATCAACATCAAATTCCAACCACTCTATTGGAACCAGGTAGACAACCAAAGAAGCTAGTGTTGACATCAATGACAAACATCAATGCAACACATAAAAAATTCCTCCAAATTGCCAACAAACTCCCCCTTTGGCATTGATGGAAAACTAGATGTGAAAAACATCCAAGTGCCAAGAAATTCCAAACAAGCCTCCCCCAATGGAAGACAACAAACAATCTCCCCAAAATGATATAATAATGAATCTTTGAACAAATAGTCCAAACTTCCCCTGTGAAAGATATCTTTGTTAAGCTTTGTTCTTTCCCCTTTGATTGGTATAACTATTAAGCTCTATTTTTCACATGTATATTTTGCCCCCTTTGACATCAATGCCAAAAATCTGATATAAACATCAAAGAAAAATCAAAGAACCTCTGAACCACATAGCTAACTACTCCCCTTGAGTAGTAGCACCAACACATCAATCTAGAATGAATAATAGCTCTGATAATTGCATACTGAATTGATGTCAATCAACATCACTTAAGTCTCTACTAGAGGGGTAGAGACCCCCAATATGTCTCTAAAGTACACAAATGATTCCTTAGGCAAAGGTTTAGTGAAGATGTCCACAATCTTCTCTTTAGTGTTCACATAAACCAATCTGACTTCATTTGCTTCCACCTTCTTCTTTAGAAAATTATACTTGATTGAAATGCGCTTTCTCTTGGAATGAAATACTAGATTCTTTGATATGTCAATAGCAGCAAAGTTATCATAGTGAATAATTACCTGTTCATTACAATCTACCCTTATATCCTTCAACATTTTCTTCATCCATAGATCTTGTGTACAATTAGTAGCAGCATCAACATACTCAGCTTTAGCAGTAGATAAAGAAGTACATGACTATTTCTTATTGATCCATGAAACAAGTTTCTTTCCAAGAAAGAAATCTCCACCGGATGTGCTTTTTCGGTCATCAACATCTCCATCCCAATTTGCATCTGTATATGCACATAGTGTAAAGTCATCATCTTTAGGATACCATAAACCATACTCAGTTGTTCCTTGTAAATACCTGAAAAATCCTTTTCATCACACTCTCATGATTTTCTGTAGGATCACTGTGATATCTTGATACAATACAAACTACATTCATTATATCCGGTCTAGTCTAAGTCAAATATAACAAACAACAAATCATAGATTTATACCTTGTGGGATTTACCAAAGCTGATACATCTTTCTTTTCCAATTTCTCACTTGTAACCATAGGTGTACCAACCAGTTTAGAATTTTCTATACCAAATTTCTTCAACAACTCTCTAGCATACTTAGTTTGACAGATGAAAATACCTTTATCAGTTTGAGTAATCTACAAACCTAAGAAAAATATCATCTCCCCAATCATAGACATTTCAAATTCATTCTTCATATTATCAGAGAATTCCATACATAACTTATCCTCGCTGCTAAAAATGATATCATCAACAAAGACCTGAACAATCAATGTATCATCATGAGTGATCTTATAATACAAGTTACTGTCAACATTACCTTTAGTGAAACCAAGCTTCAAAATATATCTGTCCAATCTAACATACCAAGCTCTAGGGGCTTTCTTTAATCCATATAAAGCTTTCCTCAGCCTACAAACCATGTTTTTATCATCTGAAAGTGAAAATCCATCAGGTTGCTCAATGTAAACTTCCTCTTCAAGATCTCCATTCAGAAATGCACACTTAACATCCATCTAATAAGCCTTGTATTTCTTATGTGCAACATAAACAAGAAATAGACTCACAACTTCAATCCTAGCTACTGGAGCGAAAGTCTCATCATAATCAATTCCTTCCTTCTAAGAATATCCTTTGCAAACCAATTTAGCCTTGTTCCTCACAACTTGTCCATCTTCATTCAATTTATTCCTAAAAACCCATTTAGTTCTAATAACATTCTTATTTTTAGGTCAAGGAACTAAAGTCCATGTGTTATTCTTTTTCATTTGATCCAATTCCTCTTCCATATCTTTCATCCAACATTCATCCTTACATGCTTCAATAAATGATGTCGGTTCAACTTGAGAAATTAAACATACCTAGGATTTTTCTGACTTTCTTTTTCTCTGCTCTGATCTTTAGTTATTGTTGAATTTTTTGATGTTGTCGAGGTAACTGGTTCAACATTTTGCTCTGGTACAAGTGCTATCGGTTCAGTTATGATCATTTCTACTTCTGGTTCTCTCTCATAAGTTCTTATTTGACCTCTGTACTGCTCATCCACCTTGACATTAGAACTCTCCATAATTCTTTGCAATCTTTTGTTATAGCATCTATATGCTTTTCTTTCATTAGAATAACCAAGAAATATCCCTTCATCACATCTAGGATCAAGCTTTCCAATGGAATAATCTCTTTTGATATAGCATTTACTACCAAAGATTCTGAAATACTTAACTGAAGGTGTATGAACAAACCATAACTCATAAGGTTTCTTACTGGTGTCTCCTTTGATATGAACTCCATTGAATGTGTATACTGTCGTACTCATAGCTTCTCTCCAATAGATATGAGGCAAATTAGCTTCCATCATCATAGTTCTAGCTTTATCCAAGATAGTGTTGTTCTTCCTTTCCACAACTTCACTCTGTTGAGGTGTATGAGGTGCAGACAACTGTCTCCTTATACCATGTTTCTCATAATAATTGTTAAATTCACCGGAAGTGAATTCAACACCCTGATCTAACCTTAAGCATTTAATCTTCAACCTTGTCTCTATCTCAACTTTAGCTTTAAAGATCTTAAACTTTTCAAAGGATTCATATTTCTCCCTTAGAAAAGTAACCCACATCATTCTGATGAATAATGATGAACTACTAAGTTCCTAACCGATACTAAGAGGGGGGGTGAATCAGTACACACAAAAAAATTGCTTTAACACTTTATCATATTAAAATGCAGCTAATCAGCTATCTTCACCACTGTACTTAACCATAGCAATATTGGTTAAACAGAAATACTTCAGAAAACATTCAATAGATCTCAAATCTTGATGACTACTTCACCGATATAATCATGCATGAGTTGTATCAATAATACCACAACCATTTAACACTGCATGCATATCTAACTTAATTAGAATCACACAATCATCACATGGAAAACTCACAACCCATAACACACAGATTTTTTCATGTGGAAACCCAAATGGGAAAAACCATGGTGGGGATGAATACCCACAAGCTTGTTTGTGAACTCTTTTGAAGTCTGCTATGTTAGGAGCCTAGTCCGGTTAAAGACTATATAATATAGGTTTTGTTAGGAACCGATCCTGTTAGGGATCGCTCGGTTAAGGGATGGCTATATACCCTATTAAAGGTTGAAACCCTATTAAGAGTTACCTTGCTAGAGGATTTAAATAACTCAATGAACTTAAGCCACCTGGTTAGAGTATTTACAACAAAGCCTGTTAAAGCTACCCAATCAAGGGATTTACCTTCTGTTGAAATGGTGAGAAGACAACAAGTAAGACACTTTGATATGATAACAACACTTCTTGCTAAGGCAAATGATTTTCAGTTCCTCTCTTCTGCAATCACACTCTGCAAATTCCTCACTCTAGTTTGGTAAGTATCAAATCTCCAACACACAGACACAAACACAAATTTTTTCAGCCACTACAAAAACAAAACTCATCGACCTTATAGACAACAACTAGGGCAATTGCATAAAACCTAAACCCTAAATATTTAAAGTTTACACTTACAAGCGGTCCAATCATGACCGTCCAAACACATTACATAGAATGAAATGATCTAAAACATATCTCAAGACATTCTGCATCGTTCAATCTTCACCGCATCTGAAAATCAATAACCCATCACTCGCTCTTCACACACCGCTAAGAAAAATGCCCATTCCCGAGGTAGGGATTCAATGCATTCAATCTTTTGTGCAAGAACCACAAAGAAATCCTTCACGTGCACACAGCTAACATGAAACCTCAATCCTTATCCTTATTCTTTAACTAACTCATCACAAAACATCATCGATTGCACCGCACAAGACAAATCGCCTAACCGGTAACCCTAGAGCTGAGACTACCAATCGGTAGTCACACTTAGTGAACCCCGACACTAGTCCACTCCATTCTGGTTGACCATAACTGCTTCTGATCTTCATATCAAATCACCTTCTTAAGCACTTATTGACATCAATGACAACATACATTATCACCGCTTCATCATATGCCAACACATTCTAGACTAGTCATCAATGATTAGCATGAAATATTTATCATCCCGAAAACTTCTTATTGTAGTAGGACCACACAAATCAATATGAATAAGATCAATAATATCAATTGATTTTTCCTGTATACTCTTAAATGATGTTCTAACTTTCTTAGCTATTTGGCATTCCTTACATACCAGATTATAAGGCTTCACAATATTAGGTATATCTATAACTGCCTTAGTTGAACTAATCTTTATAATGCAATCAAAAATTACATAACACAACCTCTTAAGCCATAGCCAACTCTCATCAATTTGTGCAATCAAACATGTCTTCTCACCAAAATTCAAGTGAAAAATGTTACCTTTAGTCTGAGTACCAGTTGCAATCTCCAATCCAGATCTGTTGATGATTTTGCATTTTCCATCCTTAAACTATAGTTGAAATCCATTATCCACCAACAAACCTACATTCAAAGGATTATTCTTTAAACCTTCAACCTAATAAACATTATCAATGTTATTCATACCATCCTATGATATAGTTCATCTTCCTCTGGTCATGCATTCTTTGTCATCTCCAAATCTAACCAGACTACCATCAAATTCTTGCAAAGATAGAAACTTCCTTTTGTCTCCAGTCATATGATGTGAACATCCAGTATCTATTTCCCATTAATCCTTGTCTTCAACTTTAGTAGCAAGGGCCTTCTCCTCATTTTAAATAACAGGTTCTAGAGAATCTTCCTTGATAGCTAAAAATACCCATTCCTTTCCATTGTCATATCCACTAGCTGAATCTTTTGTCGGTTCATCATTAGAATCATCAATCACACCTTCCTCATTCGCATAGTAGCATGACTTGTATTTGTTCCTCCTATACTTATGCTTGTTCTCATAATCATGGTTAGGCCTAAAAGATCTTATAGCTTTCTCCTCAAATCTGTAATTCCTCCCAGGACATCTAGATGCAAAATAACCTATCTTATTACATGCAAAACATTTAAAAGGTGATTTTCCTTCATACTTACTTCCCATCGGACCTTTAGGTACTCTTCTGGGGCTTCAAGTTTCTCAAACTCTTCATCTTCTTTCTTCATATTCTCCAGTTCCTTCACATATAGTGCTTTCCATGATGTAGATGCATGAAAAGCATATTCAGTCTTTGTAGCTCCTTGAGGACCAAATTCTTCAAGCTCAAAAGCAGATAATTTTCCAACAAAACTACCCCTATTAACAGAAGTGTTAGGCATTGTTCTCATCTCATTAATTGCAATAGTCTTCATCTTATAAGCCGGTGGCAAAGTTCTCAATAATTTAGAAACAATCTCATTTTCACTCAGAGATCCACCAAAGTAGTGAATTCACATGACAATTTCATCAACTCTTTCCATAAAAGCAGTAATTATTTCATCTTCCTCCATTTTTAGGTTCTCATACCTCACCTAGTAACCAACAAGTTTAACAATTTTAACAGTAGGGTCACCTTCATTCAAAGACTCCAACTTATCCCATATAGATTTTGCAAATTATTTGTCTGTTAATCCCAAAACTTGGTGATTAGAAAGGGTGCTCAAAAGGGCTTCTCTATCTCTACAATCATTCTCAATGTTCTTATCCAAGTCTGTCGGAGGAGGATTCCTAGATGTCAGATCATAAGGAGTATATCCTTTCTCAGTGATCTCCCAAATCTCCTTGCTAATACATCTTAGATGAGTCTCCATTTGAAGCTTCCATACTCTGTAATTTGTTCCTTCAAGCCTAGGGTTGTCCTTCTGGTAAGCAATCGAAGTTGAATGATTATTCGCCATAGGATCTTCCTCAAATAGTTAAGCTTCTGCAAAGAGGACCAAGCTCTGATGCCAATTGTTAGGATAACTGGGGGACGACTGAGAGGGGGGGTGAATCAGTTTTCAATAGATTATGAAACTTTAAGTACACAAAACCTTTATCAGAATACATAAACCAAATACCAAAATAGTGGATATATTAATTATGCATTCACAACATATAACACCAAGATTTGTACGTGGAAAACTTGGTAAAGGTAAAAACCATAGTGGGAAGCCTACCCACAGTCAGATGATACTTCTGTAGTAAGTATGTGATTACAATAAGAGGGGCCTACACATGCAAGAAGGCCAACAATCTAGATCACACTGCTCATCACACAGGAGCCTCACTGACTACAAAAGAAATCCAAACTACAATCCAAAAATAAGAATGAACTGCAAGAATAGCATCTCCTATGCCTGAGTACAGTTCCGATTAAGCTCAATACTAGAGGTCTTAAACCTCTTACACAAACCCAATTCGATCACCTATGATCGACCAAAACCTTTGCATATGATTATAACTTTATTCGCACATAGATAATTCCATAACCCATGCCATATGATCTACAAAGAGATCTTACATCATATATATGCCAACCCAGGACCTAAATAATTAGGTCTGCCACCAAAAAGATAATATGATAAATCCATAATGTAAACCCGTAAACCAAGTTGCCCTGAGACCAAAATAACATTATCAAATCAATAAATTCAACCAATAATGCATCAGGAGCACCCACCAACACGTTGCATACACCAGTCGATAACCTAGCAGAATAGAACCAAACCTAAAATAGATCGCCATAAGCCAAGTCCAACTCCACCAATCAACTAGAATATGAACACGATAGCCATCAACATCCTAAAAACCTTCTAGAAGCTACACCAACACCACTTATCGGATTTTTCAAAAGATCTTCAATAAATCTCTGTCAGTAATACCCTTACCGGTAACCAAAAGGCTTACTAGAGAAAATGATAGCATCTGGATCACCAAATCCTGAACCAACTGAATGAGATATGCATCTAAACCACATGAATAACCAATCCAAATCATTACAAACAATCAGACCATACCCAAGAATACCGGAGACAAATCTTTTGATCAATATCAAAGTCCAACCACTCTATCGGAACCCGATAGACAACCAAAGAAGCTAGTGTTGAGATCAATGACAAACATCAATACAACACATAATCAGTTCCTCCAAATTGCCAATAATCTTCAATATGTCGGCCTTTTCTCTGGGCTATCTCCACAGCCTCCAACCGGGCATAAATTCCTCCCAACATTTCCTACACAGCAGGGTCTGCATTCCCACACACTCCACCATCCCTATTTCCTCTTTGTTTCATCTTCACATCAATCCTTTGTAGATGCAGGTCAGATTTATAATCCACCATCTCACAAAAACAAATTTAGAACAATGCAATCTTCAGAACGAAATCTTGTTCTGATACCACTTGATGCAGTCACCGATTAGCAAGAGTAAGCACAATGGAAACACAAGGATATGATGGAGGTAATTCAAAACTGGATATATTATATCATAAAAATTGATTCAAGCAACCAGTAACATCTGGGTTACAATAACCGGCTCACAAGCCTACTCAAAACATGCTCAATACAAAATAAGTTGCAACTGGGACCTCAAACTTAAGATCTAGCTTCTATGTTTTGTCTACCACCTTAGATTACATTCTAATGTTTAATCACAATAATTGATAAGATCCAAGGGATCCGGTTGGCCCAAAAAGGGATCAAATTCCGAAGAACAAGACCTAACGTGTAAAAACAACAAGGTCAGCCTCCGTTAAAGAAATTCCTCCGAAAAATCCAAAGGATGAAGTGAGAATCAAAGGGAAGGTTAGCAACATGCCAAGGAACATTAGAATCAATGCTCAAGGATCCATAAGATATGGAAGGGATCTGGTAGATCACCAATGCTAGGTCCAAGCAATCAATAACAGAAAACTATCTCAGAAACCGGTAGTGATAACTTGTCAAAAAATTATCCAAATGATCTACGGTTTGGGAATAAGGAATATGATCAAGTCTTCAAGAAAAATCCAACTCCACAGGTTCCAATGAGCCAAATTTGGGAAATACAAAAAGAAACACTGAAACTACAAACAGAAAAGAAAAACATAAGGAAATATTTTTGGTTGATGAAAGATTGCCGAGAACTGGGGATGCTCCTGCATTAGAAAGAGATATTAATCTCTTTATGGCACAAGGAATACTTAATGATGTTCAAGCTGGTAGTGATGAAGAGGAAGAAGTTGAAGGCATATTTGACCTAGAAGGTGAGCTTATAAGTGCTCTTGAAGAACTGAGAAAAGTAAAAAAAGATTTCAAAAAGTTTAAGTATGTTGCTACCAAAGAACAAGAGCTATTAAACAAATCCCTTGAGGAGTCAAAGACAACTATTTCTGATTTGAGAATCTAGTTGGAAGAATAAAAAAGAATATGTGAAGTGACAAAATCAAATTTAGAAGCCAAGGAGAAAGAGCATCAAAAGTTGGAGGAAGAGATTGTGAGTCTCAAAAAAGAACTTGAAAGGTGCAAAGATGAACTCAAAGTGAGAATCAAATATGAGAGCAGCACTAATGCACTGGACAAAATGTTGAGTAAGAAAAAGCACTCAAAGGATACAAAAGGCATTGGATTTTATGTTGGTCAATGATCTTCCAATAAAGATTCATCAAATAATGAAATACAATTTGTCTATTCAAGTAAGAATGGAATTGAATAGACCTTCATTGTCAACAAGCTCACTGAAAAGAAAACATATTCTGCTGCTACAAGAAATCAGTTGAGGAACTTGCATGCTAATCCTAAAGGAAAAGATAAGATTGATGATGGAGGCTTCACCAAGGTCAAGGATGTGAGAAGAAAGAACTTAAGAAGACCGAACTATGCTACCCCAAGGAGACAAATAAAAAAAAATTCAATAATGAGTGGTATCTACCTAGATTCCATGGCTACTATTACAAATGTAATGCATACAGGCATACAATTGTTGATTGCAGATTAATGCATAGGTCTCCTCCCTTTTTTTAAAGTAAAAATCCATTTGCAGCACTTAGGAATATGAATGTCACTTGTTATCATTGTAATGAGTATGGTCATAGGAGTTATGAATGTAGGAGAAACATATCACAACCCTACAATAGTTTTTTTAAATTCATCATTCAATGTGAATATAAAATGATATATGTGTCAAAACATGGGCCACATTGCAAAACATTGTAAGCTTAGAGATACCAAAAAAAAGAAGAAAAGGTCACCTTTGGAACCAAAGACAAAATCAAATCAGAATGTGACAGTAAAGAAGAAGAAAGAATAGAATCTATTATGGGTAGAAAAGGAAAAGGACAAAGTTGAGTCAAGTTTGATTGTTCAAACTGCCTTGCATGCTAAAAGGAAAATATTATGGGTAGTGGACAGTGGCTGCTCCAATCAAATGACTGGAGATAAGAAGAAATTAATTAAATTGGAAGACTAGAATGGTGGCTTAGTTAGATTTGGAGACAACTTGGTGCAGGAGCACCTAAGTACCTGACTGCTCAAATCCTAACAGGTATAGCATTTTGTTGCAAATTAAGCATGTGTGTTTATTTTATGCTTCTAGTAGGTTTAATAGGTTTTTTTTGTGGTGTAATAAGGTTTGGAACTCAATTGTGTTTAAGAGTTTCCAAGATTTTTGTTTTTTTCTCAGTGGGCCAAAAATGTCAATTTTGGGTCCAGATGAGCATTTTTTAATTTTTATTGTTGTAAAGCCTTGAAAGGAATTAGAGCATGTTTATTTAGTGTTCTAATGATGTTGAGTCATTGGTTTGAGTGCCAAGTCACTGGGAGTCAAAATGCAACTTTTTGAGCAACAAAAGTTGTCAAAAAAGTTGTCAAAAAGTGCAAAAAAGTGACTTTTGGTGGTTTTGGTTAGTTATAGCCTATACTTGTCCATAAAAAGGCTTCAATAAGTTGGCACATGTATAAAAACCATGTTCCCATTGTTGTATGTGCAGTTCATATTGGAAAAGTAAGAAAAATACTTGTTTTGCTCTTGTTTTCTGTGAGTTTTAACTAGTTTCCTGCACTTTTGAGAGTACAGTCCGTACCATGGCTTCATGAGTCCATACTACTCCTATTTTTAATTGGTTTAATCTCCTTTTATGTTTGAGTAGTGATTTAGAATAGGTTTTGTTTGAAGTGCTCTTAAGAGAAGCATTGTTTTGTGGTTCCAATGGAAGATCATTCATGGTCCAACTAATTTCTTCAAAGTCTCTTCATCCATGGCTTTGAGGAAGTTTGTTGGACCCTTTGTACATAATGTATCATACATCTATTTTCCTTTCCTAGCAATGCACAAGTGTTTGTAAGCCCATGGCAAGTGTGTGAAATGAGCAACTTGGCTTGGGTATTCTTAAATTTGTTGGAATGGTACTTTGCTGTTCATAGCACTGTACTTTGAAATGTTGAAGAAGAATCAAGTTGGAAAGAGTCATCATTGTATTTTACCATCCTTGTCTCTCTCATGACTTGGCTAGATGCAAGAAGCAAAGGTGTAATCAGATTGTAAAATAGTGTGTCACTGTTTCATTGTTGAAATCTCAGTGCCATCCTCCCTCAAGGATAGTATGGAATGATGGATTCCTTGTTTTTATGTATCATGGAGTGTATTTAATAGTGTTTTCAATGTTAGGAAGACAAGATACATAATCTGATTGTAAAGGACCTAAATAAGGATCCTAGAAAGGTGTATTCTCTGTCACAGTCTTATAGTGTTGTCATGCTTTGTGACATCTTTTTAAGTGCTCAAACTTACAAGATCCTTGAAGAAGATATATGTATTACTTTACCTTGTTATTAACACCTTTTGCAGGCCAGAGATAGAATGAATAAATAAATTAAAACAAAGGAAGAAAGTGTAAATAGTTTTGAGACTGTTAAAGTGCAGTGATGGCGGTTTATGAGCAACAGTCATAAGAAATCCCTTCTTATTTGCTTTGTAGGGTGTTCAAACTCATGTTAAGTCATTGTTGTATCTGCATTTGATATACCTTCATTGTATTTGGTTTACAAATATTGAAAATGTATGCAAAATACTAAAAACATCACTATCCCAGTCCTCTAGACTGTTATTTCTATGTAAGGGCAGCAACATAGCATTTGTTTGACATAATGACAATGTTCTAAGTTGGCTTTTGGATCCTTGGAAGTGTTTGATAGTTGTCATAGCAAGGTTTGAACATCTAAATCGGGTCTAGTATCATGGAGAAGATCTTCAATTTGCAAACCCTCACTAAAACATCCAAAAACCCTTGAAAAATACCTCTTTTGTGGGACAGTCCTCAAACAGTCCGTACAGTACTTGCCATAGAAAAAATCCTTGATCTTTAATCATCAAATGACTGCATCTCCAAGGGTTTTCCATGAAGTTTAACAGATTGAGCAGGGTGAACAAATTTCACTAAAAACTAGGGATAATTCTAGTAGCCTTTTTGGAGCAAATTTGACAATTTCATGAAATCGGTAAGGAAGGAGGAGTAAGTGATGGTTTCAAATCATCAAAACTGATAAGTTAAGACCTAAGACACCCTAATAAAAGCTCCTCAGCATTGCATTAAGTCATTTGATCAAAATGACCATTTGAACCTAGAAGTTGCCTTGAGTAGAACAATGCTCTTTGCACCCAACTTGGAAATTTAAATTCTTGAAAGGTGAAGGACAGTCATCACACTTTGCAGACCTGTCTATATGCTCAATCAACACATTAATATGATTTTAATCCTTAAAGGTGCAAACAAGGTTAGGTAAACCATGGTTCTCTAGCAGTTGCCCATTCCTGGAAGAGAGGAGATTCAGCCAGTTGGACAACCAAACTTGTTCATTTTTGGTGACACTTAAGAGGACCTCATTTCAGACTTGAATGCCTTAGCATGGAAGGTAAGGAGGAGTGATTTCCAATACAATAGGGTGAAAGCAGTGTTGAATAGAGAGGAGGAGATAGGAGAAAGGTTTAGAAGAATCCCATTTGTGCCTAGGGATTGATTTGAGAAGCACATTGAGAACAAAAGCCCACCAACCTCAAAGAAGACCAATTTCCATTTTTACCTCCTCATCACAACTCATCAATCAAAATCAAAGGAAAAGGTACTCTTAGCATAGATGAAAAATTAAAAGCTCATGATGCATACTATGTGGAAGGTCTAAAGCATAATTTGTTGAGTGTGAGTCAAATGTGTGACAAGGGATATAGATTTACTTTTGACTCCAAAGGATGTGAGATTAGAAGGGAAAGCAATGGAAAACTTGATGTTTAAGGCAAAGGGATAGATGAAAATGTATATAATCTTAAGGAATGCTTTGAGTCTCAATGTATGATGGGACAAGTTGATGAAACTTGGTTGTGGCATAGAAGACTAGGCCACATCAATTTCGATAACCTTGTCAGAGTAAGAAAGAAATGGTATGTATGAAGCATACCTCAAATAATTAAGCCATAAAGCACCTTTTGTGATGAGTGTCAAAGAGGGAAAAAAACCAAGGTCAACTTCAAAACAAAATAATAATCTACCAATAGGCCTTTAGAACTTGTGCATACTGATTTGTGTGGACCTACAATGACAAGAGCTCTAAATGGAGAAAGATACTTCATACTTCTAATAGATTATTTCTCGAGGATGACATGGGTCACCTTCCTGCAAGACAAATCACAAGCCTTTGAAAGATTCCAAATCTTTAGGAAGATGGTTGAGAAAGAAAGTGGATACAAGCTGAAGTGTTTAAGATCGAATCGTGGAGGTGAATTCACATCAAATGAATTTTAAGGCTACTATGAAAGGATGGAATCAAAGATAATATTCAGCTTCTAGGACACCACAATAAAATGGTGTCATGGGGAGGAAAAATAGAACAGTCAAAGAGTGGCAAGGGCTATGTTAAATGAAGCAAAATCTGCCTAATGTTCATCGGAAAGAGGCAGTTCGCACGATTATATATACACTAAATAGAGTGCAATTAAGGGTGAACAACAATATGACACCTTATGAACTATGGTATGATAGGAGACCCTCTGTCAATTATTTCAAGGTGTTTGGTAGAAAATGCTTCATCAAAAGAGATAAAGATGGATTAGGAAGCTTTGGTTCAAGAAGTGATGAAGGTATCTTCTTGGGGTACTCAAATCACAAAAGGCCTACAAATGTTTCAACAAGAAGCTAAAGAAGGTGATTGAGAGTGTACATGTAAGAGTGGATGAAGATCTACATAAAGTGAAAGAGAGCATAATAAATCAAATTGAAGAATCATATAGTGAGGATGAAGAGCAATCTGAAAGTGAACAAGAAGAAGTACCCATCAAGACTCCAAATAGATATGTGCAAAAGAATCACCTTGAAGAGCACATCATAGGCAACAAAAATGAGGGTGTACAAACTAGACTCAAATGAGGGTGTACAAACTAGAATCACCTTGATGACCCACTGTTATCAAAATTACTTAACTCAAATGCATGTAGCTTACCAATACTAGCATCCAAGGCAATTGGCATATTAGGTACAAACCTCAATTCATTGATTGCAGAGACTCGGATTGCATAGGCAGGTAGAAGGGTTCTTAACAATTTACTTGTCACATCCTTTTCTTCAATGGTTCCTCTTGCTCCTTTGATTTGATTTACAATCTCCTTTATTCTTGTACTATATTGGGTTATGTTCTCACCTTCATTCATCCTCATAGATTCAATTTGTCCTCTTAGACTATCAACTCTTGCTCTTTGAACATGTTCATCTCCTCCATATATAGATATGAGCTTAGTCCATATTGCCTTTGCATCATTGCAGCCTTCTAGATCATTAAACTCAGAATTAGTCAATGCAGATGTTATTTCCATCATTGCTTGAATACGTTCTTACTTCGCTTTTATCTCTTCCATAGTCAATGGATAGGTGCTCGGTGCAACAAATCATTCTCCAGATAGTATAAAGCATATTCTCCAACTCCTGATAGATGTAGCTTCATCCTTTTCTGCCATGTAGAGAAACTTGACTTATTCAGCTTAGGTGCATCCCTCTTATACATCTTTGGATCTTTAACTCAAGTGCCTTTAAACTTTCTTTTTGGAGTCCAAAGCTCTGATACCAATTGATAGTTCTGATACTTAATATAAGTATAGATCCAATAGCCAACAAGATTAGAGGGGGGGGTGAATCATACAAACTTAATCATCCATAAAAACATCAGATTCAACCTCAGTAACATATATCAGTCATATAATAAAAAATTGTCAAACATGCAAACTCAAAAGCATATGAACAATATAAAGCTCATAACACCAGATTTAACGTGGAAACCCAAATAGGGAAAAACCACTGTGGGATTTCGGAGCTCCTGAGAAATATACTCTTCTAGAGTATGCTCGGTTAAAAGCAAATCCTATTAAAGATTACAAAACACATTGCTAGATGTGACCCGATTAAGGGATTTCCCTCAAATCTGTTAGGATCTTCACTTTGTTAGAAGTGACCTTGTCAAAGGATTTCAAACACTCATTTAGACATAGACATAGAACTAATCTTGTCTATCTGCTGGGCATCAATACTCTGTTATTCTAATAGGTCTTCAAGCTTCTGTGCTCGGTAATCACTATGTAGCATCCCTGTGCATACACTTGCCCGCATACATTGTTTATCAACAGTTCCTTATTTATAAACAATCTTCTAACCGCTTGATCTCCTTGATCACATTTTCCATGATCAATCATAGCCATCAAATCTTCAATCTTGTCCAGGTTCATTGTATCTTTCGATCTGAAAATGTTTTACCCCACCTCAGAACTTGCACATTCACCTTCAAACTTGTGTTAGGGTAATGCGTTTTAATCTGAGCTGTAGATCTTCTTGCCGACTTTCCATTGCCTTAGATTCGTTAACAAACTTCTTCTATGGCTTGCCAATCATTGATCCACTCCAGCTCATCAGCATCTTTCATTAAATATCACATGTAAACAGTTAATGCATTCTGTTATAGCTCGGTTAAAACTCGGTGAATACTAAACTTTACTTGGTAGACGTTCTATCTTCATTAATCGACTGCGACAACCTTAGGGTTTACGGACTAGGTTCCTTAGGGTTTACCGACTAGGTTCTTTGCTTGATAACATAGTATAGTATTAACCTTTACATTTTACAACATATGTATGATGTTAAAACAATCTAAAACATCAAGATCTCATCATTGTCTGACTCGGTAGAGTTGCCCATTGAATAACTTCTCCCCTTATTCATCATATTCTTTCCTGTGTCTTTACCAACTTCTTTATAATCTTCATATCATATTTCCTAAGATATGGCAACATCATATTGAATTAGAAAATCAATTTCTTGACATCAATGACAAAATAATAATATCAAGATAGTAAAATATCTTTAATCAGTTATGTCCAAAATCATCAACAACCTTCTCAATATCCTTGTAATATTGCCAACAATCTCCCCCTTTGGCATTGATGGCAAAACCACTTGATTTGACCTTAAAAAATTTGGATTGCTATGATTCTGAAATGCTTAAATGCTCTCCCCCATACATCAGACTTCTCTTCTATTTTTAGTCTTTACTTCAATCTGTAGTCTTCTCTCAGTCTTCTCAAGTCTTCTCCCCTTTCAGTAGATCTTCTCCTT
Organism: Cryptomeria japonica; assembly: GCF_030272615.1. Taxonomy (NCBI): domain Eukaryota; kingdom Viridiplantae; phylum Streptophyta; class Pinopsida; order Cupressales; family Cupressaceae; genus Cryptomeria; species Cryptomeria japonica. The sequence continues at coordinate 8,258,061 of NC_081414.1, forward strand.
CTAGTTTCTTCTTCTTGGTCTTCTTCCCCTTTGACAACAATGCCAAAAAGAATAGAACTAAAACATAATTTCTTATTGTAAGAAGTTATTTCCTGCTGTTGTGTATCAACTGAGTCTCGGTCAGAGCATTTACAATTCCTATTCCCTGTATCATTTTCTATATTATCCCAATATTATTCCAGTACACTTTCAGAAAAACATTCTAAAGTGTATCACTCCAGCATCAGCTCCCCAAAAGATATTCAATAGAGTCATTGAAGTGATGCTTTCACCAAACTCAGTTAGTGAGTAAAAGATAGGGGTAGGACCCCTAACTTGCTTCTGAGATATTCAAAAGTGTCCTTTGGTAGTGGCTTGGTGAAGATATCAGCTATCTGCAGCTTTGTGTTAACATATTTCAACACCACTTTCTTCTCTTGAGCTTCTTCTCTAAGATAATGATAGTTGATAAATATGTGCTTTGTCTTAGAGTGCATAACAGGGTTCTTTGAAATATTAATGGCACTAGTATTGTCACAAAATATAGTTACTGGCTCGGTAACTTTCTCATTTATACCTTCGAATAGTTGTTTCATCCATGCAATGTTGGTACAATTCAATGCTGTAGCAACATATTCAGCTTCGGCTATTGACTGAGAAACACATCCTTGTTTCTTGCTAAGCCAACTCACTAGTCTTTCTCCTAAGAAGAAAGCTCCTCCACTTGTGCTTTTTCTGTCATCAATGTTGCCTACCCAATCAGCATCAGTATAAACTTTTAAATCAAAATCATTTCCTTTCTGATATACTAAGCCATAATCTTCAGTGCCTTTCAAGTATCTAAAAATTCTTTTGATTGTTGTCATGTGTATTTCTTTAGGATCTGCAGAGAATCTTGCAACAATACCTACTGCATGTGCTATATCTGGCCTGCTGTGAACAACATATTGTAGTTTTCCAATCATGGATCGGTAGAGTGTCTCATCAACAGATGCAGATTCATCATTCTTTGATAGTTTGCAGTTTGTAATCATAGGAGTACTTACTGGCTTTGAATCCTCCATTCCAAATTTCTTCAAGATTTCCTTTATGTATTTGGATTGAGTAATGAAAATCTTATTTTTCATTTGCAGTATCTGTAAGCCTATAAATCTCACCGATTAATGACATCTCAAATTCTTTGCTCATTTCATTTCAAAAGTTCTTGCATAAAGAGTCATTTCCAAAAAATATAATATCATCAACAAATATGGCTGAGATTAGTATTCCATTTTCATCATTCTTCATGTACATGTTGTTGTTCTCACTTGTCCTTATAAAACCAATCTTAATCAAATAAGAGTGCAATCTTTCATACCATGCTCTAGGTGCTTGTTTCAGACCATATAAAGCTTTGTTCAATTTACATACCTGATCTTTATTATTGTCTTCAACAAATCCTTCAGGTTGTTCAATGAAAACTTCTTCTTCTAATATTCCATTCAGAAATGAAGATTTGACATCCATTTGATATACCTTGAAGTTTTTTAAAGCAGCATATGCCAACAATGTTCTAACTCCTTCAAGTCTAGCAACAAGTGCAAAAGTCTCACCATAATCAATTCCTTCTTCTTGGGCATAACCTTTGCAAACCAATCTTGCTTTGTTCCGAATGACCTCACCTTTCTCATTTAGCTTGTTTCTGAAGATCCACTTTGTACCGATTACATTTTTGTCCTTCGGTCTTGGGACCAGTGTCCATGTGTGATTCTTCTTGATTTGATCAACCTCTTCAGTCATAGCATTTATCCAATCTTCACTGTTGAATGCCTCTTTTACTATTCTTGGTTCAAATTCAGATATCAAGCTGTAGATCTTCTTGCCGACTTTCCATTGCCTTAGATTCGTTAACAAACTTCTTCTACGGCTTGCCAATCATTGATCCACTCCAGCTCATCAACATCTTTCATTAAATATCACATGTAAACATTTAATGCATTCTATTATAGCTCGGTTACAAATCAGTGAATACTAAACTTTACTCGGTAGACATTCTATCTTCATTAACCGACTGCGACAACCTTAGTGTTTACCGACTAGGTTCCTTAGGGTTTACCGACTAGGTTCTTTGCTTGATAACATAGTATAGTATTAACCTTTACATTTTACAACATATGTATGATGTTAAAACAATCTAAGACATCAAGATCTCATCATTGTCTGACTCAGTAGAGTTTCCCATTGAATAACTTATCCCCTTATTCATCATATTCTTTCCTGTGTCTTTACCGACTTCTTTATAATCTTCATATCATATTTCTTAAGATATGGCAACATCATACTGACTTAGAAAATCAATTTCTTGACATCAATGACAAAATAATAATATCAAGATAGTAAAACATCTTTAATCAGTTATGTGCATAATCATCAACAACCTTCTCAATATCCTTGTAATATTGCCAACAAACATCTTATGTAAAGAGTTTGTTGAGAAAATGCAATCTGAGTTTGAGATGTCAATGCTTGGAGAGATGTCATATTTCCTTGGTTTGCAGATTTATTAGTTAGATAAAGGAATTTATATCTCACAAACCAAGTATGCAAAGGACATGTTGAAAAAGTTTCAAATGGAGGACAACAAACTGGTTAGTACTCCCATGGTGACAAGATGCAAATTAAGCAAGGATGATGAGTCGCCTAGTGTAGATCAAACCTTGAATAGATCCATGATTGGCAGTCTATTGTATCTCATAGCTTCAAGGCCTGATATTGTGCAAATAGTGTGTTTGGTATCTAGATTCCAAGCTACTCCAAAGCAATCACACGTAAACATTATTAGAAGAATCTTCAAATATTTGTAGGGAACACTTAGTTATGGCTTGTGGTATCCAAAGAAAGGAGATTTCACTTTACAAGCCTTTATTGATGTTGATTGGGAAAGTTGTGTAGATGATAAAAAGAGCACTAGTGGTGGAGATTTCTACCTTGGTGACAGATTGGTCTCATGGCACAACAAGAAGAAAGATTCTATCTCTCTATCCATGGCTAAAGTAGAGTATATAGTTGCTACCGCATGTTGTTCACAAGTTCTCTAGATGAACCAGACACTCAAGGACATTTGGGTGGAGTATACAGATCCAATCTCCATCAAATATGATAATTCAAGTGCAATCAACATATCCAAGCACCCTTTTATGCACTCAAGGACAAAACACATAGCAATTAAGTATCATTTTCTTAGGGAGAAGGTTGCAGAGAAGAAGGTAAAGGTTGAATATGTTCCCACAAGTGAGTAGGTTGCTAACATTTCACAACAAATCTTCCAAAGGATACATTTGAGTATCTAAGATATAAGTTGGGTGTTGTCCCACCTTCCTTCAGCACATAAACATTTTTTTGTGGGGTCTGTAGTTCAAGGGGAGCTTATTGTTTTACCACTTTTCATCCTTGAACCTCATGTTTGTCTCAGGGGGAGTTCTGAAATTTTTCTGAGCAACATCAAAATTGCCTTTTATATTGTAATAATGGTTGGGTCAGTGCAAGAAGATGAGTCCACTTTTTGATCAAAAAGTGGAAGTGTTTTCCCTAATTTTCAGGTTTTGTCTCATTTGAGCTTAAATTTTGAAATACTTGGAGATTGAATCTTGGAAAAAGTCAGTAATATAAAAGATAGATCTTTGAGTCTACTTTCCAAATATGTAATTTATTTTAATACCCACATAATAAAAAAATAACTTTTTGAATGGAGTTCTAAAAACTGTTTTAAAAATGGTTGTTTCAAGACCATACCATACATGTGTACAACCCACACTTTTTGACACAATTAAAAGTATTTTCTCAATTGATCCACATGACCCACACTTAACCTATTCATCTAATGGAACCTACAGAAAATATCAATTGACGGGCATTGTCCAAGTTGAAAATCTATAGGGGGAGAAGAAGTGTAAAGCTTTTATGGTAGGTGGTATGCAAGTTCCTTTGCCATTGTTGTCAAAGGGAGAGAATGAGTTGTCTGTGTGTTTTGGCATCAATGCCAAAGGGGGAGATTGTTGGCATTATTGTCATTGATGTATACAGGTGTTGCAGGGATGACTTGAGGATGTAGAGAAATAACAAGTGTTGCAGGTTGGAAAGTTATCATGCAGACATATCAGGATAGCAATACCAATCAAGTGTTGTGAAAGTTATCATATTAGGATAGCAATACCAATCACAATGTAAGAGCCACTTATCAAGTTAGCTGACAAATGTGACATAACAATTTTGTGTTATACCGATAGTGTTAACTACTCTGACAATCACTATGTCGGAATAGCTATGTTGACTCAAAATACCAAGGATGTGTATCGAAATAGCAATTGAGGGTGGAATGACAAATTTCCACTATGTCGATAGTGTAATCTATTCTAACGGAAGAAAATATTGAGAAGACCCCTTGGTGAGTAAATCAAAATAAAAAATACCGATATAGAGAAGGTCTTTGGAGTTTGATTTCAGAATAGCCATGCTGATGATTATTCATGTTAGGTCATTGAAACAAGTTTGTATAGATGGTATAACATCCAAAAGATAATCTGATAGTGTTAGTTGTGTTGAACACGCCACTAAGAGGGGGGGGGTGAATCAGTGGTTTTCAAAATTTAACCTTTTAATCCTAAGTGTTTGTATACCAATTAGTAGATCTAACACAAAGCAAACATACTGGTAAGATAAGAGGATGACACAAATGCAACCACACACAAAAGGAACATCACATAACACCGATGTATGAGGAAAACCTGACATGGGAAAAACCTCAGTAAGAAATGTTGTTGGAGTCTACTGCTCCAATCCAACCTCACAATGAAAACATTGGTTACAACATTTAGGACACCAACCCCTGCACTAAGCTCCAACTCAGTGATTACAATAACATATATCAATACAAAAATAATCTCTCAGTTACAAATGAGTTATGTAACCTCTACAATCTTCCTTTTGGTTTTACTCTTCTCAACCGGTCTTCTTCTGCTCTACTCTTTGTTAGTTCTTGGTTCTTCTTTCCTCTCTACTGTAACCTCACCGATTTAGCCTCTACCTCTTCTCTGTCGATAGTATTCTCTTTGATCACTACTAGTTCTCAGCTTGCCACTTTGATCTCTGTGGGTTTTCTCCTTACCGATCAAGCCTTGCATAGATCTTGCCTTGTTGGATCTTCACCGACACTCCCACTACACTAAAACACCTTCTCTGCCTTTTTGCAGGTTCTAGCACCACCAGTCTACACCACTACAAATTACTTTTCATTTTATCAGTCACTCTAACCTTGTCGGTTAAGCCTCTGCTAAACCCTCTCACTGGTTGCACCTCCAACACTCAGTCTCTATGATCTTTGATGATGTCTCTGACTAATTGTCTCTTTGTTGTATTTTCATACTCCACTCTTCAACATCCAACACCTAATCATCTAGCAACATCATCTCTTCTTTCTTTAGTCAGCATATTTATACCTGAGTTTTCCCGCCAAAATGATATTCCAACTTCCGGTACGCTAGGGTTTCTTCATCGACCTCGAGGAAAACCAAATCCAATCAGATCTCCTTCCAAAGATTGACCACCTGTAGAGGATCACTCAACTCCACCAATCACACTACTTCCAACACACATTTTCTATATTTAGCAAGCATGGCCTCTCATTCGGTCTACACTTATCAATTACCATAAATGGTTTGGCAGTTTGCTTCACCTACTTTGATCTATACCCAGATATCCTGCATCGATCAATGCGGGCCATAGATCACCTTGATCCGTCATGCCTTGAGTTGCAACTCGACCTATAATAGCCACAATCAACATTAATTTTTGGACCAAACACCAACTACCTCACCAACACACTACACCGACCTGTGCATTCTTATCACTTCAAATCCTCATGGCACCTTTGTCGGCATGCACCTCAACTTAGTCACCATGTTAGTTTAGACTCTGTCACCAACCAACACACAACCAAATTCATCTATCAGTTCTCTAACCCTGTCGGTTATACCCTAACCATTCAACCTTCAAACCTTCTCTTTGTTGTTCTATCGGTGGATCACCTTCACCGGTATCCAAACATACCAGTCCACCACATGCTCATCTTCATCAGATAGGAGGCTTTCACTTCTACATTTTGCTCACTTTTCCAATTGAGCTACTTACTGGTAATTACCTTGATGAAACCATATCATAAATCTTCAATAGTCTCCATCTGCATTTTGGATGCATTTGTTATCTGTAGCTGCTCAACCTTTCTTTCTTCTTCATTAGACCAGTTCTCCTATCGACTGGTTTGTCAAGGTGATAAACCTATCCTTCCTTCTCTATATTGACAACTCATCATGCCTACTCTAGCTGATCTAGTACATATGTCTGACTTCATTCCCCTGAGGCATCCTTGTGTTTCACTGATACATTTAGTGTGAGACTTCAACCAGCTACCATATACTTCTTTGTCTTATCCCAAAAGGTTATGATACAATCCATGCATGTTGGGGGATAATCGCCATTTATCAGTGCAAGAGGATCCTTGTCATCTGCTTTCGGCAATACACTGATATGACATTGAGCAGGTAACTATATTTTGTGACAATACTAGTGCCATTAATATTTCAAAGAACCCTGTTATGCACTCTAAGACAAAGCACATATCTATCAAATATCATTATCTTAGAGAAAAAGCTCAAGAGAAGAAAGTGGTGTTGGAATATGTTAACACAAAGCTGTAGATAGCTGATATCTTCACCAAGCCACTACCAAAGGACACCTTTGAATATCTCAGAAGCAAGTTAGGGGTCCTACCCCTATCTTTTACTCACTGACCAAGTTCAGTGAAAGCATCACTTCGATGACTCTATTGAATATCTTTTGGGGAGCTGATGCTGGAGTGATACACTTTAGAATGTTTTTCTGAAAGTGTACTGGAATAATATTGGGATAATACATAAAATGATACAGGGAACAAGAATTGTAAATGCTCTAACCGAGACTCAGTTGATACACAACAACAAGAAATAACTTCTTACAGTAAGAAATTATGTTTTAGTTCTATTCTTTTTGGCATTGTTGTCAAAGAGGAAGAAGACCAAGAAGAAGAAACTAGAAGCAGAAGATCTACCAAAAGGGGAGAAGACCTGAGAAGACTGAGAGAAGACTATAGATTGAAGTAAAGACTAAAAATAGAAGAGAAGTCTGATGTATGGGGGAGAGCATTTAAGCATTTTAGAATCACAGCAATCCAAATTTTTTAAAGGTCAAATCAAGTGGTTTTGCCATCAATGCCAAAGGGGGAGATTGTTGGCAATATTACAAGGATATTGAGAAGGTTGTTGATGATTATGGACATAACTGATTAAAGATATTTTACTATCTTGATATTATTATTTTGTCATTGATGTCAATAAATTGATTTTCTAATTCAATATGATGTTGCTATATCTTAGGAAATATGATATGAAGATTATAAAGAAGTTGGTAAAGACACAAGAAAGAATATGATGAGTAAGGGGATAAGTTATTCAATGGGCAACTCTACCGAGTTAGACAATGATGAGATCTTGATGTTTTAGATTGTTTTAACATCATACATATGTTGTAAAATGTAAAGGTTAATACTATACTATGTTATCAAGCAAAGAACCTAGTCGGTAAACCCTAAGGAACCTAGTTCGTAAACCCTAAGGTTATCGCAGTCGGTTAATGAAGACAGAATGTCTACTGAGCAAAGTTTAGTATTCATCGAGTTGTAACCGAGCTATAACAGAATGCATTAAATGTTTAGATGTGATATTCAATGAAAGAAGTTGATGAGCTGGAGCGGATCAATGATTGGCAAGTCGTGGAAGAAGTTTGTTAACGAATCTAAGGCAATGGAAAGTCGGCAAGAAGATCTACAGCTCATATTAAACCGCATTATCCTAACACAAGTTCCAAGGTGAATGTGCAAGTTTCGAGGTGGGGTAAAATGTTTTCAGATCGAAAGATACAATGAACCTAGACAAGATTGAAGATCTGATGGCTATGATTGATCATGGGAAATGTGATCAAGGAGATTAAGCGGTTAGAAGATTGTTTATAAATAAGGAACTGTTGATAAACAATGTATGTGGGCAAGTGTATGCACAGGGATGCTACATAGTGATTACCAAGCACAGAAGCTTGAAGACCTATTAGAATAACAGAGTATTGATGCCCAGTAGATAGACAAGATTAGTTCTATGTCTAGATTGTATTGAACAAATAGGAATCTGCTTTAGCATTTTAGATGTGAAGTTACAGATAGAATGTATTACTATTATTTTTGTGAAAGTGATAGGAAATCTTGTAACCGAGTGGACTTGAATATCTTATATGTAAATCCTCTAACAAGGTGACATTCTAAATGAGTGTTTGAAATCCTTTGACAAGGTCACTTCTAACAACGTGAAGATCCTAACAGATCTAAGGGAAATCCCTTAACCGGGTCACATCTAGCAATGTGTTTTGTAATCTTTAACAAGATTGGCTTTTAACTGAGCATACTCTAGAAGAGTATATTTCTTAGTGGGTCCAAAATCCCAAGTGGTTTTTTCCTATTTGGGTTTCCATGTTAAATCTGGTGTTACGAGGTTTATATTGTTCATATGCTTTTGAGTTTGCATGTTTGACAATTTTTTATTATATGACTGATATATGTTACCGAGGTTGAATCTGATGTTTTTATGGATGAATAAGTTTGTATGATTCACCCCCCCCCTCTCATCTTGTTGGCTATTGGATCTGTACTTATATTAAGTATCAGAACTATCAATTGGTATCAGAGCATCAGACTCCGAAAGGAAAGTTTAAAGGCACTTGAGTTAAAGATCCAAAGACGTATAAGAGGGATGCACCTAAGCTAAACAACTCAAGTTTCTCTACATGGCAGAAAAGGATGAAGCTACATCTATCAGGAGTTGGAGAATATGCTTTATATTATCTGGAGAATGATTTTGTTACACCAAGCACCTATCCATTAACTATGGAAGAGATAAAGGCAAAGCAAGAACACATTCAAGCAATGATTGAAATAACATCTGCATTGACCGATTCAGAGTTTAATGATCTAGAAGGATGTACTAATGCAAAGGCAATGTTGACTAAGCTCATATCTGTATATGTAGGAGATGAACATGTTCAAAGAGCAAAAGTTGATAGTCGAAGAGGACAACTCGAATCTATGAGGATGAATGAAGGTGAGAACATAACCTAGTACAGTACAAGACTAAAGGAGATTGTAAATCAAATCAAAGGACCAGGAGGAACTATTGAAGAAAAGGATGTGACAAGTAAGTTGTTAAGAACCCTTCTACCTACCTATGCAATCCGAGTATCTGCAATCAATGAACTGAGGTCTATACCTAATATGCCAGTTTCCTTGGATGCTACTATTGGTAAGCTACATGCATTTGAGTTAAGTAATTTTGATAACAATGGGTCATCGGTAAATAAAGTTGAATCTGCATTTAGTTCTTTTCATCTGAATGAATCTAATGATTACAACGAAATAAAGTATAAGTACTCTGAAGGAGATCATAGTGGAGCAAGTGAAATATTTCGTAAGAACATGGAGGAGGTACACAAACTGTATGAAGAAATCAAAAACCAAGAAGAATTTGAAGCACTATTGGCCAAAAGGTTACCAAGAGGCAAAGGTAAGTATAAAGGAAAACTACCCTTGAAATGTTTCAATTGTGATAAGATTGGACATATGGCTTCTAACTGTCCTGACAAAGATTTCACTGAAAAGAGAGATTATCAAGGTGACAGATAGAAAGATAATCATTATAGAGGACACTGAGACTTCAGAAGAAGAGATAGAAAGACCTGCTTAATTGCTGATGAGGAATCTGAAGATGATAAATCAGATGAGACTGATATAGAGGAAGTTGTTTATGTGGCTATCAAGGATGGATCAGATGAAGAAAGGTATGAAGAAAAAACCCTAATATCTCACATAAACACTAATGATTCTTGGATTATAGATAGTGGATGCTCACATCATATGACAGGAGATAAACACAAGTTTGTTATGTTATAAGATTATGATGGAGGCTATGTTAGATTTGGTAATGATGCAGCATGTCCAGTAAGAGGTAAAGGATCCATAACACTTCTTGATAATGCAAGATGCAATGATGTTGATTGGGTTGAAGGTTTGAAATACAATTTGTTGAGTGTAGCAGAGCTAAACAACACAGGTTACCGAATAGAATTTCAGAAAGGAATTGTCAAAGTTCATGACAAGAATGGAAAGTTAGCTGCTACCGGGACACAAACAAAAGGTAATACATTTCACCTTGACTCTACTCACAACAAGTGTTTGCATGCAAAGCTTTATAACACCTGGTTATGGCATAAAAGGTTTTGTCATGTTAATTTTGATAATCTGATCAAGATAAGTAAGAAACACAGAGTAAGAGGTCTACCAAGTCTTGAAAAACCTGAGAATGCTATGTGCCGAGGATGCCAAATGGGTAAGATGACAAGATCCAGCTTTACAAGTAAGTCCTACACTTCTAAGGGAATTTTAGATCTTGTGCACACTGATCTTTGTGGTCCTATGAAAGTTCAAAGTTATTATGGTGATAAGTATTTCATATTATTTGTGTATGATTATTCAAGGATGATATCAGTAATGTTTTTAAAAGAAAAATCAGAAGCTTTTCAAATGTTTAAGTGGTACAAGGCTAGAGTTGAAAATGAAAAAGGAAGACAACTGAAATGTCTTAGATCAGATAGAGGAGGAGAGTTCACATCTGATGATTTCAACCTATTTTGTAATGATCATGGTATTAAAAGACAAGTCTCTGCACTGAGAACTCCACAGCAGAATGGAATAGCTGAAAGAAGAAATAGATCTATTGTGGATTGTGCTAGAACATCGATGATTGAGAAAAAGGTTTCACAAACATTTTGGAGAGAAGCAATAAGCATAGTTGTTTACACCTTGAACCGAGTTCAATTGAAGAAAGGTACCTTGAAGACACTTTATGAAATCTGGTATGGCAAGAAACCTAATGTAAGTTATTTTAAGATCTTTGGAAGTAAATTCTATGTTCATAAAGATGATAGAAATGGCAAGTTTGATCAGAAAAGTGAAGAAGGAACATTTCTAGGATATCCTTCTAGAAGCAAAGCATTTAAATGTCTGATCAAATCATCTAACAAAATAGTAGAAAGTGCAAATGTGAAAATTGATGAATTTGCAGAAAGAACTAATGAAGGAAATTCCAAAGAACTAGAAGACTATGATGAATTTGTCTATGTGCAACTGAGAAGTCCTACCAAGATAACTGTTGAAGGAAATGAGGAAGATATCCAGTTACCGAGTGATGAAGAGGATCATACAAAGCCTACCGAGCCTATATTAGCCAAATATGTCAGAAGACACCATGCACCAAGTCAGATTATAGGAGATAAGAATGATCTAGTGATGACAAGGAACAAACTGAGATAGAACACATGCTTGATATCTGAATTTGAACCAAGAATAGTGAAAGAGGCATTCAACAGTGAAGATTGGATAAATGCTATGACTGAAGAGATTGATCAAATCAAGAAGAATCACACATGGACACTGGTCCAAAGAATGAAGGATAAAAATGTAATCGATACAAAGTGGATCTTCAGAAACAAGCTAAATGAGAAAGGTGAGGTCATCCGGAACAAAGCAAGATTGGTTTGCAAAGTTTATGCCCAAGAAGAAGGAATTGATTATGGTGCGACTTTTGCACCTGTTGCCAAACTTGAAGGAGTTAGAACATTGTTGGCATATGCTACCTTCAAAAACTTCAAGGTATATTAAATGGATGTCAAATCTACATTTCTGAATGGAATATTAGAAGAAGAAGTTTTCATTGAACAACCTGAAGGATTTGTTCAAGACAACAATAAAGATCAGGTATGTAAATTGAACAAAGCTTTATATAGTCTGAAACAAGCACCTAGAGCATGGTATGAAAGATTGCACTCTTATTTGATTAAGATTGGTTTTATAAGGACAAGTGAGAACAACAACATGTACATGAAGAATGATGAAAATGGAATACTAATCTCAGCCATATTTGTTGATGATATTATATTTTGTGGAAATGACTCTTTACGCAAGAACTTTCGAAATGAAATGAGCAAAGAATTTGAGATGTCATTAATCGGTGAGATAAAGTATTTTATAGGCTTATAGATACTACAAATGAAAAATGAGATTTTCATTACTCAATCCAAATACATAAAGGAAATCTTGAAGAAATTTGGAATGGAGGATTCAAAGCCAGTAAGTACTCCTAAGACTACAAACTGCAAACTATCAAAAAATGATGAATCTGGATCTGTTGATGAGAAACTCTACCAATCCATGATTGGAAAACTAAAATATGTTGTTCACAGTAGGCCAGATATAGCACATGCAGTAGGTATTGTTGCAAGATTCTCTGCAGATCCTAAAGAAATACACATGACAACAATCAAAAGAATTTTCAGATACTTGAAAGGCACTGAAGATTATGGCTTAGTATATCAGAAAGGAAATAATTTTGATTTAAAAGTTTATACTAATGCTGATTGGGCAAGCAACGTTGATGACACAAAAAGCACAAGTGGAGGAGCTTTCTTCTTAGGAGAAAGACAAGTGAGTTGGCTTAGCAAGAAACAAAGATGTGTTTCACAGCTGAAGTTGAATATGTTGCTACATCACTGAATTGTACCAACATTGCATGGATCAAACAATTGTTGGAAGGTATAAATGAGAAAGTTACCGAGCCAGTAACTATATTCTATGACAATACTAGTGCCATTAATATTTCAAAGAACCCTGTTATACACTCTAAGACAAAGAACATATCTATCAAATATCATTATCTTAGAGAAGAAGCTCAAGAAAAGAAAGTGGTGTTGAAATATGTTAACACGAAGGAACAAATAGCTGATATCTTCACCAAGCCTCTACCAAAGGACACTTTTGAAAATCTCAGAAGTAAGTTAGGGGTCCTACCCCTATCTTTTACTCACTGACCAAGATCAGTGAAAGCATCACTTCGATGACTCTATTGAATATCTTTTGGGAGTTGATGCTGGAGTGATACATTTTAGAATGTTTTTCTGAAAGTGTACTGGATTAATATTGGGATAATACAAGAAATGATACAAGGAACATGAATTGTAAACTGTAAGGAAGTTAAGTAGCGAAAACAACTTCCTACACTAACCTTGAGAGGAGGGTAATGCAAAACTTTTTCAGATCGTTACAACAGTTACAGAAAATAGAAATAGATATAATAGCATTCATACCACAACACAGTAATTTACGTGGGGAAAACCCTTTCGGGAGAAAAACCCCACACTCCAAAAGCAGCTCAATATTTTATTCAGCAATCAAAAATAGATTACAACATACTTGCAGAGCAAGCTCTTCGCAGGAGTACCACTAATCAAAGATTCAGAGGCAACTCAATAGCCATAAGACTCTTACACCCAACGTCTATCTCACACACCTCATAAATAGAAGATACAATACAAGAAACCGTCAAACGGTATTACAAAACCATGGGCTAAAACCACCCAATAAGGTGTAGCCGACCTTATCTCCCTTCTAGATGCCCTATGACATGTTAAAGCACACATCAACACGTGTCGCTCCCTTTTATAGCTCATTTATGTATCCGATACAAATTATTTTTCCTATTTCAGGAGTACAAACTTCCGGAGGCCATAACTTGAGAACCGGGTGTCCGATTGACGAACCATTTGAAGCGCCAGAAAGCTTGCGAAATGCTCTATCACCTCGTAACCAGCTGCGCGGGTTATGGCCACTTTTCAAGGCATTTCGGAGCCTCTAAAGCCCCCAAAATTAAGTTTAAACATTTTATTGCACCCCTCCAAGACAAAAAATTTAATATCTTCAAAACTAGCTGTGACCTTGCGACGCAACTTTACCGGAATGCTTATCTAGCCAACCAGAAGCTTCAGGGATAGTTTCGCACCATTTCGTGCTCAAATGAAAACTTACTATAAATAGTAACCTCGCATAAATGCAAGGTTGAGACACCATTTTTCTCAACAAATCTCCCACTTGTTGAACACCTTGCAAGAGCGGAAGGGAATGTCAACATAATGAATCAATTGCTAGGGGCCATAAGGCCCATAGACTCTGAACACCATCTGAACTTCTCTGTGCTCACAGCCTTAGTTAAAGCATCTGCAACATTCATCAAGGTTTCCACCTTAACCAGCTTCACCCTACCATCTTCGACCATATCTCTAACAAAGTGATACTGAACATCAATATGTTTGGTCCGGGCATGAAATGTCGGGTTCTTAGCTAGGCTAATTGCACTCTGACTATCACAGTAAACTGTCACTGTACCTTGTTTTATTCCAATATCCGAACACAGTCTCTTAAGCCAAATGGCCTCTTTACAAGCATGAGTAGCTGCCATATACTCTACTTCAGTAGTGGATAGAGCAACCACAGCCTGTCGCTTACTCATCCAACTAATTGCACCACCAAACAAAGTAAACACATAAGCACTGGTGGATCTTTCGCTATCAATATCACCTGCCCAATCTGAATCCACATAACCATGGATATCAAGGGAAGTCATGTCTCCAACTGAATTACCATGATAACACAAAGAATACTTTGAAGTACCCTTCAAATATCTGAAGACTCTTTTGACTGCATCCCAATGAACTCTACCAAGATTAGACATATATCTAGAAAGTACTCCCACTGCTTGGGCAATGTCTGGTCTAGTACAGACCATAGCATACATCAATCTTCCAACCGCACTCTGGTAAGGCACTCTACTCATGTCTTCCATCTCCAATGGGGATGTAGGACAATCTAAAACAGATAGTTTCATTCCAACTGTAAAAGGAACACTCAATGGTCTACAATTCTGCATGTTGAACCTCTGTAACACTGAATTCACATACTTACTCTGGCCTAGCCATAGCTTTCTGTTCACCCTATCTCTTCTAATTTCCATCCCAAGAATGTGCTTTGCTGCACCAAGATCTTTCATTTCAAATTTAGCAGCGAGCTGAGACTTCAGTTCTGAAATCATACCTTTCCCTTTACCAATGAATAACATATCATCAACATACAATGCAATGAATAAGAAATGATCACCATAAGATTTATAATAAACACAGTGATCTGATTTAGAACGTTCAAATCCCAAACTCAACACATATGTATCAAATTTCTGGTACCACATCCTAGGACTTTGTTTGAGGCCATACAAAGATTTCTTCAATTTACAGATCAAATTACTTTTGCCTTTCACCACATAGTGCTCCGGCTGTGTCATATAAATATCTTCCTCCAAATCACCATGAAGGAAAACAGTTTTCACATCCATTTGCTCAACCTCTAAATCATAAGCAGTAGCAATAGAAAGCAAAAATCTAATGGACGTCATTTTTGCAACAGGAGAAAATATCTCACCGTAATCAACACCCTCAACCTGAGAGTAGCCTTTTGCAACCAACCTTGCTTTATACTTCTCAATGCTTCCATCTGAACCAATCTTTTTCTTGAACACCCATTTACAACCAACAGGTTTTCGTCCTTCAGGCAATGGTACAAGATCCTATGTATCGTTCTTTTTCAAAGCTGCCATTTCTTCCTCCATAGCAATCTTCCAGGATTCTGCATCATTCATACCTAATGCCTCTTCTACAGACTTGGGTTCATCCACACTAGTATTCTGAGCAAAAATACATCTCCAATCATCAGGTGAATACCTTTCAGATGGTTGTCTATGTCTTGTAGACCTTCGAACAAGCTGAGTTGGAGGTTCTTCCTCCTCTTCTGAAGATTCAGAGCTAGATGAGCTCTCCTCAACTTCTTTCCTATCTAGGGGTCTCGACTCTTTCAGGTGTAGAAGGAAGTTGAATCACATCTTCTTTTTTAGTCTGTTCTAGCTGCAATGTAACAAAAGGAGACTTAATTTCTCTAAAAATAACACTTCTACTGTGAATTACCTTTTGTGCAACAGGGTCCCAAAGCTTGTATCCTTTCACACCATAACTATACCCGATGAAGATACATTTCACAGCCTTGTTCTCCAACTTTGTTTGCTTCTCCTTTGGCACATGTGCATATGCCTCGCAACCAGAAACTCTAAGATGTCTCAATGAAGGCTTGTGACCTAACCATGCTTCCATAGGCGTTTTATCAACAAGAGCTGATGTAGGAGACCTGTTAATCAGGTAGCAAGCAGTGGCAACAGCTTCAGCCCAAAACTTTTGTTCGAGACCAGCACCACTCAACATACTCCTAGCCTTCTCCATCAGTGTCCTGTTCATTCTTTCTGCAACTCCATTCTGCTGTGGAGAATACGGAGTTGTCTTCTGCCTGTTAATTCCACAGTCTTTACAAAATCTATCAAAATCATTAGAGCAAAACTCACTGCCATTATCAGTTCTCAAACATTTTATTTTCTTTCCAGTCTGCAACTCAACCATTGCTTTAAATTCTTTAAAACGACTAAAAACTTCAGATTTACTCTTTAGAAAATATACCCATGTCCTTCTACTAAAATCATCAATAAATGAAACATAATATGTGGATTTTCCAATCAAAGAGACATCTACTGGACCAAACACATCAGAATGGATAAGATCCAAAACACCACAAGTTTTATGAGAACTCGAGTAAAACTGAACGCGGTTTTGTTTTCCATAAATGCAATGCTCACAGAAATCAAAGTCAAGATTACAATCATTCAAACCTTCAACAAGGTTTTTATTTTTCAAGGTCCTTAGACCCTTTTCTCTAATGTGGCCAAGTCTTTGGTGCCATAACATAGTCTTCTCTGCAGGTAACTTTGCTTCAGACGAAAGAGCACCCTTAGGTACCCAAAAACCATTTCCATCTGCTGAAGGTGAAACCTTCAAATCTTCCAGTGAAGTATCCGCAAATTTACTTTTTACAGAAGTGCTATTACACTCAACAGTGTATGCTTTAAGCTTATACAAAGTGCCAAACCTGACACCTCTAGCAACTACCATAGCACCCTTAATCATCTTACATCCTGCTTCAAAAAAGACTACCTGTACACCTACATCTATCAGTTTGCTCACAGATAATAGGTTTCATTTTAATCCAGGGATATGCAGCACACCATTAATCCTTTTTATTCTACCATCAGAAAACCTGATTCTAACTTTACCTCGACCAACAATGTCTAGAGGTGAATCATCACCCAAGTACACCTTACCTCCATTAAATCCTTCATATTCAGAAAACCAATCTCTATTGGAAGTCATATGAAAAGATGCACCTGAGTCAATTAGCCAGGCATCATTACCTGCATGAGTCACCAAAGCCACAATAAATGCATCGCCATCTTCCTTGTCAGACTCAGAATCAGAATCGAACTTTTTCTTTTTCTTCTTCTTCTTTTCTTCTTTGCAATCCTTACGGATGTGACCCAGTTTACCGCAATTCCAACAAATGACTTTGGACTTTCCAGGAGATTTCGATCTCCCTTTGGATTTGGACTTGTCGCGCTTCTCATTCTTCTTGCCTTTCTCCTTAGGTCTTCCACGAATGGTTAGGGCTTCCTTTGAACTGATGGATACCTTCCTTCGCATCTCTTCACTGAGTAGGGCACCCACCACGTCTTCAGATTTCAAAACAACAGAAGTACTACCGATAGCCATAACAAGAGAATCCCATGAATCAGGCAAAGAACAAAGCAAAATCTGACATTTCTCCTCCTCGTCCATCTTAACACCGATGGATACTAATTGAGCCACCAACATATTGAATGCTTCCAAGTGGTCTGCAATTCGTCTACCCTCTTCCATCTTCAAGTAATACAATTTCTTTCTTAAGAAAATTTGATTTAATAAAGATTTCACTTGATACATCTCACCAAGCCTAGTCCATAGCTTCTTTGCAGAGTTTTCTTCATGGACATTGATCAGAACAAAGTCTGCCAGGCACAGTCTGATTAGACCCTTGGCTTTTCGGTCCATAACATCATACTGAGCTGCTGCAGTAGGATCTGAGGGCCTTTGGACATTCACATCAACAACATCCCAAAGATCTCGATCTATTAGCAGATCTTCCATCTTCAGCTTCCACATCTCAAAATTACTTCCATTAAATTTCTCCACCTCTATTCTCCCTGACGAACTCGCCATCTAAATATTCCTACAACAAGATCAAAAAGTGTCTTCGGCACAAGCTCCCACTCAAATCTGGATTAGTTCAAAAAACCCAACTGCCCACAATTGAAACCAAAGGTGATCAGGCTCTGATACCACTTGTAAGGAAGTTAAGTAGCGGAAACAACTTCCTACACTAACCTTGAGAGGAGGGTAATGCAAAACTTTTTCAGATTGTTACAACAGTTACAGAAAATAGAAATAGATATAATAGCATTCATACCACAACACAGTAATTTACGTGGGGAAAACCCTTTCGAGAGAAAAACCCCACACTCCAAAAGCAGCTCAATATTTTATTCAGCAATCAAAAACAGATTACAACATACTTGCAGAGCAAGCTCTTCGCAGGAGTACCACTAATCAGAGATTCAGAGGCAACTCAATAGCCATAAGACTCTTACACACAACCTCTATCTCACACACCTCATAAATAGGAGATACAATATAAGAAACCGTCAAACGGTATTACAAAACCATGGGCTAAAACCACCCAATAAGGTGTAGCCGACCTTATCTCCCTTCTAGATGCCCTATGACATGTTAAAGCACACATCAACACGTGTCGCTCCCTTTTACAGCTCATTTATGTATCCGATACAAATTATTTTTCCTATTTCAGGAGTACAAACTTCCGGAGGCCATAACTTGAGAACTGGGTGTCCGATTGACGAACCGTTTGAAGCGCCGAAAAGCTCACGAAGTGCTCTATCACCTCGTAACCAGCTGCGTGGGTTACGGCCACTTTTCAGGGCGTTTCAGAGCCTCTAAACTCCCCAAAATTAAGTTTAAACATTTTATCGCACCCCTCCAAGACGAAAAATTTAATATCTTCAAAACTACCTGTGACCTTGCGACGCAACTTTACCGGAATGCTTATCTAGACAACCAGAAGCTTCAGGGAGAGTTTCGCACCATTTCGTGCTCAAATGAAAACTTACTATAAATAGTAACCTCGCATAAATGCAAGGTTGAGACACCATTTTTCTCAACATAAACAAATGCTCTGACCGAGACTCAGTTGATACACAACAGCAAGAAATAATTTTTTATAGAAACAAATTATGTTTTAGTTCTTTTCTTTTTGGCATTGTTGTCAAAGGGGGATAGGACTACCAGGGGGAGAAGACCTACCCAGGGGGAGAAGACTAAAGGAGGAGAAGACCTGAGAAGACTGAGAAGAAAGACTACAGATTGAAATAAAGACTGAAAATAGAAGAGAGTCTCACGTATGTGGGAGAGCATTTCAGCATTTCAGAATCACAGCAATCCGAATCTTTTAAAGTTCAAATCAATTGGTTTTACCATCAATGCCAAAGGGGGAGATTGTTGGCAATATTACAAGGATATTGAGAAGGTTGTTGATGATTATGGACATAACTAATTAAAGATGTTTTACTATCTTGATATTATTATTTTGTGATTGATGTCAAGAAATTGATTTTCTAATTCAGTATGATGTTGCCATATCTTAAGAAATATGATATGAAGATTATAAAGAAGTTAGTAAAGACATAGGAAAGAATATGATGAATAAGGGGATAAGTTATTCAATGGGCAACGCTATCGAGTCAGACAATGATGAGATCTTGATGTTTTAGATTGTTTTAACATCATACATATGTTGTAAAATGTAAAGGTTAATACTACACTATGATATCAGGCAAAGAACCTAGTCGGTAAACCCTAAGGAACCTAGTCCGTAAACCCTAAGGTTATCACAGTCAATTAATGAAGACAAAATGTCTACAGAGTAAAGTTTAGTATTCACCGAGTTTTAACCGAGCTATAACAGAATGCATAAAATGTTTACCTGTGATATTTAATGAAAGAAGCTGATGAGCTGGAGCGGATCAATGATTGGCAAGCCGTGGAGGAAGTTTGTTAACAAATCTAAGGCTATGGAAAGTCGGCAAGAAGATCTACAGCTCATATTGAACCACATTACCCTAACACAAGTTCCAAGGTGAATGTGCAAGTTTCGAGGTAGGGTAAAACATTTTCAGATCAAAAGATACAATGAACCTAGACAAGATTGAAGATCTGATGGCTATGATTGATCATGGGAAATGTGATCAAGGAGATTAAGCGGTTAGAAGATTGTTTATAAATAAGTAACTGTTGATAAACAATGTATGCGGGCAAGTTTATGCACAGGGATGCTACATAGTGATTACCGAGCATAGAAGCTTGAAGACCTGTTAGAATAACAGAGTATTGATGCCCAATAGATTGACAAGATTAGTTCTATGTCTAGATTTTATTGAACAAATAGCAATATGCTTTAGCATTTTAGATGTGAAGTTGCAGACAGATTGTATTACTGTTATTTTTGTGAAAGTGACAGGAAATCTCTTAACTGAGTGGACTTAACAGTATTATATGTAAATTCTCTAACAAGGTGACATTCTAAATGAGTGTTTGAAATCCTTTGACAAGGTCACTTCTAAAAAAGTAAAGATTCTAACAGATCTGAGGGAAATCCCTTAACTAGGTCACATCTAGCAATGTGTTTTGTAATCTTTAATAGGATTGGCTTTTAACCGAGCATACTCTAGAAAAGTATATTTCTTAGTGGGTCCAAAATCTCACAGTGGTTTTCCCTATTTGGGTTTCCACGTTAACTCTGGTGTTATGAGGTTTATATTGTTCATATGCTTTTAAGTTTGCATGTTTGACAGTTTTTTATTATATGACTGATATATGTTACCGAGGTTGAATCTGATGTTTTTATAAATGAATAAGTTTGTATGATTCACCCCCCCCCCTCTCATCTTGTTGTCTATTGGATCTGTACTTATATTAAGTATCATAACTATCATCTACCAGTGGGAGATCTTATATATTGCCTTCTTCTCAAGTTTGTGCTATCGGTGAAGCTATCTTCTCCCAACTTTCCTTTACCTTTTAGATCAGTATTGTTTCTCCTTGCGGTTAGGCCCAATATGGAAAGCTAATGTACTGAGAGGGGAGGGGTGAATCAGTACTTCAAAATATTTCTCCAATATTAACTTTACTGTTATGCATAAACTGAATAGTGCAGTAACATAATATAAAGATAAAACAAATATATAACAATCATACATGATTCACTCCATAACACATATATTTTGGTTACGCAGAAAATCTTAGTTAGAGAGAAAAAGTGTGGTGGGGATGGCACCCCCAACTTCACTACTGCAATAAAAAAGGTTGCTCGATTAGAGCTACATGTTTAGCTATTTCTAATAGCTTACCCTGTTAGGAGTATCAAGATCTGTTAGATCTACCTTGCTAAAGGATTTTACAACACTTAATCTAAATGTTGCACCTAGTTAGAGGCTTTCCAATTTATAGACTTGATTAGAGTCTTTTACCTTGTTAACGGTTTCTCTTATAACTTCAAAATATTACTATAAAATTATTACAAATATCTACAACTTTACATTTGGAATGTTATAGCAGATTCTATGTGCTCAGAATAAGATTACCTTGCTTATAACATACCTCGGTAACCCATATAGTAACTCGGTAAACCCTTCTATTTACTTTGTTATTTGACTGTTCTCTGAAATCCTTCTTGGTGACCTTTGTGTCTCTGTAATAGTCATAACACTTCATGCTTTCACATGTCTTGCTTCATATATTTCTATATCTTCCTTTCTGTCAAGCTACATGTATATATCTGATCTTGATCCATGTTGTATAAATAGATCTATTATGTTGGTGATCCATTCATTGCTTCGATCTTACAAACATGTTTTATTGAATGAATAACCATGCAAAATATTTCATTGTTAGATGACCTCAAAATCATACACAATCTTTAAGTACAATTTCCAATGTGATAAAGGTTATGTTTGCCTCTATCTTGTAACATGTTTTCATATGTATGTCCAAGTTTGATGAATCTGGTAACATGTTTCACTCGGTGCATATCAAATTGGTGTGTCATCTTTGTTGCTTGGTAGACAACTCGGTGTATACTATGTTCTAAGACTACTTTCTTCTGTAACCGACTAGACTATGCATACCGACTGAATATTTTGGTAGAGATAACCGACTAGAGAATATAGAATAACTTTGAACATAAAACTAATGGCAACTTGATAAGTAGTAACAATCTCCCCTTTTGACATTAGTTGAGATGTTTGACAAAAACTACTTTCAAAGTTATAACTCAATAATCTATATACTTGCAAAATTTGACTATACTGACAGTATATACAATAGTCAATGAAATAATATATCCAGATATACTCCCCTTATCAATATTCTGTACAAAACTCTGATTTTGCATGCTCGGTGATCAATGTTCTGTGTGCTACACTTGTGCTTTGCTTACTATTTTGTTCACTAGTCTTGGGTACTCTGCTTACTCTACTCGGTATACTCCCCTTGTATACTATACTCATTTTGTTTGATATTATACTTTGATGCTTTGAATACTATATCACTCCCCTAATATTGTATCACTCCCCCTTTTTGACAAATAGCAAAATTTAATTACCATTCGGTGGTGGCAACTAGTCAAAAATGGATTTGTACTTGGTCCATGCTTCGGTGAGAGCGATAGAGAGTGCATCCTTTACACTGTCCATTAAAGAATTCTGGGCTTGAATATCAGCCAATAATGATATTAAGCCATCTAAAGTGCTTCCCTCTTGTGTGGTAGATAAGGAGGTGGCTCGGTTGATCTGTTCTTGGACAGATGAAAGATGAGGAAGGAATAATGTCTAAAGTGTCATTATGTCCATCCTGATCTTGTGTTCTTCATTTCTTAGGTCCAATTGTTGAGCCATGAGTTGTTGTAACTTTGTACAAAAAATTTGAACTGAATTTGGCTCTATGGTCAACTTATTTGAGAGATCGGTGATCTCTTTCTCAATTGCTTTTGTTTTATTTTTGTTCTTGGACAGATGAAAGATGGGGAAGGAATAATGTCTAAAGTGTCATTATGTCCATCCTGATCTTGTGTTCTTCATTTCTTAGGTCCAATTGTTGAGCCATGAGTTGTTGTAACTTTGTATAAAAATTTTGAACTGAATTTGGCTATGTGGTCAACTTATTTGAGAGATCGATGATCTCTTTCTCAATTGCTTCTATTTTATTTTTGATGTCTTTAATGAATAAAGAAAATGTATAGAGTTTCTAAAATAAATAAAGAATGTTCTTGAGTTGAGGAGTCAACTCAGCAATAAATTTGACAAGTTTAACTTTGCCAATAGCTATAGCTTTCTGTACCTCTTCTATCATTTTTGTAGTGAACTCCTTGTCTTTTAGCTTGCTCAAATATTCTGATGCATCTACTCCACATGTCTCTATCTTTGTTAGGAGTTCATCTAGTCGAATGTGGATGACTGCATCTGTTGACACTGTAGCTTCAGGTAGCATATCTATTAAGAGTGCTTTCACCTTCTGAAGTACTTTATTTTTCTTTTGAATCGCCATTTGCTTCTCTTGTTTGGCCTTTGCTTTGCATAGTTCACTGAAATCAATGAGTGCTTGCCCCTTTAATTTTTATATGTCTACATTGGGCAACACTATTAGTTTGGATAAATCAACTTTAAAACTATGCTTTTTCATCTTCTTTTCTTTACCTTTCACCGATTGAAATAAGACAATGGCTTGTGAGGCTTGATGACCCTCAGTGGGTTGCTTGGTAGAGGCAACACTTTGGTCAGTTTCATTAGCCTCTATAGAGTCCTTTGGTGTCTTGGTACTTGGTGTCTCAGTTACAACATTTTTAGTGCTAGAAGGTGCTTGAGACGTCTGTTCTTGAGTAGTACCTTCTCCTATTGTAGACTTGTGACCTTCGGTGCCTGTATCTATATCCTAAGGGGTTTCAGTTGAGACAGGTTGATTGACTGGTAGATAAGGCTGAACTTGTTCCAATACTGATTCACTGGATACAAGTTTTGCATATGCATTGCCTTCTATCATTTCCTATTCTAGTACCTCTGTATCCATAATATCTTCATCTATTTGAATGTTGTCAGCAGGGTCTTGCTTAGTGACATCAATAATTTCAACTTCAGCTTGTTCACCGGCATCCTTGATTTTAAATATTTCCTGCCACTTTGCTTTTGTTTCATTTTCCACTTCAATATATAGCCCATTCATCAGTTTTAAGGCTCTTTGTTTGACAAGAAACTTTGTGTTGTAGGTAGTCAGATGTTCTTTTATTTCAACTATTGACATGTCAGGAAAGAGATGTACCAGACTTCTTTCTCTGATCTGTTTCTCTGAGTCCATTGCATACTTCCACCTATTGTCTATATGTAAATATAATTCATTTGGAAGTGACTTAGATAGTTCCAATGGAACCAACCGGAATTTTAGAAGTGTGCAGATGACAACTTCTTCAATTTGTCTCTTTTCATCATTATTTCTAGTTTCATACTTAACATGTCTAAATCCTCCAAATCCACCATATTCTTTTAGATTAGCACAAAAAATTTCAACACTATGTACATTTACCTTCTTGCTCTTGACAATCTGAAATTTGCTCGCATCCTCAGATTTGGTGTCTCTAGACTCTTTTGCCAAAATGAGTCTTTCAGTAGTCTTCTTGTAGGTCTTTGTTACCTTGGGAATAGTAACACTCTTTTTTTTCTTACTCAATGAAGCTACAGATGCTCTAGTGTTAGGTCGCTTTACTGGTGGAGTCAGTGAGGCCTTTGATGAATCCAGTTTCTTTCTTTTCAACACTTTTCCCTTACGCAATTCGGTGCTCAGTGTTATAGCTGCCTCTTGGGCTTTAGATTCCTCTTCGGTAATGGTTATAGTGCCTTTGATAGGTGTGGAGGAAGAGTCTTCTCCTAATTTCTCCGATAATGCCTTGATCATCTGTGTTGCCTTTCTTGTAGCTTTGGGTACTACAATTCTCATCTTTACTTTTTCCTTCACTTCTTCATAGGTTCCATACCTCAGCTCGGTAGCATGCCTTGGTAATGTAAGAAATGCATCAATTTGTTGTTGTGTGATGTCAAAATCAATCTCATAACCCATAGGTGACAAAGATTGAGTCCTCGGTTCCACAGCATTCACATAACAATAATCAGTGTCAACTTCAAAACATATGTCATTTTTGTATTTCTCCACTAGCTGGGGTGGAATCCGGTACTTGTTATGTATTTTCTCTTGAAATTTTCTGAAGTAATCATCCATAATATCATTAAAATTATCACCTAACTTCTTGATGAAGTCATTGATCTGATGGTTGATTGGTCGGTGTAGTTCCCAAACAACTTTACCGACTGATGGAAAGAATTTTTCAAAATAGAAAAACATGCATACAAGTAGTGATCCAAACTTTAGTGTATTAGCTGAGTTGTTCTTCTTCGGCTTCCTGATGGTGTTTAGATTCTTAAATAGGTTTTTCAGCAACACCTCACAAAGATCAATTTTCATTCCCTTTTTCACAATTTTATATGCTAGGTCTACTGCTGCACATGGTACACTGTTTTCCCTTGTCAATTAGAAGAAATAGTAACCAACTACTCTAATGGCAAATTTTAGTTCTGCATCAGGGACATTGTTTAATTTCAGTCCTCTACAATCTGATTCCACTCCGGTTAAACTAATCAATTCCTTCTATGATATCATCTTTTGAGCTCGAGCATGATCATAGATAGGTTAATCGGTAATAAGATAGATGATTTCCTTGGTAATCTTAAACAGTTGCTCTTCTAACCACATGAAATCATCGTGAACTCTACTCAAAACAAACTTGGCCCATTGGGGTTTGAACACATGGGGATAGTTTAGGGCTTCAGTTAATCCCTTGATCTTAATGTGCTCATACTTGCTATTCAATTTACCATCTGTGCACAATTCATCATAGGTGTCTTTGATTTCAACGTGACCGAGTTCTTCAACACGACATTTGGTGAAGAATATCACATCCTCGACTAATAACACTCTATTCTGGATGAGTGAAAATGCAGTTTTGTCATCCAGTTTAGATGCAACTTTGGGAGTCAAAGAGTATTTTAGTGAGGGCTTCTCAACATTCTTGACAACAATGGGATCTTGGATCTTAGGTACCATTAGTAGATTTCAGATAAAAACTAACAAAACATCCTTAGGGTTTCAAGATTTTCAAATGACAGATGCTTCACACTTAGCAGATAATGACAACTTGATAAGATCGGTAAACCAGCTTAACAATGCATTGAGATTGATGTAAATAACTTGAATTTGCTTTGTAGGAGGTTTGATCACCTTTGAATCGCTTTTCTCTGCTCTCTCGAAAACTTGGTAAGTAAGAAATGACTGCGAAAGTTCTTTAAGTACATAGTATGCCTTATCAAGCTCCATGCAGGTTAGGTCAAAAACATTAAATGCACTCAGTTCCACTAAACTTTCTTTCCTTTTGCACTTTAACCAAGTAACCAAACTTCCTTCATTTACCGACTTGACAGGTTTCCTGTAAAGTGCTCCAAAAGACTTTGATAGAATTTCAAACTTACTTCTACATCTTAACTATGCAGATTTTGAATTAAGTACATAATAGAATAGGAACTGTTAAGATTTAACCTTGAGAGAATGCAGTCCCTTCATACCTTTACTGATTAACTAGGAATAGGTGCACCAAACTTGGTAGGTAAGGTGCTTTCATCAATTAACATAATTTCCTTCTTTTTCCAAATCATCTTTAATTTTTCTTTTATTTCCTCAATGTCTTTTCTAGGTTGATCTCTACAATCTCCAGCCAAGTGTCCAACTTTGTGACAATGAAAACATGCCATACCAGGATTTCTCCATGATCTTCAGTTGTTCATCCCAAACCTTATAAAGCAGTTGGCACCTATATGTCCATATCTTCCACAACATTCACACCATATCCTTGTATTGTAATCCCATGGTACTGCAGAATACTATCGGTAAGGATCTATGTGAGTTTGGTAACCTCTAGTATTTGCTCAGTGTGCAGACCACATATAGTTCTTTTGCTTAAACCAACACTTCTTGGTACTATGTCCATATCTATTGCAGTTTTTACAAAACCCTTTGAATTTTGCCTTCCGATAATTGTTAATAGTCTTTGCCCTACATTGATTAGATGTGTGACCATATTTATTGCAATTGTGACAATAACCATTGGACTTAGTGACATTCGGTTGCTTACCTTTTCTGATTTGGCACATGTTGGCAGTGTGACCTTGATTTCCACAGTAGTTGCAAATAGGCTTCTTTCTTTTGATGTTTTTCGTGATTCCATCTTGCTTTGATGATTCTCCTCTCTCGGTGGTATGAATTCCCTTCTCGATAGAGTCTTTTCCTTTGTAATCGAGTCCTGCATCTTTGTTGGGTCTTCTTGTATTCAGTTGCTCATCCAACATCTTTGATGCTTCATAACTCTTCTTTAGTGTTTCTTTGGATTTCTTCTTTGTTTCAAGTTCATTGGTCAACCTTGATACTTCAAGTTTCAATGCTTGATTCTCATCATTTTTCAGATTTGCTTCATGATGTGCATAACCTAGTTGATCTAACATGTTTTGTTGAATTCCAGTCATCCTTGTGATTTCATCATTCTTATCAGATACTAAGGCTTCGAGTTGTTGTTTCTCTCTTTCTAGATCTCTTACTTTATC
Organism: Cryptomeria japonica; assembly: GCF_030272615.1. Lineage (NCBI taxonomy): Eukaryota > Viridiplantae > Streptophyta > Pinopsida > Cupressales > Cupressaceae > Cryptomeria > Cryptomeria japonica. The sequence goes on from NC_081414.1 coordinate 8,285,819, forward strand.
CTCGACTGTTCTCAATGCATCAAGATTTTCAGTCATCTGTGTGCTGAAATGTTCATGTTCTCTTTTCATTTCTTTTAGTTGATCAGCCAGTGCTTTGTTCTCTTCTTTCAATACTCCAATCATTTCTTCAGTCTCTTCAGATATACTGTTCTCAGATGATGTCTCAATTTTTTCCACTAACTCTTGAGAGTCCTGCAAGTCATCAGAGAATCTTCTTCTCACTTTCAGAGATTTTTGCATTTGCCTTTGCATGTCTGCAATCACTTGATTAGCATGATCTAGCTCTTCTTGTAGATACACAATCCTCTGAGATTGTTTATAGCCTTCCATTGATAAGATCTTTCTCTTTAGGTAGTTAAATCCTTTTCCAAGATTGAAGCTCTGATACCAATTGTTAGGCCCAATATGGAAAGCTAATGTATTGAGAGGGGAGGGGTGAATCAGTACTTCAAAACATTTCTCCAATAATAACTTTACTATTATGCATAAACCGAATAGTGCAGTAACATAATATAAAGCTAAAACAAATATATAACAATCATACATGATTCACTCCATAACACATATATTTTGGTTACGCAGAAACTCTTGGTTAGAGAGAAAAATTGTGGTGGGGATGGCACCCGCAACTTCACTACTGCAATAATAAAGGTTGCTCAGTTAGAGCTACATGTTTAGCTATTTCTGATAGTTTACCTTGTTAGGAGTATCAAGATCTATTAGATCTACATTGCTAAAGGATTTTACAACACTTAATCTAAATGTTGCACCTGGTTAGAGGCTTTCCAATTTATAGACTTGATTAGAGTCTTTTACCCTGTTAAAGGTTTCTCTTATAACTTCAAAATATTACTATAAAATTATTACAAATATCTACAACTTTACATCTGGAATGTTATAGCAGATTCTATGTGCTCAGAATAAGATTACCTTTCTTATAGCATACCTCGGTAACCCATATAGTAACTCGGTAAACCCTTCTATTTACTCTATTCTTTGACTGTTCTCTGAAATCCTTCTCGGTGACCTTTGTGTCTCTGTAGCAGTCATAACACTTAGTGCTTTCACATGTGTTGCTTCATATATTTCTATATCTTCCTTTCTATCATGCTACATGTATATATCTAATCTTGATCCATGTTGTATAAATAGATCTCTTATGTCGGTGATCCATTCATTGCTTCGATCTTACAAACATGTTTTATCGAATGAATAACCATGCAAAATATTTCATTGGTTAGATGACCTCAAAATCATACACAATCTTTAAGTACAATTTCCAATGTGATAACGGTTCTGTGTGCCTCGATCTTGTAACACGTTTTTACATGTATGTCCAAGTTCAATGAATCTGGTAACACGTTTGGTGTATATCAACTTGGTGTGTCATCTTTGCTGCTCGGTAGACATGGAATGATACTGGGTAGACATGGAATGATACTCGATAGACAGTTCAATGTATACTACACTTTGAGACTACTTTCTTTTGTAACCAACTAGACTGTGCATACCGACTGAATATTTTAGTAGAGATAACTAACTAGAGAATATAGAATAACTTTGAACATAAAACTAATGGCAACTTGATAAGTATTAACACTTGCAACATCATTCTTCATCTTTCACCTCATGTCCTCATCGGTTGTGGTTAGGTCAACCTTCTTTCTTGGTGCACTTTGGACTGTGAAGGTCTAACCCTTGTTATCTCCATTAGAGGAGACAAACTGAATGTCCTTTTGGGAGACATCCTTTCTTGTGGAGCATTCACTGGCAACATATCCTAATCCTGTGGTATCCTTGGAGTGTTTTTGTTTACTCAACATTTTGTCCAAGGCTTTAGTGCTTCCATCAAATTGAATACTTACGTGGAGCTCATCTTAACACTTCTCAAGGTCTTTCCTAATGTTCTCCATTTCACCTTTTAGGTCCTGACATTCTTTGTCTTTTGTCTCCACATCTAGTTGCAGCTCCTCACATCTTCTCTCCTTAGTATCCAAGACTGATTTCAAATCATCAGCCATTCCTTTGGCCTCTTCAAGTTGAGTTGTCCACATGTTGATGTTCTTGTTTGATCCCTCAAGACATGTTCTCAACTGACTACATTCATCATGAACTAATTTTTTATAGTTCTTAAATTCATTTCTAACATTTTGCAACTCTTCTAGGGAACTTACTAGTTCACCTTCAAGGTCAACTTCAACTTCATCTTTTTCATCACTGCCTAACAAATCTTACCAGTGGGATTCATTTGCATTATCACCTTCTGATGTGAGCTCCTCACTTTGAGTTTCTTCTGCCATGAAGAGATGGGTTTCCTCTTCACCATTTCTGCAACTGCTAATAGATCTATTCTCATCTACAAACTCATGTGTTTTATTTTTCTTCTTGCTTCCACAAACCGGTTCTGTAGTGGCAAGATCATTTCCATAGAGCTTCTTCAATCTGTCCCACAAATGCTTTGTTGATCTGCATCTTTCCACCTATGAGGAAACATCATCGGATAGCCCACTGAGTATAACATTCATGGCTTCAGCATTGCATTCATTTCTTCTTTTTGCTTCAATATTGGTGGGAGGACTGACCGATCTAGAGGGACCATTTTTAACTGACATCCAGACATCATACCCTAATGAGGATAGGTAGAATTCCATCCTACAACTCCAAATTGAATAGTTTGAACCATCAAACACCAGATTAGGGGTTGACACTAAATAAACCATTGTGCTTCTATACTAAGATCTACCCAAGCTAGAGAAATCTTATCAACTGGGAACCTAGGCTTTGATACCAATTGTTGAATATGAGATGCCACTAAGAGGGCGGGTGAATCAATGGTTTCCAAACTTTAACTTTTTAATCCTAAGTGTGTGTATACCAATTAGCAGATCTAACACAAAGCAAACATATCGGTGAGATAGGAGGATGACACAAATGCAACCACACACAAAAGGAACATCACATAACAATGGATGTACGAGGAAAACCCAACATGGGAAAAAACCTCAGTGAGAAATGTTGCTGGAGTCTACTGCTCCAATCCAACCTCACAATGAGAACACTAGTTACAACATTTAGGGCACCAACCCAGGGAGTACCACCCCTACTAATTTAGGGCACCAAACTAAGGAGCACCAACCCAAGGAGAACCAACCTTTGCATCAAGCTCCAACTCAGTGATTACAATAGCATATATCAATAAAAAAGTAATCTCTTAATTACAAATGAGTTATGTAACCTCTACAATCTTCCTTCCGGTTTTACTCTTCTCAACCGGTCTTCTTATACTCTACTCTCTATTGGTTCTATGTTCTTCTTTCCTCTCTGCTACAACCTTACCAATTTAGCCTCTACTTCGTCTCTACCGGTACTCTACTCTTTGATCACTATTAGTTCTCAGCTTGTCGGTTATGTCCACTTTGATCTTTGCTAGTTTTCTCCTTATTGATCAAGCCCTACATGGATCTTGCCTTGCTAGATCTTCACTGACACTCCCACTGTATTGAAACACCTTCTCTACATTTGTGAAGGTTCTAGCACCACCAATCTACACTATTGCAACTCACTTTGCAATTTACTAATCACTCTGACCTTGCCAGTTAAGCCTCTGCTAAACCCTCACCGGTTGCACCTCCAACACTCAGTCTCTATGATATTTAATGATGTCTCTAATTATTTGGCTCCCTACTACACTTTCATACTCCACTCTTCAATATTCGACAACTAATCATCTGGCATCATCATCTCTTCTAGCTTTAGTTGGCATATTTATACCTGTTTTCTCACCAAAATGACATTCTAACTTCTAGCATGCTAGGGCTTCTTCATCGATCTCGAGGAAAACTAAATATAATCATATCTCCTTCCAAAGATTGACCACTTATAGAGGATCACTCAACTCCACCAATTATGCTACTTCCAAAACACGTTTGTTATATTTAGCAAACACGGCCTCTTATTCAATCTGCACTTGCCAATTACCATAAATGGTTTAGTGGTTTGCTTCACCTACTTCAATCTGTACCCAAACATTCTGCATCAATCAGTGCATTCCATGGATCACCTCGGTCTATCTTGCCTCAAGCTTCAACCCCTCTACAACTTGACTTGCAACAATCACAATCAACATTAAGTAGGACCAATCGTCAACTACCTCACCAACACACTACACTGACCTATGCATGCTTGCCACTTCAACTCCTCATGGCACCTTTATCGGCATGCACCTCGGCTTAGTCACCATGTCGGTTTATACTCTATCACCAACCAACACACAACCGGGTTCATCTACCTGTTCTCTAACCCTGTTAGTTATACCCTAACCAATCAACCTTCAAACCTTCTCTTTATTTTTCTGTTGGTGGAACATCTTCACCGATCTCCAAACATACCACTCCACCACATGCTCATCTTCATCAGATAGGAGGCTTTCACTTCTGCACTTTGCTCTCTTTTCTGGCTAACATACTTACCAGTAATTACCTTTACGACACCATATCATCAATCTTCAATAGTCTCCATCTGCATTCTAGATGAATTCTTTGTCTACAGCTGCTCAACCTTATTGGCATTACACACTCCAATGAGAATTGTAGGTGATTGAAGGAATTGTCATCGATGACAACCTTGCAATCCTATGGCACCGATAGACTCTACACCGGCAAATAGTTCATCGGTAGCAACAATAATGTTTACCGGCACCTCAGCCAATAGGATTTTGATTATTGTATTTTGTATTTAATTGTAATATCTTTTGTAAGCCGACATGGCATATTGTAATAAGACTCATATATAAGTATGAGATCTTGTAGATCATTGTGTGTGACACAACATAAAAGATAGATATGATGGATATGTAGAGTGAATATTAAGATAGATCTTGTAGAAGGGTTTATGGTTATTGTATGAGCTTAAACCGGTATTGAACTTGGCATAGAAGATGTTGTTTTGTACCAGTACACTATATTGGATTTTTATAATCCATTTTGTAAGTCAGTGAGACTTCCTTCTGTAATTAAGCAGTGAGCATTAGGCAATTGGCCTTCCTACATGTGCAGGCCCCTCTTGTAAGTAATATCCATTCATTGGCTAGTGAGTGAATATTGTGGGTCATAAATCCCATTGAGGTTTTTCCCACACTGGGTTTCCTCGTTAAACATCTCGTGTTATGGTGTTCTTTCTATGTTGTCTTTATTGTTCATATTTACTGCATTAATTCTTGTTTACTGGTACATTGTTTTGGAATGCAAAATATTTAATAAGGTCAGAAAATCTATCAACCGGTTAGATACTGATTCATGTCCCCCCCCCCCCCCCCCTCTCAGTATCTTTGGGAATCCTAACAAACCTTTCTTTCTTCTTCATTAGACCGGTTCTCCTATTGATTGGTTTGTCAAGGTGACAAACTTATCCTTCCTTCTCTGTATCGACAACTCATCATGCCTACTCTAGCTAATCCAGTACATATCTCTAATTTCATGCCCTTTGAGGCATCCTTATGTTTCACTGGTACATCCTATGTGAGCCTTCAACTAGCTGACATATACTTCTTTGTCTTATCCCAGAAGGTTATGATACATTCCATGCATGTTGGGGGATAATCTCCACTTACCGATGGAAGTGGATCCTTGTCATCTGCTTCTAGCACTGCACTGATATGACATTGAGCAGATACATCTTCAATTACACACATATGATCTGGTTGAGCACACTCACTATCAGTCTTCTCTTTGTCTGGTGATAACATCTTTAACCAGTGGGAGTTTTATTGTTTCACATACTAACATCCAACATCGTACCGATTTTGCATATCTTCATTAGCTCACTCTACTAACTTGCAGGTCATATGCTTGTCGGTTGGCAACCATACACTACCAACACATAAATTACCGATTGTCATACAATACCGGTCTCCAATACTTATGTCTTCAACACAAGTCAACACTATCTTGTGTACCAGTGATCCTAATGACCACACTATTGGTTGATATTCTCTTCTTACCGGTTATAATCTATATCGGTAACCTGCTATACTAGTTGACATCAATGACAATATTACTGTTTGACATCAATGATAGCTAAACCAACAATCTCTCATACCGATTGCCATGCTATACCAGATGACATCAGTGAAAACACAATGCCAACAAGTTATTCTGATGGGTATGTATTTTGGGATAACCTATTCCGATGAAGTTTGTCACCATGGAGTTTGAGTTTCGGGATACCTATGCCAATGAATCTTGTCACCGTGGTGTTTGTTCTTCCGAATACTTATGTCGATAAAGATGAGTTGACAATGTGGCATCAGAATAAGTTGTTCGGTCATTCTAACAAGTTTTTCCTATGCCACCAATGATGATCATCTTGATAAGTGGTTGTTTAGCATGAAGTCCTTTAGTTCGAGATAACCTATGCCGATATGGTCAATCAACATGGAGATTATGCTTTAGGTAGCCTATGGCGATAGAAAAAATCAAAGGTGAGTTTCTCATCGGAATAACACATGTCGATGAAAGAAACCGAAGGCATCAAATAGTCGTTGCGATAGGTTTTGAAGGCGGAGTAAGTGCAAGATATTAACCTGGTAGTTAAAACTATATCGATGGAGCCTTGAGAAATAGACATTGGTATAACTATGGCGATGAACATGAGGAAAGAGAGATCTAGTTGACAGAGAAAGATCAGGATAAGTGTTTAATGTAAACCTGATAGGTGTGATATGTCTGCATAACACGAATGTTAGTCATAACATGGAAATCAATCGATCTATGCAACCCAATTGTCCACATGGATCTTGAATGACCCTAACCATCTAACTTGGATGAAGAATGTGAAGACATGTGGTTCCTTGGTGGATAAAATAAATCAGATTTGCAGAGTTAGTGCATTTGATGGAGGTAGGTGTCGATCATTTCTAGGTAGCTCGACAAAGAATGAAGAAGACATTAATGGCAAACCAAATAGAGATTTTTGCAGGGGTCGAGGTGATCAAAAATGGTAGAATCAAATCTATGAGGCAGATTTAGATTACTAAAAATAGCAACCCAATATAGAGAGCATCGTGGAAACCAGAGAAGAGTCATTTAATGTAGATGGTCATTTCAGGAGAGCACATCCAATCTTCTACTGACTAGAACTTAGATAGACATAAGGAATTATTTTTAATTCAGATTTAGAGGATAAAACATTCTCTGATGTAGATCTAATTAAGAAGATCATTAAATGTGATTGGACTAAGGTAGTTGTTTTTGCAGAGACAAAGATAGACGTGAATTATTGTAGAGAGGTAATTGTTGGTGTGAAGTTGTTGCTGATAAGATAGTGAGTTTTTCTGCCAAGAAGTGTGTAGAGATTGAGAACGGTGGAGTATTGGAGAGAGAGAGAGAGAGAGAGAGAGAGAGAGATCAAAGTTGTTGTAGAATCAAAGATAGAAAGTAGAAAAGATCATAAAATAGAGTGCAAAAGAAAAAGACTAGAAGAGGCAACAAGAAGTTGAGTAGAGGTAGAAAGAGCAAAAAAAGGAGAGCGAAGTAGAGAAAATTGTAGAAAGAAGAGAGAAGAAAGACAAAAGGGTAACCAGTAAGGTGCTAAAAAACTTCATTTGTATTAAGGTGTATAGCATGTATTTGAATCTATATTCGTTGTAATCTCTGAGTAGGTGCTCAGAATAGGGGTAGGTGCTCCTTGAGTTGGTTCTTGGAATATTAGGGGTTGGTGCTCCTTGGGTTGGTGCCCTAAAACATATTATAATCAATGATTTCTTTTGAGGTTGGATTGCAGCAATAGCCTCCAATAGTTATTCTCATTGGGGTTATTCCCACATTGGGTTTTCCTCGTATATTTAGTGTTATGTGATGTTCTCTTGTGTGTGTGTCTATGTTTGCATTATATTTCTAAAATATGCACACTGAACTAAGTTTTAAAATACACTAATTTACCCCTGCCCCCCCCCTCTCTAGGTGTCCATTTGTGTTCAACAAAATTATCAGTACTTCCAGTATCCACAATAACTTTATAGTACTTACCTCCTGATTTGCATATAGTTTGAAAAAGATTATTGCTTTGAGTAGCCGATTTATTCTCTACTATGCTCCACCAAGACTCTTCTAAACATAAGGGATTCTCTATGCTCTGGTACTATCACACTCTCATCTATAACTCCAACATTTGGTTCCTCACGTGCTATCATTGCCAATCCCTTTTTACCAGTTCCTTGAGAACACTCATAAGATCTATGTCTGGTTTCTCCACACTTAAAACATTTACCCAAGGACTCCCTACTACTACTGCCATTCCCTTTTATTTGTGTCTTTTGATCTGATTCTTTCATCTATTTAAATTTTGATTCTCCTTCAGTAGTTTGCTTCTCCACACTACCACTCACTTCCCCTTTATTCATTGCATATCTGGTGTAGGAGCACCCTTCCAAGCTCTCCCTCTTTCTTTTTTTGTTGGTTTTATGCTTCTTTTGAAGCCATTGTACATGTAATAAGGGCCATGAGCTCATTTGTTCTTCACTAGGTCCTTAGTGTTTTTGTTATGATTTCTTATGCAGGAGAGGTTGAGTGTGCCATAGATGTGTGTTAGGCCTTATTGTAATGTTGATGTCCTTAGGATAGCCCAAAATAGGCCTAAGAGTCATGAAAAGCAACAATGGCAAAGTTGCTCAAAAGATGCAAAAGTTGCATGACAACTTTTAAAAGTTGTCAAGCAACTTTTCCACCCAATAGGTAAAAGACCCTTGTTGAGCATGGAGAGCCCTAATTTTGGCACACCAACTAAAGAAAAGGTGGTATAAGTACGTCCAAACCCTAAGTTAATGGGTTGGATGTCAGACTTTGTATGACCAAGTAAGAAAAGCTTGACTGTGACTGTTTGTTGGTTACTAGTCAGTTTGAAACAGGCTACTGAGTAAGTTAATGGATTGATTTGCATGCAAAGATATGTGGAATATTTTCTATGGTGTAAATACTTTCATTGTGAGCAATTAGATTAGGTTTTTATTTTCTGGTTGAGTGTGTTTGTAAATAGTTTGTAAATAGCATTGTCACTGTCCAGTTTTGGACTGGTTTGTGTAAATGGATGCATAACTCCATTCCCCATTGTGGAACCACCATGAAACCATGGGGAATGAGAGTGTAGAGTTTTTATTATAGTCCAATGCAAGAAGGGCCCTTGAAAAAGCAGGAAGGCCAGCAAAAGACCCAATCCTAGGCGAGACTGAACAGTGCCTAGCTAGGAGAGGTCAAGTTGCAGAGGTCTTGGAGAGAAAGGTTGGTCAGAGGAGAGTGCACCCTTTGGAGGAGGTGTAGAGGAGTGTGTGAAGCATCATTGGTGTAAAGGAGGAGCCTCCACCAATCTAGACAAGTTGGCTAGAACACAAAACACCCATTGTGACCTAGGAAGACCTTAAAAACCCTCACAAAAACCCTTAAAAACCCCCGAAACTCGCCCTAGGCACTGTATGGCCACTTGGAGGCCCAAAACCAAAGAAATCCTTCAGCCCTTGCCAAATGAATGGTAGTCTATTTTGGGATTTTGGGTATTTTGTGCATCGTTTGTGAGAGGAAGCCCTAAAGGACTAGTTAGGAGGCCTAATTTGTCCTAATCCTTGTCTTATTTTGTAGACAAAACACAAAATAGTGAAATCGGTAAGGGGTTGATAGCTTGAAACCTCTTGGGGGCACATGAATGGGTGGAAAGACCATTAATTAGACCTAAAATAACCTTTCTAAGACCTTGGAAGGTGTAGAGCAAGCTTAGCCCTTATTAGCAATAGTAAGGGGTTTTGAGTCTCATGAGTAGGTGATACCTTAGGAGAAGCATTGCAACTCATTGGTGGGTGGAATTGGGCAAGGTTAGAGGATTCCTCAAGAAAAGGAAGTCCTAAAGACCCTAGGGTGTGTAGAGAACACCAGGTGATCCAAGGAAAGGATCCAAGAGCATAAACTAGGCTAGTTTATCCCTAACCCCATCCCATCAAATTGGTATCAGAGCAAGTTAAAGATTTGTTGGACTGTGTATGTCTCTATATACTGGTGAATCAGTAGGGGAGAGTAGAATGGTAACTAATGCAGAGCTAGCTAGAGAGGTAGAAGAGCAGAAGGAGAAGAATAGACTCCTTGAAGAAGCTATGAGTGAGATAAGGGATAAACTGCAAGAAGTGGTGGATCAGAGGACACAAGGACCTTGGGGTGAAGACACCAAGGATAAAGGAAAGGAAACCATTGACATAGATGACATTGTACCTGAATCGGATCCCTTGTTTAATGAAGAACCATTTGTGAAGGATATTAAGGCTTTGAACACCAAAGCCTTTGAAGGATTGCCACATTTCAGTGGAAGGATGGACATTGACACTGTCATGGAATGGATTGAGGGCATGGAAAACCACTTTGAGTGTGAGGGAGTGAAAGAGGCTCAAAAGGTTAAGGTTTCCAAATCAAGATTAAGGAGAGCAACTTTAACATGGTGGAAGTACCTACAAGAAGAGAGAGTTAGCATGGGGAAGCTACCTATTGCCAATTGGAAGGCCATGGTGAGCAAGATCAAAGAGAACTACTTACCAGAGGATTATGAAGTCCAACTTCATAAGAAGAGATAGGGTTTGAAACAAAAAGACCTTGATGTGACCTCCTACACCAAAGAATTTCAAAAAATTTATCTTAGATCCAAAGTCCAAGAAGATGAATCTATCAAGGTGGCTAGGTATCTAAGTGGCCTAAAGAGGAACATTCAAGAGGAGATAAGCCTATGGACTCCTACTACTGTTCAAAAATGTCATCAGCTTGCAGTCAAGGTGGAAGAGAGGAACAAAAGGAAAGGAGACTCCAATAACAAGGGTAGAGGCAGAGGTAGAGACCAAATGAACCACCGAGGTAGTTACCAAAGCAAGTCAAATGAGCAAAGGAACCAAGAAGAAGCCAAGTTGACTGAACATGGCAGTGAAACCAATCTTAGAGGAGGCCATTCTAGAGGAAGAGGTGCACAAGGTGGTCCAAGTAGGGGTAGAGATACCGGCAGAAGTAACTCCTACTTTGCAACTATGAAGTGTTACAATTGTGTCAATTGGGACACCCGGCATATAGATGCCCTGACAAGCCTACCTCATCAAACAGTGGAAAGAGGGTTGCTTATGCCCATGAAGACTCTTCAAGTAGAAAGACATCGGATGTGGACCATATTGAATCTGAAATTGGTGAAAGTCTGATATTCAATAGGATTTTGATCAGACAGCCGGTTAAGGAGGAACCCAAACATAGGAGAGCACTGTTTAGGGTGAGATGCAAAGTTCTTGATAAGGTGTGCAAGGTGATAGTTAATTCAGGCTCAACTGACAACATCATCTTAGAAGAGGTAGTTAGGAAGTTGAAACTCACAAGAATACCCCACACTAACCCTTACAAGGTGACTTGGTTGAATAAAGGACAGAGTGTGCTAGTCAATGAACAGACTTGGGTAGAGTTTTCTATTGGAGGATATAAGGATAAGATCATTTGTGATGTGTTGCCTATGGATGCTTGTCATCTGCTGCTAGGAAGACCCTAGCAGTTTGATAGGAAGGTGATCTATGATGGAGAGGAGAACTCCATATCATTCAAGAAGGATAGCAAGACCTTCAAGATTCAGTCTTTGACAGAGGATGAAGAGGGAACTTCAAAAACACCTAGTGTCTTATTGGCTACTGGTAAAGAGTTCTTAAACTTGCTACATGAGGAGGAGATAGTGAAGTGTGCCATCTTTGTGAAACCAAAGGAGGAAGAAGACAAGTTGCAGGTAGAAGTACCCAAGGAGGTGAAGCAAATGTTGCAGGAGTATAAGGACATAGTGAGTGATGGAGCACCTGCAACACTCCCACCTAGAAGGTCTATAAGCCATCAAATAGACTTTGTTCCCAGAGCATCCCTACCTAACAAAGCTGCATACAAGCTCAAACCTGATCAAAACAAGGAGGTAGCAAGGCAAGTGCAGGAGTTATTGGAACAAGGATTGATTAAGAAGAGCATCAGCCCATGTGCACTCTTGGTAGTGCTAGCATCAAAGAACGGAGGTAAGTGGAGACTATGCACTAACTCAAGGGCAATAAATAGGATCACCATAAGGTATAGGTTTCCTATTCCTAGAATAGAGGATTTGATGGACTATTTAGGAGGTGCCATGTATTTCACCAAATTGGACCTTAAAAGTGGTTATCACCACATTAGAATCAAGGAGGGTGATGAGTGGAAGACTGCTTTCAAGACCACAGAAGGATTGTATGAATGGCTTGTGATGCCATTTGGACTCACCAATGCCCCAAGAACCTTCATGAGGTTGATGAATGAGGTGTTAAAAGACTTCACAGGTAGATTTGTGGTGGTGTACCTAGATGACGTACTCATCTATAACAGAACCAAAGAGGAGCACCTTGAGCATTTGAGGTTAGTTTTAGAAAGGTTGCATGAGGAGAAGTTATCCATCAACCTAGAGAAGTGTGACTTCTTGAAGCAAGAGCTGGTCTACTTAGGATTTGTGGTGTCTAAAGGAACCTTGAAGATGGATCCAAGCAAAGTGGAGGCAATTTTGAATTGGCCTGCACCTAGAATGGGGACTAAAGTTAGGAGTTTCCATGGATTAGCTCAATTCTAGAGGAAGTTTGTCAGGAACTTCAGTGGCATATGTGCACCAGTCCTTGACACCATTAAGGGAGGCCTTAAAACTAAGTTTAAATGGACTGAGCAGGCTGACAAAGCATTTCAATTGTTGAAGCAAGAAGTAGCCACAAAACCTATCCTTCTCCTACCTACTTTTGATAAGCTATTCACTTTGGAGTGTGATGCAAGTGGAATTGCAGTAGGTGGTGTATTGAGTCAAGAGGGAAGACCTGTGGCATTTTCGAGTGAGAAGCTTAATAAAGAAAAGAAGAAGTACTTAGCCTATGACCTAGAGTTGTATGCATTAGTGCAGTCACTAAAGAAATGGAGACATTACCTACTCCCAAAAGAATTTGTGGTGTTCACAGACAACTAGGCATTGAGTTATATTAACACTCAAGAGAATCTTAGCAATAGACATTTGAAATGGATGGAATACCTCCAATCCTTCACCTTCACCATCAATCATAAGAAGGGGCAACTCAACAAGGTGGCACATGCATTAAGCAGGAAGTTGTTGACAGTTCAAGAACTACAGTTGCAGAGCATAGGAATAGAAGGTTTCAAGGACCTCTATGAAGGAGATGAAGACTTCTCATCAACTTACAAGGTTTTAAAGGAGTTTGAGAACCATTTCCATGGTGAGTATATAGATTACACTCTCCAAAATGGTTTCTTGTTCAAGGGTAATCAGTTGTGTGTACCAAGAGGATCCATGAGGGAAAACCTCATCCAATAAAAACACAATGGAAGTTTAAGTGGACACTTTGGAGTCAACAAAACCTTGGATTTGGTACAGAGGTTCTACTATTGGCCAAAGTTGCCAAGGGATGTGACAAGATATGTAGAACAGTGTGGTTTATGCCAAAGAGCAAAAGGGGGATCAAGCAATGTTGGTCTCTATCAAACATTGTTGGTCCCTAATAGACCTTGGGAATGTATAAGCATGGACTTTGTAGTAGGACTTCCCAAGACAAAGACAGGTATGGACAACATCTATGTGGTAGTAGATAGATTTTCCAAGATGAGCCATTTCATTCCATGCAAAACTACACATGATGCTAGCTTTGTTGCACATCTTTTCTTTAAGGAGATTGTTAGGATTCATGGACTCCCTTTAAGCATTGTTTCAGATAGGGACATTAGGTTCATGGGTCATTTTCAGTAGACATTATGGAGGAGACTTGTAACTAATCTCTCATTTAGCTCAGCTTACCATCCACAAACAGATGGTCAGATTGAAGTCATCAATAGGGTGTTAGGCAACTTGTTGAGGTGCTTAACTAAGGAGTATGGGCAAACATGGGATCTAATCATTCCTCCAGGAGAGTATGCCTATAATGACAGTGTGAATAGGACCATTGGTAGAAGTCCTTTTGAGGTTGTCTATGGTAGACATCCAAGAGGAGTATGTGAGTTGAGAGACCTTGGTACATTGGAAATGAAGAGTGGGCAAGTAGAGGACTTCACTCAAACCATCAAGGAAGTCCAAGAGAAAGTTAAGAAATCCATCCTTGAATCCACTCAAAAACTGAAGGCCAAAGTGGATGAGAAAAGGAGAGAAGTTAAGTTCAAGGTGGGTGACTTTGTGATGGTCCATTTGAGCAAAGCTAGGATGCAAAGTGGTAAGCCTACCAAACTGCAAATGAAGAGGGTAGGACATTGTAGAATTCTGGCAAAATATGGAGAGAATTCCTATAAGGTTGATCTTCCTTCAAACTTAGCCATTTCACCAATCTTCAATGTTGCTGATCTGATCATGTACAAGGGTGAGATAGCAGGGCAGACTGAGAACCAAGCCAAGGTACTACAAGACTTGGATGTGAATGCCTTACCTCAAGTGAAGTGGCCTATAGCAGAGGATATTTTGGAGTCAAGAGTGAAGAAGTCTACCAAATGCCAAGTCTACATGGAGCACTTAGTCAAATGGGCAGGTCAACCAGTATCTGAAGCTACTTGGGTGGAGGAGAGCAATTTCAAGAAGCTTGGCATAGACCCAGCTCTCATCTCTTCTCCTATTTCTTAGTTGTGTGCAAAGGGGGAGTATGGTGCAAGAGCACCCTTCCAATCTCTTCCTCTTTATTTTTTTGTTGGTGTTATGCTTCTTTTGAAGCCATTGTACAAGTAATAAGGGCCATGAGCTCATTTGTTCTTCACTAGGTCCTAGTTTTAGGTCCTTAGTGTTTTTGTTGTGATTTCTTGTGCAGGAGAGGTTGAGTGTGCCTTAGATGTGTGTTAGGCCTTATTGGAACATTGATGTCCTTAGGATAGCCCAAAATATGCCTAAGAGTCATGAAAAGCAACAATGGCAAAGTTGCTCAAAAGATGCAAAAGTTGCATGACAACTTTTAAAAGTTGTCAAGCAACTTTTCCACCTAATAGGTAAAAGACCCTTATTGAGCCTAGAGAGCCCTGATTTTGGCACATCAACCAAGGCAAAGGTGGTATAAGTATGTCCAAAACCTAATTTAATGGGTTGGATGTCAAACTTTGTACGGCCAAGTAAGAAAAGCTTGATTGTGACTGTTTGTTGGTTACCAGTCAGTTTGAAAGAGGCTACTGAGCAAGTTAATGGATTGATTTGCATGCAAAGCTATGTGGAATGTTTTCTATGGTGTAAATACTTTCATTGTGAGCAATTATATTAGGTTTTTATCTTCCGGTTGAGTGTGTTTGTAAATAGTTTGTAAATTGCATTGTCACTATCTAGTTTTGGACTGGTTTGTGTAAATGGATGCATAACTCCATTCCCCATTGTGGAACCACCATGAAACCATGGGGAATGTGTGTAAAGACTTTGTATTATAGTCCAATGCAAGAAGGGCCCTTGAAAATGCAGGGAGGCCATCAAAAGACCCAATCCTAGGCGAGACTAAACAGTGCCCGACTAGGAAAGGTCAAGTTGCAGAGGTCTTGGAGAGAAAGGTTGGTCAGAGGAGAGTGCACCCTTTGGAGGAGGTGTAGAGGAGTGTGTGAATCATCATTGGTGTAAAGGAGGAGCCTCCACCAATCTAGACAAGTTGGCTAGAACACAAAACACCCATTGTGACCCAGGCAGACCTTAAAAACCCTCACAAAAACCCTTAAAAACCCCCGAAACTCGCCCTAGGCACTGTATGGCCACTTGGAGGCCCAAAACCAAAGAAATCCTTGAGCCCTTGCCAAATGAATGGCAGTCCATTTTGGGAGTTTGGGTATTTTTTGCATCATTTGTGAGAGGAAGCCCCAAAGGACCGGTTAGGAGGCCTAATTTGTCCTAATCCTTGTAGCCCTATTTTGTAGACAAAACACAAAATAGTGAAATCGGTAAGGGGTTGAAGGCTTGAAACCTCTTGGGGGCACATGAATGGGTGGAAAGACCATGAATTAGACTTGAAATAACCTTGCTAATAACTTGGAAGGTGTAGAACAAGCCTAGCCCTTATTAGCCATAGTAAGGGGTTTTGAGTCTCATGAGTAGGTGAGACCTTAGGAGAAGCATTGCAACTCATTGGTGGGTGGAATTGGGCAAGGTCAGGGGATTACTCAAGAAAAGGAAGTCCTAGAGACCCTAGGGTGTGTAGAGAACACCAGGTGATCCTAGGAAAGGATCCAAGAGCATAGACTAGGCTAGTAAATCCCTAACCCCATCCCATCAATATCTCTCTCTTCCCTTAGCATTATTCTATTGTTTTCTCTTTAGTTTATCTTATGCCTTCAGAGCATGTTGGTAAGCCTCCTCAACTATAAAAATCTTTAACATAGTTATCTCATTTTGAATGTTAAATCGAAGTCCATTTATGTATTTGGCCACATTCTCCCTATCTATCTCTCAATGTCCAGATCTGATCATCACCTTGTAGAGTTCCTCATTATACTATTTCACACTCATGTCTTTCTGCTTCAATTTCTGCAACTTCTTAAATAATTCCAACTCATAGCCTCTCAGAATGATTTTAGCCTTCAATCTTGCAAAATCCTATCTCCATCAAGTGATTTTCATCTCACCATTCTCCACTCTATCCCTTTGCAACTCTTTCCACCACAAATCAGCTTGCCCTTTCAACTTAGTTTGTGCTAACCAGACCCTTTGTGGATCTTTAATATCTTCAAACTTGAATTAGTCCTCCAACTCTCCGATCCGATCTATAAAGTCTTTCGCATTCAATGTATCTGAAAAATTAGAAACCTCAACTTTATGAACTTACTTACTTTTTCCACTGCTCTAAGAAATCTATCTTCTCTTTCATCTTTCGATCCTTCAACCTCTTCAACCTCTACTTCCTCTCCAACCTCTTCATACTCATCCTTCTATTATGGATTCCTCCACGAACTAGCCAATGCATTTCAGATCTCATTCCTCATCTCATTTCTGAAATCCTATGTCATGCGTTCTATCCTTCTAGGGTTCATCCTTCTCAAAAACATCTCCTCCTTTGATCTGATGCAACTACCTCATCTCGGTGATTTAACTACAAATTTTCAATTGCTTCTCTTTCGATGATCTATTGAACACACTTGCAACCTACCTTAATTTGACACTCTATTCACCCAAAGGAATGCCTAAAAATTCACAACTAGATTTGATACCTTCTAACATAGCCATAGTCTAGAGGATCCTAAAAGAGAATAATCCAGATCATGCAGCAAGAGTAACACAACGGAAGAAATGACACAATATTTAGAAAATGCAAGATCAAGCATCCGCAACATCATGGATTCATCACAAATTGCTGGTAACATCCAGTAAGCCCTACAAGTTGATGGGCCTAAAATATAATATGTTCCAGGTTACAATCCATCCAGACCTCCAAGATGTATCAAAAATACATAACATGAAATCATTCTCATACAATCTATCACTACTCTCTAAGGATCAATTACAATAATATATAGCATCGAGAATACATCTGGGTTGGCCACAAAAGATTACATTCTATAAAATTCAAATTAAACATGTAAAATAGGTCGAACTCAAAGTGTGAAGATCTCCTATGCCAAAGCCAAGAATGAAATGCAAACCACCAAGGAAGGTCATCCAAGGGCCTAAGAACATCTCATTTGGTGCCAATTTGATCCGCAAGCCAAGAAAATGCTCTATAAGGGAAGAAATCTCCAACTAGTCGGTAAACTCAAAACTGCTCTGAGAACCAAGAAACAGCCAATCCAGAAGAAACAACTTGTCAAGAAAGAGTCCAAATGAACTGCAAACCTTGAACAAGGAACAAGAACAAGTCTGGAGGCCAAAAATCAGATCCGCAATGAAAAAGGAACAACTACTGGAGAATTCTAGAAGTAGCATAGAAACTGTAACATAGAACAAGGAGAATTGAAAAGCAAATATATTGTTTTTTTGGTTGATGCAAGATTGCTCATCAACAAGGTATGCTCCTAAATCACATACTTTAACATGTCAACGTTACCTTCTTTCAGGTTTTTGCATCTTATTAACACTTCATCTATATTGTAAATCTCGTCTTTATCATTTGTCAACATCGTGTCATTCTTTTGCTTTCTCTTCCTATTCGATCCTTGTTTCAATTTAGGTCTTATCGATGTCATTCTCAAATGTCATTTCATGATCATGATCTACTTTTAATGTTAATTAAATATCATTTATTGTTTTCAGTTATTATCAATTTCTATCAATATTGATTGATTTATCATTGATCCTTATCAATTATCAATCACCATTCATCATTATCATTTTTTGTCAATTTATATCAATCCTTGTCAATCTTGATCGATTTGTCATCAATATTTTATTATTAATCATCCTTTATCAAATCAATCCTGTCAATTTTGATCAATTTGTCACTGGTCTTTGTCATTATTAATACAATAAACTTTTGGTCCTTGTCATTTATTTTCTTAATCATGATCATCATCATTCATTTATCAGATTAATTGTGTCATGACATTGTTTTGACCTATTTTATTTCTTTTCTCCTTTCTAGGGTTTAATAATTCTTTAATTATTAATCATTTCCAACATCCTCCTTAGGATAAATGATTTTATTCATTTACTCTATGTCTTGTGTCATAATTAAATATTTTATTTAATTAGCTAATTTCCCTTTTGTGGGCTAATTAATAAATGAAAAGTTATTAATTATTCCCACATTTCTCTCCCTAAATTTTCTCCTAATTTTGTCAGAATTTGTCATCCCTAATTTCATGCTTCCCATTTCGTATAATTTCTCCCACCATTTCTCCACTAATTTTTCTCCACCTTTTTCTCAAATCAATAAGCTATTGTTGTGCTCAATTTTTCACAAACATGAAGCTTTGATTAAGGGTAATTTGTCATAAATCTCTCTTCAATTTGTCATATTTTGTCATATTTATCATATTAAATTGTCATAAATAATGTCAATCAATTTTCCTTTTTTAATTTCCTTGAGACCATTTTGATGGTCAATTTTCTACAAATTGAGCTCCTTTATCAATGATTTTGAAGCATGCTTCTAGTACCCTTATGGTGCGATTTTCATCTCATAATCCACTTGTATTTGTGTTTGTAGGTGAGATCCATATCTAATTTGAAGGTGAAAGAAGAACAATGGAATAACATGGAAGGAACATTTGTTTGGTTTGTATTTCCTTTTAATGCTTTGTTTCTATACTTTCATTGATTGTATTAGGAGTTATTTTCATTGCATTTTAGTCTTCATAGTTGGCTAATCTTTTGTTTTGATGCTTGTGTTCAAATTCCTAGCTACATTTTTTGGTGAACTCGACATGGACATTTAAAATTTGATAATTTTGTGAGACATATGTTGCATGCAGGTTTTATGTGTGGATCTATTCTTGCATGCATGTTTTAAGTGCTAATTTGTTGTCGCATGTAGGTTTCAGGTATTGATTTGTTGTCTAAACAATATTTCTTAACATGTGCAATGAATCACAACTTTCATGTAGCCTAATTAGGGGTTAAAATTAATGACAAATTTTCAATCTTTGGTTTAAAATGAACCCTACAATTATCACATAGCCTAATTAGGGGATCAATGGACCATAATTCCTTGCTTTAATTTGTTAAGTGAATAAAAATGAATTTCATATAGCCTAATTAGGATTTCAATTTGGTGACAATTTCACATTTCCTTTTGCAAATTGGTTAAAATGAACCCTACAATCATTATCTAGATTAAATAAGGGTGTAAATTGGATAAAATGCAATTGGGTCTATTCCTTCTTGGTCAAGTACTTTTGTTTACATGAGGAAGTTTTGGTGTTGCTGATTTGTGCAATACGTTGTCATTCATTGGGACAAGACTAAACATAAACTACTAATGCAATCTAATGCAAGATGCATGTCAAATATCAATATTTGAAATAGAGTGTTTGTGTTTTTAGTAGTTACAAAACATCTGGATGTGGGCATTAAAAGAAAAACTACTTTGTTTGTATTTGCTTTGTTTGGGAACACTTGTGGATGTGAGAGGTCCCACAACCGACACACACTATCCTCTCCCATTGGCCCTTGTAGTCTTGGGTGCACGAGAAAAGTGTCAGTGATGTTCATTTTTTTTCATTTTATAGGTAGAGCGTATGCTCCTCCAAGTAGCCCATAAGGCCAAGTGAGGGGAGAAGGACCCAGAGAGATAATGGGATAAAGCCAAGTCACCTCTCAACCACTATATAAAATACATGGGACAAAAGTCTTCACGACAGGTGCTTATTGCCTACCTATGCTGACTTCCCCAGTACATATGTTCTATAGGAAGGAATCCTCCCAAGGGAGAGAGCATATATGGATGCTCAAAAGAGAGTCTCGTACTAGAAAAGCCATTGTTATAGTTTGCCAAAAACCTTCTACTTGTTGACTCATGCATTGTGATTTGTGCATGCTAAAGAAACCTCTCATGTGATAACTCAATGATGAACAGATAGTACCAAACCGGTACTGAGAGGGGGGGTGAATCAGTACAGATAAAAACACATTCCTAAAACTAGTTTGTCAACAGAGACTATGCTTTGGGAGACAAATAGTGACACCGGTCTTAAACAAAGTACAACCGGCAAAACCTAGAATAACTGAGACAAGCATAAACCAGTTGACACTTATCTTTTCATACAATCTAATACTTCATTTCCATTTCACTCTAGTGCATGAATAGGTAATCTATCATCATAAATATATAAATAGCTAGATCAACATGATTTACCTTCAGACACACATCACTTAAACCATCACATGAATAACACCACACATGACACACATATTTTTAATGTGGATACCCAACTCGGAAAAACCATGGTGGGGATGAATACCCACAAGCTATTTTTGAACTCTTTAGAAGTCCGCTCTGTTAGGAGCCTTGTCCAGTTAAAGACTGATACAATAGGTTATATTAGGAACTGATCTTGTTAGGGATCACCCAGTTAAGGGATGGCTAGAATACCTGGTTAAGGGCTAAACCCTATTAAAGGTTACCTTGTTAGAGGATTTCAAGAACTCAATGGTTTTGAGTCACCCTGTTAAAGGATTTACAATAAGCTGATTAAATCTACCTTGTTAAGGGATTTCCCAACTGTTGAAGTGGTTAGAGATCAACAGGTATTACAAAGATCTAGTAACAACACTCAATACCAATGCAGATCCACTTTAGCTCCTCTTCACCTTATGCACTTACACTCTGTAGGTATCACTTCTCTCCTCTAGTCTAGCAAGAATCATGTATCTCTTCACTTGGATACTCACACACAAATTTTGCCAACAACCTCTGAAAGAAATACAACATCGACCTTATAGGAAATAGATCAGTCGATAACATAAACCCTAAACCCTAAACTTCTTAGGTTAAGCAGTTCAAACGGTTCAATCCTCACCATTGAGCAAAAAGAAATAGTCTTGAATCGATCTCAAGACATTCTCCATCATTCGTTTTCCACCGCTTTCATGGTGGTTGATAACCCATCTCGCATTTTCACCGTTTACAGACTTCGCACATTCCCGAGGTAGATAGGAACAATCTCCTTCATGCAAGATCCTTCACGCGCACAAGGCTAACATGGAAAAATGATCTATTCTTCTTTACAATGCTAACTCAACACACAAAGTCACTGGTTGAGTCACACAGGCTTGAAGCACTTCAACTGGAAACCCTGAAGTTGAGACTACCAACCAGTAATCATACAAAGCTTCCATGTACCGATTCCCATAACAACATGCTGGATCACCTTGAGCAAACATACCACTTCACTTTGGCACATATATCAGTTCACAATGTTATATTGGTTCTCACATATATAGGTTCTTTCTGCTTGAGCATATTGACATCAATGACAACATACAATGTCACCATGTCCTCATACCGGTTCACATAATGCCAACATCATGTACCCCTCAATTTGAGATAGTAAATTTCTCAAGATCTTCGGGTCCTTAGAAATTTGAAGCTTGGTATGCACAAGAAGCGAGTGTCATGGAGGGGATCCAGTGATAACAAGCTTCTAACTATCTATGTGAATGTGTTATTTTACAAAGGGATTCTACAAGTATTGTCCTTGTCAGCCTTAGGATTGTGCTTGAATATTTTATTTTAACGAAAAAAGTCAAACAAACATTTTTATTTTTTTTCATTTTTGTTAAAGTGAATCATAAATAAAGGACATAATCAACATATCAAACGTTGAAAAAAAAAAAACTTAACAAGAAATCATAATCAACTTTGGTCATCAAACAAGTTCAAAACAAAGTCAACTTGGTCCAAAATATTTTGAAGTATCCATCCAACATTCAAAAATATTTCACAAACATGGATTGTCAAAGACATTGGATATCCTTGTTTCAAAATTCATGTCGCCCAGGGTTAGCTCTTGCATAGTTCAAACTTAGGTCTTAGGACATCATTAGTCGCCTCTCATATTTAGTCCATTGTATAGTCATTATCCCCTCTTTCACTTAGGTTTAGATTAATTTTCCTAAGTCTTCATTACATCATCATTATCATACTTAAACTAGGTCTTGGCTTAGGTTGCATTTTGCATATATCCTTATTGCAATAGGTTTCAGTCATTGCATAGTCCAAACCCTAGGTCTTGTCTTAGGTTTACATTGTCATGCATTTATTTTCACTCATATCCTTGGTCCTTAGGTCATAACATATCCTTGATTCATGTCATATCCTTAGGTTTTGTAATATTCCTAGATCATATCATTGCATAATACCTTTGAGTCATTTCATATATTTGGGTCATTTCATATTCCTAGATCATAAGACATAATTTGAAGATCATTTCATATCATTGCATAATACCTTTGGGTCATTTCATAGTCTCAACATTAGGTTTGCCAAACTTGAAAAAACCAAAAATTTAGATTAAACCCTAAGTTGTCATTAGGGAGTCTTGACCTTGTCCAGCATTCATCCTTTTATCAACATCATCATTTGTCAAACCTATATTAGTATCCAAGTGTATAGGTGAGACATTGTCATTTGTCCTATTGTCATTTCATTTCAGTTTCCCAAGGTTACGTCTTTAGGTTTGCATTCCAAAAGTTTGTCCAAACCTTCAAAAGTCCAAAAACATAGATTGCATTCTTGTAGGATATATTGTATGACCATATTTTAAGGTTTCACCAAGTTCCATATCATTGTAATTCAAAAAACTCAAAAGACCAAAAAACCAAGTTGCATTATTGTCCTTTTAGGTTGCATTTTTGGTGCAAGAGAACCTAGGACTTAGATTGTTTATTTTTTTAGTTTTGTCTTGTACTGACCCTAGCCAATTCAGTAGTGAATAAAGACTCCAGAAGGGTCCAAGGGTTATCATTTTGAGTCAATGTAGGCCTAGGTTGTGTTCATACTTCTTAGGTTTGCATTTTTGTGTAAATAGTGAGCTTGAGTAGGTAGTTGCCCTTTTTGATGGTCAAAAGTGTCAAAACTTGGTATAAGAATTAGGGAGGGTTAAATT
Organism: Cryptomeria japonica; assembly: GCF_030272615.1. Classification (NCBI taxonomy): domain Eukaryota; kingdom Viridiplantae; phylum Streptophyta; class Pinopsida; order Cupressales; family Cupressaceae; genus Cryptomeria; species Cryptomeria japonica. The sequence continues at coordinate 8,309,353 of NC_081414.1, forward strand.
AGTATTAGGAAATTTTTAAAATTCATTTTTGATGACTTGGAATAGGTCTTATAAGTTGGAAAGACCAAAAGTACCAAAATTGCAAAGTTGCAAAAAGTTGTCATGACAACTTTTCTTCTGAAATGGTTAGCAATGCAGTTAGGGATTCTTCAACACCATAGGATTAATCCACACATTGGAAAGATATAAGAACCCTTTCTTTCATGGTTAACAAGGTTGTTGAATGTGTTTTTCAAGCTTAACAATATGAAACTACTCATTTTCAGACTAGTTGGCAGCGTTTTGGCCTGATTTTACCCATTTTGTATTCAAAGATGGATTGAATCCATTGATCCAGAAATGGATTGAGTTTCTCTTGTGTGTTATTTTGTTGTTGTTTCAATTTAGAGCTTTGTAGATACTGTTCATTAGTGTTTTCTTGTTTTAGTTTCCAAGTAGCCAATTTTGGCTTCTATATAGTAGTTTTCTTGTAAATATGGTTACCCCATGAGTTCCACATGTGCTGCCATCACGGCTTGTTGGGAGATGATGTGAAACCATCTTTATAGTGTACATATGTAGGTGAAAGTTCTAGAGAAGATCTTTGATATGACTGTCACCTTATTCTAGGTGAGTCCAGGAGCAACCCGGCTAGAGGAAATAAGGTGAAAATGAAGTGCAAGTGCAGGGGTGGATGTCTAATCACTTCCTAATTTTTTAAGGGGTCCAAGGAGTTGGGATAGAGTTTCCAATGCAAGGAGGAGCCTTGAAGAGGTCATTTAATGTACAAACCCAACTCAACCTGTCACTGCCACCTAGAAGGCCTAGAAACCCTCCAAAACCCTCATTTTGGGGTTAGCACATTGAATGGTGGAACAAGAAGCTAAAACCACAAAAATAACTTGAGGATAGATGAACTATTGAAGGAAAGACAATATTTTTGGGGGGTCTTTTGGACCATTCTCACTCAAGCCCTAAAAAACCGGTTTTACGAGGCCTAATTAGGCTAATTCCTTATAGCCCTTTTCTAGGCAAGATTTTGGAAACGGTAAGAAACCTATTGATAGAAAACCTAAAATGGACCCTAAATGCATCCAAAACATGAATGAAGACACCTCCACACCTCTGCATCATGTCACAATGGTAGGAGGTCATTTTGACAACTTGAAGCCAAGAAGCCATACTTGAGTACATGGGAAGCACTATGAATTGGTAGGGTTCCTAGCCAAAACACTTGAAGAAAAAACCTTAGAGAGATAAAGAATCAAGCCCTAGAAGAGATTGAGAAGGACTTGAAGGTCTAGAGAGAAACTAGGCCTGGTGAGTTGGTGCAATTGTGCAACGCTAGCTAGGTGAAGTGTTGAGCAAACTAGGTAAACCCCATCAAATTGGTATCAAAGCCTATAAGATTTGGGCTAGGTAAGTAGATGTACTCAATGGAATATGTAGGAGATAATAGCATGGTGACTGATGCAGAGTGGGCAAAGAAAGTGGATGATTAGGAGGAAGAGAATAGACTCTTGAAGGAGAAGTTACTAGAATTGGAGAGTAAGCTTTGAGAGGTAGAAACCAGGGCATATGAAGTGTTGGTAAAAGTGGAAGGAGCATAAGGGAAGCATAAATAAGTGTCAGAGATAGACAAGATACCTAAACCTGATCCTATCCTAGAGCAAGAACCTTTTTTGAAGGCATTGAAGGCCTTGAGTGGCAAATCACTGGAAGGATTGCCATTGTTCACTAGTAAGATGGAGGTAGAAGTGGTCCTAGAGTGGATAGAAGGCATGGAGAACCATTTTGAATGTGAAGGCATAACTGAAGCCTAGAGAGTCAAGGTAGCCAAGTCAAGGATGAGAGGAGCTTCTCTCACATGATGGAAATTTGTGCAAGATGAAAGGAAGAAAATGGGAAAAGCACCCATATCTTCTTGGAAAGGGATGTTAGAAAAAATCAAAGAAGTCTATCTCCCTGATGACTATGAAGTGAAACTTCATAGGAAGAGGCAAAACTTAAGACAAAAAGATCTTGATTTCAACAGCTATACGGAGGAGTTTCACAAACTTAGCCTTAGATCTCATACGATGGAAGCAGAGAATGTCAAGGTTTCTAGGTACCTAAATGGTCTACGGTGGAACATCCAAGAAGAAATCAGTCTAATGATCCCAAAAATAGTCCATCAAACCTATCAAATTGCCCTTAAGGTGGAGGAAAAACTAAAAAGAAGACATGACTCAAGCAACAATAGGGGTAGGGGTAGAGGAAAAGACAATAGAGGTCATAGAGGATGCTTTGGAGGAATAAGTTATGAACAAAGAACACGAGAAGAGTCTAAACTCATTGAGCAGCAAGATAGTGGAAGTAGTAAAGGAGGATTCAATAGAGGAAGTGGATCCAATAGTGGATTCAGAGGAAGGTCTAGTGGCCAAGGTAGAGGTTCCTCATACTTTGCAACAATGAAATTTTACCATTGTAACCAACTTGGTCATCTAGCATATAGTTGTCCAGAGAAGGGATCATCAACATGTGGTGGTGAAAGAAGAGTGAGCTATCTTCAGGAAGAGTCTTCAAGCAGAAAGACTTCACAGGTTGCCTTAGATTCAAAGGTAGGTGACAACTTGATGATAAGGAGAACATTGATCAAAGAACTAGTCAGAGAAGAGCCAAGCCAAAGAAGGTCCTTATTTAGGATCAAATGCAAGATTATGGACAAAGTGTGCAAAGTAATCATTGATTCAAGGTCTACAGACAACATTGTGTCAGAAGAGGCAGTGACTAAGCTCAAATTGCAAAGGATACCTCACAACAATCCCTATAGAGTCACTCGGTTGAACAAAGGCCAACATGTCCTAGTCAATGAGCAAGCATGGGTGGATTTTACCATTGGAAGGTATAAGGACAAGGTGTTATGTGATGTCCTACCCATGGATGCATGCCATCTTCTATTAGGAAGACAATGGCAATTTGATAGACAAGCTATCCATGATAGAGCCAAGAATGCATACTCATTCAAGAAAGATGGAGTCACATTCAAGATTTAGTCTATCCTTGAGGAAGGAGAAAAGAGGGTAGTAGGTCCTAATGTTCTTTTGGTGAGTGAAAAATAGTTCTTAAAGACACTTGAGGAAGGTGAAGGTATAGGGTTCTCACTTGTGATGAAACCCAAAGAAGAAGACAAGAAAGAGAAGAAAGATTTTCCATTAGAGGTGCAAGATTTGTTGAAGAAATTCAAAGGCATGGTAAGTGAAGGATAGCCAGCCACCTTACTATACTACCCTAAAAATGGTCATCTAAACCGTGAGCCCCTAATCTTGACAACATCACCAAGGTCCTAACCAAAGGCAATTAAATAAATCTTGAGCACACAATTGATTTCGTTAATCATCAAATCTCAATTGGCAAATTAATCAACCAATATTAATTAAATATTTATTTAATTAATTAAACCATTCCAAGTAAATCATTTTAAACAATTATCTTATTTATTTTAATTAAATATCTTTTGCATATTTAATTAAATAAATCAATTTGCCATTAAATAAATCAAAAAAGGAATTAATTTGAAAAATAAATTAAAAAATGTCATAAATCTTCAAAAATGGAAATAAATCAAAAAAGGATTTAATTGACCAAAAAATAATTAAAATTTTGAGAAAAGAAATCAATTGGAGATAATCTTGAAAAAAACAAATTAAAACTGATAGATAATCTCAAAGAAAGCAATTAAAACAATTAAATATTAAAATTGAATGAAATAGAGAATAAATCAGTTTTTCTTGATTTTATCTTAATTTTAGTTCAATTTCCTTTAAAACTGAGAAAATCATCCAATCACATCAATTCACCTAGATTGTGCTTCCTCTTGGAAAATCTTGACCGCTCATCAACATTTGCTCTCAGCCATTGGTTTCTTTCTGAATTTTCTATAAATTCAGGCTCTCATCTCTCATTCAAAGATCCTGGAGAATATATTGTTATTATACTATTTTTTGCTCTAGGTTCATTGAGAATATTGCATACATATTTAGATTGTTTATCTCATTTATTGCTTAAATCTTGTTAGATTAATCTTGCATCCATCTAGCATTAATATCATGCTCATATAGATTAAATCCTTCATCTTGGTGTTGTCTAGTCACTGGATTGCTTGTACAAATATGAGAGAAATCTTATAGTCGCATCTTTTAGAAGGCAATGGGTCGATTTGTTATGGTTTTCATACTCATATTTATATCTGTCTAACCATGCATGTAATGACTTGATTGAAGTGTTGTGTATTACAAATACAGATCCACTTTTCACACACACATTTCTGGCACCCACTGTGGGGCTCGAACCCACAACTACAAGATTTCTAATGTTTCTTGAACAAATTTAATGTTTGTTTTTTATAACTAATAAACATGCGTTAAATTTGCAGATAAAAATCTTTCTTTTTGTTTGTTCTTCTATGACAGTAAAAAATGGTCTCAATTTGGGGAGCGTAACTTTTTATTAAACCGTTGGATCTCAACTAATGTTTGATATTTTTTTTAAAATCAATTTTTCTACAGGTTCACTGAAGGGATTTTCTTAAAGATTTTGGGTTTGAAAGTTATGATTGACATAGTGCAGGACTATCATTTTACTTATTCTTCTGTGATAGTCAAAAATGGTCTCGGGTCGGAAGGCATAACTTTTTATTGAACTGTTTGATCTAAACCAAATTTTAATATGTTCTGTAAAACAAAGTTTTACACCATTCCACCAAGGAGAGTTTCTAAATTATCTCTAGTTCGAAATTTATAAATGACAGAGTGCAGTACTATCAAAACTGTCATAACTAGGATAGTCATAAAAAATGGAAATTCTTGTTAGATTAGTTTAATTTACAATTTGCATTATAGAATTTCCTTTTGATGATTTTTTTTAATATTATTTTGGAAAATAATTTTGGGCTTTTAATGTTTGCAGGATGCTTGTCAAAGAATCTATCAATCAAACATATGTCTGCCAAAGAATCAAGAAGAAAATGACTACTGACATATTGGTTTTGCAGGTTACCTAAGAAGAATCGACTAAACATTATGTATTCATTTGGTATTGTCTTAGGAACTTAAATTGCTATCTGGTTAAAGAACAAATCTGTCTTTCATGTTTTTAGAAAAATCTAAGAGGTAGGAGAGTATGCTCTTGTCTTTTATAGACAATCAGAAATCTAGACCCTCAAAGCCTTTTTCTAAGTTTTGAGATTTGTGTACCTTTAGCGGGCCTGTCACAGTGGGAAAAAGTAATCACCCTGTGAGAATGACCCAAGTGAGTACAGCTGGACCTGAGCATTCCAACTCACTATAATAAATAGGCCTCTAGTGATTAAAGTCTCAGAGGATGGGATTATTTGAGTTTTCTCTTTGAGATCTCTCATATCGAGCACTTTGTAGGGCCTCGTGGTCTCAATCATGTTTATGTGACTACAACTTGTTTTGATACCTTGTCGGGCTATAGGCCTCAATCATGCTTGCGTGACTTCAAGGGGTAATTTCAAACGGAATTCCCGACTAAGAACTATAAGATTAGAAGCTACCCGATTCACCTCCGAAAGGTTGATAATCTTTGTGCAAGAGAGATAGTAACTCTCCGAAGACACTTGTCATATCATGCCCCCATTAGCGTTTGGAGTCAACTAATACGACGTTGATAATCCATTGCATGATACTCAGCGGCCGTATTCTGATTAGCTATTGGGTGTGTACCTAATTCAGCAAGCAAAGGTTTTCTTCTCTAAGCCAACTTCCATAGGGTTAGCGTGTTGTGATTGAATTGTTATTTATCTTGCGTGTTTTCTGTGTTTTCATCCCTAAAACTAAAATTGAAATACTAAAACAGGAGAAAACACATCAAACAAATCAACAACTCAATGATCAAAACTATGTTTTAGTCCAAAATGGGTCTCTGTCAGTCATTGAAACATCAGTCCTTATCAAAAACTAGTAGTCGTCAGTCATTGAAACTCTATCTATCAGAATCTTGTCTCTGTCCAATCTTCTATCGTATGAATTCTTGATCTTGTCAGGTAAAACAGTCAAAATTGCCTAGATCAGTCTACAGTGAGCATAAAATTGGTTATCATCCTCTTGAGCATAAACAACCTTGATAGTGTACCCCTGCCATGGTGTTGCACGATTTTGTCGATCATCTTTCAGCTAGTTCAAACAAACATCTTATCAAACCTAAGTTAACTTAGATAGCGTCTTACACAAGATAGATCATTCCTGAAATGAGACCTTATCTTAGTTACTTCTCTCAATCACTACATTAAATGAACTACTAGCTACAATTTGATCTTGACTTCTGCAAAACATTTGGCTCTCGGTCTTGTCGGTTACAAATGCCTGTTCAAACCAGAAATTCTCGCAGCAAAAGAGACAAAGAAAAAGAAACGCCCTTTTTGTCAAAAGAGAATCCATTCTTTGTGGATAACCCTTTTTACAATAAACTGTCCTCATCACAGATACCAGTTTACGACATACCAATCTTTCGTCAGCCCTTATCTCCCACCATGTTTGGGGAAAGACAAGAAAGAGAAGCTAATAAACAAGACACTCACGATGACTTTAGCAATCATGCCACTGACGGTGATTCCTCATTGACTGAATCTGAGCTTCATGAACCTCCTGAAGCTGAAGTACATAGATGTCAGAATGTTAAAGACTTCCGAAAAATGATGAAGGTCATCATGGCTAGGGAAAAAGAAGACTATTTCCTAGAATAGCAAAGCAAGGTGCTAAACTCCCTACTGGTTATAATGTGGAATCCCTCATCGCTAAAGAAGAAGAAACACCATGGGGACAGATAAGCAAACAAATGAAAACATCACAAACTACGGTCACAAAACTACAAAACAAAGATAAAATGCCAAAACAATATTCTCTGGACACAATATGCCCATTCCCATTTGACAAGAACCTTTACATGTCTCCATTTCCTTCAAGAGTTGAGATCCCAAAATTTGACAAATATGATGGTACCTCAGATCCTCAAGATCATGTCAGAGAGTTTTGTGCCACCTATATGGAGTTCATGCATGATCAAACATACCTCTTGCACCTTTTCCCAAGGATTTTAGGGGGTCAAGCAATGGAATGGTTCGCAAGCCTACCCAAAGGGATAAAAACATTTGAAGAACTAATCCAACTATTTTTACAACAATACTCATACAACATTCATCACCCAGTCACTATGATAGATCTTTGCAATACCAAACAAAAGACGGGAGAACCTTTTCTCACTTTCCTCCAACAATGGAGAAAGATGTTCTCTAGATATTCACAGACTATCCCAGATCTTGAGAAAATGGATATCTTTGTCAACAACTTAGTCCCTAAATTGAAGTACAATGTCCAGATGCAAGTACACCTTTTACTCAACAAAATGGTAGATAACGCCCTCAGAATGGAAGATGTGCTTATCAAAAAGGGAGATATATCACTTTGGAAAGAAACATCGCAAGGTTCTAGCTCTAAAGAAAAGAGTAAATACTGGAAATATGGCAAAGATAGCAACAAGAACGTCATTAATGATGGAGTGGTAGATACTATCCAAGAAAAAACAAAATCCACAATATTCAACTTGGCCAGTGGCACACAAGCACTCAAGGCAACCGAAACTACAATAGAGAATCCCCCAAAGAAAACAAGAGAATGGTTTAAAGAAAAAGCTTGGCTTTCAAAACCTAAGCGTGATTTTACTCCTCTAGATGAATCATATGAATCGACTTTTAAAACCCTATTGGCAAATAATCTGATAACATTGCTAGACAATTCTAGACCATATGACCCAGAAATTAGACTCAAATGATGGAGAGAAAACAAATATTGTGACTACCATCGAAACAAGGGACATAACATAAACAACTACATGAAACTCCGACATGAAATCCAAGATCTCATTGATGCAGGCAAGATCGTTGTTGGAAATCAAGCGACAAACATTGATCATAAGGCCTTTAAAGATCCCTTACCGACTTATGAACAAGGAGATTCCTCAAAATCCAAGGGAGGAGCTAGAGTCAATTATACCTACACTAACAATGATAATGTGATCAACATGATTGAATCTGCTCAAACTAAATATTGCAATTTGATCATAGTCCAGGGTCACCAAAGTCAAGCACAAACTATTAATGACGTGACTCGTGCTCAAAGGAAGATTAATCTCCCAGGAACTAGTTCCTCAACTTTCGATCAAACAACATCAAATCTACCAAATAGACAAACAAACACAGTCATGGCCAAATCAAAACAACTGGCTTCACCGTCTTCTCCTTGTTATAGTATTGTCGAACAATTGAAGAGAACCAATGCTCAAATCTCCATTTTGGAATTGCTTAAGATCTCTTCTACTCATACAGAGGTCCTGGACAAGGTTTTACTTACCACCAGTGTCCCTAAAGATTTAGACGTAGATCGATTTCAATCTATGGTGGGTCACCTAACCTCACCTCATTATCTCACTTTCTCTGAAGAAGATGATAACTCACCGAGTCACCCACATAACCAGCCATTACACATTGAAGCCATGATCCATAAACACTGAGTTAAACGTATTTTGATAGATGGAGGCACTAGGTTGAATATTTGTACCTACAATCTACTGACACAGCTGGGATTTTTTGCAAATGTTATTGATCCAACAAAGAAAATAACAATCAAGGCTTATGATGAAGAAGAAAGAACCTCCAAGGGTCAGGTACAATTACTGATCAGGGTAGGACCTGTAGAAAGAGATGTCATTTTTCAAGTCCTAGAACTTCATCTTTCATACAACATCTTACTAGGCAGGCCATGGAGTCATGAAATGAAAGCAGTACCATCTACATATCATCAATGCCTAAAGTTCCCTTATAATGGAGTTGAAGTCAGTATTCCTGCTGATACAAGCTATACATACAATACATTAACGCAGAGTGTTGATTCTTTTGTTCCTCATAATAGAGCAGCCTCCACAACTGAAAGTTCAGAATATTTGCTGAAAGATTTACAAAAGAAATTGAAAATTACAAACACTGGCAAAGATGGCTACAAAATAGAGCCTATACTCTCACTGATGTCTCTTCCTCCATCACCAAGATAGTCAGGAAAACCATCAGAGGCTATGAAGCCACAAACTTCAACTCCAAAAGTCATGTATGATGGTCTCTTTATATAGTCCTCTACTTCTCTTGCAAGTGAAATAGAAGAGGATGATGTTCTCAAATCGCTTTTCAAAGAAGACAATGCAAACAAAGAAATATGACATTGTGAGATTTCTCCGACACAATATGGTCTAGGCTATAAGATTCTTCAATGCATGGGATATTCAGGTACTAGTCCTCTAGGCAAACGTCAAAAAGGTATTGTTTAACCTATTCAGTTACAAACTAAGTCTACCAATGATAAAGCTGGACTGGGATATGATCCAAGAAAGCAATCAGATCAAAAGAACATGTCCCACCATCAATGTAAGTGGAAGAAAAAGGTACTACCTTTAACAACACAAGAAATTAATACTCAACAAACTCAAGAAGAGTGTGACGATGAACAAAAAGAATTGCCCACCCAGAGAGAGAAAACAAATGGTAATCAAGTTCCAATTATATCAACTATAATACCACAGGAAGTAGAAGTCCCAGAGGATATGACAGACGATGTATACAGAATTAGAGAATTGTTTGCACCACTGAACATCCCGGTCATATATACTGGCAGACAACAAGTAGATGATTCAGAAATTGATTCAAATGAGTATGAATGGGGTCCTGACCATCTCTTAGATACATCTATTGTTACTATTTACTAAGTTGTCATTAGTTTTATACCCAAAGTCATCCTATATACTCTAGTCGGTTAATACTACTGAAAATTCTAGTCGGTAAATACCAAGGCTACCGATGTCGGTTACAAAAGAGAGACAAGTCACTGAGATGATATACACCGAGCTATGAACCCAGTTAATATGTCTACCGAGCAGAAAAGAAGGTATACTGAGTTAATATGAACCAAGTGGAAACGTGTTACGAGATTCAATGAACCTCGACACACATGTGAAACGTGTTACAAGATTCGAGAAGATGAAACCATTATTACATAGGAAATTGCATTTAAAGATTTTGTATGATTTTGAGGAAGAATATCCAATGAAATAATTTCTATGTTTATTCATTCAATAAAACATGTTTGTATGATCGAAGCATGAATAGATCACCGTCTTAGAGATCTATATAAACAAAATGATTTGAGTATTTGAAAAATGACATGGAAAATCAAGAGATAAGATACGAAGTGATCATATAGTGAAGAAAGAAGATTGACAAAGATATTCAGAGGTTACCGAGAAGGTTTCAAAGAACAGTTTAAGGGACAGAGTATACAAAAGTGGTTACTGAGTTTATTTATCAATTATCAAGGAATGCTATGAGCAAGGTAATTTAATATTGAGCACATAGAGTCTGCTATAACATTTCAGATGTGAAGTTGCAGATATTTTGTAAAGATTTTGATTGAATTATTAAGTTGTGTTAGAAACCTTTAACAGGGTAAGCTATCAAAAATAGCTAAACATGTAGCTCTAACCGAGCAATCTTGATTACTGCAGTAGTGAAGTTGTGGGTGCCATCCCCACCGTATTTTTTCTCTCTAACCAAGAGTTTCTGCATGACCAAAATCTTTGTGTTATGGAGTGAAATTTTAATGGATGTTATTTCTATGATTATGTTTCAGTATTATATATTTATGAGATCAACAATACTTAGTTTGTGTTTATCAGTAAAATTGTTTTTCAAGAAAAGTTTTGAAGTACTGATTCACCCCTCCCCTCTCAGTACATTAGCTTTCCAAGTCAGACCTAACAATTGGTATCAAAGCCTAATTCCTGTTAAAGGGACTAACAACCTAAAGAGAAAGTTCCTATCAATGGAAGGCTATAAACAATCACACATAATTGTGAATCTTCAAGAAGAATTAGATCATGCTAATCAAATGATTGCAGATATGCAGAGGCAAATGCAAAGATCACTAAAAGTAAGAAGAAGGTTGTCTGATGATTTACATGACTCACAAGAGTTGGTGGAACAAATTGAGACATCATCTGAGAATAACATATCAGAAGAATCTGAAGAAATGATTGCAGAATTGAAAGATAAGAACAAAGAACTTAATGAACAACTAAAAGCAATTAGAAGGGAACATGAGTATTTCAGCACACGGATGACTAAAAATCTTGATGCATTGAGAACAGCTGAAGATAATAAGCGAAGTATAGGAGAAAAACAACAACTAGAAGCAATGGTGTCTGCAAAGAATGATGAAATATCAAGGATGACTGAAGTTCAACATAATCTCTCTAATCAATTGGATTATGCACATCATGAAGCTACTCTAAAGGAAAATGAAATCCAAGCATTGAAACTTGAATTATCAAGATTGACCGATGAACTAGAAGTAGAAAAGAAGTCAAAAGAAACACTGAGGAAAAGCCATGAATCATCAAGAATGTTGGATGAGCAACTAAATAGGAGAACACCCAACAAAGTTGCAAGACTCGGTTACAAAGGAAACAACTCTACCGAGAAAAGGGATCAACACCACCGAGAAAGGAGAGTCATCAAAGAAAGCTGGAAACAAATATAACATGAAGGACAAGAAACCTATTTGCAACTACTGTGGAAAACAAGGACATACTACCAACATTTGCCGGATCAGAAAAGGTAAGCAACCGAATGTTACTAGGTTTAATGGTTGTTGTTATAATTGCAACAAGTATGGTCACACATCTAAGCAATGTAGGACAAAGTCTGTTAGCAATTGTCAGAAGGCAAAATTCAAGGGGTTTTGCAAAAATTTTAATAGATATGGACACAATACCGAGAAATGTTGGTTTAAGCAAAAAAACTATATGTGGACTCCACACCGAGGAAACAATAGAAGCTACCGAACTCACATAGATCTCAATCGACAATATACTTCAGTACCATGGGATTACAATACAAGAATATGGTGTGAATATTGTGGAAGATACAAACATATAAGTGCAAACTGTATGATAAGGTTTGGAATGAACAATAGGAGATCATGGAGAAATCCCGGAATGGCATGTTTTCATTGTCACAAAGTTGGACACTTGGCTAAAGACTACAAAAATCAACCTAGAGGAGATACTGAGGAGATAAGAAGTAAATTACAAAAAATTTAGAAAAAGAAGGAAAATGTGTCAAATAATGAAGGAAGAACCTTACCTACCGAGTTAGGTGCATCTACTTCAAATTAATCAATAAAGTTATGGAGGGACTATATTCCCACAAGGTAAGATCTTAACAGTTCCTATATAATCATGTACATAATTCCAAAATCTACATAGCTAAGATGCAATAGCAAGTTTGAAATATTATCTAGTCTTTTGAATTACCAGAGAAGTCGGCAAAAGTTTTAAACCTATCTAGTCGGTAAAAACTAATAAGAGAGATAGTCAGTATAGTGGAACTAAGTGCATTTAATGCCTATTTTACCTAACTGCATGAAACCTGATAAGGTCAAAAAGAGGTACTTAAAGTATTTTGCGCGGTCATTTTTCACTTACCAGTTTTCCAAGTGCAGAGCAAAGTGAATCAAAAGGCGATCAAACATTTCCAAGAGTGAATTCAAGGTATTTAGCATAATCTAAACCGTATTTTTAGCAATTAACCGATCAAAGTCAAGTTGTGAATATTTGCTAAGTATTTTGGAAGCATTTTTTGGTTATTTGAAACCCTAAGCTATTTCGTAAGTAGAATTTCAAGTTTGAAAAGTCTCCCAAGGTATAGAAACCCATTGTAGTAGAGAGCATTGAGAAGCCTACACTGAAATACACCTTACCTCCCAAAGTGGCATCTGAACCCGATGAGAAAACTGTATTCTCTCTTATTCCAGATAGGGTTTTGTTTATCAAAGATGTTAGATTTTACACCAAGTGCCAAGTTGAAGAGCTAGGTCATATTGAGATTAAGGATATGTATCACAAAATGTGCACTGATGGAAACCTAGATAGCAAGTTTGAGCATATCAAAGTTAAGGCATTGACCGAAGCTCTAACTTATCCTCAAGTCTTCAAACCCTAATGGGTCAAATTTGTTTTGAGCCGTGTGCATGACGATTTTATGTGGTTAGAGGATCAACCTTTCAAGATCACCAAGGAGATTATTCACATGATAACTAGATACCCTATATTTGACCATGCCCGAGCACAGAAGATGATTTCACAGAAGGAATTGATAACATTAACAGGTGTTGAGTCTGACAGCAAAGGTCTTAAGTTGAACAATGTGACTGATGCAGAACTCAATTTTGCTATTAGAGTTATTGGTTATTGTTTCTTCCAGACTGCAAGAGAAAACAGTGTACCATGTGCAGTTGTAGATCTGGCTTATAAAATTGTTAAAAAGAGTATGCAAATTGATTTGTGTGAAGTGTTATTGAAGAATCTTTTTGAAAATCTTAATACAATAAGGAAACCGAAGAAGAATAATACTACAAACACACTAAAGTTTGGGTCACTTATAGTGTGTATGTTCTTCTATTTTTAGAAATTCTTTCCATCAGTCGGTAACATTGTTTGGGAATTACACCGACCTATCACCCATCAAATAAATGATTTCATCAATCGGCTAGGTGATAATTTCAATATGATAATGGATGATTACTTCAACAGATTCCAAGAAAAAATGCATAGCAAGTACAGGATTCCACCTCAGCTAGTGGAAAAGTACAAGGATACTATATGTTTTGAAGTGGATATCGACTACCATTATGTCAATGTAGTAGAACCCAGGACTCAATCATTACCGCCTATGGGTTATGAGATAGATTTTGTCATTTCTCAACAGCAGATAGAAGCCTTTTTAGCACTTCCAAGGCATGCTATCGAGATTAGATATGGCACCTATGAAGAGGTGAAAGAAAAAGTTAAAATGAGCATTATAGTACCAAAGGCTGCTAGAAAAGCCACTAGAATGATTAAGGATTTAACTGAGAAGTTTGGAGAAGGTTCTACCTCCACACCTACTAAGATAGTAAGAAGAAAAAATGATCAACTTTCGATCAAGGAAGAAACTGAAGCTCAAGAAGCAACAATTACACTGAGCACGGAGTTGCCAAAGGGCAAAGTTTTGAAAAGAAAGAAACATGATACAACCAAGGTGTCACCGACCATGCCAGCAAAGCGACCGAACACTAGATCATCTACTACGTCACCTGATAAGAAGCTGAAGAATGTAGAAACGCCTAAGGTTACAAAAACCTATAGAAAGAAGACTAGAAGACTAATTTTGGATAAAGAGGAAAGTGACACAGAGTCAGAAGATGTAAATAAATTTTAGGTTGTGAAAAGCACAAAGAAATATGTACATAGTGTTGACAACTTTTGTGCAAAATTAAAGGAATATGGTGGATTTGGGTCGCTTAGATATGTAAAATATGATACAAGAACATATGAAGAGAAGAGGCAAATAGAAGAGAGTAATTTGTGTACTTCTCAAGTTCTGAGTAGTTCCATTGGAAGTGGTTGGTTTTCTTCCAAAAGCATTGTACTCAAATATTGATAAAAGATGGAAATATGTTATGGACTCAGAGAAGCGAATAAGAGAAAGAGTTTTGGTTCATCTCTTTCTGGATATGTCGGTAGATGAGATAAGAGGTCATTTGAAAAACTACCAGACAAATTTTCAAGTAAAACAAAGGGCCTTGAAAATAATGAATGGCCTACTTCTTGAAGTTGAAAAAGAAACTGAAGAAAAATGGAAGAAAATATTCATGATTCATGCTAAAGAACCAAAAGGTGAAGAAGAGATAGTTGACATCACCGAGCAAGATCCTGCTTCCACTATTTGTTCAGATGATGATGTAATAGACACTAAAGCACGTGAAGGAGAAATGATAGAAGGAATCTCCTATGCCAAACTGATATCAAGTGAATCAGTTGTGGAATAGATTAAGTCCTATCCTCCGATCACCCAACAAGTTACAGCTGAGAAACTTCAAGACACAGATCAAGGCACAGAGGATCAAAAGGTTAAACTAGATGAATCTACCTCTCAGGCCATCGGCAAGCAAACTTCCCAAGTACCATCAAGCATTGAGATAATTGCCACTGAAAATACGAGCAAGGAAACACCGAAGGATACAACAGAGGCTATAGGAACTGACAAAAGTGTTGCCTCTACCAAGAAACATACTGAGGAAGGACAAGCCTCAAAAGCCATTGTACCCATTCAACCGGAGAAGGCATCGTCATCAAAGGAGAAGAAAGCAAAAAGACACAATTTTAAGATAGATCTATCAAAGCCCATTGTGTTACCGAATGTTGACATTACAAAATTGAAAGGGCAAGCACTGATAGAATTCAGTGAGCTTTGTAAAGCCAAAGCAGAACAGGAAAGAAAGATAGCTATTTAGAAGAAGAATCATGTACTTCAGAAGGTCAGAACATTATTGACAGACATGATACCTGAAGCTACCATCAATAAAGATGTTGTCATCCATGTGAAACTGGATGAACTACTCACTCAATTGGAGGAATCAAGAATAGAAGCATAAGAATACCTTAGCAAATTTTAAGATAAAGAGCTAACTGCCAAGATGATTGAAGAAGTGCAGAAAGCAATTGCTATAGGTAAAATAAAGCTTATTGAATTCATTGGTGAGTTGTCCCCTCAACTCAAGTATATTATTTATTTATTCTATAAGTTATGTGCATTCTCATTCTTCATCAAAGATATCAGGAATAAGACTGAAGTCATTGAAAAAGAGATTACCGATCTCTCAAATAAACTATCTACTAAGCTAGATTCTCTTCAGAATTTTTATACAAGGCTACAAACCCTTATGGCTCAACAGTTAGAACTTTAGAATGAAGAGAATAAAATAAGGATGGATATCATGACTCTTCAAACATTATTTATTTCCCATTTATCATCAGTTCAAGAACAGATCAACCGAGCTACCCAGTTATCAACTCAAGTAAAGGGAAGCACTTTAGACAGTTTGATCCACATGTTAGCTGATATTACAGCTCATAATACAATAATGGAAAGTGTCAAGGATGCACCTACCAATGCTCTTACAAAAGCTTGTACAAAGTATAAATCTATTTTTGATCAGTTGCCCCCACCAAATGGTAACTAGTTTTGATGTTTGTCAAAAAGGGGGAGTGTATTGAGTATACAGAATATCTGAGTGTATAGAGTTTATCATATATACCGAGTGTATAGTTGAAATTGTTAGGGGGATCATGAATCATCAAGAGCAGGGAACATCAAGAGCATGGAATACAGAGTATGGAACATCAAGTTATGTACAGAATATTGATAAGGGGAGTATGTATTTGAACAATGTGTATACTGACATTTCAGTTTACTTTGTAAGTATATAGATTTTTGTGTTATGATTTTGAGAGGAGTTTTGTCAAACATACCAAACTAATGTCAAAAGGGGAGATTGTTGCTATTTACTAAGTTGTCATTAGTTTTATACCCAAATTCATCCTATATACTCTAGCCGGTTAATACTACTAAAAAGTCCAGTCGGTAAATACCAAGGCTATCAGTGTCGGTTACAGAAGAGAGACAAGTCACCGAGATGATATACACCGAGCTATGAACCGAGTTAATATGTCTACTGAGTAGCAAAGAAGGTATACCAAGTGAAAACGTGTTACCAGATTCAATGAACCTGGACACACATGTGAAACGTGTTACAAGATTCGAGAAGATGAAATTGTTATTACATAGGAAATTGCATTTAACGATTTTGTATGATTTTGAGGAAGAATATCCAATGAAATAATTTCTATGTTTATTCATTCAATAAAACATGTTTGTATGATCAAAGCATGAATAGATCACCGTCTTAGAGATCTATATAAACAGAATGATTTGAGTATTTGAAAAATGACATGGAAAATCAAGAGATAAGATATGAAGTGATCATATAGTGAAGAAAGAAGATTGACAGAGATATTCAGAGGTTACCGAGAAGGTTTCAAAGAATAGTTTAAGGGACAAAGTATACAGAAGTGATTACCGAGTTTATTTATCAATTACTGAGGAATGCTATGAGCAAGGTAATTTTATATTGAGCACATAGAGTCTTCTATAACATTTCAGATGTGAAGTTGCGTGACCAAAATCTTTGTGTTATGGAGTGAAATTTTGATGGATGTTATTTCCATGATTATGTTTCAGTATTATATATTTATGAGATCAGCAATACTTAGTTTGTGTTTATCAGTAAAATTATTTTTCAAAAAAAGTTTTGAAGTATTGATTCACCCCTCCCCTCTCAGTACATTAGCTTTCCAAGTCAGACCTAACATCTATTACAAAAACCCCTAAAGAATGCAATGATATCATAGATGATGCACAAGAGCTAATACACCTGAAAATGCAAAAGGAAATAGAAGAAATTAGACTAAAAAGACAAGAAGACTATGAACAATAGCCAGAGGAAGAAAGGACACGAGTAATTTCTTCACCTACTAAGTCCCCCTCTAATAAGGTAGGACAAATCATGTACGGAACTACAAAAGAAGAATTAGAAGCTATAGAAATAGAACTAGTCATCAATCCAGAGGAAGCTGAATGGAACAGACGACAGGGATTAACAGAACCCTCAAGGTTATGTCCACAAGTGTGTCAAATACAAACAATCAATGAACCAAATCATGAAGGCACTTGCAGCATCAAAGATGTGGGTGTTGATACTATATATACTTTTACTAAGCCACTTGAAGACGAGTCAGAAACTTCATCTTATGACTCTGATAACTCAGACAGGAGCTCTATTTATAACAATGATTATTCAACAACACATTATGATTACTCTATCATGAATGTTGAGATGTTGTCCATTGACCTTGTTACTGTTACACCACGGTATGTAGTCCAGTCTGAAGTAGGTGATGATGCTAGAAGTAGGTCGGTTGGGTTATGTCCAATAAATATTAACATGAATTTTGATAATCGTGTCATAACTCTTCCTAGTCTCGAGACACATACGCAAGGTAGTCTTATGGAACTCGACTGGTCAGTTCGAAGCTATGATGATAGTACTATGAACTCCCTTGAGCCTATTCCAACCTTATCCTTAATGCATCCAGAACTGATTGATTGTACTCTTTATAACCAACCCTTGAATGTACCTACTTTTTCCAATGACAATACATTAGCCTACTATCTCAATGCAGTTGAACCCATGTACTCTTCCACCAACGAACATAATGAAAACATGTCTGAAGTGGATATCAAGTATCTTAGTCGCAAAAACAAGAAAAATAAAAATAAAAGATCTGATGGCGAAAACCACATTGTGGCATGTCAAAATCTAAAAAAGAGAAAATAAAGGCCATACCTAAAGATGAAAACCTCTATGAGGCACCTGAAGGTGAGATACTTGATATACTATCAAGTCACTTCTAGGAGAGATCTTCCATATTGATTGAGCCAACTTAGCTAGTGAACATTGGGAGTCAAGAGACACCACACATCATTCATTTAGCTCAATCACTATCAGCAGAAGAGTTAAAAGATTTCAGCAACCTTTTTTTAGAAAAGAAGATCAACTTTGCATGGACTTATTCAGATATGCTAGGACTAGATCCTAATCTCATCATGCATCATCTCTCTATTATACCAGGAGTTAAACCAGTCAAACAAAAAATTTGTAAGATGCATCCTCATGTGGCACTGCTAGTCAAGGCTGAACTAGAGAAATTGCTAAAAGTTGGATTTATCAGAGCTATAGACTACGCAAAATGGATATCAAACATAGTACCTGTATCAAAGGCAGACAAATCCATTAGAGTTTGCATAGACTTCAGGGATCTCAACAAAGCATGTCCGAAAGACGATTTTCCATTGCCCAACATTGACATGATAGTAGATATGACTGATGGATATGAGATGTATTCATTAATGGATGGATTCTCTAGCTACAATTAGATCAAGATAGCACCTAAAGATCAAGAAAAGATAGATTTCACATGTGCATGGGGAACCTTCTGCTGGAATGTTATGTCATTTGGTCTAAAGAATGCAGGAGCAACTTACCAAAGAGCAGTAACCACTATCTCCCACGATATGATGCATAAAAACATGGAAGATTATGTTGATGACACCCTGGTAAAGAATATGAAGAGATCTATGCATATTCAAGAGCTAGGCCTCATACTAGATAGAATGGAAAGATTCAAGCTCTGGTTAAATCCTAAAAAGTGTGCATTTGGGGTAACATCAGGAAAATTGCTTGGTTACATAATTTCAAAAAAAGGAATTGAGTTTGACCCTGAAAAGGTCCAAGCTATAATGGAAATGCCTCCACCCAAGAATATCAATCAAATGAGAAGTTTACAAGGCCATCTTCAATCAATAAGGCATTTTATATCTCAGCTAGCTGACAAAGCTCAACCCTTTATGAAGGTATTAAGGAAAGGGATTCAATACAACTGGGATAAAGATTGTGAACAACATTTACAACAAATCAAAGAATATCTTTCTAATCCACCCATATTAATGCCACCAATTCAAGGTAAGCCACTGATCCTATACATATCAGCTACAAATACTTCACTGGGGGGCATTTCTGGCACAACAGGATGACAATAAAAAGGAATGAGCTATTTATTACATCAGCAGAACATTGGTGTCATATGAAATGAAATACACTATAATAGAGAAAGCATTCTTAGCATTGGTCTTTGCATTACAAAAATTAAGGCACTATATGTTGGCACACTCTATTAAGCTAGTAGCTAAGATTGATCCACTCAAATATCTTCTCAGTAAAGCAACGCTTACAGGAAGACTGGCTAAATGGGTCATGGTTCTTACAGAATTTGATATCGAATATGTGGAAGATAAAGCCATCAAAGGACAGGTTATTGCAGACTAACTTGTTGATGCTCCACTTGAAGACAGTCAACCTCTACATATAGAATTCCCAGATGAATCAATCATGCACCTTACTGAACAATCATGGAAGATGTTCTTTGATGGGTCTTTCACTCAACATGGTTCTGGTGCCGGAATACTTTTTATTACTCCTCAAAAATATTCAATTCTGAAAGCTTACAAGATTCTCTTCCCTTGCACAAACAACATTGCAAAATATGAAGCTTTGGTAAATGGGGTCAAGCTAGCCATCGAGTGGAAGATAGTTGAATTACACATCTATGGAGATTATTAACTCATTATCAACCAAATCAATGATCTATATCAGACAAGAGATGAGAAATTGATTCCTTATAAGAGAATGGTGGATGAACTCAAGAAATACTTTGCCTTCGTATCATTTTAGCAGATCCCCAGAAAAGCAAATACAGTAGCAGATGCAATGGCCACTTTGGCATCTATACCATAGCTACAAGAGTCTATTTTTCGCTTTGAATTCCTGGTGGAAGAGTTACATGATCCT
The DNA here is from genome assembly GCF_030272615.1 of Cryptomeria japonica. Lineage (NCBI taxonomy): Eukaryota > Viridiplantae > Streptophyta > Pinopsida > Cupressales > Cupressaceae > Cryptomeria > Cryptomeria japonica. Next base: position 8,329,779 of record NC_081414.1, read on the forward strand.
TCCTATGATTCTCCCAAGTCCCAGATGGTCTATTCTATTATTGGACATGACTCATCTCGTTATAGCCACATTTACTCTTACCTGCATGACCAAGTTGTCCCTACTAATCTTTACTGAAATGAAAAAAGGAACCTAATCCAAAATGCATCACGATACGTCATCATTGCTAATGACCTATTCAGGTGAGGTTTAGATAATACTTTGCCTAGATGTCTAGAAACTGAGGAGTCCCTATGTGCATTGTCTGAGGTTCATGAAGGTGTTTGTGGATCCCATTTGAACGGTCTAACTTTAGCATGAAAACTACTAAGGGCTAGCTACTATTGGCCAGACATGGAGAAAGAAGCTATAAAATTTGCTAAAACCTGTGAAAAGTGCCAACTACATGGGCACCTTATCCATGCTCCAACAAGGGATCTCATACCCTTTGTGACACACTGGCCCCTCCAACAATGGGCATTTGATCTAATTGGCCAAATATATCCTGCATCATCTAACGGACACAAATTTATTATCACTGCCACTGAGTACTTCACTAAGTGGGTAGAAGTGGTTCCACTCATCAAGGCAACCGACAAACAAGTAGCTCTCTTTATTCTTAATTATATCATTTGTAGGTATGGTATACCTTCATCCATTATAACTGACAATGGAGGATAGTTCAAGAACAAAGCTCTCGATGAACTCTGTGAGAAATTCAAAATAAAACAACACTGGTCATTAGTATATTACCCTCAAGGTAGTGGACAAGCAGAGGCATATAACAAAAACCTATTGACTATCTTGCATAGAATAGTGAACAAATCTGGGAAGGATTGGCATCTGTAGCTCAATCTTGCATTGTGGGCTTATAGAACAAGTATCAGAACACCTACTGGGGCTACACCTTTTTCTCTGGTGTATGGGTATAAAGCAGTATTACCTATTGAGGTGGAAATACTATCTCTAAGAAATCTTTGCAAGGTCTCGTTATTGATGAAGAATATAGAATATCTAGATTACAAGAGCTCAAATTTCTAGATGAGCATCGGCAAGTGGCGTTTGATCGTCTCTGGGTGTACCAAAAGAGAATGTCCAGAGGATATAACAAAAAGGTTCGACACGAGAATTTCAAGTTGGTGACCTAGTTATAAAAGAAAATCATAAAAATCAACAGTTTCGAGACAACAAAGGGAAGTTCGAACCCAACTGGATGGGTCTCTATATCGTTACTGCAGCTTTTGGCTCTGGTGCCTATCAACTCTCAACATTGGAAGGAGAACGGCTCCACGAACTAATCAACACTATCCATCTGAATAAATTCTTCACTTGAATATTCTCTGCTCCAGCAACTTATGTAGTTAAAAAGTCCTGAAGAAATCCTAAAAATAAAAAATAAAAGTCCTGAAAAAATCCTAAAAATTAGAAAAAGTCCTGAAAAAAATCCTAAAAATCAGAAAAAGTCCTGAAAAAAATTCTAAAAATCAGAAAAAGTCCTGAAGAAATCATAAAAATCAGAAAAAGTCTTGAAGAAATTCAAAAAAAAAAAAAAAAGGGGGAAAAAGAGAGAAAATGCCTTGGTGAAAACCTAGTAAACAGGCACCTTGGTAAAAAAATATACGAATCTCTGCCAAGAAGGTGAAAACCTAGCAAACATGCGCCTCTTGTACTCAAGCGCTCCATGTATCAACACAAAGTTGGCATTCCCGCTTTCATGCATCTTTGCTTTTGCTTGTACGCATTTTAGTCACTTTTGTGACATCCTGGTTTGTTGGAACCCTCATGGCTTGAAACCGATCATTGTCCTAGTCTTAGGTTAATCGCCAGAGCAATTCCCATGTCCTAAGCAGTATCAACCAAGTCAACCTTATGTCAATGAAACCTGGTCGTCCACTCTGAGTCAGTCACCTGTCTCCTAACTACTGAAGAGTTTTATCATTGAGTAAACATGCAAAACAACAAAACGAAAAAAAATCACTAAATAGTTTGAGCTATGCATGAAAATTTTCTTTGTGTGTTGTCTTTTATATTGGTTTTCAATTATTATTCTCTCTGAGTAACTCAAGGAAGTCTATCTTGACTAAGAGGAGCAAGGATTGGGGGCATAATATTTTCTTGTTTTCTACTTGTAGGAATGATCCCAATGATTTGGAAACATCTAAATTAGATGGGTGTCTGTGATAAGAGCCTTCACATCAATGTGAAATTACCTCACATACCTAAACTCTGCTTATTTGTATGCTACAGGGAGGTTCCCATCATTTCTTTGTCTGTTTTGAGAAAATTTCTTTATTGTGCAATCCAGGTCCCTGCAAAATCTGTCCAAGGATATGAACGAAAAAATGGGTCATTGTAGACAAGATAATTAGTACTGCACATGAAAAGCAAGGAACTCTAATCTGCCTATTATAATTGTAAAACACTCAATGATGAAAATTAAGCTTTTCAAAATCCAGTGACTAGGTTTCGGTTGCATATCATTTTGCATTTCATTTTGCATCTTGTGAATTTAGACTGATTTCGGTACGGTAACAATGATCTCTTTATTTTCTGCATGAGCGCTAGAAGCTTCATCATTTCTTAGCTAAGTAGTCTCTTTTCGTCATTTCTCCGATCGAGTACTTGTGTTTTGAGATGTTAGTTGCATACATAAGCATCTTATATAGATTCATACATGTCATTATTTACTTATTTGCATTCATCTTATTGCATATAAAAATGAAAAATTTGCATTACTCATTACTCATTCACATTCATTTATTTGTATATGAAAAGAAAGAAAAATAGACATTCATGATCATTTGCATTCATTAATCTATATTGAAAAGAAATGCATACATATAGAATAAAGCATATAGAACAACATCTCATAATCAACCAACACAAGTACGATGAAATCAAATAATGAGCTTGTAAATCGGTTGTCCTGAGTCCATTTTCGGGATCAAAATCGAAATCTGATGTCAACTCTCTCATCGAAATTTCACAAAATTTTGACCACTTAGCGCTTTTCATCAAAAGATCATTCTCTCTTCTAATTGCACTCAATTTCTCATAAATCAACGCTGAATCTCAATTTAATTTCTACAAATCAACTTTGCGCTCAATTTCTCATTAAATTTTCAAAAATTCCTCTGAATCAATTTGTGCTCAAAACAACTTATCGTCACTAAAAATTGCCTATCATCATGTACCCTTGCTATCTTTCGATTTCACTCCCAAGGGGGCATACTCGTGACCTTTTGACCTCAAATGTCGAGAAAAAGTTTCAAATCTTCATCGAAAGTCGAGCAAAAAAAATAATATTTTCAACTAAAGAAAATCAAATAAGACCTCATCGCTAGGGGCATCTCAACTTCATCGCTTTATATCAAGTTGATATTTCTTGATCATCTGAAACAAATCAATCTCTAGGGGCATATCAGTTTCATCGCTTCATATCAAGCTGATATTTGTCTTCATCTGAATCAATCTCTTAACGTTAATCAGTTTCATCACTTTTCATCAAGATGATTATTCGTTTAAACTCAATCAAGGGTTTAAAGAGTTTCTTTGATCACACTCAATCTAAGCAGGTATTCAGTATTCGTCTCTTTGGATCAAGTTGAACAGTTTATCTTCGCTCATCATATCTTGATCAATCAAGTTCAAGATTGATTTTTATCATCACTCACTATGTCTAGATCAATCAAGTTCTAGATCTATAAGATCCACTTCTTGATCAATCAAGTTCAAGTTTGGTATCTTTGTTTTCTATCATTCCTAAGTTCAATCAAGTTCAGGAACGGTATCGCTTTAATCAGACTTCATTCAACTTCGTCGTTTCAAATCAAGCTAAACACCTCGCTTTTCATCTAGTTCGTGATCAATCAAGTTCAGAACTGGTATCTCTCAGACATCAAATTTTCTTTGAACCAACACACTGTTCGCACATTAATTCAAAGAGGGGCAAATGTAATACCCTAAAAATGGTCATCTAAACCATGAGCCCCTAATCTTGACAATGTCACCAAGGTCCTAACCAAAGGCAATTAAATAAATCTTGAGCACACAATTAATTTCGTTAATCATCAAATCTCACATGGCAAATTAATCAACCAATATTTATTAAATATTTATTTAATTAATTAAATCATTCCAAGTAAATCATTTTAAACAATTATCTTATTTATTTTAATTAAATATCTTTTGCATATTTAATTAAATAAATCAATTTGCCATTAAATAAATCAAAAAAGGAATTAATTTACAAAAAGAGATTTATCACAAAAAGAGGAATTAATTTGAAAAATAAATTAAAAAATGTCATAAATCTTCAAAAAAGGAAACAAATCAAGAAAGAGGAATTGGAAATTATGAGCACAAATCTTCAAAAATGGAAATAAATCAAAAAAGGATTTAATTGACCAAAAAATAATTAAAATTTTGAGAAAAGAAATCAATTGGAGATAATCTTGAAAAAAATAAATTAAAACTGATAGATAATCTCAAAGAAAGCAATTAAAACAATTAAATATTAAAATTGAATGAAATAGAGAATAAATCAGTTTTTCTTGATTTTATCTTAGTTTTAGTTCAATTTCCTTTAAAACTGAGAAAAGCATCCAATCACATCAATTCACCTAGATTGTGCTTCCTCTTGGAAAATCTTGACCGCTCATCAACATTTGATCTCAGCCATTGGTTTCTTTCTGAATTTTCTATAAATTCAGGCTCTCATCTCTCATTCAAAGATCCTGGAGAATATATTGTTATTATACTATTTTTTGCTCTAGGTTCATTGAGAATATTGCATACATATTTAGATCGTTTATCTCATTTATTGCTTAAAAATGCAAGATTAATCTTGCATCCATCTAGCATTAATATCATGCTCATATAGATTAAAATCCTTCGTCTTGGTGTTGTCTAGTCACTGGATTGCTTATACAAATCTAAGAGAAATCTTATACTTGCATCTTTTAGAAGGCAATGGGTCGATTTGTTATGGTTTTCATATTCATATTTATATCTGTCTAACCATGCATGTAATGACTTGATTGAAGTGTTGTGTATTACAGATACAGGTCCACTTTTCACACACACTCTTACCTCCTAAAAGAACCATACGCCATCAAATAGACTTCATTCTCAAAGCATCCTTGCCTAATAAGGCATCTTATAAAATGACTCCTCAACAAAATGTTGAAATTACCAAGCAAATCCAAGAGCTCTTAGACCAAGGCCTAATTAGGAAAAGTATTAGCCCTTGTGCTATCCCCACCATGTTAGCACCAAAGAAAGGTGGTACTTGGAGATTTTGTACTAATTCTAGATCCATAAATAGGATCACCATCAGATATAGGTTCCCTATTCCTATAATAGAAGACCTAATGGATTGTCTAGGGGAAGCCAAGTACTTTACCAAGATTGACCTTAAGAGTGGCTATCATCAAGTTAGGATTAAGGAGGGTGATGAATGGAAAACTGCATTTAAGACTACTGAGGCTCTTTATGATTGGCTTTTAATACCATTTGACTTATCCAATGCTCCAAGCACCTTCATGAGACACATGAATGAGGTGATGAAGGACTTCATAGGCAAATTTGTGGTGGTATATCTAGATGATATTCTCATTTTCAGTAAAGATAGGGTAGATCACATTAATCATTTGCAAGATGTATTACAAAGATTGTATGATGAAAAGATAACCATGAATTTGGATAAGTGTGAGTTTTTCAAGAAGGAGTTGGTTTACCTTGGGTTTGTGTTGTCTTAAGGAAACCTCAAGATGGATCCAAGCAAGGTTGAAGCCATTGTAAATTGGCCTACTCCTAAGACAACAACAGAGGTGAGAAGCTTCCATGGACTAGCTCAGTACTAAAGGAAGTTCATTAGGCAATTCAGTGCTATATGTGCACCCATGTTAGACACCATTAGAGGTGGAGAAAAACCAAAGTTTCAGTGGGGTGAAGCAGCAAACAAAGATTTTGAAACCTTAAAGGAGAAGATAGCTACCCAACCGGTGCTAGTGTTGCCTAGTTTTGAGAAACTTTTCATTCTGGAATGTGATGCAAGAAATGTTACTGTAGGTGTTGTCCTAAGCCAAGAAGATAGACCAGTAGCTTTCCATATTGAGAAGCTAAGTGATTCCAAGAGAGTACTCCTCTTATGATCTTGAGTTGTATGCTTTAGTGTAGGAATTGAGGAGGTGGAGACACTATCTCCTCCCTAAAGAATTTGTAGTCTATACGGACAACCAAGCATTGAGTTTCCTAAACTCACAAGATAAACTCAGTCATAAACACATGAAATGGGTGGAGTATATGTAGGCCTATGCATTCACCATTAAGCACAAGAAAGGGCAATTAAACCGGGTAGCTAATGCATTAAGTAGAAGACTTTTGACAGTCCAAGAAATCCAATTGAGAAGCATAGGTGTGGATAGTTTTAGAGACTTGTACCCAAAGGATGAAGACTTCTCAAATGCCTACAAGGTGTGTAAGGAGTATCAAAATCCCTTCCATAGTGAGTGTTTTGATTTTACTTTGAAAAATGAACTATTGTTCAAAGGTGGGAAGCTTTGTGTGCTTAGAGGCTCAATGAGAGAAAACCTTATTCAAGAGAAGCATAATGGTAGCCTTAGTGGACATTTTGGAGTCAATAAGACTCAAGAGTTGGTTCAAAGATACTATTATTGGCCAAGGATGAATCAAGATGTGAAGAAATTTGTGGAGACTTGCATAGTTTTCCAAAAGGCCAAGGGTATTTCTACAAATGATGGTTTATACCAACCTCTTCCCATACCAAATAGACCTTGGGAATGCATTAGCATGGATTTTGTAGTAGGTTTACCAAGGAAAAAGTAGGGATATGATAGCATTTATGTCATTATGGACAAATTTAGCAAAATGGCTCACTTTGTGCCTTGCAAGACTACTCATGATGCATGCCAAATTGCTCAATTGTTCTTCAAAGAGGTGGTGAGGATACATGGTTTACCCATGAGCATTGTTTTAGATAGGGACTCAAAGTTCATTGAGTCACTTTTGGAAGACACTATGGCAAAAGCTTGGCACCAACCTCTCTTTTGGATCAGCCTACCATCCTCAAACAGATGGGTAGACCGAAGTTGTGAATAGAAGCTTGGGAAAGTTGTTAAGGTGCCTTACTAAGGAATATGATCAAACATGGGATCAAGGCTCTCACAAGGTGAATATGCATATAATGACTCCATAAATAGGACTAGGCAAGATCCATTTTGAAGTGGTCTATGGTGTGCACCCAAGAGGCATTTTGGAGTTGAGAGACTTAGGAAGTGCAATAGCAAGAAGTGGATATGCAGAGGACTTTGCTCAATCAATGAAGGAGGTCCATGAATTAGTTAAACAAGCATTGATGGAGAACACAAGAAAACTCAAACAAAAAGTTGATGAAAAGAGGAAGAACCTACAATTTCAAGTGGGGGAACTTGTCATAGTGAATTTAAACAAAGCAAGGCTACAACAAGGAATGCCAAACAAGTTTCAAATGAGAAGGATAGGTCTATGTGCCATTCTAGCCAAGTATGGAGAAAATGCATACAATGTGGATCTACCTAGTGACATATGATTGTCACTAGTTTTCAATATAGCAGACTTAGTTGCATACAAGGGACCATTTCAAGGTTCAGATTACAGTCACTTAGGTGTTTCATTTGATGAGAACAACCTTCAGTTACCAGCCAAACCAGATCCAAAGGCCGAGAAGGTGTTGAGTTCAAGGATCGCCAACAAGATAAGGCAACAAGCCTATTGGGAGCACCTAATCAAATGGAAGGGTATGGATGATGTTGAAGCTACATGGGTGATGGAGATAGAGTTTTAAAAGCTTGAAATTGATCAAAATCTAATTCCTAGGAAGGTGACATGATCTTCTTTTGTTTGGGAGAATGGTGCAGGAGCACCTAGGACTTAGATTGTTTAGTTTTTCAATTTTGGCTTGTACTAACCCTAGCCAAGTCAATAGTGAATAAGGACTCTAGGAGGTTCCAATAGTTAGTTTTTTGAGTCAATGTAGGCCTCGGTTGTGTTCATACTTCTTAAGTTTGCATTTTTGTGTAAATAGTGAGTTTGAGTAGGTAGTTGACCTTTTTGATGGTCAAAAGTGTCAAAATTTGGTATAAGCTTTAGGGAGGGTTAAATTAGTATTAATAAAATTTTAAAAGTCATTTTTGAAGACTTGGAATAGGTCTTATAGGTTGGAAAGACCAAAAGTGTAAAAAAAGCAAAGTTGCAAAAAGTTGTCATGACAACTTTTGTCCTGAAATGGTTAGCGGTGGAGTTACGAATTGTTCAATGCCCTAGGATGACTCCACATGTGGGAAATATATAATAAACCTCTCTTTCATGGTTACGAAGGTTGGTGAATGTGTTTTGCAAGCTTAACAATCTGAAACTACTCATTTTCAGACTAGTTGGCAGCATTTTGCCCTGATTTTACCCATTTTGTATTCAAAGATGGATTGAATCCATTGATCCAGAAATGGATTGAGATTTTCTTATGTTTTATTGTTTTTTTGGTTCAATTTATAGATTTTTAGATACTTTTCATTAGTTTTTTCTTGTTTTAGTTTGTAAGCAGCCAGTTTTGGCTTGTATATAGCAGTTTTCTTGTAAATATGGTTGCCCCATGACTTCCACATGTGATGCCATCAAAGATTGTTGGTACATGATGGTAAAAATATTTATAGTATACATATGTAGGAGAAAGTTCTAGAGAAGAGCTTTGATATGACTGTCACCTTATTCTAGGCGAGTCCAGGAGCAACCCGGCTAGAGGAAATAAGGTGAAAATGAAGTGCCAAGTGCAAGGGTGGATGTCTAATCACTTCCTAAGTTTTTGAAGGGTTCCAAAGAGTTGGCACAAAGTTTCCAATACAAGGAGGAGCCTTGAAGAGTTCATTTAATGCACAAACCCCAACTTGACCTGTCATTGGCACCTAGAAGGCCTACAAACCCTCCAAAACCCTCATTTTCGAGTTAGCACATTGAATAGTGGAACAAGAAGCTAAAACCACAAAAATAAATTGAGGTTAGATGAACCATTGAATGAAATCCAAGATTGTTTGGGGGTCTTTTGGACCATTTTCAGTCAAGCCCTAAAAAACCAGTTTTAGGAGGCCTAATTGGGTTAATTCCTTGTAGCCCTTTTCTAGGCAAGATTTTGGAATCGGTAAGAAACTTATTGATGGAAAACCTAATATGGACCCTAAATTAATCCAAAACATGAATGAATACACCTCCACACCTCTGCATCATCTCACAATGGTAGGAGGTCATTTTGACAACTTGAAGCCAAGAAGCCATAATTGAGTACATGGGAAGCATTGTGAATTGGTAGGGTTCCTAGCCAAAACACTTGAAGAAAACACCCAAGAGAGATCAAGAATAAAGACCTAGAAGAGATTGAAAAGGACTTGAAGTTCTAGAGAGCAACTAGGCCTGGTGAGTTGGTGCAATTGAGCAACACCGGCTAGGTGAAGTGTTGAGCAAACGAGGTAAATCCCATTAATTTTATATTCCATTAGTTGCATTTAATTACATTCTTAAATTCAAAAATCCCAAAAAAACATTTCATAGTGACATGTCTATTGAAACAAGGTCCTAAGCTCCTATGATGCAACAAAGTTTGACATATCAACCGATGATTGGTCCAATGAATAACACAATGCAATCAAGTTTTAATCCAAGGCAATCACAATTCTATCCAACCCAACAACAAGGAAATATCGATCAAACTTTTTATGATGAAACAAATGTCCAAATACAAAAACTAGAGGAGAAACTAGCTCGAGAAAAAGAGATCTTAGAACAAAAAGTTAAAAAATTGAAAAGAATAGATCCCAAATGTCCAAAATGTTTTGAAATTTTTAAGGTCTGAATCTAAGTATTGAGTCAGTTGACATAAAATCTCTCTTTTAAAAATGAGACATGCCATCTCTCATCGCACAAATAGACATGATGAAACAATTTCAAGCAACGAGCATGAACTTTTACCAAGTCCCAAATTAAACCTTGTTTGACTAAATCCTAAGTCAAATCTCATTTGATTCAACTTCATTCAATCAAATATCAAATCAAAACTTATTCAATCCAACACAACTAATGGTCCAACATATCCCACAACAACAAACAAATCATCCAACAACAACAACCAATCGTCTGACATAACAAACCAACACAACCAATAGTTCAACATATACAATCAATCTAATTAATGGTCCAACATGCACAACCAACACAATCAATGGTGCAATTTTAACAATATGCTCAACCAAACACACAATGTCAACAATGGGTTCAACCAAATGTGGAGTGTCAAAAACAAACTCATTCAACAAATTAGTATCAACAACTAGAACCAGAAATTAAAAAACAAAAGTTTCAACACACACCAAGCCAAATTTCAAACATGTCAGAGTAATTTAACCAAAATCCAATCCAAAATCAAAATGTCACACCAAACCAAAACCAAATCCATTTCAAACAAGTTCAAAATCAAAACCCAACTATGTCAAAACCTCGCAAGGATTCAAATGTGTCTCCAAAGAAAGGTGGCTTTATTACACAACTCTTAAAGAAAGTCCTAAGTGATTTTTATGAGAAAGATCAAAATCATGCACGTATGTCTAGCAGTGTCTCATCCCCCCATAAGAAAATTGACTCTCCAATGGCATTTATTCCTACACATTTCAAAGCTTCACAAGAACCTTTTATTTCATCCTCATCAATCGATACACCCAAGGATGAAATTCCCCAAGGGTTATCCACAATTCATTGTCCAGATAATACAATTCATGATGCATGTCCATGCCATGCTTTAGAAATGTTAGACCTGGTGCCACCATGTTCTTCATTTCTCATCAAACCTATTTGAGATGATCCCATTCAAATTCCATCTCCTTCATGTCAAAGAATTGATTCCTTTCAAGAATCCCTCATGCATGTTCAAAGTCCAACCCCATGTCAAGAGGATGATTTAAAGAACCAAGAAATGAGTCCTAAAGCAAATCAAGATCAAGATCCTGAAACCTTATCATCCCATCTAATTGTTAACTAGGATCCCATCTTCCCAGACACTCATGATGATCCCTCTATTCCCATCCATTATATCCAAGATGTCCTTCTAAGTCTCATTGACATTCCACTTTCTAAGAAAGATCAAGAAATCCCTTCCATTTTTCCTAATAATCCCATTGAAAGTCAAGAGCAGAGCACCTTTAAAGAGGAATCCAATGATCTTCCTCCTTTTCAAGATCAGAGTATCCTTTTAGCTTCATTTCCACCACAAGATGCTATCATCCTTCCATCTCCATGTCCTAATCCTCCATATATAGTCCAAGGTCTCATTTCCTTTGATGATCCCATTATTCCTCCCATTTCACCTCATGAAGAGATTGTCATTGATCCCAACCCCCTCATGATCCTAATCCCCCTCATGATTCTAACATGTTGGCACAAGATGTTCATGAATCCCCTACATGCACAATCAGTTCCTCCACTTTGGTCTAGTCGAATCCAATTCATGATCCCATCATTATCATCATATCATTTCCACCTCCTAATGGACTTGCGTCTTCTTCCCAAAGCAAAGAGTATCCTACAGATCATAAAGGTAAAGGGGCATACCTTCATAAGAAAGAACCCCTCCATGTTAAATGAAATCTTAATGGTCATGGCATCAGTGACATTCTTCAAGACGTTGGTATCCCTACCTAACCTAAACCCAAATATACACCTTTTCCTTCATCTCTTTCATCCAATTTAGGTCCTTATATCTCTCCATCTGCTATTCAAGGTCAGAAAAGGCACACATCCTTGAGCACCTTCCATCAATCCAAATGACCTCCATTTCATTACTATCCATCCATACATTTCTTTCCCCCTCCAAGCAATTTGGATGCCAAGCATAAAAGTCATAAGTCCAACAATCTGCATGCATTCAAGGATCAACATATCCAATCTAATCAACATGTTAAATCAAAGCAAAATATGATCCACAAAGAAAAATAAATATCCAAAAGGCTACAAAGTCCAACAAATCAAAAGAAAGAAAAGTCAAAATCTATATGGGTTCCTAAATCCCTTGTGCAAGAAATGCATTCCAAGGAACCACAAAATTATGAAAAATCAAGAACAATGTGGATTCTCAAGTGGCTCATAGAAGCACAAAAATAAGCATCCAAAATTGCTATTCCTCCATCAAAACCTTTCAAAACTATTCCTCCACCATCTCCTTCATCCATTTTTGGGTCCTTATGTCCCAAAATCCCTAGCCATTCCTCCATCCAAATCTCAAAACCTGAGATCCACTTTCCCTCCATCAATCCATCACCCCTCAAGGTGTGTGCCAATGTTGATCTTGCCAGCATTTCCATCCACTCAAGCCCAATTCTTCCAATACCCTATCCATTATTTGACGCATATTTTCCATCCTTTTATCCCTCTAATCCAATCTTTTGCATAAATCCTTACCTTAGTCCCATCTCATTTCCATGTCATTATCTTGCCAAAGTTTTTAAACATACTTTTAATAGTCATGGTCTATTTTTCAAGGCTACTATTTTTCATGGGCAAGTACCACGATGAAAACCTGGCAAACAAGTGTCATGCGTAATCCATGAACTTATCGAATACCATACTTGGGGGCAGGTTTCATTTATGCTATCGTATCCTATTAACCTTCATTGTCCTATCATATCCTATTACCTTTCATTTTCCCTTCATTGCTCCAATATCATGTCATACCTTATCACCCTCCATTATCCTCCATCCCTCATGTCCATATCCCCTTTTCCACCTTTGATCTTGACAAGGCTGAGGATTTTCTTGAAGATCATGCATCATGTTCACAACTTTCAGTCTATCACATCTTTTGGTCTTTATCCATTGGCTTATTACAACCTTTCATCCATATTCCTTGGTTTATTGCAACCTTCTTTCACTATCTCTTATCCTATCACAACCTTCAGTTCGTGTCCCTTATCAATTTTTTTATTTTGCTTACCCTATCCATATCCTATCACTGTCCATACACTCATTTTGGTTGCTTGATAATGATCCAACATAAGGACATAAAATGAAAAACATGGTTTCAAAAACTCTTGACGTGTCCCTCACATCATGACATTGCTTTACATTGTCATATCCAGTTCCTTATCCTATCACACGATAGCCCTTGGAAATTGAATATGCTCTATCTTCATAATAAATGGCCTCTATCTTCCCTCTATCCACGAACATTTTAGAAAGATAATTTATCCATTTTTCATATTCTTTGCCTTGCTAGACACTGGGGAAAATTAATGCTAAAAGTCCTAAAAAATCCCTAAAAATTGCAAAACGTCTTGAAATAAACACAAAAAACTGAAAAAATGACCTGAAATAACAACAAAAAAGGAAAAATGTCCTGAAATAATCCAATAAAAATGCAAAATGTATTGAAATAATAACAAAAAAAATTACAAAATGTCTTTAAAAAAATCCCTAAAAATTCAGAAAACGTCTTGAAATAATAAAAAAAAATCGTAAAATATCCTGAAAAATGTACAAAAACCCTAAAAATTGGAAAACATCAAAAATCCAAAAAACAATCCCTCTTCATTTTGCCAATAAATTTTCCCCTTTGTACATAGGCATGCATTTTAGCAAACATCAAATAGATAGCACATTACAACACCACGTTTAAAAAATCATGCATCAATAGATGGACTTTTCACTCAATCAAGCATTCAAATTTATCGAACTTGTCTTGTCAATCAATCAACATTAACATTATCGGTCCTTTTTTCAACATTATCATGGGTCTTATATAGGGTGTGATATACTCGGAACCAAACTGTGTCTTGTCTTAGACGGGGTATTGCATTCCCTGAAACCAAACAACATAATTGTTCTTTCATCACAACATTATCACTTTTTACAATGAGGATCAGAATGGTTGTTTGACTTGTTGGAATTTGTGAGTCTTATCTTTCATTGATTTATCTTTGATCATGTTCCTATGCTACTCAATGATGTCACTAAGTGATTTAGAGTGGTCGGGATGGTTCATCGTCCCTTTCATTTTTTGTTTTCTGTTTGCAAAGTGTTTCGTAACATTCTAGGACAAGTTTGTCTTGGGTGTCTGTGTTGGCATTTCTATATTGTGGCTATCACACATTCCTTGACCCTTGGAACACTTTATCTCTTAGGATGGTCTAACCATTCCTTGTCTATGATGTGTATGTTTTAAGCAAAGAGATTGCATTATCGCCCTAGCCTTCATTGCCATGGTGCATCGCATCCATTTTGACATATCAAATAAAGGCTCTCACCTATATTTTGCATTTGTGAAAGCAAGATTTCTTCATCTTTTCTTCATCTAATTTCTACTTCATACTAACATTTCTTTTGTCATTCCTTTCAGTCTTGTTCTAGTCTTGGCATTATTTTTGACTAATTGGCCTATTTTCTAAAAAAATTGTCCAATTTCTCGAGGGTTCACCCTTGTAGCCCATCATTGTTGGGGCAATGTTTTATACGATTTTTCTTTACTATTCTTTGAAACGATGCTCAAAATTGTAAGGAAGTTAAGTAGCGGAAACAACTTCCTACACTAACCTTGAGAGGAGGGTAATGCAAAAATTTTCAGATCATTACAACAGTTACAGAAAATAGAAATAGATATAATAGCATTCATACCACAACACAATGATTTACGTGGGGAAAACCCTTTCGGGAGAAAAACCCCACCCTCCAAAAGCAGCTCAATATTTTATTCAGCAATCAAAAACAGATTACAACATACTTGCAGAGCAAGCTCTTCGCAGGAGTACCACTAATCAGAGATTCAGAGGCAACTCAATAGCCATAAGACTCTTACACACAACCTCTATCTCACACACCTCATAAATAGGAGATACAATACAAGAAACCGTCAAACGGTATTACAAAACCATGGGCTAAAACCACCCAATAAGATGTAGCCGACCTTATCTCCCTTCTAGATGCCCTATGACATGTTAAAGCACACATCAACATGTGTCGCTCCCTTTTTACAGCTCATTTATGTATCCGATACAAATTATTTTTCATATTTCAGGAGTACAAACTTCCGGAGGCCATAACTTGAGAACCGGGTGTCCAATTGACGAACCGTTTGAAGCGCCGGAAAGCTTGCGAAGTGCTCTATCACCTCATAACCCACTTCACCGGTTATGGCCACTTTTCAGGGCATTTTGGAGCCTCTAAATTCCCCAAAATTAAGTTTAAACATTTTATTGCACCCCTCCAAGATGAAAACTTTAATATCTTCAAAACTAGCTGTGACCTTGTGACGCAACTTTACCGGAATGCTTATCTAGCCAACCAGAAGCTTCAGGGAGATTTTCGCACCATTTCGTACTCAAATGAAAACTTACTATAAATAGTAACCTCACATAAATGCAAGGTTGAGACACCATTTTTCCCAACAAATCTCCCACTTGTCGAACACCTTGCAGGAGCCGAAGGGAATGTCAACACAATGAATCAATTGATAGGGGCCATAAGGCCCATAGACTCTGAACACCATCTGAACTTCTCTGTGCTCACAGCCTTAGTTAAAGCATCTGCAACATTCATCAAAGTTTCCACCTTAACCAGCTTCACCCTACCATCTTCGACCATATCTCTAACAAAATGATACTGAACATCAATATGTTTGGTCCGGGCATGAAATGTCGGGTTCTTAGCTAGGCTAATTGCACTCTGACTGTCACAGTAAACTGTCACTGTACCTTGTTTTATTCCAATATCCGAACATAGTCTCTTAAGCCAAATGGCCTCTTTACAAGCATGAGTGGCTGCCATATACTCTGCTTCAGTAGTGGATAAAGCAACCACAGCCTGTCGCTTACTCATCCAACTAATTGCTCCACCAAACAAAGTAAACACATATGCACTGGTGGATCTTCTGCTATCAATATCACCTACCCAATCTGAATCCACATAACCATGGATATCAAGGGAAGTCATGTCTCCAACTGAATTACCATGATAACACAAAGAATACTCTGAAGTACCCTTCAAATATCTGAAGACTCTTTTGACTGCATCCCAATGAACTCTACCAAGATTAGACATATATCTAGAAAGTACTCCCACTGCTTAGGCAATGTCTGGTCTAGTACAGACCATAGCATACATCAAGCTTCCAACCGCACTCTGGTAAGGCACTCTACTCATGTCTTCCATCTCCAATGGGGATGTAGGACAATCTGAAACAGATAGTTTCATTCCAACTGTAAAAGGAACACTCAATGGTCTACAATTCTGCATGTTGAACCTCTGTAACACTGAATTCACATACTTACTCTGGCCTAGCCATAGCTTTTTGTTCACCCTATCTCTTCTAATTTCCATCCCAAGAATGTGCTTTGCTGCACCAAGATCTTTCATTTCAAATTTAGCAGCGAGCTGAGACTTCAGTTCTAAAATCATACCTTTCCCTTTACCAATGAATAACATATCATCAACATACAATGCAATGAATAAGAAATGATCACCATAAGATTTATAATAAACACAGTGATCTGATTTAGAACGTTCAAATCCCAAACTCAACACATATGTATCAAATTTCTGGTACCACATCCTAGGACTTTGTTTGAGGCCATACAAAGATTTCTTCAATTTATAGACCAAATTACTTTTGCCTTTCACCACATAGTGCTCCGGCTGTGTCATATAAATATCTTCCTCCAAATCACCATGAAGGAAAGTAGTTTTCACATCTATTTGTTCAACCTCTAAATCATAAGCAGTAGCAATAGAAAGCAAAAATCTAATGGACGTCATTTTTGCAACAGGAGAAAATATCTCACCGTAATCAACACCCTCAACCTGAGAGTAGCCTTTTGCAACCAACCTTGCTTTATACTTCTCAATGCTTCCATCTGAACCAATCTTTTTCTTGAACACCCATTTACAACCAACAGGTTTTCGTCCTTCAGGCAATGGTACAAGATCCCATGTATCATTCTTTTTCAAAGCTGCCATTTCTTCCTCCATGGCAATCTTTTAGGATTCTGCATCATTCATACCTAATGCCTCTTCTACAGATTTCAGTTCATCCACACTTGTATTCAGAGCAAAAATACATCTCCAATCATTAGGTGAATACCTTTCAGGTGGTTGTCTATGTCTTGTAGACCTTCGAACAAGCTGAGTTGGAGGTTCTTCCTCCTCTTCTGAAGATTCAGAGCTAGACGAGCTCTCCTCAAATTCTTGCCTATCTAGGGGTCTCGATTCAACTCTTTCAGGTGTAGAAGGAAGTTGAATCACATCTTCTTTTTTAGTTTGTTCTGGCTGCAATGTAACAGAAGGAGACTTAATTTCTCTAAAAATAACACTTCTACTGTGAATTACCTTTTGTGCAACAGGGTCCCAAAGCTTGTATCCTTTCACACCATAACTATACTTGATGAAGATACATTTCACAGCCTTGTTCTCTAACTTTGTTCACTTCTCCTTTGGTACATGTGCATATGCCTCGCAACCAAAAACTCTAAGATGTCTCAATGAAGGCTTGTGACCTGACCATGCTTGCATAGGTATTTTATCAACAAGAGCTGATGTAGGAGACCTGTTAATCGGGTAGCAAGCAGTGGCAACAGCTTCAGCCCAAAACTTTTATTTGAGACTAGTACCACTCAAGATACTCCTAGCCTTCTCCATCAGTGTCCTGTTCATTCTTTTTGCAACTCCATTCTGCTGTGGAGAATAAGGAGTTGTCTTCTGCTTGTTAATTCCACAGTCTTTACAGAATCTATCAAAATCATTAGAGCAAAACTCACCACCATTATCAGTTCTCAAACATTTTATTTTCTTTCCAGTCTGCAACTCAACCATTGCTTTAAATTCTTTAAAACGACTAAAAACTTCAGATTTACTCTTTAGAAAATATACCCATGTCCTTCTACTAAAATCATCAATAAATGAAACATAATATGTGGATTTTCCAATCGAAGAGACATCTACTGGACCAAACACATCAGAATGGATAAGATCCAAAACACCACAAGTTTTATGAGAACTCGAGTAAAACTAAACGCAGTTTTGTTTTCCATAAATGCAATGCTCACAGAAATCAAAGTCAAGATTACAATCATTCAAACCTTCAACAAGATTTTTATTTTTCAAGGTCCTTAGACCCTTTTCTCCAATGTGACCAAGTCTCTGGTGCCATAACATAGTCTTCTCTGCAGGTAACTTTGCTTCAGACGAAAGAGCACCCTTAGGTACCCAAAAACCATTTCCATCTGCTGAAGGTGAAACCTTCAAATCTTCCAGTGAAGTATTTGCAGATTTACTTTTTACACAAGTGCTATTACACTCAACAGTGTATGCTTCAAGCTTATACAAAGTGCCAAACCTGACACCTCTAGCAACTACCATAGCACCCTTAATCATCTTACATCCTGCTTCAGAAAAGACTACCTGCACACCTGCATCTATCAGTTTGCTCACAGATAACAGGTTTCGTTTTAATCCAGGGATATGTAGCACACCATTAATCCTTTTTATTCTACCATCAGAAAACCTGATTCTAACTTTACCTCGACCAACAATGTCTAGAGGTGAATCATCACCCAAGTACACCTTACCTCCATTAAATCCTTTATATTCAGAAAACCAATTTCTATTGGAAGTCATATGAAAAGATGCACCTGAGTCAATTAGCCAGGAATCATTACCTGCATGAGTCGCCAAAGCCGCAAAAAATGCATCACCATCTTCCTTGTCAGACTCAGAATCAGAATCAAACTTTTTCTTTTTCTTCTTCTTCTTTTCTTCTTTGCAGTCCTTATGGATGTGACCCGGTTTACCGCAATTCCAGCAAATGATTTTGGACTTTCCAGGAGATTTCGATCTCCCTTTGGATTTGGACTTGCCGCGCTTCTCATTCTTCTTGCCTTTCTCCTTAGGTCTTCCATGAATGGTTAGGGCTTCCTTTGAACTGATGGATACCTTCCTTCGCATCTCTTCACCGAGTAGGGCACCCACCACGTCTTCAGATTTCAAAAAAATAGAAGTACTACCGATAGCCATAACAAGAGAATCCCACGAAT
This sequence comes from Cryptomeria japonica, assembly GCF_030272615.1. Classification (NCBI taxonomy): domain Eukaryota; kingdom Viridiplantae; phylum Streptophyta; class Pinopsida; order Cupressales; family Cupressaceae; genus Cryptomeria; species Cryptomeria japonica. The sequence continues at coordinate 8,348,870 of NC_081414.1, forward strand.
CAGGCAAAGAACAAAGCAAGATTTGACATTTCTCCTCCTCGTCCATCTTAACATCGACGGATACTAATTGAGCCACCAACATATTGAATGCTTCCAGGTGGTCTGCAATTCATCCACCCTCTTCCATCTTCAAGGAATACAATTTCTTTCTTAAGAAAATTTGATTTAATAAAGATTTCACTTGATACATCTCACCAAGCTTAGTCCATAGCTTCTTTGCAGAGTTTTCTTCATGGACATTGATCAGAATAGAGTCTGCCAAGCATAGTCTGATTAGACCCTTGGCTTTTCGGTCCATAACATCATACTGAGCTACCATAGTAGGATCTAAGGGCCTTTGGACATTCACATCAACAGCATCCCAAAGATCTCGATCTATCAGTAGATCTTCCATCTTTAGCTTCCACATCTCAAAATTACTTCCATTAAATTTCTCCACCTCTATTCTCCCTGACGAACTTGCCATCTGAATATTCCTGCAACAAGATCAAAAAGTGTCTTCTGCACAAGCTCCCACTCAAATCTGGGTTAGTTCAAAAAACCCAACTGCCCACAATTGAAACCAAAGGTCATCAGGCTCTGATACCACTTGTAAGGAAGTTAAGTAGCGGAAACAACTTCCTACACTAACCTTGAGAGGAGGGTAATGCAAAACTTTTCAGATCATTACAACAGTTACAGAAAATAGAAATAGATATAATAGCATTCATACCACAACACAATGATTTATGTGGGGAAAACCCTTTCAAGAGAAAAACCCCACCCTCCAAAAGCAGCTCAATATTTTATTCAGCAATGAAAAACAGATTACAACATACTTGCAAAGCAAGCTCTTCACAGGAGTACCACTAATCAAAGATTCAGAGGCAACTCAATAGCCATAAGACTCTTACACACAACCTCTATCTCACACACCTCATAAATAGGAGATACAATACAAGAAACCGTCAAACGGTATTACAAAACCATGGGCTAAAACCACCCAATAAGGTGTAGCCGACCTTATCTCCCTTCTAGATGCCCTATGACATGTTAAAGCACACATCAACATGTGTCGCTCCCTTTTTACAGCTCATTTATGTATCTGATACAAATTATTTTTCCTATTTCAAGAGTACAAACTTCCGGAGGCCATAACTTGAGAACTGGGTGTCCAATTGACGAACCGTTTGAAGCGCCGAAAAGCTCGTGAAGTGCTCTATCACCTCGTAACCTGCTTCACCAGTTATGGCCACTTTTCAAGGCATTTTAGAGCCTCTAAAATCCCCAAAATTAAGTTTAAACATTTTATTGCACCCCTCCAAGACGAAAACTTTAATATCTTCAAAACTAGCTGTGACCTTGTGACGCAACTTTACCGGAATGCTTATCTAGCCAACCAGAAGCTTCAGGGAGAGTTTCGCACCATTGTGTGCTCAAATGAAAACTTACTATAAATAGTAACCTCACATAAATGCAAGGTTGAGACACCATTTTTCCCAACAAAAATCACATTTTCTCAAAGAGGGGCAAAATGTAGACACTAAAAAATGGTCAACGCTTATGGTGACATACTTTAACATGTTCATGTTACCTTCTTTTAGATTTTTGCATCTTATTAACACTTCCTCTGTGCTGCAAATTTGGTCTTTATCTTTTTTCAACATCGTGTCATTCTTCTACTTTCTCTTCCTATTCAATCCTCATTTCAATTTAGGTCTTATTGATGTCATTCTCAATTGTTGTTTCATGATCGATTTATCATTGATCCATATCAATTATCAATCATCATTTATCATTATCAATTTTTGTCAATTTATATCAATTCTTGTCAATCTTGATTGATTTGTCATCGATCCTTTATCAATCATCCTTTATCAAATCAATCTTGTCAGTTTTGATCAATTTGTCATTGGTCTCTGTCATTATCAATTTAATAAACTTTTGGTCCTTGTCAATTATCTTCTTGATCATGATTGTCATCATTAATTTATCAAATTAATTGTGTCATGGTATTGTTTTGACCTATTTCATTTATTTTCTCCTTTCTAGTGTTTAATAATTATTTAATTATTAATCCTTTCCAACATCCTTCTTGGGATAAATAAATTTATTCATTTACCCTATGTCTTGTCTCACAATTAAATATTTTATTTGATTGGCTAATTTCCCTTTTGTGGGCTAATTAATAAATGAAAAGTTATTAATTATTCCCACATTTCTCTCCCTAAATTTTCTCCTAATTTTGTCAAAATTTGTCATCCCTAATTTCATGCTTCCCATTTCCTATAATTTCTCCTACCATTTCTCCACCGATTTGTCTCCACCTTTTGCTCAAATCAATAAGCTATTTTTGTGCTCAATTTGTCATAAATCATGAAGCTATGATTAAAGGTAATTTGTCATAAATCATGAAGCATAAACCTCTCTTCAATTTGTCATATTTTGTCATAGAAATTATATCAGTTTGTCATAAATTATGTCATTCAATTTGCCATTTTTGAATCAATTTGCGTTTTTTAATTTCCTCGATTATATCATGTCATTTTGATGGTCAAATTTCTACAAATTGAGCTCCTTTATCAGTGATTTTGAACCATGCTTCTAGTACCCTTATGCTGCGATTTTCTCCCATTATCCACTTTCTTTTCACTTGCATTTGCATTTTTACGTCAGATCCATATCCAATTTGAAGGTGAAAGAAGAACAATGGAATAACATGGAAGGAGCATTTGTTTGGTTTGAATTTTATTTTAATGCTTTGTTTCTATGTTGTCATTGATTGTATTAGGAGTTATTTTCATTGCATTTTAGTCTTCATGGTTGGCTAATCTATTGCTTTGATGCTTGTGCTCAAATTCCTAGGTACAAAAACATATTACTTGCATGCCTCATGGATTGAGATAGAAATGGATACACCCTTGTCCATTTGATTTTCTCATGTAGGATTGAATGTGGATTCTCTCCAATAACACAACAAAATCTTGGATGGATGTATAGGATGATTTGTTTAAATGGATTTGTGGAGAAAATTTGAAATAATGTTGTTATGAATGATGGATTTGGTGATCAAATGAACATCATAAGAATGAAAGAAGGGAGGAGACTCCAATTTATAGATTTTTGAGTTTGAAATGAATGGTTGAGATTCAGAGTTCATGAAGGGCTAGGATTGAGTGTAAGAAGATAAAGTTTCTGTGTGGGAGAAAAAGTGACACTAAGCAAACATGCCCTAATCTCACTTTCAAGCACACATTTGTGGAATACGAAAGAGCCTAGAGGTATCACACAATTGGCTACTTCTTCTTGTGGAAGAGAGAGCCACGGGCTACCTATTAGGATTTCTATTCCTTTGTTGTAATTGAAAGATGAAATGATGCAAGTTCAATCCCTAACCTCAAAGTGCAAGTATGAACTAATAACAAGATTACAGAATTGAACTTAAATGATGGAAAGCTGTAAACACAAGGACAAGACAAGAATGTAAATGCGTACCCGGAGTTAAAATCTGATTGAAAATGTTCGGGACGGGGGCGCGGGCGCCACTGTCCTGATTCTGCCCCTGAAACTACTCCGGAAACTGCTGTTTTGCACTTTGGAAAAAGCTGTCAAAAATGCTGAAAATGTTGTCTATCAGGAGGACCAGGGCGCCCAGCGCCCCTGTCCCAGGGACCAGGGTGCCCAGCGCCCCTGTCCTGGCAGGACCAGGGCGCCCCACGCCCCTATCCTGGTCTTTTGCTCTGAAATTTGGTGTGTTATTCTGTCTCTGTCTGCTTCTCCCGGATCTGCAACCTGCGGCGTCGTCTGAGTCCCGAAACCTGCACTTATATCTGAAAAGGGGATGGGCGGCTATATAGGGTTTTGCCTTAGTCAAACCCCCGCTTCGGTGATTTCCACCTCCACGAATAGCCAAGTTGTATTGTAAAATGTATTGTGTGTGCAGACCTAGTGTGTGTGCAAGGTCCTTAAATGCAAGAAAGCAAACTAGAGCAACCTAGAAAGTAAACCCTAATTGCTTGTAAATGATAATGTAAATTCTCTAAATCAAGATGCAAAGTGATCTAAAGCATGAATAAAGGATATATTGAAGCTTATGCAAAGACATGAAAACAACATGAAATCATACCCAACCCTCAAGGGAGGAGTACAAGCCAATCTTCAGTCGGTAATCTCCTATTGTTCTTCAATGTCTTCCAAGCCCTAAATGGATGAATGAAATTGATAAATGCCTGATAGAAGGATGTTGAATGTTGTTGAAGTCTTCAAAGATCTGCTCTTTCGCTGCATAGAAGGTCCTTGAAAGCCAAAAATCCGATCCTTTCAAATGAAGAAAGAGAGCTCTTATGTATGAAACCCTAGGTCGTAATTTCGTCTTTTGGCCAACCTAGAGATTGAATATCCCACCAATTTCTTGGGGTTAAGCTTTATTTTATGATTGGATCGTGCTCCCAAAATTTCGGGAAAAATGCCCAGGACCATGTGCACGGGCACCATGGTCCCGACAACTTTTCACCAAATTTTTAGGGCCGTCGGATATGATGATTTTAGAGAGAATCCCGAAGTTACAGGTGATTTTGAGATGTTTTGACCCCCGAAACCGAGCCCCCAAGCTCAAAATAGGACTTAATTAGGGTTTTTGATTAAATGATGTATTGGAAGAATAAAATGAAAAGGGCACACTTTAATGAAAGGGCCCAACTTTATGATATGGGAGATGATAAAATAGAACCTTAGACCTAATTAATTTAATTAATTAAGTGCTAAAGGGGAAATGCAATGCAAGATGCAAAATGCGCCAAGGCGGGTGCTAAACTAGGTGTGAAATTGTACCACCCTAGCAAGTGCGTACAATTTACGACGCTACATTTAGCCCCCACTTTAGCGGTCATATGAACACTACGTGCATATGCAAGCTAAAGTACAGAAAAGTAAACATTATTTGAAAAAGGATATATCCATAAGTCTGTCAAACAAAGCCCCCAGCGGTATCTGCAGTACACAGTTAGGAACCGCACCCTGCAAAACACACGTTAGATCACAAAATCACCTAATGCTTACTAAGGAAGGTGATGAAAATTCGAGGGTAGCTATATGCCCCCCCCTGTTTCGGCTTGCTAATTTTAGTGAGTTGAAACAGGGTATCATGTTTACCACTTCGAATTGTTAAAGAATATTGATGACAAATGCTCACAAGAAGATTTGACATGAGATCAAAAACTAATGGAGAATCATTTGGTAAGAAAGAGGACTAAATCTCAATTCCAACACAACAAAGAGTGTGAGGATATGAGAGTTCTCTAACACAAGATGAAGGATGTAAATGGAGACAAAATGCAAAGAGAAGAAAAGAAAGGAAAAAAAAGCATGAATACACACATTGGTGATCCATGAGAAGAATAGTGAGAGAGAAAACATGGACTTCTCGCCCCTAGATTTTGTCTAGGTGATCCATGGGAAAAGGACATGGAAAACTAGCCCCTAGAGTCTGTCTAGGTGATCCATGTAAGGGAGGAGAGTGAGAAAGTCTAGCCTTATGCCGCTAGTTCCACTCAACCTCGTGCATGTGTGTGTAAGTGAGGTTAGAAGCATCTCATAGGAGTCTATGCCCGAGTATGCTACAACCTGTATATGTATAGTACAAAAGCGTGACATCTCGCTCTAAGAGTCTATGCTCTGGTTTCGAGAATAATCATCTTGCATAAAAGAAAAATGGAGACATCTCGCTCTAAGAGTCTGTGCTCTGGTTCCGAGAATGACCCATTGCTCAAAAAGTGTAATGTTTATGTCATAAGAAAAGTAGAACAAGGATACCTACCTTCATCACAAAAGAAGATACCCCCAAAATGCAACAATGTCATAGATCCAAGCAAGAGGGTTTTGCACCCTTTAAGCAAGGATAAGATAGTTGAAAAGGGATATCTTGTAGTATGTGTAAAGGAGATCCATAGAGGAGAAGAGATCTTTGTACAAAAGCCACCTATCCCCGAGAGGAATTGTCTTAGACAAATATAACATCTTCTAGAATAAGACAAAGAAGAGAATAAGAATGCAATACTTCCTTCTTTTGCGAGGTGAAAGTGATTCTTAATGAAGGATGACGCTCCTTTTAACCCAATTAGGAGAGTGAATTCATTATAGATGTATTTTACCAAGTGCAAAAGAGGTTATAGTCAAGGACTTACACCTCTTGTAAGAGAGAATCCTTGAACAAACAACAACAAATGCATACAAGGAATAACATCAAGTAATAAAGTTCACACCATCCACAAAATAGGAAAAAGTGGATCCTTAGATAAACATAAGAAAAGATCATTGCCTCCAAATGAGAAGGACTTACACAATCTTCTAGGGAGAGATTTAGACATAAGCAAAAGAAGAGATGTATGAAATCACTCTTGTCCCCATAGGAACAAGAAAATTAGGCTATTATGTTGCTTCAAAAATATATATATATATATGATTGAACTTGAAATTGTACCATCATGAATGACAATGAGCCCTCAGTAAATGAGCTACCAATGTCACATAATGATGAGCAACATAATAGCCATTAATGTTATTTAAAGACATGATAGATTGAATGGGGTATTTGAATATGACATGCTAAATGCTCAACTATAAGTGAGATCAAAAACATGTATAAAGTGATAAAAATTGAAGAAGAAAAGTCACAAGAAATCTTAGAAGAGGGATGAGTGTAATTTATTAGACCCTTATCCCTAGAGGAAAGGACTTTATGATGAATAGGAGATAAAGATTCATAAGTGGATTTAGAAATTTGAGGGGAGTCATAAAGAGATTTGTTCATCGCCAAGATTTCCTTATGAGGGGAATGAGAGTTGATAGAAGTAGAAGACGATTTAGTTGAAGTGAGGTCCTCATCACTACTAAATATAGCATTCACATTGAGAGATGGTCTTTTAGATGATTTAGTGCGTTTGCAGGGATTATAGCCAAGTCCAAAGGCATAATTGTGAAAATTAGTCTCTAGAGGAACTTTTATCCCTTGTTCATGAGCACCACAACCATTTCCATGATACCCATGCTTAGCAAAAATGCAAAAACCACGACCATAACGATCAGCCATTTCAGGAAGAGAAAGTGGTTTTTCATAAGACAAAGAATCAAACTCTTCAGAATTAGAAGTGTGAGGAGAAGAAGTTTGAGAAGCGGCCACAAAATTATTGCTCATAGGTTCAGGTAAGACTGATTGATCTCTAGTTTCTTCCTTCTTTTTAAGTTTAAGCTCTCTAGGAGGAACCCTATACTCACCTACAAAGGTGGGATTAAAATCAAGAGATCCCCAATCGTCTTCCGCGAGAACCTTCTCAGGATCAAAAGCCTTTTCATGTGTAGACTCAAGTCGAGAAGGATCTTCTTCAGGAGCTTCAGACTCATCCAAAGAATTTTGATTATTAGAGGGTGATGATTCATCCATAGGTATCTTGTTTAAAGAGTCATCATTAGAAGAGGAAGATTTAGAAGAACTCCCTTTGGAAGTAGATGTTTGCAAACAAGCCTGAAGATTAGTATCACCTGTCAAGGTATATGTCTTATTGTTATAAATGAATTTAACTTGTCTATGCAATGTAGAGGGGACAGCTTGCATACTGTGAATCCAAGGTCTCCCTAATAACAAGTTGTATGTTAGATTTCCTGACATAACATGGATAGGAGTAGGCAAAGTAACAGGTCCCACTGTGATTGGTAAGGTGATAATACCTAATGAAGACTTAGCCACATTATCAAAGCCTCGAATGGGACGAGAGTCAGGCTCAATAAGGGATGTATCCACATTCATCTTATGCAATAGATTAATGCGACACACATTAAGGCCAGAGCCATTATCTACCAGTGTTCGTCTTATAGCAGTGTCATTTATGATAACCACAATCATCAAGGGATCATATTGTTGTTGAATTTCACTAGTAGGCAACTCATCTTGGGTAAACACAATTTGAGCTTTAGGATTCATCACAGAGTTAACTAAAGATGCTATATTACTAGATGTATTCGGTGGAGGAACATTCAAATCTTTCAAGGCATCTTGTAACATTCCATGATGAGCGAAAGAAGTTTGAATCAAATCCCATAGGGATATCTTAGCAGGGGTAGCTTTAAGTTGTTCTATGAGATCATATTCCTTACTAAGAACTTGTGAAATACATGGAGCTTGCGGAAGAATAGGTTGGGAAGGAGGAAGTGAAGTGGGGATAACTGGAGGAGGATTAGGTTGCGTATTGTTTCTTGTGTTATAGGTATGAGAAACCGCATGATAACTCTCTCTAGTCAGTTGCTTAGCATACTCATAAGGGCTCTTAGAAGAATAACCTCCTTGCACAGTAATAACAGGTTTCTTAGGAGTGAAAAAAGAATCATTAGCATAACCACCTTGAACCACTAAGATAGGCTTACTTAAAGGTTGAGAATTTTGAGAAGGACAAGCACCTTGGACAGTGAAGAGAGGTTTGTTAGGTGTCTCATTCACACGTATCAAATTGATTGAGGATGGTTCAGAGGAATGAACAAAAGTGTTGGAAGAATTATTGATAGTCTTCTCTTGCACTAAAATCTTATCATGGATCAAATCAATTTTAGGAGAGAGACAAGGGATAGGCATTGATGTTCTAGTAGGAAAAGTAATACTAGGAAAGGCCATATCATCCTCTATCATCAAAGGATCTACATGGGGAATAAACTCTCTAGGAGAAGGTTCAACATTACTCTCTAAAGTCTCACTTTTGAGAGGGAGATCTTTGAAAGAGATGTTGACCATCTTGCTTTGAACTAGGGTATCCTTATGAGTAGAACCAAGTTGAGGAGAGGGAGATGCTTTATTTTTAGAGGGAGAATAATTGAGATTCAAGGAAGGTGAGAAATTATCAAGGGAGAGAGAATAATCTACACCTTCTTCTAATGGTTCATCCCAAATGGTGAAGTTGTTGAAAGGAATGTTTGAAGTATTGTCAATTTCGGGAGAGGAGATAACATTGTTTATTAATTCCTCATCCTTAGGAGGGAGAGAATCAATAGATGTGTTAAACTCATCCTCTTTCCTCAAAATATTTTCAATATGATCTTTAGGGGAGAGAGAATTAAGGAAATTGCTTATTATTTCATCTTCTTTCTCTAAGGGATGCTTATGGGTAAGACAAACTTTAGGAGAAGGGTAAGCATTTATCATTAATTCATCATCTCTAGTGGGAATTTTGTTGGAAAAGGAAATGCCATCACTAGGAAATGTAGGGATAATGTCATCTTCTTGCACAAAAGGATCCTCATGAAGGGAGTGTTTTTTAGGAGGAACATGAACATATTTCTCCAAAGATTCATGCTTAGGAAGGAGATCTTTGAAAGAAGTGTTCATAACCTCTTGTTGCACTAACATGCCCCCATTGGAAGGACCAACTTTAGGAGAAAATAATTCAATGTCCATAAATACCTTTTCACTTAGAGAGTCATCATGGAGGGAAGGTGAAGTAACATTAAGAAAGGTGTTTATGATATCATTCTCTTCCTCTAGGATAGCTAAATAGGAAGGGCACATTTTAGGAGAATTATCAAGATCACTCTTAAAGACTTCATCCTTAGAGCATGGGAGAGTCTCAAAGGGATTGGTAAAAACTCTTTTAGGTACTAAAATGTTGTTATAGATGAGGGGAGGTTCTTTAGGAGAAGGAAAAATTGAAACAAGGGAAGCCAACCCATTATCACATCTATGAAATGAATGCATCATGACAACAATTTTCCTCTTTCAAATGATAACACATGCAAAATAGAAGGAAATGTTCAATGCAAGAACTTAAAATATAGATTTAGAAAATGAAATTTATGATTCAAATGAGTTCCTAAATCAGATTTAAAATTATTGATCCAATTAAGCTATCCACAAGTTCAACTTTGAATTGAAAAATTAGGGTTTTAGCAAAAATTTCCTCTAAATTTTTGAATCTTGCAAGAAATTGAAACTTGTAAATACAAATTTGAATTTGAAATAGCATAAACACTCAAATTTGAAAACATAAATCAGAATTAGAGAAGATTGGATTCACGTCGGGTTCACCAAAATGTGTGGGAGAAAAAGTGACACTAAGCAAACATGCCCTAATCTCACTTTCAAGCACACATTTGTGGAATACGAAAGAGCCTAGAGGTATCACACAATTGGCTACTTCTTCTTGTGGAAGAGAGAGCCACGGGCTACCTATTAGGATTTCTATTCCTTTGTTGTAATTGAAAGATGAAATGATGCAAGTTCAATCCCTAACCTCAAAGTGCAAGTATGAACTAATAACAAGATTACAGAATTGAACTTAAATGATGGAAAGTTGTAAACACAAGGACAAGACAAGAATGTAAATGCGTACCCGAAGTTAAAATCTGACTGAAAATGTTCGGGACGGGGGCTCGAGCGCCACTGTCCTGATTCTGCCCCTGAAACTACTCCGGAAACTGCTGTTTTGCACTTTGGAAAAAGCTGTCAAAAATGCTGAAAATGCTGTCTGTCAGGAGGACCAGGGCGCCCAGCGCCCCTGTCCTGGCAGGACCAGGGCGCCCCACGCCCCTGTCCTGGTCTTTTGCTCTGAAATTTGGTGTGTTATTCTGTCTCTGTCTGCTTCTCTCAGATCTGCAACCTGCGGCGTCGTCTGAGTCCCGAAACCTGCACTTATATCTGAAAAGGGGATGGGCGGCTATATAGGGTTTTGCCTTAGTCAAACCCCCGCTTCGGTGATTTCCACCTCCACGAATAGCCAAGTTGTATTGTAAAATGTATTGTGTGTGCAGACCTAGTGTGTGTGCAAGGTCCTTAAATGTAAGAAAGCAAACTAGAGCAACCTAGAAAGTAAACCCTAATTGCTTGTAAATGATAATGTAAATGCTCTAAATCAAGATGCAAAGTGATCTAAAGCATGAATAAAGGATATATTGAAGCTTATGCAAAGACATGAAAACAACATGAAATCATACCCAACCCTCAAGGGAGGAGTACAAGCCAATCTTCAGTCGGTAATCTCCTATTGTTCTTCAATGTCTTCCAAGCCCTAAATGGATGAATGAAATTGATAAATGCCTGATAGAAGGATGTTGAATGTTGTTGAAGTCTTCAAAGATCTGCTCTTTCGCTGCATAGAAGGTCCTTGAAAGCCAAAAATCCGATCCTTTCAAATGAAGAAAGAGAGCTCTTATGTATGAAACCCTAGGTCGTAATTTCGTCTTTTGGCCGACCTAGAGATTGAATATCCCACCAATTTCTTGGGGTTAAGCTTTATTTTATGATTGGATCGTGCTCCCAAAATTTCGGGAAAAATGTCCGGGACCATGTGCACGGGCGCCATGGTCCCGACAACTTTTCACCAAATTTTCAAGGCCGTCGGATATGATGATTTTAGAGAGAATCCCGAAGTTACAGGTGATTTTGAGATGTTTTGACCCCCGAAACCAAGCCCCCAAGCTCAAAATAGGACTTAATTAGGGTTTTTGATTAAATGATGTATTGGAAGAATAAAATGAAAAGGGCACACTTTAATGAAAGGGCCCAACTTTATGATATGGGAGATGATAAAATAGAACCTTAGACCTAATTAATTTAATTAATTAAGTGCTAAAGGGGAAATGCAATGCAAGACGCAAAATGCACCAAGGCGGGTGCTAAACTAGGTGTGAAATTGTACCACCCTAGCAAGTGCGTACAATTTACGACGCTACAGTTTCTTGGATGGGACGAGTGAGGCTCAAGATATTTTCCATAAACGCTTTCTTTGTCTCCACACTCCACAAGGAGATGGACAAGAGGGACAAAGTACATAAGGAATAGGAATAAAAAATTTAAAATTTTTTGGGAAGAGGATTATGGGGTTAATAAAGGAATTTAAAATTCCTTGGGTAGACAAAAGTGGATGGAAATTAAGGTTGTGTGATGAAGTGAAGATGTCATTTATGACATATGGTTGACTCATTCCTAATCTTCGAGACTAGGAATGTCCAAATGATTAGTGGGGGTGATTAGATTAGATTATGAGGGATTAGTGTGCAAGTGGGAAAAGATGGAGGATGTGACATGAGGAGATAGAAAGAGGAGAAAATTTTAAATTGGAGAAAATAATTAATGAAGATTAAGCCCTACTTAATTAGCTTGATGAAGGGGATTAATAGGAGGATTTGTAGGAATCAAGATGTTAGCTAATTAATTAACTAATTGGGATTGTAGACACCTAAAATTGTCTTGTCTAATTAAATAAATATCTTTATTTATTTAATTATTTTATCCTAATTCTTCTATTAATTAAATAAATCTTTATTTAGTTAAATAATTTATTTATCCTCTTCTAGCTATATTTCTCATTTAAGTAAATATTTTTATTTATTTAAATTATCCTTTTCCTAAATTAAATAAATATTTTATTTATTTAATTGATCCCACTTCCTCTATTAATTAATTAAATCTTTATTTATTTATTTAATTAATTAGCCTTTTCTACCTATGACACATGTCATTCATCTCTTAATTCCTACACTACCTACCCTCTAATCATAGCCAACCATTTATCTTTTGCACCTCTCAATCTTATCCCTCCATTTCTTATAGTGTCTTCTACATAAGGAGATGCTTTCTTCTTTATCAACCCGATTGAATCATTCTAATCAATCTATTCAACCAATCAAGCATTCTAGCATTCAAACTTTCATATGCGATCAAGCCTACTTGCAACCACATTTCTGTTCTTTGTTGAGCTCTTGTGCACACATAAAATTTGAGAGCAAATATATCAAGCAAGATCAATGGAGATAGAAAGAATGGAGATCCAAACCCTATTGGACATGTAATGGTATAATCTTTGTGATTTCATTTGATTTGCATTGTCTTAGGTAATCTTCATATATTATGGTGGATCTTTGTTGTTGTTAGGCTAGGGTTTTGTGGTTGAATCTATTTAGTTTTCAATATTGTTGTTTCCATTTTTGCCATAAACATTTTGGCACGCCCGGTGGGACTCTTGTCCCTTTTGCATTTAACATCTTTTGTTGCATATTTTGTGTTTTTGAAGTTGTAGATCTAACATTTCCAACAACATTTTGACATTTTTGCATTTGCGCATATTGAGATCGTGTTTTTTAATTTTATGTCGCATTTTTGGACTCGTGTCTATGTCTTCGACACTAGTTTATTTTTTTTGCAGATTATAGGGTCACGTTTGTGTTCCTAAATCGTGTTTGTGAAGCCTTCAGACACGTCTATGTTTGGTAGTCGTGTCTGTGCTCAAAAGACGCGTCTGTGACATATCTAGGCATGTTTGCAGTTTTCAGTGGCATTTGTGTTAGGTTTAACCGCGTTTGTGTTTTACCTTGTGCATTTCATTTCTTTTTTTATCAGTTTTGAGGATTTATTTCATCATTTGGATTTTAGATCTAGTTTATTTTGAGCTAGCATCTTCAGATCTAGCTAACGAAATTGGTGCATCTTGTCTTGAAAGCAAAATTGTTTTGTCGAAGGCCCCTATTTCATAAAGTCTTTTGGGTCTAAAATTTACCTAACTTGTGTGCTTGCAGGAAGAAGTGATCATTTGAAACAATCCAAACTACTAACAAATCTTTGTTGTAGGACCTTGATAAGGATTTTTCTTTTGATCTTTATTGTGTGCCTTGTTTTCATAGATTATCAAACACTTCAATTGGTGCACTAAAATTGAACCAGTGTCTTTTGTGTCTTGGGCAATAGGCTCTTTTTGTTTAATCTTTAGAGGGCCTATCTCCCCATGTGGTCATTAGGACTACTAGTGAGGAGAGAACAACCCAAGTGGTAGTGAGGAAAAGCCATCCTCTTCTGAACCACTATAAACAATTGTATCCATGGTGAAAGCCATGGGTAACGTGTGTTGATTATTTCATACCGACACTATGTATCCCCATAAACCCTTCTGATCAAATTTATTTGATCATTTATAGGGCGTAACCCCTACCGGTTGGGAGCCTTCTGTATTTACAGAGCTGAAAGTGCCGCATGTATGGCCACATGAGCGGATGCCCTTACTAGCACCTTTTTGTTTTAGAAATCCAAAATCCTTCTAGTTGTTGGGTCAGGAGGTCAGACCTCTGGAGTGACCCACACACATATGGTTCTTAGTAGAGATACAAAGTTTACCATAGGGAGTTTTCGTGGGGACTGGTGCTTGGCTGCCCCGGAGAAGTGAGTGTCGAGGGTGGAGCCAGTGGGGTCAAGCATCTAAGTATCCGCTCTGAATAGTGTAGCCTCAGGAGAAACCCCATGTGGGATCAACAACTATTGTCCTGGCCAGCCATAGGAATTGTGTTTGTCTTCTTTTGAACATTCAAACATTCAAGATCAAACATAAAAACATTGTTTCTTTGTGTCTTCAAGTGTATGAAAAATATTTTTACATCAAACAACACATTTTTCTTTGAGTCATTTTGAGTCTAAACACTTGCAAACATTGAGTCTTCATCAACATTGTGTCCTCTTGTCATGGAAATACAGTCAAAAATTCAGATTGGGTCACAACAAGCAACTTCACACATTGGAAAAATTACACTTAATTTTTGGAAACGCATCTGTGTCTGATAGAATCACGTCTGTGTCATCTGGACGCGTCTGCGTAGGGCAGAAATGCGTATGTGTTCTCTTAAGCAACATTACATTTACAAAAATTTTGGAAACGCATTTGTGTTTGACAGAACCACGTTTGCGTCATTTAATTGCATCTGTGAAGTATACAGGCACTTTTGTGTTCACAATTGGAAAACTTTACAGTCCAACAAACAAGAGTTGACTGACATTCTCTAGGCTTAATATGTTGCTTAGTGTGTGTGGCTTAACGTTGATTGTTTCTTTCATCTCCTTCCTCTCTTTAAACCTGCAATAGAGACAAATTAGGTGTAAATGGAAGAAGAAGCCATTTATTTCCTCTTGATGAGAAGTTAGCGTAGTTCTAATGGCTTGTATTAGTTGCAACCAACTGTGGAAAGTTGATGCACAATCTATTAATCGGTAATTAAATATTAAATTTTAATTAAAAAAATAATTAGAAGATATAATCCTTCATGGGATCCTATGTTAGTAGGAACCCTTAACTTAAGTCATTTTGAAACTTTATTTTTGTCTCTTTCATTAAATATGAAGTGTCACTTTTATATTTAAAATTCTGGTTCGATTAAATTAACTATTCAATATGAAAATTTTCAAGAGTAACTTTACAAAAAGAAAAATGATTTTTTTAAATAAAAGGCAAGTCATCTTATTTAACATAGGTAAATGATAGATAACGTTTTATATCAAAAATAATCGATGCTCTTACACATTAAATTGGGTTTAAGGTTCTCACTGAAATTTTATCGTGTTTAAGCATTTATTTATTTTGTTAAACTTAAATTATTCATTAATTATAGTAGCATAATTAACTTATTATTTCACTATAATAATTTGTCTTTATGGTTAATTAATTATTGTTTTATTATGATCTCACCTCATTGTCCTTCACTTGTCATATAGTCAACCATTAATATTATTGTGGAGTAAATTATCCCATTGAGGTGGGCTATTGCACACCTAACCTTTGTAGGATGCTTCCATTGTTAGGGTCTATACAAGAGGATTCTTACACCCAAATTGTGTTTCTCCTTCTCCCCACCTTTCGGATGGTGGGCCTATAATGATATTGTACATGTGCATAGATTATTAGTTTGATTTTAATTGTTTAACTTGAATTTGTCAAAAAAATAGGTTTCGTGTCATCATTCAATTGTGTAAAAAGTGAGCATGAAAAAGGCAAGTTCACACGCAATGACACCTAGTGGGGTTCATTACTTTATATGGACATGTAAATCCTTTTATGTTTGAATATTTACTTTACATTCATATTGTGTATGGTGAAAATGGATAACAATAACAACAATATTGAAAGGCTAAATGAATCCAACCACTAAACCCTAGCCTAACAATCAACAAAGATCCACCATAACATATGAAGATTACCTAAGACAATGCAAATAACTCAAAATCACAAAGATTATACCATCACATGTCCAATAGGGTTTTGATCTCCATTCTTCCTATCTCCATTGATCTTGCTTGATATATTTGCTCTCAGATTTTTATATGCACAAGAGCTCAACAAAGAACAGAATGTGGTTGCAAGTAGGATCGTAGTGTAGTCAAGTCTTCAAGATTAGTCATTAGGGTTTGACAATGAAGGAAGCATCTCCTTAAATAGAAGACACAATATTAAATGGAGGGTTAAGATTGAGAGGTGTAAAAAGAGAGGTCGGCTAGGATTAGAGGGTAGGTAGAAGAAATAGTAAAATAATGAAAGAGGTAGGTAGTGTAGGAATTAAGAGATGAATGACATGTGTCATGTGTAGAAAAAGCTAATGAATTAATTAAATAAATAAAGATTTATTTAATTAATAGAAGAAGTAGGATAATTAAATAAATAAAAATATTTATTTAATTTAGGAAAAGGATAATTTAAATAAATAAATGTATTTATTTAAATGAGAAATAAGGCTAGAAGAGGATAAATGAATTAATTAAATAAATAAAGATTTATTTAATTAATAGAAGAATTAGGTTTAGATAATTAAATAAATAAAATATTTATTTAATTAGACTGGACAATTTTGGGTGTCTACACATATTTGTAAGTGCTACATACTTTGAAATACTTAATCATTATAAGATTCACATGAACCTCAAAGTTGGGGCAAAATGTAATGGTAAAAATTTCCATACCTATGTCAATTCTCATTTTGAAGAGAATAGCTTAATAAACTAGCAAATAGTAAAATATTGTGTAAAGTTGGGTGCATTCCCCTAGCCTTCACTTATCCCTATTTACATACATTCCACATATCCAACCACATTGTATCCATTTCTAAAAATAGCCCCACATGATCCACATTTATTGTATCCTCTATGATCATAAATAAAATCATGACCTATATCTTATTACCATTAAATTGGGTCATTCTCATAGGCATGCTATTGATCCAACATCTACAAATATGACCCTTGAAATTTCAAATTTAGTCAATTCCTACCAATGCCACAGTTATAATGAGTCAACTAAACACATGTTTTCATGACTTATTGATATGTCCTTGTATTTAAAGACATTAAATTGCATTTGCTTTTGGGTTGACTATCAAAGATCAATCCTTTGCATATCATTATTGAAAAAAATTAAAATAGTGCACTAAAATGAATCAAAATATGCACTATTATGCTAGAGCATGTGCATGCTTAAAGCTTTCTATACTTGATCTTTGCCATAATCATTAAGTTTCTCCTATCAAGGGGATCGAGCTAGGAGAACATGATCCTCTAAGGTGTTTGTGAACACCACTAATCCTTACCATTAAGTGAGAGGCATAATATCAAGTGGGTTGTGAGGAAGAAGTGTGTGACTACCTTAATGAAACATGTGAGTTATAGAACAATCAAGGGGATCGAGCTAGGAGAACATGATCCTCTAAGGTGTTTGTGAACACCACTAATCCTTACCATTAAGTGAGAGGCATAATATCAAGTGGGTTGTGAGGAAGAAGTGTGTGACTACCTTAATGAAACATGTGAGTTATAGAACAATCTATGAAAATAAAGTGATCTATAGACAAATTCAACTGAAAAGATAGACAATTTAACATAAAAACCTAGACAATAAACAATATATTTGAATTCTTTGTTCTTATTTATTAGAACTCTAACATCTATGTCGGACCAAATTTACTCCTCGTTTTTTTTAAATCTAGAACTTGCTATCATTGAATGAATGCATGTTTTTATTAATGTCCACAAAGCCAAACAGCCTATAGGACCCACGGATAACTAACAATCACAAATAATATAAAACACATTTTGCTTCGGATAACAAATGTCCAAATGGCCTACGACTTAATAATAATAATAATAATAATAATAATAATAATAATAATAATTTGAGAATGTTGAAAATAGCATAAAGTTGAATTAAAAAAAAAAAAAACTAAAATTCATCCATTGATGAAAACAAGACAAAGAATCAGATCGGTCTTCCCCACTTGGCGTGTTTGATCACTCTTCATTGACGTCGATATTCCATTCTCCAAATCCACTTGAAAACTGAGCCAAGTCGTGAACCGACCATTAAAATCGAAAAGCTTAATTTTGACAGTTCAAACCCGACGGCGCTGACTGACTGACTGACTGACCTGCCATGCATTTACTGCTCTCACAATCTTCTTCCTTCCCTGCTTTTAATTTCACCCAATTGTTTTCTTGCCCATTTGGGAGGAAATTTCATGCGAACATGTAATGAAGAAGATGATTCAAGCTAAATCTCTGCTACTTCTGGTAGTCTTGATCGTTACAGTCTCATCCGAGCTCGTTGAGCAAGACAAAGAGGCACTCCAGTCAATCCGAGGCTTCCTGTTTCACCACAATCCGCAATCCACAAATTTAAAGCAGTGGTTAAAAAATACAGCCAATCCCTGCGTCTGGCTTGGGATCAAATGCAGTTCTGGAAAGGAAGAAACGCGCGTAAAAGGGCTAAATTTGAGTTATTTTAACCTTTCCGGAATCCTTCCTCCAGCGCTGACAAATCTCACTGCACTGTCTTCTTTAAATCTCTGCAACAACAACTTCAGCGGCACCATTCCCGAGGAATTGAGCAGGCCGTTATCTTCTTCGCTTCGTTATCTGGACTTGTCATTGAACAATCTCACCGGTGAAATTTCACCGAATTTGTTTTCAATTTGTCCGCAGCTGACATTTCTTAACCTTTCCAGCAACAGAATCGTAGGGCAGCTGCCCGCGGAGTTGAAGAACTGCCGGAATTTGGAAAAGGTCGCCCTACGTCGCAACAATTTCACCGGCTCCATTCCCGACGATCTCCTCCGTAACTGTGCGAAGCTCACTCATGTCGATCTGGAGTACAATAAGCTGACCGGAAACATTCCTGACATCCACGTCAACTGCAGCTTCCTGACGGAGCTCTGGCTTTCGCAAAACCACCTGACAGGTCAGGTACCGAAGGGGCTCGGCGCGCTTTCAAAGCTGAAGACGCTGGTTCTGGGGAAGAACCGTTTGACGGGAACCATCCCGCCGGAATTGAGCAGACTGACAAAGCTTCAGCTCCTTTCAATCGACTACAATTGGCTTGAAGGTCCAATTCCTCCGTCGTTGGGACAAATGGTAAGCTTACAGACCCTTCTCCTGCATACGAATAAGCTCAGTGGCAAAATTCCCAAGGAATTGTCTTCTCTTGCAAATCTTTCGCTTCTGAACCTGAATAACAATAATTTCAGCGGGGCAATTCCCTCTGAGTTGAGCATAATCCGGTCTCTGCGTCTCTTATTCATCGGCACAAATTATCTCTCTGGAACCATACCGCCGGAGATTGGAAACCTCACCGAACTGCAGGGATTGGATCTGTCGGAAAACCGCCTGTCCGGCCCGATCCCTGCCACAATCAGCAAATTGCAGTCTCTTCTCTGGTTCTCTGTCTCGGAAAACAATTTAGAGGGACAACTTCCGCCGGAGATCGTCAACTGTAGCAGTCTCGTCTGGCTCAATGTCGCCAACAATCAACTTTCCGGGCCAATTCCACCCAATATTGGGCGCATCGGAGCAGACGCTAATAAAACTTTCAGCCAGAATAAGCAAAACCCTTTTGTGCCTGAAATTGTGGGAGGATGCTGGGCCATGTCGAGATGGTTTCCCCAAAATTACCCTTTCATTTACAAGACCTTCAAGAGATCTCGCTGCAACCAGTTCTGGACCCATATCTTACAAGGAACCATGCCCTATCCCATCTGCATCAATAACCCTAAAAATTATCAAGCCCCCGCTTATATCCAGCTATCGGGAAACCGCTTCACGGGCACGATACCAGAATCCCTTGCAAATCACAGCAGGCTCGGAGCACTCATTTTGGCGGATAATCACCTTTACGGCCAAATTCCAGAGGCAATTGCAGCGCTTTCCGATCTATACTATCTCAATCTCTCTTACAACCATCTGAGCGGCAGCATTCCAGAGAAGCTTGGTCAGCTCGCATGCCTGGACATGCTGGATTTGAGAAACAATAGTCTGGAAGGCATAATCCCCGGAACGCTTGCGAATCTCACATCCCTAGCGAGCTTCAACGTTTCCTACAATCCAAATCTTCGAGGACAAGTTCCCAGTGGAGGCCAGTTCATTACCTTCATTCCCGATTCCTACATGGGCGACTCACTCCTGTTGGGGATTCTGCAGAAGAACAATCATAACAACACTTTTTCTTCTTCAAATCCAGCCAAGATCTCCCGCTCTAATAAGTTGAAGAACTGGGTAATCGGAGGCATATGCATAGTAGCAGCTGGTATTCTC
Organism: Cryptomeria japonica; assembly: GCF_030272615.1. Lineage (NCBI taxonomy): Eukaryota > Viridiplantae > Streptophyta > Pinopsida > Cupressales > Cupressaceae > Cryptomeria > Cryptomeria japonica. Next base: position 8,369,208 of record NC_081414.1, read on the forward strand.
ATAATCATTGCCCTGAGCAGCCTTTGCCTGTGCCGAAGGAGAAAAAATCCCACCTCAATCCTCTCCAAAAGCATTGACATCAATTCCCTAGAGCACGCCTATTTCTCTGTTCCATTGGCGCCTGAAGCCCTAACCTACAACAACATCATGAAAGCCACAGACAATTTCAGCGAGTCCCGGTGCATAGGCCGAGGCGGGCAGGGCGTAGTCTACAGAGCTGAGCTGGCAGAAGGATTCCACGTGGCAGTGAAAAGGCTCTGCCACGAGGACGCGGAAGCAGACGTGGACTTCCTGGCAGAGCTGCAAACCCTCGGAGGGCTGAACCATCCGAACCTGGTACCCCTTTTAGGGTGTTGCCTACGTGGCAATCAGAGGATATTCATATACAAGCTGATAGAAAACGGGAGCCTGGAGGAATGGCTGCATGATCCGACTGGACTTCTGGAGTGGCCATTCAGAATAAAAATTGCAGTGGGTTGCTCATTAGCGCTAAAATTTCTGCACCATGAATGCCCCTCCGTTATCATTCACAGAGACATAAAGGCCAGCAACGTTCTGTTAGACGGCGGTTTCAACGCCTTCGTTACGGACTTTGGTCTAGCCCGGAACCAGAGCAAAGACATGAGCCACGTCAGCACTGTCGTGGCAGGCACGTTGGGATACGTGCCACCTGAGTACAGCTATTCCTTAAAGGCCACCACCAAGGGTGACGTGTACAGCTTCGGAGTGGTGCTGATGCAGCTGGCAACTGGCATGCGCGCCATCGGGGTGGATGACGAGCTGGAGGGTGGGCTTGTTGCGTGGGTTAATTCTACTCTGGATCGCCGTACCCAAAATATCTTCGATCCACGTATGTTGGAAAGTGACACGTGGGATGAGGAGTCAGGGTTGCAATTGCTGAGGCTGGCATGCCTGTGCACCACTGAATCGCCGCAGCGCCGACCTAATATGATCGAAGTGGCTTCCGTATTGCAGGATATTAGTGACTGCTTGTATTCTTCGCCCACTAGGTAACTAACTATTAGCTTAATTTCAATCCCCCCTTTTTTTTGAGCTTTTGCTTTCCGTTTCCTACCACACTTGTAACTTTGTTGCATCCGACGATTTTATCTACAACGCAATCTTGCATATTTTTGTCACGCCTATCAAATCAGGGCAGCATACCGATTGAAGTTGGAAGTCACTAGGGGAAAGGACCCAGTAGTTGAACATGTTCCAATTGTTGTGAGGGTTGTTGATACCTTTTGTTCCAAAAATTGAACAAATAAAATCTATTGTTTGAAACAAAAAATATCAATTTTTGTTAGGAAATGTACCAACAGTTGTTAGGAAATGTACCAATAGTTGTTAAGAAATGTACTAATATTGTAAAAAGTAACCAATCAGGTGATGCCACATCGGCTGCACAACTATTGGGGTCTCTAATGCACGCCTATTGGTCTCACTTTTTTGGGGGGCTGTTTTGGACACCTTGGCAAAAAGCATGCTGATGTGGCATCATATTTGATGATGTGGCCCTGAAACCTTAGTTATAAGCAGGGGACTTGCCAAGTAAGCTGCTGTAAAAAAATCAGAATGATTCGAAATTTCCAAGTAGGATTTTGAGAAGCGTGAAGTTAGGGTGCACGACTACTGGGTCCTTTCCCCTAATTGGAATATGAGAGTTACTTTTTTGAAATTTCATTTCATTTATTTTAGTCTAGTCAAGAACGTTTTTTTTTAATTTCATTTTATTAAATATTGTCTAGTCAAGAAATCATTATTCTTTTATTTCATTTTATTAAATATAGTCTAGTCAAAAAAATTATTATTATATAATTTTTTAAATAATGAGGAAATCTTGGTGTGATTAATAATTTTTACTTACTTTATTTTATAATAATTGTATGGTGTGAAGTTCATTGCACATTATATGAGAGGTTATAGTGGGCTCGTCTTGTAACTAAGAGCTAGGTTCATGATCGATGGACTTTCTTCATTCATCTCGCAAAAGAAAAATTATCACACATTAACTTTCTTATTAATATTATTAGTTCATGTATAGAACTATAGGCAACGAGTTATACTTAACACATTATTAATGTTTATTTATTTAACAAATTACATTATAGATATTTTTCTCATGCAAATAATATTTGTTTTCAGTAAAGTTTATTTGCAATTTTTTTTTTTAAAAGCGTATATCAAAAAATAAATTATTTCGTTTAATTAGTTGAAGTAATCTACACAACATGGGTGATTGATGCACTTTCATTACTATAATGACGGTAATAGTAGCTAAGGAAAGGGAGTGGTGATCTCAACTTGCTCCAATAAAATGAATGATAATCATACATGTTGAACACTACCAGATGTTGAGAGGGGGGTTGAAACAGCATATACTAAAACTTTATTAGATTGAGAACATTCATTCATCACATATGCATGAGAGTGAATAACTGAAATAGCAAGAGCATCCACACTAGAACACCAAATTTTACATGGAAAACCCAAATTGGGAAAAACCATGGTGAGAATCAAACTCACAATATATGTATTAATAAGTGTTTACAAAGATTTAGGCCACAGGTCAAGGAGCTCACTGCTCTGGACTTGCAGGCTAAGACACATAACCTTAGGGCAAGATACAAACAGAGACCTGCACAACTGAGGTGCATTGCTTCAAGGCAAGATACCAAACATCTATCCAGATACAATAAGAATAATAGATTGAACTGCAAATTAGAATAACATCTATCAATATGTAGATAACAGTTCATATCTTAATACTCATCTGATCCAACTTTCATCTCTGCACTATAACACATCCGGACCACTTTGTCACCTCAAACTTCACATCATACATATTACATCCACATCTCCATATCATGTATCCCTTAATACAATTGATATATGTTCTTTATATACCAACTGGATCATCAATAACCTCTATTAGGTTGGCTTAAAGATATAATGTGTATATGCATCATCGATCAAAAACATTACATGCAGAAGGCAAAAGAGATTTGAAGATTCACACCATGTCGACACACCTTCTAATTATCTCCAAAAAGGTTAGACTACACGCAACTGCACAGACCAAAGACACATAAGTCAGCTCATACCAATCTATCTCACTCAAACATTTAATTCAGACCCAAAAATAAGATATGTGAACAACCACAAAAGAAGCATAATGTGTTAGGAACATAGTCCAATGATCCAAAACACCCATAGAGTACTAGCAAGATGAGGAATGTAGCGCATTCCTCCGCAACATTTTCAAACCACACAAACTCTGAACACGGACATTGATAGCTTTCACAGTAAAACATTTATTCATTAAAAAACTGAAATATATAAATATCGGTCTATCTTAGCTATCCTACTCCAACTTGCAAAACCATTTGATACATATCCGATACAACCAGACAAAGATATCATATACACTAGAACAGTCACTAGAGATAGTCACAGAGTTTTCGAACCGAGCAAAAGAACACCAATCCTTTGAAACAACACATACCATCAGTATATACCATCCAGAACATTTACAATTAGTTTTCATATATAAACCATCATATCTACACATTTCTGAAAGCAACTCAACATACTACACATAATTTGTATATACTTATGTATCATGTCACTTCTCGACCAACATTCAGACTACCAACAAGCCAACAACCAAACCAATTGTATACTCCATACATCACTACATTATATTACTTCTCAACCAACATCCAGACTGCTAACAAGTACCGCCAACAAGGACTACCAAGAAGCACCAACAAATTTGACATTAATGACAACAAAGACTCCTATGTGAAACAATCTACCCCTTTATCATTGATCTCATCACAAAATACTTCTCTCCCTTTGACATCAAAGACAGAGCAACTCTACTCACCATATTTACTATACAAGTCTACAACTCGCCTAACAAAAATAATCAATTACATCATATATCTTCAAAATGAATAGACTAAATACAAATACCTTCAGATAATTTATTATCCAACAAATGTCATACATTACCAAGCCAAATGTCCTCGAATTATTTCTTAAGATCCATAATAGAAGATTCCCATGAACAAATAGTAATAGAAAGAATTACACTCTGACACTCACACTCAAGACTCAAATTTACCACAACATCAAAAATATTCATTTATTGCACACTTAGTTCTAGTTTTTTAGTATCAGTCAATAACCTGATATAGAAAACATTTGCAACTCCATTACATCCCTAAGATCACAAAACAATCACCAGAGATAGTCACATGCAGTTTTTTGAACCAAGCAAAAGAGCATCAATCCCCTAGAAACACAACATACTATCAATATATACCATCCATAACACTTACAATTAGTTTCCATATATAAACCATCATATCCACACATTTATGAAAGCAACTCAACATACCGCACATAATCTGTATATACTTTTGCATCATGCCACTTCTAGACCAACATTTGAACCACCAACAAGCCAACAACTGGATCAATGATATACTCTGGATACATCACTATATTGTATTACTTCTGAACCAACATCTAGACTGCCAACACGTACCACCAACAAGGACTACCAAGAAGCGCCAACAAGTTTGACATTAATGACAACAAAAACTCAAATGTGCAAAAACACATTGGTAGACAAAATTAAGATGTATGCATGTTAATTGAAGCTATTCAAAATGTATTTGCTTTCAAGTGAAGTGGGCAATGAATCCATTCTAAGCTTCAACAACTCTGCACACATGATTTCTGCTCTATGTATTTGCCTATCTTCATTGCATATTGAGACACTACAATTCTTGCAAATTTTAGCTTTGTACTTGTGCAATAAGCACTTCTTGGAAATTTAAAATCTAGGGCTATTGTGCTCAGATTATGTTTAACTAATTTAATATTTTAAAAAGAATCACATGGATTTCCCAAGTGACTCTTCTTTCTTGTTCATAAAATTATTAAGAAATTATTATTATTTTATAAATTCTTGAATAGTGCATCTGCCTTTCATATTTCTTTTATGAAAGAATCGTTCTTTCTTTTATGTATTATTTTTCCTACAGTAAAACAACCATTGCACTTCATGCATCTTCTGTTTCAACCGAAGCTACAAATATGTTCTCTAAATGACACTTTTCACTGTTTTGCAGTTGAACTCCAAGCGGAGCTATCCTTTATGCAATAGGATAAGGTGAAGGCCAAATAATCCCCCACCCTCAGGTAAAATAGGTACCATCTTTTTTCACTATGAAATAAATATTCCATCTATGAAGAAATAGATTTGAGTTTATGAATTCATTTGTTTGGGTTTTCTTAATTTTATGAATGCCAAGGGATTGACTTAGGATAAAATATGCATTGTACATTACTTTCAATGGTTTCTAGTAATCAATTTAAGGCATTAAGATTTTCATTTTTTATTCTTTTCTGCATTTTGGGGGTTCATTATTTTTAAATACTTTAGGATTTCAAATTTGTGTGTATTTGCTTACTATTTTGAGTTCATTGTGAATCACAAGGATAATATATGAGTTTTCCTTTGTGTTTTATACAATATATTCTAACTGAACTGCATTTCATGCACAAACACTGACTATGAAGCGTAGGCATAATTCTTTCTCAACAATGTTGGATAACATGAGTTGTAATAGCCTAACATAGTTTTAGCCAAAGAAGACAATTTATTTAAGAGGAAAATCCAAGAAGTCATTCATATTAAATGTCACCCCTCCGATCTTAATCGTGATGAAGGTTGGCAACTTAGCCCTATTTGGTTACCTTTGCTTTCATCCCTCTATACCACCCCACATCATTTTTTATCCCTCCTTTTCTTCTCCCCTTCCTTGTCTTTTTCGCACTTTCGAGTTTTTAGTGTTTGGGTTCCTTTCTAACTTTTTCCCTCAATCCTCTCATTGTTCCATATGTGTTCTTTGAATCATCCTTGTTTGATATTTTTCCTCTCTTAGCTTGTTCTTTTCTTATCTTTTTGTTAATTTTTCTTTTATAGTCTGTGTGGTTTTTTTGTTCTTTATTCTCTTTTTGCTTTTTTGTTTACTTGTCACATTAGCTTCTTGTATATATTTTGTTTTTTTTTCATTGTATTATATGTAGTTTATTTTTCTTTCTAATTGTACTAGTTGTCTATTTTTATAATTATCATTTGTTTTCTTATTTTACTTCTACTATGTATCTTGTGTTATCTTTGCATTTTTTGTTGTGTTTTAATTTTCATTATGTTTTGTGTTTTATATATTTTGTTGTTCTACTTATTCTTTTTCTATTTTTATTTCCTTATTTCTTTAAGTCAATTTTTTTCACATTTTCCTATTTGCTATAGTAAATATTATGGTTTCATTTGTCTTATTTTGTTTTTTGTTATATATCATCTCATCTTTACACCAAGCAGTGTATTATAGTCACAAACCAATGAAAAAATCTCCATCATTAAAAACTAAAAGCAAAACTAAAACAAAACATTTTAAATTAATTTTATAAAAGCAATATTTTTATTTTAAAAATAAGAAAATAGAATTTCTATGACATTTTATAAAGACAATGTTTTTAAATAACAAAAAGAAAAATTAAAACAAAATATGTTATTTTTGTTATTAATTTCATAAAAGCAATGTTTTTTTTTATTTTAAAAAATAAAAAAATAGAAAATATATTACAAGACAATATTTTTTGTTTTAGAAACAAAAATAAAAAATCTATCAATTGTGCAACAAAAACTCATTGTAAACCCAACGTTGTTTTTTATTTTAAATATAAGTGTTTGTACAAACACTATGTTTTCTTTAAAAGAAAAATTCTATTTAAATTGAGCAAAGAAATAAACCATGACAATATCATTCGTTCCTGATCTAGAAGAGTTTGACCAGTGGAAGAAGGAGGTGTTAGCAATCTGAAGAAATTTATAAGGTGTGTTATGAATAGAATCTTAAAAAAATTAAATACTATGAGTATTTTTTGTTATTCATCTTCTTCTTACCACAATGGGTTGTCATCTATGCACTTATGGTAGTTGGAAAGTTGTGTTTTTTCCCTTACATTATAGCTTTATTTCTTCAGTGATAAGGCAATTACAATGATTGTCTAATCCAAGTTTGATATGGGTTCAACATGTAATTTAGTTGGCTTAAGAAAGTTCTATTATTGTGATCTTCATTTGGGTGATTGTGAATTTGTGGATGAGCTTGATGGAACATTTTATTTGATCCTAATTCTCAGAGTGATTTTGATATTTTTTCAGACACAATTTCCTTATGTTTATGTTGGCTTATCCCTAAGCTAAAGTTCAATAAATGTTGTAAAAGACCACATAAATATATTAATGGGGATGGTTAAAAATATTTATAGTAACACTCAAGCGAAAGCAAAAGAGGCTTGTAGGATTTTGTCTAGTAAACAATTCAAAAGGCCATTACCAACTTTGCTTCACCCAAAAGAAAACTCTAATGGCAAAATTCTTCATCAAATTTTGGGGCTGTAGAATATTCAAATGACATAGTTATAAGATGATGCCTTTAATGTTGCTCTATGCCTAGAAGAGATGAGAATAATGGTTTTCAAATTTGATTATTATGTGTATATTGTATATTCTTAAATGATCTCATTTTGATTGTTAAAATTTTTGCTTCAAATTCATTACAATAAAAATATTTATTATTATTTATGAATACTATATAATTTCAAATTTGATATTTTTTGGTGTATTTTACATAGATTTTTTAAAACATAGGTATGCTAGTATATAATATACTAGGCACACCTTTCTTTATTTTTATTGTTTTTGTTCTTTATTTCTTATTCAATGGGTTGGGTCTACAATACTCTTTGTTTTTTTTGTTTTTTCTTTTCTTTTATTTATTTTTTCTTTTTGTCATATAGATTTTAATAGGTGTAAATTTCGTTGTTTTTAATTTGTTTTGTTTTTTTCATTCTTTGATTCATTTTTTATGTATTCTATATGTACTTTTTGTTGTTATTTCACATTGCTTCTGTTATTATATGTTTTATTTTTGTATTTTGTTTGATAAAATTACGAGTTATTTATTTACATTAATGATATATATATAATCACATGTTATTATATATGACTTCACTACTTTTTTATTTCATTTTTTCCTTGTCCTTCCTCCTCACACATGTTCTTTGGGTTTTGCTTCCACCCTCTCAAACACTTCCTTTTAGTCTTTGTCTGCAATCCATTTTTCACTTTTCCTCTTCCCGATGATGGCTTGCTAAGTGCAATCCAAAACGTCGATCTAGAAAACATATACAGTTTTTTCTAGAAATTTATGCACATAATCTAATAAAATGTTTTTAGGATTTGTTTATATTGATGTTCAAAAGAAAATATGTTGAATATTCTAATAGATATCTAGATAGAAATAAAATAAAACCACTATATTTACAAAATCCTTATAATTTTTAAGTGAATTCATACAGTACTATATATAATATCGTCTTAATGAAAAAAAAAATCCTAAAGCATACAAGAAATTGGTACATTTAATTTTTTATTGTTGTGGTTTCCAGTTATCTTACACCTTCTTAACTTGATTTATTTATTTTAATTTTTTTTTATTAAGATGCAATTATGATGATTTATTCTTTTATTGGGTCTTACCAATGGTTGTCATTCTAATTGGATTTAAAATTTTACAGAGATAATATTTGAGAAAGCATGAAATTCATATATACTTAATGATCAATTATACATTTTACATTCATCTTATCAAGTTTGTTGAGTATGGGTTTGAGATTGGCTTAAATACACCTTCCAACTGCACTTTCTTGAAAGTTTCTAAATACTCTTTGATATCTATTTTGTGCAACGATTTCAGCTCATGAGACCAGAGGCATTTTGTCAAACTCTTTCAATGCCTTGCCTTTTCTGCCACATTTTGCAGAGAAAATTTATGTCTTTTATGTTTTGATGGGTTTTCATACCCATTCTAAAGCTCCCATTTAGGTAGCAGTAGGGAGGATGCTGATAAAGATTGTGGAACTTGGCTTCATAGTTGACAATTGCATATGCCTAAAAAATCTATAAGTGCCTTTTATAGTCATGCCATGATCTATATTTGGGCTTTCTATTTGTTAATAGAAAACACTCTATTTTATGTTTGAGAGCTTATGTGTAGTCTTAAATTTATTGGGCATTAGTTTAAGTTGGCAAGAACTAATTTGCTTTTAAAATATGTTAAATTATATTCTCTAAATTCTATTTTAGTTATTTTGTTTGGTTTAAATTGGTAATTATATTTGAAGTAGTTCATTTGTCTATTTTTCAAGGATAAGTGATTGTTTCTTATGAATAACCATTTTTCAAAAATATATTATCATTCAAATATGTTTATGTAATGAAAATTATTTATCAATCAAATGTTGTTTTGATATTTCTTTGTTTATTACCCACCATAAATGTGGAACAATAGTTTGACTTGACCAAAATGATTCATTTCTCTTCTAATAGTAATTACTAGGGTAACTTGGCATGCACTAAATACATGATTTAAATGAAACAAAAATCATGGAAGCATAGAAAGATATTAAAGTATTAATTGAGAGAATAATCTAATGCTTAGTACCTAAAGTGCCACTTTGCATTAACAATATTGTGAACTAAAATGCAGTATTCCTATAAATGTTTTAGTCTCAGATCTCTATTGTATTTCTCTAGGATGGATAGTTTTAGATTTGTGTTGAGTTGTGTTACCCCACTACAAAGGATTTGTTCTCTAAGGAACATACTTGTTCAAACTCCCCTCATCTCTTCCAACTATGATGACTGGCTTAACTTGGTATCCACTCCATGCAATTTGTAAGGAAGTAGTAATGATGGAAGAATGGATAGATTTTATAATATTGTCGAGAGAACAATCTAATGCTCGGTACCTAAACTACTACTTTGTGTTATAATATTGTGAACTAAAATACAACATTCCTATGAATTTAAGAGTTATTGGGCAAAGATACATCTAATCTCTATTGTATTTCTCAAGGATGAAGGTCAACACTTAGTGGTCTCAAGTATGTGTTATTTACACCCTCAAGTTTGTTCAAGTGTAAGGTGGTGCCTCAATGAATTGAGATTTGACATGTGGTATGATAATGACATAGATTGTGGCTTGAGGGAATCAAGAGTAGGCACATGGTAAGCTCTATCAAGTTTTAATGGTCCTTAGACCAATTTGCAATCTCCCATATTCAAGGAATTAGTTTGATTTATCATGATATAAGCTTGGATTTCTTATGGTCTAAGGATTCATGGCTTGAAAATCTTAGACACTAACTTAAAATAAAGTTTGACCTAAGATGTGTTTAGGTTCATCTAATATTCTCCTAAAACAACTAACTTGGGCAATTAATTCTTATTTTCATTAGTTGAGATTTTTCTAGTTTCTCCTTCACGATTAGTGCTTTACCATTTTTGTTTAGTTTACATGCTATTTTTCATTCTTTTTTGTAGAAGCATTACATTATAAGATTTTGTTCTTAAATGGATTTGCAAATTATGTAGAATAAAAAATGCTAGTGTTTCTCGATAAGAAATGTTTAAAGTCATAGTGATATTTGCATTTCTAAACTCTCACCTTTGTTTGAATTCTCTCAAAGAATAAGAAAGTCAGATAATAAGGTGCAATCTTATACCAATAAAAGTCTACCATAATAAATTTAATTTGGTCCTAGATTCATGATGTAAATTTTGGAAAAGGGGTGAAGACTTATAATACATAAATATGATGATTCATTGGTATGGGATCAACTGAGAAGCCAAGAAAAATATTTTGTTTGCACATAAATAAGGTTTTCTTTGCAAGAATTAGCATGATTCTTATGGTCATTTGTTAACATACACAAATTTAGTTGTCCAAGAAAAATTTTAGGGAGCTTTTGAAAGTGTTTCATATGATTTCAAAAACTATATTCATATTTGGTGAATTTTTTTTCTTGTATAGGAGCATATCAAGTTTATGCTTTGACTATGTTTCAAGTTAGGATGTACTTAAGTGTCAAAAAATATTATGACGATTTGAAATTTTTTCATATGATTACTAAAATTGTATTCACATTTGGTGAAAATCATACAAGCACAAACCTTTATCATTTGAAGAGAATTTTTTTTATCACATTTAAACACATTTTCTATTTTTCAGACAATCTTTTACCAATCAATATTAATATTCCTGGTTTAGTTCAACAAAGAGGATTATGAGCTTAGGTAGTATTGTAGAGAATTAAAATACTAGTTTTTGTTCCTCTTTTCCATTTTGCTACATATTCAGAAGCTAAAAAATTTAAAATTGTGCCAAAAATTTAAATAATGAACATCACAAATTCAACACTAAAAGAAGGTAAGATATTTCTTATGTTTTTTATTTCTTTGACAAGCTCACTTATCTTTGCCATAAAAATTCTAAATAAAATTGATCTTCCTGACCTTTTTTATTCTTTAATTGTAATGTCTCATGGATTTTTTATTTTATGTAGGTATATCTTATCTTTTAGGAGAGGAATTACTCTTTTTTTATCACATTGTTGTAGCTAATGGTATTTTTAATATAACAGTACAAGCATTTGAGGAGATAGTGCTACCACTTTATTTATGGTTATTAGGCGTTGATCATTAGTTATATGTCTCGAGTCTTATTTTTCCTTTTTCTCTATTACTTCTCAATTTATCTTTCTCACCATGATCTGTTCACTGTTAGGGTCAAGTTTTTCTTCATTAGCTCAAGCAAGAGTTTGTCATTTTTTCAGTCTTAGAGTGTTGATTGGAGAAACTATATTCAACTTATTTAAACGTGTCTTTTGATAACCTTTTTGGAATAAAAAGATTGATCAGTAACAATTTTATTTATATTATTCGTGAAATAATTATGTATTCAAGTATAAAATAGGAACTTACATAAAATCATTGAAATAATTACCAACTAACAAATGAATTGGATGAACTTTGAAAGTTGAAATACTGCTTTTCTATTTCCTTTCCTATGATAGAAGAAGATTATTTTAGTGTGGGTAGTTCATCAGACATAATTTGGTGGACATATCCATATAATTTTTTATATCATACCGACATTAACCCTTGTATGAAATTCAAACATATTTTTTTCTTTTCCTATAGTCTTCATTGATTTCAGCAATCTATATCATTATTCCTCATTTAGTTCAACAAAGAGGATTGTATAGTTAAAATCTATCTAGTGTTATTCTAAATTTGTTTGCAATTCAAAAACAAAATTGTCTTTTTAGCATTTGGCAGGAACTTCGCAACAGTGTGGCCTTGCTAATTTTATTTAAAAATAGAATCTTTTGAAAAAAAATTCAAAATCTTTATTTTTATAACCTTTTAATTGTTTTTGTTTTTGCATAAAGATGTTTAGTTAGCTGAAATATGTGGAAAGAGTAAGAACATTGATTGATAATACAATCTATGACTTAAATCAATTGCAATATTAAGATCTTAGACATTTATAACTAATTATTGAAGTTCAAGTTTACATTATTTTGCTTGAACACAATAAGTGCCATTATTGTTATTGAAGAAGAGTCTGAGATGATAATGCATTAAAGATATAGAATAGGTGAGATAAGACAAGCGATTTACCATTTTGTTCATGGAAATCTCTAAAATAATCTATCTGTACATAAAATATTTCAAACCATGCAATTATAGGGGAATTAGTTTTTTTTCTTTGTGTAAATAAAAAATCTCTCTGTTGCACGTAACATGAAGAAAATTTGGGTAAGTTTGATTCTAGATCTAATGAAGGTATTTTTATTGGTTATTCTATGACAAGAAAGACTTATGGATGTTATAACAAAAGATTCAAAAGGATTGTGGAAAGTGTCAACATAAACATTGATGAGAAAATACAGTCATTTGAGATTCTGTATGAAGATGATAATGATGATTTGATCTGCAATGGACATGAGACTATAGGAAGTGAGTCAAAAAAACATAGTAGGCAAGACTCTAGCAAAGTATGTCTTTGTTGTCGTGGATTTTCTCCATAATCAAAACTCCAAATGTTTCCTCTCATTTCAAGGTCTAGACCAACATATCTACCTTAGTTGCGTAATTAAGCTTATACTCTAACATCAAAATATTCATACTTAATCAGTTTTGTAAGTGCATCAAGTTTTAGTCTTATTTAGAAACTTTTGTCGGATTTCGACAAGCCTTCTCATACTTGTTCAAGTCTCTGTGGTCTTCCTTTTAAAGAGCTTAAAAATATTTTTCAACCTAGGTCCTTTGTTTCAAAAGTCCTTTTAGACAAATAGTACTCAGTTTTTAAAAGTTTGATAACATTCACCGCCAGTTTTTAAAAGCCTGACACTAGGTTAGGTCCCAAACTTACCTTATGGTCTTTAGCGAGACCAACTTTATAAAGCCTTAAGTCTTGTTCGGTCATGTTCCTAAGATCTAAAACAAACATCCAACTCCAACGTAGTTTCTTAACCAACTCAGAGCCCAACCATTTCACTCTTTAACAAGTTTGTAAAGGTGGAAGTAGTTGGGTTTTCATAATCTAACTCTTTAGAAATCGTGATCTTTAAAGAAAAAGAGATCATATTAAAGTTTAAATTAAATGTCAGACCACGAACAAGTTAGATAACCTCATTCAACTTCGATGCATCATCTCAAACTATAGACAACTATGAGGTCCTGAAAAGAAATTGGATGAGATTGAGCCTAAATAAAATAATTGATTACCAATAGGTTGCAAGGTGGAGGGTGTTAAATACAATGAATTTGATCTTGTTGATCTCCCATCTACATAACCAACGTCCAAATGCAACCATTTGTTCCTATCACCTATGGTTTACTAGAACAAAGATATCTAAAAACAAGAACTATTGTAGTCCAAAAAAGGATGCAAATATGACTTGCAAAGAAGAAGATAGAGACCTCAAAAGTTGTTCCCAAGAAGTCACAAACAACAAGAACCCAAGACAACCCAAGTTCAGTGAGTGCTCCTTCCTCTGGCCCATCTGTTCAAAAAAGGCCAACAACTACACTAGGTGGAAGTGGTGGTGTTCAAGAGGCACATGAAAAGAACAAGCATCTAGAGAAAAAAAAAAAGGGAAGCTCTAGAATATTAGTTGCAAAAGGTATAAGGACCAATGGCAATGTTTACTATGCAATGTAAGGGATAAAAGTGGAGATAGTTATTTCTTAACACAAAGAAATGAATATTCGTTGTGGCACAAGAGAATGGGACCCATCAATTTTGATAATATGGTGAAGATTATCTCTAATCATTTTGTGATAGATTTACTAAGGATTATGAAACCTACTAATACTATATGCATGGAATGTCAATTGGGAAAGAAAACAAAGAGAAAATTCATAAACAAGGAGTATGCTACCTCACAACATTTAGAGTTGATTCACACAGATCTGTGTGGACCTACAAGGACAAGAGGAATAAGAGGAGAAAGGTACCTTGAAGGGTATTTTCTCTGATAGCAAGGATGGAAGCTATCAAAATGTTTCTTGCATTTGTGTCACATAAAAACTTCAAGGTATATTAAATGGATATCAATTTGGTATTCCTAAATAGAGAACTCAAGTAAGAGGTATACATTTAAAAACTAGATGGGTTCAAGTTGATAGAAGAACTAGATATGGTTTGCAAATTGAAGAAGGCATTGTATGGACTCAAGCAATCTCTTAGAGCTTGGTATGCAAGGTTGGACATATATTTGATACAAGAAAACTTTAGAAGAGGTACTACATATAGGAATATTTATTTCAATATTGAAGGAAACATATTATTAATTATTGTTGTGTATTTTGATGACATCATATTTGGAGGAGACGACAGTGCCTACAGGAAGTTTGCAAAAGGAATTTGAGATGTCTATGATAGGTGAGATGTCTACAAGTTACTTAGTAAAAAAAAAGGTATCTTTATTTCTCAGAGCAAGTATATGAAAGAGATTTTAAAGAAGTTTGAGATGGAGAATTATAGACTAGTTGCAACTCCCATGGCCATTGGTTGTAAGTTAAGAAAGGATGATGGATCTTTGGATGTTAATTAAAAAAGGTACAAAACTATGATTGGAGTATTATTATATTTAATTGCTTCAAGACTGAGTATTATGTAGGCTATTTGTATGTTGTCTAGATATCAAGATAGTCCTAAGAAATCACATGAACAAGTAGTAAAGAGGATATTCAAGTATATGAAAGGGTTTGCAGACTATGAATTATGGTATAAGAACGATGATAATTTCACACTGAAAGCATATATAGATGTTGATTGGGCTAGATGTGAAGATGAAAAAAGGAGAAAAAGTGGTGGTGCATTTTTCTTGGGAGATAGATTGGTCTCTTGGTTAAGTAAGAAACAAGATTCAGTATCATTATCTTATTGCACTCGGGTGATGTGGATGAAACAAACTCTAAAAGATATCAAGATAGTGTATGATGAAGCAATTCCTATTTTGTGTGATGATACAAGTTCTATTAATATTTCAAAGAATTTGGTAATACATTCAAGGACTAAACATATTGCAATCCAATATCATTTCTTAAGAGAGAAGATTGTCGAAAAGGATGTTAGATTGGAATATATACCTACTAAGGAATAGATTGCAGATATCTTTACTAAAGCATTGGCAAAGGATATTGTTGACGACTGTTTTGACACACCTACCAATAGTTAGGTAGCCAATGTGAACACTCACCACCTCTCCTGAAAAAGAAATGAATTTGGGAAAACTCACTACCCCAAGGTCTCTATAGTCAGATCACGATGGTGATGGGAAGCCCAATGGTTGATGTGGTTGTACCTTTAAAGGGGCCTGTCAGTTGGAACTAAATCTCGCTAGTTATGGATAACTGCACTTCCTTTCTTTTTGTGTTTTTATGGTTTAAGATTCTCTAGGAAATAAAATGTGAAGCGTAAAGGGGAACAAGAAAATAATAATAAAAACCAATATAATAACAACTTAATGAACTAATCAATTGGTTCCCTGCAATCCAAGAAATTATCAAATATTATCCAAGTTAGCATTCAACAACGGACCTCCAGAAAACCTGCAAAATCATCAATTTCACAAATTTATGGAAATAAAATCATCAACAATATGGCCTATCACAATAACTCTCATACACCACTGACGTGCACAATATGATTCATAAAGTGATAAAAAAAAGAGAGATTAAACTATGTTGCTAACTCCAAATAATAGACGTTACCAGATTACACAAAACAATTTGGTAGAATATAAACTTAGATCAGGCAATCTACAAGTTGCTTCTCATATTAATCTCAATGAATGTATAACAAAAATAACTCAAACTTCTTAACAATCTGCAAAATATTCTAAAATCTCTAAGTGGGCCACAAATCATCAATTTGGAACCCTTACAAATGAATCCAACTTCTCAATTTATAGGATTTCTCTGCCCTATTATCTAGGAAATAACCCTATCCTAAATTAAGAACTGAAACTAGGAGTCGCAGTTAACTTGCAAGTTTCTGCCTTCACACTCCACTTAACAACTATGAAATGGAGACTTCATGAGCACTACGAAGACCATGCTGGGTGAGCCACGTTTTCGTAGTCATGCAAAATTTCTCTCAAAATTGGAATTTGAGTAGGAGCTGCAGCTGAAAATACAAGATTAAGGATTTATGAAAAAGTTTTGCCATCTTTAGAAATTATGTGTTTATTCCTTATTTCTTGGTAAAAGCTCTATAATTATTAACTGTACATGCAACTACTTGAGCTGGAGGATCAGCTACATGCTTAACTCTAAATTTATATTTCTTCAAAATTTCATTTGTGTGCATTCTCCCCTCCTCTAACTCCTTCACCGTGTCTGCCACCTCCTGACACTGAGTAATCAGATATGTATACCTGCTCATGAGGGTGACATCAAACTGAGCCGAGGGTCCTAGGTGTTGCGTCTCATATGCATCCCACTGATCCAAAACTTTTTGTTGCTCCATTATTCCTGTATTAGCTAATCTGAGGCCAAAGGATCCTAGCATATCCTTTACAAAAATCTCATATGACAAAATTTCCCTGAGGAGAGGGTCTTGAATCTTCGTCATATCCTTGATATACTGCTGAAGCATTTCAATCTTCAGCTCCAATATGTACACATATGACTACAAGTTTTTGTAAGTGTCACTCCTAAAAGGTCCTCCTCCATTACCGTCTCTTCCCCTAGCTGCAATATCTTTTTTTAAATTCGGAATTGTTTACTGAAAATGTTCGACTTCCATTCCCATTGCATGGAACAAGAAGCCAAATCTCCACCTACCTGTACCGCCTTATGATATATCTCCACAATATTTTACAAAAATAATCTTATCTTGGTTGCATTTACTTGGGCCCATGACTTGGCTGCAGCGGCCACCCATCTCACCTCCATTAATGCTTTTACTTCTTCCTCTAGCAGCGATGAGGTAGAAGGTAGGTCATCAGCGCCACATGAGTCTAGGGGTTTTCTCATTTCAATTAGCAGCTTCTTATACTGCCTTAGCTGCGCCTTGAGCTCCATGTTGGAAGTATTCTCCTTCTCTACATGCCCACTGACGACACCTTGTGGCTAACTCCAAAGTATCTAACTCCCCCCACTTGGTTTTTTTGCCCAAATTTATCTGGGATATTTGATATTTAGGGGAAGCTTGTCCTTCAACTTGGGATGGAATTGCCACATCTGCAATCACTTCACCGGAACCATTTTTTGATAGATAATGAACAATTTTCAGCTTCTTAAGCTTTGGTGGCTCCTCGGTGATTACTTGTTGTAGAGTGACCTTAGGGAGCTCTGCTTTTCTCTTTTTCTTCTCAAAGGAAAACTCCAGCCATTATGGCATATCTTCATCCTTGTCACCTTGACGTGACACTATATCTGCAGTCATAACATGGACCTCTGCCTGCTCCTCTGCTTCATCTCTCACTTCTGTTTATGTTTTCCCGGGGTCTTGAGGTCGGATAATTTGATGAGCTAGATTGGTTTGGAGAGCCTGTTGCCTATGTAACTCTCCTAGTTTGCCACTAACCTCCTCATTAAATGTTGTCTCTTTCTCACCTGCCCCTATTTCACCTTGCCTGGCTGCTATATCCTTGAGGAGGTTCTCTTGATCTTGAGGGGTTAGCACTAGTCTTTCATTCAATAGGTCTCTTGCCTCATCCCCTTCTTGCTCGCCTTCTAGCGATCGTTGTTGCTCAAGATATTCTTCCTCCTGATCTGAATCTGACTCGATGTTTCTAACTTTTATCTTTTCAATGGTAGACCTGAAGCCTTGCACTCCAGGCTGCCCTGCGAGTATATTGACTAGTGGTGGTATAGGGGCGTTGGTGCCTGGAGCATGTGTGACATCTTTTGAAGGTGGTTGAGTAGGTATATCCTCAATAATTTCTATATCTTCTTCTTTCTCTTGGGTACCCTCTCCTACAGTCTGCCCTATAGCTGTCCTTAATGGGAGAACTTTGGCAAGTGGTAACACTCCCAATCCATTGGTCACTCCCAGGTCCGCTGCTTTCTTTAACAATTCAGACTCCCTCATCTTTTCTTGGAGTTTCTTGATTAAGTCCTCAGTACTTTCTTGAGGTTTGTCCTCCTCATATGGATTGGTGGACGTATTTTGCCTTGAGGTTGACCTTCTCTTCCGAGCGTACTCCTTATGGCCCCTTGATTGAGGTATGCCTGAAGTGGACTCCTTCTATTTCACCTTTGAGACATTGGACCTTACCCTCTGGCCTAACCATTTCTTGGTCCTATTGATGACCACATGAGAAAGTTTTTCCATATTTGTGTCTTCACTTGTAGACCACTTTATTGGGGAGAGGGGCCTTTTATCTATCAATGATTCCCTATAAACTGGATCAAGTAAGTCCCCACCATCTCTAAGGTCTTTAGGGAGGTTAGTCTCAATTCCGAAATCTCTTACCTGTGGCACAGATAACTTGTTATAGCCCTTCTCCCTAACCTCAAAACTGTCTTGCAGGTTGGCCCAAAAGTCCTCCAAGCTGGGCTTGTGCCCCTCATATGCCTTAGGCATAGCTTGTTTAAGTTTCCCATAGGGATCATGAAGCTCCCTAGCATGATCATACTCCTTCAAGTTCAAATCTTGAAGCTCTTGTTCTACTAATTTTTCTACTTGTATCTTAGAACATGCAAAGTACCCAATAGATACTAAGAAATCGATACATGCTTTGTGTTTTGATGACAAAAGTGACTGAAGACCCACAAGATGCCTTACATACTCTAGCAAAATTATCCTATCATTGCAATATCAGGGCAACAACATTGGGTTCTCTGTGAATCTGCTAACCCTGATGTAAGTGGAGTGTGGGTTTTGGATGAACCAACATGCCCACTCTCGAATGATAGCCATGGCCTTCGGGCTAATGCGATATCCTGCATCCCCTAACAATTTGATTATTACTGGGAAAATGAAGGCATCATTAACTCTCTTGAAATGAGCCTTCACATTGGCTAGAGTGAGTTGGTAATAATATTCACATACCTTCTTTTGTCCTTCCTCCTCTCCCAATTGACCTTCTATCTATAGCCCTAGAAACTTTCCAGCTCTAGCAGCTACCCAAATGACGTATGACATGAAAAATAACTTTTGGGTATGCTGAACTTCTTTCATCTGTTTGCAGACATTGTCGGAGAGGATTTGAGGCCAATCAAAGTATCATTTCCCTATTAAAATAGTGCTCATGAATTGGAACATCCAGGGATTAAAATTCTTGCAATCCGGTTTGTCAAAGGCCCTACTAAGCATAACGATTAAGTCTCTTTGGGGCTCTTTGAAATCCACCCTCAGGATCTCCATTGCCTTGAGACCTGTCTTTCTTTCTTCTTCTAGCCAGTTTGTATTTATGTGCCTCTTACTGGTTGATATTTTGTCATTCCATGCCCTTAAGGCCTCTTCTTTGGTTAACAGAAATATCTCCTCCCTGGTTGGGATGCCAAAAACCAACCCAAGTATTTCAAGAGACAAGTCTATGACTGTTTTTCCTTGTGCATCTGTGCACTTTCTAGTCTCTAGGTTATAAAATGGGGCAATGGTCATTATGAACTTCGGTGCCTGCAATGACTGTGGAAAGGCAGTAGCTTCAACTAGGCTCAATCTCTTGAATCTCCTATGGAGGACCTCAAGACTAGGTTTGTCTAATTGAGCCTTGATATCTTTAATTTCTATATGGCCAATTTCGGTATCCATGACCCATCTGACTTGATCATCTAACTTTGAAACATAGACCTGTCCTTGATAATGATATTTCATGGTGACTGGGAGTTTATCAATTTCTTTGCCTCTTTTGCTGGAGGATGAGTCCATCTAACCACTCGAACCTGCAAGCAGAAAACAAATCCTGTGTCTTTCATAATAATCATAAAAGTTGATTTACTTCGGGACTTTGGGGTCCCGGGGTCTCAGGCTAGGCACAAGTGAAGAAGGCTCGGAACTCCAGGGTTTTGGGGTCAGGTTGTATGCAAAAGGAATCCTGGAACTTCGAGGGTCTGGGGTTCTGGGTTCATTGAACGAGAGCCACCCAGAACTCTGGGGTTCCGAGCTTATTAAACATGAGTGTCTCGGAACTCTAGGGTTCCGGGTTACTCGAACGGGAGCCACCCAAAACTATAGGGTTCTGGGGTTCCAGGTTAGGTCAAACCAACTACCTGGAACTCCAGGGTTCCGAGCGCATGAAAACCAACTACCCGAAACTCCGGGGTTCCGAGCACATGAAAACAAATTGCATGCAAGAAAAACGGTTTGATGAAATCCAATATGTGAAAATATTTCAAGGACTTGCCCACACACCCATGGGACTGTTGGTGCAAGTTATGGAGCCATGAGGAATGGCTCGACTCCTCAAGGAGGGTTCCATGGTTCTCTATCTCACAAGGTCCCTCAAGCCAATGCCTTTACTCTCAAATCACTAAGCAAAGTGATTTAGTGATGACGAATGTAAGAACGAGGGATGCTTTTGATCGAATTTAGTATGAATGGATCCTATTTATGCATGATTCTAGTAAATGAACTAAACTAGATGATAAGATGACAAGGTTAGTAGAAATACTATCCTAACATGATATACTAGTTATATGATTTAAGCTAATGATAATGGAAATACTCTAAAATGCTTATTAGATTAATTTCTATTGCAAAGAGGCTAAATGCTTTAAAATTAAGTATAAGTGTGATGCTAAAGACTTGGATGATTGAAATGGAGGAATGAGATCTCTATTTATAGGAAAAATAGGGCAATGGGTGATCAAGATTGGATAATCTTAACAAGGGTCAAGATTGAAAGTTAATCAATCCATGTTTTCAATTCTCACCAATGAAATGGTGACAATTGTCAACATAAGACTGCTTGAGAGGAGAGGTAAAAAGCATTAAATGCTTGAGAAGACATGAAGGTTACCTTAGAAGGTAAAGGTTAAGGTTAGGTTAAGGTTATCCATTGGATAAAACTTTTACCCAAAGAATAAACTCTTGTGCAAAGGTTAAAGGGATAACCATGGTCAAAGCAATGAATGCTTGATGAGACCCCTGGGTTAGATGAGGGTTGAGTTAGGCAAAAAGTCTCTAACCATGCCACTAAGGGTTAGTTAACCATTAATGGTTTGAAGACTTTGGGGACAAATTTGCAAGAGTCCTTCCAAATTTGGGGGTTTTCAACAAGTTAGCTTGTTGAAGGCATAAAGGCTTTAATGCCTTTTGAAGACTTTACTCCAAATTTGAGAAGTGACCTCCTCAAATTTAGGGAAAGGGGATAATTGATGGGTTAAGCTTAATTGATTAGGATTAGATAGGTTCTAGAAGAATTTAGGAAGAGGGTTAGGAGGCAAGTGGGAGGTGTAGGAAAATGCACGTGGGTGAGGAATAATAGGATTTAAAATAAATTGCTTTATTTCAATTTGGTTGCAAGTTGGGGATTTTAAATAAATTAGATTTATTTAATTAGGGTGAACTATTTAATTAAATGTAAATTTAATTAAAAAGTAGAGAGAAGGGATTTAATTAAATAAAATGATTTATTCAATTAAATGATATAAAGGGCTTAAGTGAATTTAAATAAATAAATTGAATAATTTATTTAATTTAAATAGAGGAATGTGGGTGATTTAATTAAATTAGATTTAACTAAATAGAGGAATGAGAATAAAATGAACATTAAATATTCATTTAGGAATATGGTCATTTTTATACATCTACATTTTGCCCCTCTTTGAAGTGACGTGTGTGCACATGTTGATTCAAAGAAAAATGATGCATCGTCAAAATTTGATTATGATCAGTGTGATGTTGTATCGACATGTTCATGTCGTGCCCTAGATTTGATAAATGATGCCCAGATTTGATAAATGATGTTGATAATGCCCCCTCAGGAGATGAATCAAAAATTTGAAAATTTGTTTTGAATTGATAAATTTGATTGCATTTTAAATTTTTGTCTATGTTGAATGTGATAATTTGATTTATCTCCCGATAATGATGTTTGTTAGGGTTAGAAGTGAGACCACGAGTAATTTTCATGTTCCACCACGTAACCCTAATTTCCGTTTACCCTATAAAAAGGTAAAACGTGATTTATTTTGTCTCATTTGTGCTTGTTGACTTTGGAGAAAGTGACACTTGGAGAGAAAGTCAAGATGTCGGTTCCCTTTTCTTCTCATCGATTTGAGTGTGTTCAAAGGTATCAGAGGCCCGCCACATATGGACCACCGGTAAGTTATCATTTTTAACCCCTTTTTTATTTTTGTTTTGTCGTTTTTAGTCAAGTTTTTCATTTTTTGTCATGGAAATTAACGATTTAGCGCGTCCGGTGGAAAACGTAGCGCATACAAAACAAAATGTAGTGCGTAGTGTCTTAGGAACTAGGTAGCATCCGAGTAGGTTAGGATAGTGCAGAGGGGGTGTAGGATAGCGCATAGATTAGACCTAGCGCAACGGGTTCGCAGGATAGCGCTCAGAGGGTTGTGGGCAGCGCATCGCTTAGACCTAGCACTTAGGGTTAGCCGAAGGTCGCATGGGTAGGTTAGGCTAGCACGTAGGTGTGACCTAGTGCATAGGGGTAGTGTTGCAGTGCAGAGCCAAATTAGGATAGCGCATAGACAAGTTTTAGCGCTTAGGGTGTTTTGGGTGGCGCATTGATAGATCAAGTTAGCGCATAGGTGCATTTTAGCACCTAGGGTGCATTTGGTAGCACATGGAGATTGTTGGATAGCGCATGTCGAGCAGTGTAGCATGTGGATAAAAATTTTCAGCGCATGGGGCAGAAAAATTTGGGGAAAGTAGGATTTTGGTGAGGATTATGAGATGAAGAAAGATAGGTAGGTGTTTGCCAGTTTTGTCAAGATGGGTGTGATAGTTAGTCTACGTGTCTGTTGTCGTTGTTTTGATAATTTGTCCGATATAAGTTTTGATGTGGGATTTTTTGATAGATAACTTTATTTGATTTTCAATGTTTCAAGTTGATATTGATCTGATGTTGATATTGATATCATATGATGTGGATCTGATATGGACGTGTGATGTGATATGAAATTGATTTGATATGCATTGTTTCAAGTTGATATAAATGTGGGACTTGAGTTGTTTTTCAAGTTGATATGGATGTGGAACTTGAGTTGTTTTACAAGTTGATATGAATGTGGAACTTGAGTTGTTTTATAAGTTGATATGGTTGTGGAACTTGAGTTGTTTTACAAGTTGATATGATATGATATTGATATGGATTTGATATGATGTGGAACTTGATTAGATTTTCAATGTTTCAAGTTGATATGAATTGATTTGATGAGGAAATTGATATTGGAAATAGATATGCAAGGCATAACAGATACTTTTGAGTATCTCTAGAAGAAGTTGGAGGTCACTGCCCCTCCTTTCTTAAGCTAGATGCATTCAGGTGATTCGTTCTTCCAGGGGGAGTTCTAGAGTTCATATTTTTCTCTTGGATTGATGCAGTGGTTGATCTTAGGGGAAGCAATGAGTATTACAGTTATTAGAGCTTATCGGTAAGGGAGAAAGAGGGTGTAACAAAGTGCACTTTGTCCTTGATGTCAAAAGGGGAGAGAGGTCCATTGTATGTGTTCTTTGTTGTTTGTGGTTTTGTCTTTAATGACAAAAGGGGGAATGTTGGAAGCTAGAGTTATTATGCCTTGTTGTCATTGATGTTAACTTGCCCTGTGTTGTCATTGATATTAACTTATCTTGTGTTGTTGTTGATGTTGAAGGATGATGTAGTAGAAGTTATAATGTGTACAAAAGAGTATTTATGTGTTTTGATATTGTTGAAGCATCTTGTGGAGAAGTTGACGTATTTTCAGAAGGATGGTATAATGGAAATGTCAATATGCAGGAAATAGTATTTATGTAGGAAAGAGTTTTCAATATCCTAGTGGAAGAATGCCTTGCATTCCTCTAGTATGTGAATATTGTGTTATGGTTTTGAATATAATGTCTATATTTTGTGTATATTTCACTATCATATTTGTAGGTCCTTTATTTCTCAGATGGTAGATTTGGTTGTTAGTGTTTCTAAGAGTAAGGTTGTCTGTTAGAACAGGTTTGGAGAATGCTTGGTGGCTTTTGGATATGTGGATTCAAGTTTTGTAGTTTGGTGGACATGTTCACATGGTCCGTGTAGTGTTCCGATTAAGTTTTTAGGTGATAATTTGATTAGCAAGTGGAGTTATAATGTTTTGAGTTTTGTGTTGTCAACTGGTTTAGTTTTTTGTTGATTGTGGTACTAAATCCTACTTGGATTCTGGGTTTTCCATGAAGGATGGGTTTGGTTAGTGTTTTGGTTCTCACCATGGTGTGTAGATCCTCAATATGCAATTTGCATTGGAGATTTGTTATTGGTTGACTAGTTAACATGCTTTAATGCTTATCTACACGTTTTATTTGATGTCAACTTTGGAAGATGTATTAGCATGTGTGATTCATTGGAATCATTTGATAAGGATGTGCTATGATGTTTTTGGATCCTCTTTATCTCCTAGAGTGGACTGCATTGATTGTTATTGGTTTGGGTGGTCAATAACTATTGATTAAGAAGAACCCACTAAGAATCCATGCAAACCTGTAATCATCTAGAACCCCCTAAAGCTAGATCGAGAGACATTTGACATTGTTTTGTTAGCTCTACCCTTGAATATGCTACAAAAAATTAGCATTCACTCTATGAAGCCTTGGTGGAAAGACTGGTGTTGGTCTTTTGCAACCACATTCTGTAATTATAAGTTGCACCTGGGCTACCACTGGATTCCTCTATAGTTTCCCATGGTGCTAGGTTTAAATCTTTGTTGGCTCTTGCAATTGCCTCTTTTTATTTGGAAATAACTCATAATACTAGTATGTTGTCATTGAGCCTGAGCTCCCCATTTCTCCTTGTGTATTATTTTCCAATACTTTCCATTGGGCTCTCACCTTTGGCATATGGGTGTTATGGACCCTCATTGTCCATTTTGTGGTCAACCAGTCTTTCAAACATGTCTTCTAGTTTTGGTGTCATTCTCAAAACTTCTGGAGATGGATCGTGACTTTTTTTTGCCCCTTTCGCCTAGAGAATTTTCTTGGAAGTGTGGCTCTTCTAGGGGATCGACCTCACTTCCCTTTTAAGTATACTCAAATTTGGCACACTTTTAGGGTGAATATATTCTATTTTTTATAGAAAGATGGAAACATTGTTTTATTTTCTCACAATTCTATTGTCACTGATGTTTTGATTTATACTAGAGTGTGTATTTGCAACAATACGATCCTTCAGATCTAGGTGCAAGCAAATAATGTGGCGCTCGAGGTTTCTTACCTCCAAGAGCTTCTTGAACATTGGGGCAATGCTCCTTGTATGGTGGCTCGAGCACCTCCAAATAACTTTGGATCTCGTCACCACTCCTCACCTCATGGTTGTTGGCGTGACTGCAATTATTTAACCTGAAGTTCTTAGACCCCTTGGTTTGAGGCTCCTTATTGTCACTTTGATGGTGGGAGTGATTCTACTTAGTACTGCTCTGTCGCTACCCTGCATGGAGGTTTTGCCTTTGGGTGGGGTTTTGGGGGGCGGGGTCGGATTTTAGTGGTTGTGGTACTTGGCCTAATTCTTCTAAGGTGTTTCTCATGTTGGCTTTGGCTATATTGCTTATTCATGATGATAAAGATAAGGAGGAAGGAGAAGCTATTGCTAATGAGGAGTGTTCCTTGCTTGACATCACTTTGGAGCTCACTAATGTATAGGGAAAGTCGGCAGACAAGGATCCCTCTTTGTTTCCTTTCAGAATTCTCTTTCTGCTTAAATGACTTTTTTTAATGGTTATCTGCTATCCGAGCTATGCTCATATGACTGTTATTTTGTGTATTTCATAGTCTTCTTTCTGGCTCTGCCCGTGTGACTGTTTTAGAGTTTTGGGCTATGTTTGTGTGACTTTGAGGAGTGACCATTTTAAAATTAATAAAAATTGATGATTGTATTCATAAAAAAGGATAATAAACTTTATTTCGTTAGGATTTCCATACATTTTGCATAAATAAGGCTCATTTTCTAATCTTAGTACAATAAGTGACAAAAGTCACCTTTTTCAAAAATGTAACTTAAAACCCATAACTCTAAAGAAAGAACAAGTTATTGGTTTTGTCAGAATGACCGTTATGTCTTCTTTCAATCTAAGGATCATGCATTTTGCCCTGTCCTATTATTTTTTCTTGATTAAATAATGAATAAAACTTGATTTAGACGTTTGCTTAGTTAATTTTTTTAGTTATGTTTGAATGATTAAAACAAAATAGAATAATGATATGTTTAATTTTAAGTGGTTAAATTAGATATCAATCATGGAAATGATGATGTAAAGTTAATATAAGAAATTGATGATGATTTAGTTATGCACATGTGATGATTATGATTTTTGAGGGTTGATGCAGGATTAGTCGAATGCGAGAACATGGTCAATGAGAGGAGTCCTAGCCATTTGGGTAAACAATGATCATGATAGAAACCACATGATACAACACATAGTTCATGAACTCGTGCATATGGATGATATAGTGAATACTTCTATTTAATTGGTGTGCACACATATGATCATTAATGGATTCAAGTAAGTAATTAGAAAAAAAAATAAAGTTATGTACCTTATATTTACTTTGTGTGTTTGCTTGATAACATGTACATGTTGGAATGCTATGAAAATAAACTTGTCATCTTTGATTTCCATAAAATGATATATGCTCAAAATGAATAGCATGATTGCAATTGTATTGTGTTTTTTCTTTTTAATAATTGGACATAAGAATTCATAAGTTCACATATAAACATGACTACATCATCATACACGTACATGGATATAGGTGCATATGTATACATATGCTCTCACATAGACACATATCTATGACAGTATAGGCACGCCTATACATACTATTACAAGTAACTATTATGATTTACTTTGCTTTACTTTGCTATGACTCATATTAGTTTGGAGGTCGATTATTATGAAAAGTTAGTTGCACATATATTACAAGATCATAAAAATTCAAACACAAATGATACATTTTGAATCCAACATAGGAAAAGATAGAGAATAATTGACATAACTCTAGCTATCAAACCATATTAAGAGAGGTTGACCAAACCAAAAACATTATAAAAAATACTGTAATGGTCATCCCAAGTGGTCAAGCGCATGAAATTTGACCTACAGTAACAACTATGTCATTTAAAACACTACAACGCCTCATAAATAGAGGTGGTCGATGAGCTATGTTAAGAAAGGAATAACATTTTAAACATAAAACAACAGCATAATGGGGAGCGCCATGTTTTATTTTTGCTATTAAGTTTGAAAAACTGATATGCAACATGTTGTTCACTCTTGAGATAGCTCATTGTAAAACTTCATTTTCATATTGAAGCAGGCATAGAATATATCTTTGCTCTACTTTTATCACTGTATTTTTCAACAGGAAGTCTCAGATATTGATCTATATACTTTTGGGTTTGGGATGAGTTTCAAGAAAACAATAGAAAGGGGTTTCAAGTTGATTAGAGGAAACCAAGTTGATTCATCACAGTATTGTAGTTTGAATCTTCTCAAGTTAAATCCAAGTAGGTTTATATTTCTTTGTGAAATTTGAAACTACACAATTCTTTTTTTAATTCTGAGTAAAATTTGATTGTATATCTATAAACATTAGATGGGAACATGATCATATGTATAAATACATATGTATGTATACATTTGATCATGTAACCATTAGACTTTTCATAAAACTCTAGGTGAAACTAGAGATACAATGAGTTATCTCTTTGTATTGTTATCTGCATTCAAGAATATAGAATTAGTTGAATAAATCTATCACAAAAGTACAAAAAAAAATAGAGGAAGTTCATTAAGGCTGATTTTCATTTTCTTAGTAAACTAAACAACATTTGTTAATACAGTTAAACATAGAGACATGAAGATACCTAGGCATATGCTGATTCTTGTTCATCTAAAAATATGTTAGTTTAAACTAAAAATAACCATGGAATAGTTGTATTTGAGAATGTATACGCATTATAGTATATCATATATATGTATACTTACAATATACATACATGTGATATATCCTCTCTGTTTTATATTTTACTGTAAATGACTCTTCCAGTGTTAGCAAAATGTTGTTATAAATCTACATTCTTGTCATTATTGTAAACAAAAATGTTGAATGGAAAATACACATAATCATAACTAAATTTGATTTCCTATTTATGTTATCTTATCTAAGAATATATGCTCATATATATGTATATATTAATTATATACATATATGTGTCATACCTTCTTTCTTTTAATGTATTATTGTTCTCAAAAGATGTCTATTGTATGTTTAACCATCATGAGTGTATGCATATGAAAATTCATGTATACGTTTGCAATAGTGTTGCATTGTAACAACCATGTAGAGTAATGAACCATTAGGGATGCATATGAAAAGTCATGTATATGATTGCATTGGTGATGGATTCTAACAACCATGAAGAATAGTGAACCATTAGCGATGCATATGAAAATCCATGTATATGATTGCATTAGTGTTGTATTGTAACAACCAAGTAGAATAGTGAATCATTTGGAATGCATATGAATAACTGTAAGCATGAATGTATCGATATTGCATTTTAAAATAAACATATAGAATTATGAATATGTATAAGATACATATGAAATGCCATGTATAAAGAGTCAAAATGTCTCATCATGGAAGAATGCATGGGCATAGGATCATTGGATATATGTTACATTGTGTGTGTGATAAGTTATGTTTCTAGGAAGGGGTATTGAATATGGAACAACAAAGAAGGATGGTTCTCTTTTGGGGAAAATCCACATATTAAAAGTGCTTTGGCCAAATCCTGGGTCATTTAAATAGATGAATTACCTAGAAAATTTACTCAATATGTTTCTTTGTCATAGCCTAATAATATGACAATGCATTATCATAGAGTAGATGTGCATGTAGATGTATAAGGTTTCAGCATGGTTTCCATCCTACCATTATTTCTCGGCAGTTGGCTTGTCATGCAAGGTCGGTGGTTCTTCATGTTAGGAAGAATTTTGGGGAAGAATAATTGCTTCGTGGTTGGGAAAAAGGTGTTTATAACATGTTCTTGTCCTTAGCTAACAGATGACCTTGTGGTTGGTGGTGAGCAAGGACAATTGACATATGTTTATTTGTATCATTATATATTGTATTTTGCATTGTATTGATATCATCATGGCATGCAGCCCATTTTTGTATTCATGATTTATGTAAAAGTGCTTTCCTTGAACAAGCACTAGAACTCCATTTGTAATTTTTTAATTATATTTTGTATTTTTAATGGAGTTATTGATATTAATTTACATTTGATGATGTGTTAAATGAGAAAATTAATTAATTATTTTTTTGAGTTCGAAGGTCCTTACACATTTTGAATACATTATCATGTCGATGAACATGTAAAAATCTCACCATAGAGCCAACTAAGAACATAAAATCTATATATTTTCATTTGAGAAGAATGCACAATTCCAAGGATTTGCATTAGGCTCAAGTTTTACTATGTGCCCATACATCAATACTTTGACCATTGACATAAAGAATATTTATTCAACAAAATCTTGATTCTCAAGGATCAACATTGTGATTGCATTTGCTAAACATATTTCCTTTCTATGAATACAACGTCCTTTTGAATAATAGGGAGACTTGTATAAGACATCACCAATTATCTTTCATTCATCTTCATTTCCACCTTGTACATCTCATTAACCACCTTTGGAAAAATATTTGTCATTGCAAAACATAGTGTACATTGATCACACTTCCCCATAATCTTAGTAGTGTCTATGAGTATGTAATGCTTTATGTTGTATGAGAAATTTCACTACATAAAGATCATGCACATTTCCTATGATAAATTTATAACACCCCCATCCCCCAATAGTTCAACATTCTTTAGCAAGAACTCTAAAATATATGTCAAGCATGTCAAATGTGTCTCAAGGTCCACCTTTTCCGTTCAAGTCTCTACATTTAGTATCATTCAACAACTCATGACAATACTCAAGAATGAAGGCTTTTGATTGAAACCATATGATCATCAATCTTGATGGATTATTGGGAACTGTATGTCATCAATAGGCCAGATATTGAATCTAATGCAAAATTTTGAAATTTGGTTGTTTAAAAATAGGGGTAACACACACAAAACATCCACTATAGTCCACAACAAACCAACAATCCATAATTCCTCCAACAAATTTCCACGAGCTTGCTAGCTAAGAAATCAAAATGGACGAATACCTAGAACCAAAATACCATGAATCCAATATTTAATCCAATAAAAGCTTTGATAAGTTTCAAGGCTTAGACTATACCCAAAGAAAATATAGATTATTATATGCAAATCTAAACATTAAGTTGTCTTAATATGGAAAACCATGTAGATATTCATCTTATATGATATGCCAAAGAACCACCACTTTAACATGCTTGATATGCATACCTTAGATGAACATAAAACATCATGGAAATGAACATTAATTCACCATAAGATAGCAACAATAAGGAATCATAATTCGGTTACACAAGAAGAACATCTCACAACATAAGACATCATATTAGGATTGGATGGTAGAATATTTGATAAATACACTCATTTGTTAGCTATGGTATATTGAATCAAAGCTCAACCCTAGAGAAGGACAAAAAATGACAAAACTGCAAAAGTCCTTGAAGACTTACAATTAAAGGTGCAAAATCTAGTAGTACAGAAGGATGTTAGGGCCAATGAACCTAAAAATATTAAGAAAATTTGATGCACATATTGTAATAGAGAAGGACACATCCAAAATGAATTCCCTAGGGTTCAATTAGAGAAAACACTTGTTGCAGTCAAATTAGTCAAACCCAATTCTATGTATTGTGCAATCTACAAGGAATGAGACATTCATTTCAGAATATTGTCTAGATAACAAACCTCCAGTTCGAAATAATAGAAAATAGTGTAGTCAGGGCTACCTCAGTCATAATTATAGTGCAAATGAGAATATTGGTGTCAAATAGCTCATACCACCCTAGTAAGACAATTAGAATGCATGTGTTATGCTTAATAATCAATAGCGGGGATACCAAGATGATAATAGGCAATTGAATTATAGAGGATCTAGAGGAAGATGTAGGCATAATAGGAGAAGAAATGATGCAAATTATTTTAATTACAAGAAAGTAGGACATTATTCCTTAGAAAGTTGGGCAAAAAATAACAAAAGTGTGTATTTTTTGGGCATAATACCTATAATACCTTCAAGTGTGATAATTCTAGATTATTTTATTTGAATACTAGTCCACCATCCCAAGGTGATGAACTACAAAGAGGAGAAAGGGTAATCCAAAGGGTACACATAATTGAATGGATGTGTGATCCTTAGATACTTCAACAAAATAACATTCTAGAGAAGAGCTAATAGTTGAAAATAAGAATAAAAAAAAAATGGAGGAAGAAGAAAGCAAATCTACTAACTAGACAAGGCACTAATACTAGAAAAATCAAACAGAAGTAGATGGTAGAAGAAGGATATGAGGAATATATGTCAGAGGAATAAGAAGGAGCATAATTCTTCTGGCCTAACAAAAATTAGCATGAGAAAGTTGTTGCGAATGCAAAACAAAAAATTATACAACAAGAAGAACAAGAAGTGGGTTGCTTTACCAAGGAGGAAGTTAAAATGTGTAAAGATATAGCATCCCTCTCAAGACAAAACTATTTAGTGGTTAAATTGAAATAATTGGGGAAAATTGGAATAAACTAAAGCGAGTAAACTAGTTGTTAGAAGACCAAATCTAGAAGAACAATCCTTTGTTGATAAATGTGCACTTAAATGATAAAAAATTTAAATATGTTATGGACCTTGGAGCATATTTGAATATCATTCGAACAACTACTTGGGAGAAATTAAGGAAGCCTAAAATAGTTAAAACACCAATAATATAAGCCTTACAAATGGTTCTAAAATGGAGAGCCTTAGAACATAGAACAATGTAGGAGTAAATGTAAAGGGAATAAAAAAATGTGTTGATTTAGAGGTGGTTGAAATGAAATAACCTTTTAATACATTTAGAGCCTATTGGATTTAAGGTGTTTTGTAAATTTAAATGGCGTTGTAGACTCATGAATTGAGGAAACTATATTTGTTGACAATAACAGAGTTGTTCATAAACCACTGGTAAAACAAAAAGATAAGTCATATGTAGACAAAGTGACACCAGATAATGAGGGGGAAGATGTGAAAAAACTCTACTTGATATCTAAACTTTTAGATATAGATGAAGAAGAAAATATATAAAAAAAGAGAATTTGAATTAGATAGTGACAGTCATAACACTAATAGAAATGAGGTCCTTGAAGCCTAGATACGAAGTTTAAACCAAATCTAACATCCAAAGAGTTTATGGATTGCGAAGATATTTCTTGACACGAGGTGGTTTCACCTAGCTTTGGAGTCAGTATTCTTTTTATGATCTCATGTATATCATGTATATATATATATATATATATATATATATATGTGCATAGAATTGTCCTCATTCTCCAAAGAAAGGAGACCACCATGGAAGAAGGGAACACATGTGTCTTTTGAGTCAACATGGAAGAGACCAAAAGATATCTCAACGCTTTGCATCATCCTCAAGTAGAGAACACTAGGGAAAACAAATAGAAGAATAGGGAAGCAAATACAAGAATGTCACAAATAAGCAAGAGATGAGAGAGAGAGAGAAAGAAAAAATCTACGATGCTAATGAAGCTAATCAAGCACGTCATCCTCCCCCCGATCTTGTTGATCATTATTTTGGGAAGGTGGACAACATGCAAGAGGAGCCACATCGAGCATAGTAGATGGAGCTATCACAAGGTCCAAACAAGGACCATTCTCGAATGATAAGTCACTTTGTTCATTACTAGGAGCTAGGATTAATTCTTTTGAAAATTTTGCAGATAAATCATTGTCAACATCAACATATTCATATTCATTATTAACAACATTTTCACCCATTTCTTCATCAAGATTAATAAGAATATGAGCTCTAATAGGAATATAACTTGAACCATCATTTGTTTTAAGAATTTTGTGTCTTGGGGAATTAGGTAATTTAGGTTGAACATCTTGTTTAGGAGAAAATGGAATCGTGTCAACAATTGGTGTTTTAGGAGAAGATATGGTTTGGGAAGCAACTTTGCGAGCTCTAGCATGACATCTCTATCAGAATTCTCTTGCACAATAGTGTTAGGGTTTAGAAAGCTCCAAAGAAAATACAAATTAACAATTATATGCAGATACAAACACAAAAGAAGAAGAAAAATTCATAACACAGATAACACAGAGATTTAGCGTGGTTCACCCAAGATGGGCTACATCCACAAAATACAATCGTCCAATCTTTTCTTATTATCCAGTAAATCAGTACAACATCATTACGATGCCTTTACATTCCAGCCGCTTATAATAAGCAGTTTTTATGGCAACACTCAAAGTCAGTTATTTTTAGGATTTTCTTACAACATCAATGTTTTTCAACAAAAAAATGCCAAATTTATTTTCCTGATACATGATGAGTGTACAGTACTTTCATGATCAGTTGCCACATATCAATAAACACTTCTTCTAGTCTTGACTGAAGGTTGAGGAGTTTTAGGTTCATCAAGTATAGAATGTGTCTCTTCTTTTAGGGAAGGATGAGTAGGTTGAGGTCTTTTAGGCTGGACAATAAGAGAGGTCGGTCACTTCTCTCTATAAGATGAAGGAGGAGGAACCACACCATATAAAGGAGGAATGGGAGTTGTAGGAAGGAGATCAGGTCCATCATGGGGAGGAGGGATAGGTCTAGCCTTAGGAGGAATAGATTGATGTTTAGGAGGAAGAGTCTTTCTACCTTTGGGAGGAAGAATAGACTCATCCATAGGAGAGGGAATAGATTCTTCTTTAGGAAGAAGAATATCTCTTTTCTTAGGAGAAAGGATACTTTTCTCTTTAGGAGAAGGAATAGGTGCCTCTTTCGGAAAAAAAAAAGATTATTTCTTTCCTTAGGAGGAAGAATAATCTTATCCTCAAGTAGAGGTATATGATCATCAAGAGGAATGTAAAGTGTTGGATTTCTAGGTTTAATTAATGACAAAATCATTTCATTTTTCTAGTTTTGATATGATCTAAAGAGAGCATCACTTCTAGGTTGAATAGGTTGGAATGCTTTGGACCAAAAGTAATTAAGATAAACATCTACATCCCTCATTGTAGGTTGATATATGTTATGATTAACAGTTATGATTTCACCATAATGAGGAAATTTCAAACACTTATGAACAATAGCAGTGATCACTTTCATGGAAGAGAGCCAAGGATGTCCCAACTTCACACGAAATTGATCAGATGTGGGAATGATAGCAAATTGAACATCTAAGCATTTAGTGCCAAAATCAATAGGAAGTGTTATAGAACCAATAGCAGGACAAGAGAAGCCATAAAAAACTTTAACTACCACATTAGTATCATCATATATCACTTGATGCAATTGCAAAGTATAAATAAGTTCTTTAGTTATCACATTAACCATGCAAGTAGGATCAATAAGCACTCATCTAGAAGGTATACCTTTTATTTTTTTACTTATATATAATGGGCCATTGGGTGCTTTAATGGTCTCACTAGGATAAAATGTGATGCACAAATCCTTGGGAGGTTCTTGTTGATCTACAAGGTTCACCACATTATTAGATCCAAGACCAACATCATTGGGAGAGAAAGTAAGATGATCAGTCTCAATAATATTAGTGGAATCAGATGGTAAAAGATCAGTGAAAATTTGAAGGTTTTGATTAGGAAGAGCTACAGATTTGTTTCCTTTATCATTCACACCTGCCACAGATGTGGTATTGTTATCAATCAATTCTTGAATCTTACTTCTCAATGAAAAACATTTTTTAGTATAATGACTAGGCTAACTATGGTATTGACAAAAGGATTTAGCATCAAAGTAAGGTGAGGTTGTCTTAGATGGATCAATTGGTTTGATTTGGGGAAGTTTTAACACATTCCTTTGTATTAACTGAGACATAATGCTATGCAAAGATTCATTCAAAGGAGTAAATTATTTTTCTCTTTTAAAGTATTTAGACAAAGGAGGCACACCTCTAGTGCCTACCAGTTGATTGTTGTTGTTGTTGTCCTTGAATTTGATGAATTCTTTGTTTGATTTGAACTTCACAAATAGTTGTTGAGCACTATCGCCCCTATCACTTGGAGCCATGGAAGGAGATGATTGTTCCAATTGACTCACAGACAGTTGATAATTGTGAAGTACTATATATAACTACAAAAAGGAAGTAAACTTGGTTAAGAGAAGTTTATCCCTAATATATTTTTGTAAATTAGCAATAAAAATATTTTGAATATCTTGATTAGGCACAGTAAAAGAAATCTAAGAATAAAAATGCTTATATTTATAACCAATAAAATCAGTCACTTTTTCTTTTAACTCCTTGTTTACAATGCATCAAATCAGTCAAAGTAACTTTAGGACCAATGTTATTGTGAAATTGTTGAATAAAAGTATTAGGTAATTTTTGAAAAGAATTAATAGAATAAGGAGGAAAAGAACAATACCATTGAAAATCTCTATCCCTTAATGTTCTAGTAAACAATTTCGCTAACAATCTTTGATCATGAGCAAAGTCACTACACAAAGTTTGGAATGTTTTAACATGAGTTAAGGGATCACCTTTTCCATTATAAAGTTCCAATTGAGGGACTTCTACATGTTTAGGAGGAACATCTCTAACAATGTCATTGGATAATGGGCTCACTACATCAAATGTGGGCACATTATACTTGGATTGATTCATAGAAGCTATTTTCTGTTGTAAGGAAGACATTGTTTGGGATAGACTATTGATTGTAGCTTTGGTGGAAGGATTGAAATTAGACATGTTTGATTGAGAGGGAGGAGTAACATTGTTGAATGAAGGAAGAGATTGAGAATAAGGAGGTGGGACACTATGATAAGTAGGTAATGGAGAAGGTTGGGTAACACATGGAAGACTCATAGGAGGAATGAAGGAATTGTGATTGAAGGAGTTGCCCCCTTGAATAACATTTATAGGTAGCGAGTGTGATTGGGTAACAAGGGGAACACTCATGGTAGGAGGAATGAAAGAAGAGGTATTTCCCCCATGACTAAAATTTGTAGGTATGACATTTTGTGTAGAGGTAGCCATGATGTTTGATGTGAAGGTAGGGACACTAGTCATAGGAGTTGTCAAAGGAATGGAATGATTAACTTGACTAGGAGATTGTGTATAACCTAGGTTTTCAGCACAACTCTTCATAGGCGTGATATTAGAATCAACAATATGATAAATACCATGCAAGATTATCAACACCATTTTTAGCAACTTGAATCATTCTTTTTAATCCTTCAATCAATGGGAGATTTTCACTTTCCGAGTATACTTGACTCGTCCATTATTGAATATTGTCAAATTGATTGTCCATCTTCACCAATTGGTCAATGGATACCCTAGTTAGTGATTCTTCCTCATTATGAGAATTATCAAAAGGATAAATGGGAATATCTATAGGATTGGAAGAACCGCCAATATCCTCATTGAAAAAGCTAGCCAAATTAGGCTCCATCTCCTCGGTAATTAAACCTTCGATAGCCTTAATTCTACAACTTCTTCTAATAGGGATACTATAGTTAGGACTAATAGTAGTAAAACTCATGCACTAAGGGAGGGGAATTAGAAATTAGAAATTTGAATTGCAAAATGATTGAAAGAATAATGCAATCTCCTAGGAATTTAAAATTTAAAATTAGGGCTTTGCCAAAATAACCTCTTAATTTAAATTTGATATTATCCCTTAGAAGATAGAAAGTGAAATTTAAAATTAGGGCAAAAAATGACCTCGTAATTTTAAAAATTTAGGAGGGAAGATCAAGATTAAAATTAGGCTTGTCTAAATCTAACCTCTTAATTTTAAAATTTGAAATGTTGGAATGTTGAAAAACATTGGGGAAATCAAATTTTAAAAATTAGGGTATATGTAATTAACCACTTAATTTTAAAATTTAAATTGAAAATTGTAATGTTGAAATTCGAATTTGTTTAAGACCTTCGGGCGACCTAAAATCAATAAAATTTCACAAATCTTTGGAATTGAGCAATAAAATACAGTCAAAATAGGCTCCCACAATTTGAGGAGAAAAAGTTGGGACTAAGTAGGTACATTTTGTTTCCCTTTCCAGTTGTCCCTGATGACAAAAAGGACTTGGTTATTGACAATGACATTGGCTTATCATTATGGTTTGAGCTTTACACATTTGCAGATATGGTTCTTTGGTTATGTATAGTGCTCATGCATTTACAGGTGGACTTGATTATTTTGGTTCTTGTCATAGTGGTACATGTATATGAATTATTTGTATTTCATTGGTTTCTAATGACACTTGTTGACAATGTTTTTTTGTTCACATTCTAATGCCTATCATTGATCAAAGTTTATTGGATGGTTCATCTATATGCCATTGATCTTGGTTTCAAATGCAAATCATAAAGCAATGTTTAGATTCTTATTTGTTTCATATCAAGGTGCTCAGTACAAAACTTTTGTGTGGCACATGATGCTCATTATGAGGTTTTTTTGTTGATCATATTCATAGCACATCATGGTGCTTGGCATACTTTGTTTTACATGGCTGAATTGCACTTCATAGTGCATAGTGGACATAGTTCACACATAACACATTATGCTATCAACATTTGATTTTCATTAATATAACTTTTAATAAGTTGTCGGGTTTCTTATGTGCCTTGTTTTCATAAAGCACTATGCATGGTGCTTGTCGGCAATATGATACTTACAGAGTCAGGTTTTGTTGAAAGGGGTAACATTGGTTTTATGAATACATTGTTAAAACAATATTTGACCAGTCACTGATGACATGACTTATCACTTGGCACCTATGAATACTCAGAAATTCAAGAGTTTATGTAAAATGTTTGATGGAATTAAAATCACAATCAATTTGGACTTAGGGCTCGAACTTAAGGCACATAATGTTGAAAAAGAAAGACATTTTATGTTTGGTCTTTTAAACCCTAGCTCATACTGCCGCCATGGAATTTGTTCTAGCTGTTACAGTGAAGTATTGGTTCATTTTTTAGTTATGGGTTTCAGATATGATGTTACATTGGTGGTCTTCTTGACTGAGATTTTGGGGATTTCTTCAGATATTTTGGCATTGTCTTCACACGTTTTTCACCTTCGAGCTATAGGTAATACGTTTTGTTTTCATTCTTTGAAAGGTAAACTTAAATACCAAAAAACGTAATTTTCTTTTACTGGATTTGGAAAGGAAAAATAAAAGAGAAAAATGGCAAGGGTTTATTCTTTTTGAAAAATGAAAATGTTTATTTTAAATTCTTTTCTTTCAACAGAAAAAGAAAAAGAAATATTTGTTATAATCAGTAGAAAGGAAAAGATGAAAGGGTTTCTTATTCAAAAAGATATTCTTCAATTTTTATGGGAAAAAAAAAAAGGAAATATGAAAGAATTTAGTGTTTTTTGAAAAGAAAACATTACAGTTTCGAAAGGGATATTCCTTTTAACTAAAATACATTTTTTTGTTAAAAGGATTCAGTTGAAATATCAAACAAGTGTATTGTTGGATTTCAGTTATGGTATAAACCCTAGCCTAGGGTTGGGAACCCTATATGAGGGTTAGCTCAGAAGACTTAATGACTGTTATTTATTCATAAACTTCTAGAAAAGAAAAGTTAGACATTACAGTGAATATATAGAGCATTGTAAAAATTTACAGAGGCATTGAAAAGGTTTTACTTTGATTATATACATAGTACTTTTGTGAAAGAGAGATTATCATTCTCTGATTGTCATACAGAGATTTTGAAAGGCAATTTTGGTACTTCTTTGACATTACTCTGTAATCCAAATTATTGAACATTATTGTTGTTTGAAACTCGTTCAATCACTGACAATTTTGTAGTTGCAAAGATATAGTGCAATTATAAAGTTATAAGTGTTTGTAACTTGAGATGTTTTGACATTGTATGAGACATAGGGGTTGGTGCTCCTTGAAGTTTGATACTTCTAAATTCATTGTACAGAGCTGGTGCTCTTTGAGTTAATAAGAAAGGATTTTTACCGAGTGGTTTTTCTACCCCAAGAGGGTTTTCCACTCATGAAAATCATGGTGTTATGTGTCATGTATTCATTTTGTCTCTATCGGTTTCATTAGTTTAATGCTCTGATACTTGTGTTCAATTAGTTTGTTGATGTTATGAAAATCTCACATTATGCCCATTGTTTACATACATTAATTATGCAATTCATGTGATGAACAAGTTTGTTTAATATTTGTAAAGTTAAGTTTGGTTATTAGCTTTAAAAGTTTCTATTTTGTGCAAGTTGAGTCAAAATTTCTATGTACTCCGATTCACCCCCCCCCCTCTTAGAGTCAATCCTCTTCCAACAAGTGGTATCAGAGCATAGGGTCCCTCCATTTAGGTCTATCCTAGGGATTGATTCTGGTCTTTGGAAGTTCATATGGCTCAATCACAAGAAGGTGCTTCATTTTCTAGAGCTCCTCTCTTTGATGGCACAAATCATGTGTTCCGGAAGATTAGGATGGAAACATACTTGGTTTCTATTGATCTTAATGTGTGGAACATTGTGGCCACAAATTATGTTGTTCCTACTACTATTTTTATAGATCTTGATGCAAAGACACAATATGAATTAAATGCCAGAGCCAAGAACGCTCTCTTGTGTGGTCTCACAAAGGATGTCTTTGTTAAGGTTATGCATTGTTCATATGCCCATGAGATATGGAA
Organism: Cryptomeria japonica; assembly: GCF_030272615.1. Classification (NCBI taxonomy): domain Eukaryota; kingdom Viridiplantae; phylum Streptophyta; class Pinopsida; order Cupressales; family Cupressaceae; genus Cryptomeria; species Cryptomeria japonica. Next base: position 8,409,639 of record NC_081414.1, read on the forward strand.
CAAAATTGAAACTATTTATCGAGGAGAAGCAAAAGTCAAAGAATCTAAAATTATCACTCTCAAAAATCAGTTGAGTCTTTGAGAATGAAAGAACTATTGCAAACCATTTTCTCAGAGTTGATGAAGTTATGAACTCTAGAAAGGGTCTTGGTGAAAATGTTGATGAAAACGATGTTGCTAGAAATGTCATTATAACTTTGTTGCCCTAAATTGAAACTTAGAAGAAAAGAAGATTTTCTCTACTATATCTCTTGATAACTTACAAAGCATACTCACACCCAATGAAATGAGAATTGGCAGCAATCCTTCTACTTCTAAAGAGACTGCTTTCAAAGTAGAAAAGAAAGAAGAACTTCATAGTGAATCTGAACTCTCAGATGCTATTGAAGCCTTGCTTGTTAGAAAACTGAAAAAGAAGTATAAGGGAAAATTACCCTTCAAATTATTTAATTGTGGCAAAGTTGGACACTTTTCTATTCAATGCCCTTCAGGTGATCAAAACAATGAAGAGGACAAACCTGAAAATTTTTATAAAAAGAAAATGTGGAACCCTAAAAAGAAATTTAATAAGTTAAAGAAAAAGAAGAGTCTCTTTACTAAAGAAGACTCTCAATATGAATCAGATGACTGGCCTTGTGAAGCTGATGAGACAATTTTAATGATTGAAATTAAACCCCCTAAAAGGACTATGTCTAGCAATGCAAAAAAATTATCAGGTCTTGAAAATTGTGAAATTGATCTAGAAGGAGAACTTCTTTGTGCTCTTCATGAAGTCAAAAGGCTGAAAAAGTTAGTGGTTGCATATGAAAGTACTAATCAAATTCTACAAATTGAATTAAATAATTTAAAGCAGACAATTGAAATTTTGAAAACCTTGCTTGCTGATAGTGACAAGAAAATTGACACCTTAGAACAACAAGCTAGTTCTTTGCAAAAACAGATTGAACAATATGAGAGCACAATGCATTTAAATGATATCTTGAGCAAGCAAAAACAACACAAGAATTTAACTGGTGTAGGATTTGAACAAGACGAATCGTCAAAAAAGACCACTAACCCTGCAAGTAGAAAGCAATTTTAGGCTCATAACAAAATGACACCATTTAGATTCGGGTTCTTTCATGGCTATTGCTTTTACTGCAATAAGTTTGGCCACAAGGTTAACACTTTCATATTTTTGTTGCATAGAACTCCTATATTTGGACACAAACAAGCCTGTGGCTTTCAAAACACTGTGAAGCGTGTCAAGTGTAACACCTTTGGACACACTTCTAGTCAATGCAAATCAAAGCCAAATATTGAAAAGATGTGGAAACCAAAGTTTGTACCTAGCACAGAGCAATCAATGCTAGCACAAAATGCATTTCTTTCAAATAGGAGAACAATGTGGGTGTTGGACAGTGGATGCTCACACCATTTGACAGGAGATAAAGATAAGTTTCTTCACTTGGAAGATTATGATGGTGGCTTTGTAAAGTTTGGTGACAATTCAGGTATTCACATTAGAGGTAAAGGTGCATTACTTTTGAATGATGACATTCCAATCCATGATTTGTATTATGTTGAAGGCTTAAAACACAACCTCTTGAGTGTCAGTCAAATCTATGATAGTGGGTATAATGTGTCTTTCAGTTCTCAAGGTTGTTCTATTAAAAGTAGCTCTGGAAAACTAGTTGCCACTGGATTAAGAATTGCTAGTAATATCTACAACTTGATTGAATCTGTTGAATCTAAAAATAATGAAGGCATATGTCTCATGGGTCAAGTTGAGGAAAATTGGTTGTGAAACAAACGCTTGGGACATGTAAATTTTGACAACTTGGTTTGCATCAGCAAGAACCAAAATGTCACAAGTCTACCTATTCTAAGTAAACCTACAAATACAATATGTAAAGAGTGTCTAAAAGGCAAACAAACAAAAGTGTCTTTCAAATCTAAAGATCACTCTTCCACGAGACCACTGCAACTTGTGCATACAAAATTATGTGGTCCCACAAGGACACAATCAATTAATGGTGAGAAGTACTTCATGCTCTTTGTTGATGATTATACCAAAATGGTATGGGTCACATTTTTCAAACACAAATTTGAAGCATTTGACATATTAAAATATTCAGAAAGATGGTAGAATGTGAATCTGATTTAAAATTAAAATGCTTAAAGATCAGACAAGGGTGGTGAGTTTACATCACAAGAATTTATGAACTATTATAAAAAACATGGAATTAAGAGACAATATGTTGCTCCTCGAACACCTCAACAGAATGGGGTGGTCGAAAGAAAGAATAGAACTGTCAAAGAGATGGATCACACAATGCTTAATGAGGCAAATCTGCCTATCGGGTATTGGAAAGAGGTTGTTCACACAGTTGTTTGCATTCTGAATCATGTGCAAATCAGAGTAAAATCTACCTTCACTCCTTATGAACTCTAGTATGGTAAGGTTTCTTCTATTAAATATTTCAAAAAATTTGGATGCAAATACTATATTAAGAGATGAAGAAAATCTAGCAAGATTTGATACAAAAATTGATGAGGGTACCTTTCTTGGATACTCCACTCATAGCAAAGCTTATTGATGTTTCAATAATAGATTGAATAAAATTATTGAAACAGTTAATGTAAGATTTGATGAGCAGTTGCTTCTAAGTGATAATTTGCAGGATGTTGAGAAGGATACTCTGATGGGACTTGACAAAGCTCCTAAATCTACCGAAGCAAATTCAACAAATAAAAAGGATGATGCAAGTTCCAAAATAGTCACACCTTCTAAAACACCCTTCAAAGTTGTCATCAAGAATCATCCGCAAAGTCAGATCATTGGTGACAAGGATGCAGGAATTCTTACCAGAAAAAGAGAAAAAGATGATGAACAAGCTCAAATGGCTGAGCATTACTGTTTGGTAACTGATTTTGAACCCAAAACTGTCTCTGATGCTTTAGTTGATGATTGTTGGGTGAATGCAATGAAAGAATAAATCAGTCAAATAGAAAAGAATAAAACATGGGAACTAGTGCCTAGACCAGATGATAAAAATGTTATAGGAGGAAAATGGGTGTTTAGAAATAAGCTTGATCAATCTGGAAATGTCGTTAGGAATAAGGCACGTTTTGTTTGCAACGGCTATGCACAACAAGAAGGTGTAGACTTTGGTGAAACATATGTACCTATAACTAGATTAAAGTCAATCAAAATCTTTCTATCTTATTCTCGCTACAAGAATTTCAAAGTTTACCAAATGGATGTCAAAACTACTTTTCTTAATGGCTATCTTGATGAAGAAGTATATATGGAATAACCGGAAGGCTTTGTATCTACAGATAAACCAAATCACGTTTGTAGGTTGAGAAAGGTTCTTTATGGCCTTAAACAATCTCCAAGAGCTTGGTACTCCAAATTGGATGCCCACCTTACAACAAATGGATTCACTAGAGGTAGAGTAGACAACAACTTGTATGTCAAGGTTGAAGGTAATGACATTCTAGTTGTTGAAGTATACGTGGATGACATTATTTTTTGTTGTAATAATGATTCCTTGTCTAAAAAATTTCAAAAATAATGGAATCTGAGTTTGAAATGTCAATGTTGGGAGTGTTGGCATTCTTTCTTGCCTTTCAAGTAATGCAGCTTGAGCAAGGCATTTTTCTATCACAAACTAAATATTCAAAAGAGATGCTTAAGAAATTTAACATCACAAATTGCAAATTTGTTAGCACTCTAATGGAGACTTCTTGCAAGTTGACTAAATATGATGACTCGCCTGAGGTAAATCAATCCGAGTATAGATCAATGATAGGTATCTTGCTTTATTTGACTGCATCTAGACCTGATTTGATGCATGCAGTATGTTTGGTTTCATGTTTTCAATCTGCACCTAAACAATCTCATTTGAATGTTGTGAAAAGAATTTTCAACTACATTCAGGGTACTTTAGACTATGATTTATGGTATTCTCAGAATAATGATTTCAATCTTGTTGGTTTCACTGATGTTGACTGGGTTGGATGTATGGATGGTAGAAAAAGCATGATTGGTGCTTCTTTCTTCCTCAGAGATTGTCTTGTTGCCTGGCACAACAAAAAGCAAGAAAGTTCTAGTTTATCCACTACATAATATAAATATATTGCAGCAACAACTTGTTGTACCCAGTTAATCTAGATGTCTTATCAACTTGCTAATATGGGTATTATAGTTGAAAGGCCAATTTCTATTTTCTGTGATAATACTAGTGCCATAAATCTCTCTAAAAATCTTGTTATGCATTCTCCCACTACGCATATTGATATTAAGTATAATTTTTTGTGAGAAAGGGTACTGGCTAATGAAGTTCAAATGTTGTATATTCCTACTCAAGCCCAAGTTGCGGATATTTTCACAAAGGCCTTGTCCAAAGAGGTATTTGAGAGGTTCAAGGAAAGGTTGGGAGTTATCTCTCAAACTAATCTTGCCTAACATCTCTACACAAGTTGAGGGGGAGCATAGATCTCCACAACCAGCACTTTGTTTCTTTACTTGATGATCTACTACTATTTGTTCTATTGTTGCAGCACTTATTGAGTTACCCTTTGTCCTTGAGACAAAAAGGGGGAGAATTCTACATCATTGACATTTTTCACATTGATAGTACAATGGCATTTACAATAGCATTTCATGGCATTTATATTTTTTTTGACATATAGTGGTTGTATCATTTCTGGTTTGCATATCATTCTGCTTCTTGGCTTACAGTTGGTGTCTATTTCTGCCATTATGATCATTAACATTAGTAGTAGTATTATTTGGTGCATACAAATGTTTTGTAGTTAATGATGGCTTAGTTTTTCCATCAAGGACAAAGGGGGAGTCTATTGCCCTTTCTAGTTGTCCTTGATGACAAAAAAGACTTGGTTACTGACAGTGACATTGGCTTATCATGATGGTTTGAGCTTTACACATTTGCAGATATGGTTCTTTGGTTATTGATGATAGTTCTGATACTAAATGGTTAGTACAGATGTCAAGCTAATAAGATGAGAGGGGGGGGGGTGAATCATACAAACTTAATCTTCCATAAAAACATCAGATTCAACCTCGGTAACATACACTTCAGTAATATAACCAAAACTGCTAAACATGCAAACTCAAAAGCATATAAACATCATAACACTCATAACACCAGATTTAACGTGGAAACCCAAATAGGGAAAAACCACTGTGGGATTTTGGACCCACTAAGAAATATACTCTTCTAGAGTATGCTCGGTTAAAAGCAAATCTTGTTAAAGATTACAAACACATTGCTAGATGTGACTTGGTTAAGGGATTTCCCTCAGATCTGTTAGGATCTTCACCTTGTTAGAAGTGACCTTGTTAAAGGATTTCAAACACTCAATCAGAATGTCACCTTGCTAGAGGGTTTTACAAATAAGACTGTTAAGTCCACTCGGTTAAGAGATTTTCTGTCACTTTACAAAATAACAGTAATAAAAATCTATCTGCAACTTCACATCTAAAATGCTAAAGCAGATTCTTATTTTCTCAATACAATATAGGACTTATCTTGTCCATCTGCTGGGCTCTATACTATGTTATTCAAACAGGTCTTCAAGCTTCTATGCTTGGTAATCACTATGTAGCATCCCTGTGCATACACTTGTCGGCATACATTGTTTATCAACAATTCCTTATTTATAAACAATTCGCCAACCGCTTAATCTCCTTGATCACATTTCCCATGATCAATCATAGCCACCAAATCTTCAAACTTTGACCAAGTTCAATGTATCCTTCAATCTGAAAATGTTTTACCCCGCCTTGGAACTTGCATACATTTCTTGGAACTTGTGCTAGGGTATTGCGGTTCAATCTAAGATGTAGATCTTCCTGCCGATTTTCCTTTGCCATAGATTCTTTAACAAACTTCATTCACGGCATACCAATCATTTAATCATAGCCAGCTCATTAGCTTCCTTCATTAAATAATGCTTTTATTCATTCAATGCATTCTGTTATTACTTGGTTGCAACTCGGTAAATACTAAACTTCACTCGGTAGACATACTGCCTTCATTAACCGATAGCGATAACCTTAGGGTTTACTGACTAGGTTCCTTAGGGTTTATCGACTAGGTTCTTTGCTCGGTAACATAGTATAGTATTAACCTTACAATCAATTAACATATGCATAATATCAAAACAATCTAAACATCATGATCTCATCATTGTCTAACTCGGTAATAGTTGCCCATTGAATAACTTATTCCTCCCCGTATTCATCATATTCTTTCTATGTCTTTTACCGACATCTTTATACTCATCAAATCATACTTCTCGAGATATGGCAACATCATACTGAATTAGAAAATCAATTTCTTGACATCAATGACAAAATAATAATATTAAGATAGTAAATATCCTTAATCAGTTATATCCATAATCATCAACAACCTTCTCAATATCCTTATTGAAATGCCAACAATCTCTCCTTGTCTGTTATAATGCCAAATGCCAACAATTGACACCTTTGGTTATGTATAGTGCTCATGCATTTATAGGTGGACTTGATTATTTTGGTTCTTGTCAAAACAATATAGGTATATGAATGATTTGTATTTCATTGGTTTCTCATGATACTTGTTGACAGTGTTTTTTTGTTCACATTCTAATGCCTATCATTGATCATAGTTTATGTGATGGTTCATCTATATGGCATTGATCTTGGTTTCAAATGCAAATGATAAAGCACTGTTCAGATTCTTATTGGTTTCACATCAAGGTGCTCAGTATAGAACTTTTGTGTGGCACGTGATGCTCATTATGAGGTTTTTTTGTTGATCATATTGATAGCACACCATGGTGCTAAGAATACTTTATTTTACATGGTTGAATTGCACTTCATAGTACATAGTGGACATAGTTCACACATAGCACATTATGCTATCCGCATTTGACTTTCATTTATATAGCTTTTAATAAGCTATCGGGTTTCTTATGTGGCTTTTTTCATAAAGCACTATGCAAAGTTCTTATCGGCAATATGATACTTACATAGTTGACTTTTGTTGAAAGGGGTAACATTGGTTTTATGAATATATTGTTAAAACAATATTTGACCAGTCACCGACGACATGGCTTATCACTTAGCACCAATTAATACTCAAGAGTTTATGTAAAATGTTTGATGGAACTCAAATCACAATCAATTTCGACTTAAGGCTCAAACTTAAGTCACATAATGTTGAAAAACAAAGACATTTTGTTTTTGGTCTTTCAAACCCTAGCTCATACCCCCACCATGGAATTTGTTCTAGCCATTACAGTGAAGTATTGGTTCGGGTTCTAGTTATGGGTTTCAGATATGATGTTACACTAGCTTCGATGGTTACATTGGTGGTCTTCTTGACCAAGAGTTTGGGGATTTCTTGCAGATATTTTGGCATTGTCTTCACACGTTTTTCACCTTCAAGCTACAAGTAATACGTTTTGTTTTCATTCTTTGAAAGGTAAACTAAAATACCAGAAAACGTAAATTTATTTTACTGGTTTTGGAAAAGAAAAACAAGAAGATAAAAATGGCAAGGGTTTATTCTTTTTGAAAAATTAAAATGTTTATTTTAAATTCTTTTATTTCAATGGAAAAAGAAAAAGAAATACCTGTTATGATCAATAGAAAGGAAAAGATGAAAGGGTTTCTTTTACAAAAAGATATTCTTTAGTTTTTATGGAAAATTTAAAAAAAAAAAAAAAGAAATATGAAATAATTTTTTGTCTTTTGAAAAGAAAAGGTTACAATTTCGAAAGGGATTTTCCTTTTACCTGAAAAACATTTTTTGTAGATTCAGTTGAAATATCAAACAGGTTTATTGTTGGATTTCAGTTATGGTATAAAGCTTAGACTAGGGTTGGGAACCCTATACGAGGGATAGCTCAGAAGACTTAATGACTATTATTTATTCATTAACTTCTGGAAAAGAAAAGTTAGACATTACAGTGATATACAAATCATTGTGAAAATTTACATAAGGATTGAAAAGGTTTTAATTTGATTATATACAGAGTACTTTTGTGAAAGAGATATTATCATTCTCTTATTGTCATATAGAGATTTTGAAAGGCTTTTTTGGTACTACTTTGACAAGTACTATGTAATTGGAATTATTGAACATTATTGTTGTATTAGACTCGTTCAATCATTGATAATTTTGTAGTTGCAAAGATATGGTGCAATTATAAAGTTATCAGTGTTTGTAACTTGAGATGTTTTGACATTGTATGAGACATAGGGGTTGGTGCTCCTTGAAATTTGATACTTCTAAATTCATTGTACAAAGTCGGTTCTCTTTGAGTTAATAAGAAAGGATTTTTACCAAGTGGTTTTTCTACCCCAAGAGGTTATTCCACTCATGAAAATCATGGTGTTATGTGTCATGTATTCATTTTGTCTCTATCTATTTCATTGGTTTAATGCTCTGATACTTATGTTCAATTAGTTTGTTGATGTTATGCAAAGCTCACATTATTAATCTTATAGGATCTGGTTAATACTGAGAGGGCGGGTGAATCATTATTAACAATAATTTGAAATAAAAAACTTAGACTCATAAAGCTTTCACCAAATCAAACATAAACCAACACTACAGTCATTTACCAGTACTGGTATTTGCTAATGAACATTTGCTAAACTAATATATCAATACTGCACATTAAGTGGTCATTAACCATGCATAAACCGAAAGTAAAGAATAACATCACATCAAAAACATTCACCAAATGAACAACATGATTTTCACGTGGAAACCCAAATAGGAAAAAACCATGATGGGAATTGGTACCCACACGAATATTGTGCTCTTTTAGAATGCGTCCTGTTAAGAGCCTAGCTTGGTTAAGAGCTTACAAAGATGCCCTGTTAGGAGCAAATCCTGTTAGGAGTCACCCGATTAAGGGATTTACCTTAGCCCTATTAGGATCTTTTATTTGTTAGGATCAACCTTGCAAGAGGATTTAGAACTTAGATGTTGAGTCACCCTATTAGGGGATTTACAATGTGAGGCCTATCAGGACCTACCCAGTTAAGGGATTTTATCTACTGCAACTATTAGGGAACAACAGTGAATGATCTATGTATAGAACTCAACTGCTTGCTTGATTAGATCCAATTAATCTCTAAGTCTGCAACACTCTAGCAAAACTTCTCACACTCTGGTTTGGCTTCACACACTTCTCAAAATCATCGACACAACAATCATAAATTGTACCGACATAAATAACTTTTACAACTAGGTCGGAAACAAAACCCTAAGAATTACAACATAGATCATCACAAATCTTTACAACTCATTATAGATCATCATATGGATCATTATAATCAATTACAAATAAATATCAACCATTGAGTGATCGTAACTCATCACAACAACTCGATCTGATACAAAGTCAAACCCTTAGCACATTTTGCTAAGCACTTTGCATACTCCCAAGAAATTCCATCTTGACTGCGCTAAAACATAATTTAAACACTTCAGCGGGTTGTGTCACATCATCACCAACATGTGAACTTGATGTCGATCACTGCCAAACCAAAAAACATTATTGGTTAAGAGAATTATTTACCAGTCCTTAAACCTTGGCAAAAACTTAACAAAAATTATAAACATAACTTTCAGTTGTCACAACATGATGCGGTTCTGGTCAGATACATGTTACAATGATAAAAACTCACATTCAAAACCACAAAGCCTCAATCATCACCAACCACCAGATACAATCAAAATATTTCCTCGTTTACCAGTTAAGGTCCTAATTCCCAATTTCTTAATTATTTACGGATAAGCTCTTTTCGGTAGACCAAAATGATTTAGATGACACAATACAGCATAAGTAAACTTTAGTAGACATGAATAAACATTAGGTTCCATCAATGACAACACAAATAACTTATCAAAGTCATCCATCACGCAATCTCAATCTCTTCATCCCAATGTCATCACAAATAGTCTTTTACCGGTTCAGTCATCATTCTCCATCTACATCAGTTATGACAATTATGCCAACACACATTATGTCCATTGTTTACATACATTAATTTTGCAATTCATGTGATGAACAAGTTTGTTTAATATTTACAAAGTTAAGTTTGGTTATAAACATTAAAAGTTTTTATTTTGTGCAAGTTGAGTCAAAATTTCTATTGACTCTGATTCACCCCTCCCACTTAGAGTCAATCCTCTTCCAACACCTACTTGGTCCGACCAAATTTTTTCCAAATTTTCAGGGAAACAAGATATTGTGATTTTAATGCAAATTCCATAAGGATATGGGAATTGGAGATGTCTAGATATGTGAAAGTAAGCCTTGAAGGTCGAAATAGGACACACTTAGGATGTTTGAGAAGATGATTAATTAAAAGACTAACAAAAAGGACACACTTAAGGGCCGAATTTTATGATGTTTAGAAGTACAACAAGAGGCTTTAGATTTAATTGAGTCAATTAAATGCTTAAAGGAAATTTTGAAAATTGCACAATATTAATTTAATTTTAAAAATTAGGGTTTGTTGCATAAACCACTTAATTTTAAAAATTTAAATTTGAAATTTCAATGTTGCAAGGAGGGAAAGTGAATTTTGAAATTGAAGCAAGGGCCCAAATTTGAAAATAAATTCAAGATCTACACAATCCACAAGTTCAATTTTAAAATTAAAAATTAGGGTTTTTTTTGTTTGATTTAACCACTTAATTTATTTTTTAAATGAAAACTGAATATGTAAATGAAAACATGAATTGTAAAATTGAAGAGTTCTCAAATCTGAAACAATCAGTCCAATTTAGACAAATCACAAGCTCAATTTTGAATCTAAAACTAGGGTTTTTTATAAATTTAACCTCTGAACTTTTGAAAATTGCAAGGAAATTAAGCTTGGATTTGAAAATTTGAATTTTAAATTGCATACACTCAAATCTGAAAACAAAAATTAGAATTAAGGGTGTTCATGTCGGGCTCACCAAAATGTAAAGTGGAAAATTGGGATCTTAGCAAATTCACAACGGGGAAAGGAGAATTAACTAAGCTCAATTTTCTCTTGGGGAGACTTTACATTCAAAAGAGGGGGATGAATGTACTAGATCCTATCCTAAATGATGCAAGGGTTGAACACTAAGAAGATTGGTTGTGCTTGGAATGTAATTGACCCTCTTTTGTAAGTTGACAAGTTGAATTAAGGCTAAGTGTTGAAAATAAAGACAAAGTATGAGAAAACAATGAGCTACAAATTTGGGATTTAGTCGTGCACCTGGATCTAAAAAAGTTTGAGATGATTCGAAACTGCTCTGTGAAATCTACCAAAAGTTGTAGGGATCATGTGTTTGGACAAGGTCACCCTCCTATCAGTCCTCTGAACTTTCCACCCATCAAAAAGGGTTTTTTCATCTCTGCAAATAAAGCTTAATTCCAAAAGTACAATTGTGCACCTGCTTTTTGCACACAGAAAGAAAGGGAAATGTGTTGGGAATAGGGGTTTGCCTTCAGGTCAAACCCTAGTTTTGGAATTAACCAAGTGGTTGAAATAATGTAATTGAAATGACCGAAAGTAGAAATCCTCCTCTTTGAGGGGATGTTGAATTACTTGAAAATGAAATGCTTATACCTTATTGTGAAGTTTTGCTTGCCTCCACATGGAATTATGATTTCATGAATTACAATGATGATCTCCTCTTAAATGCTTGAATTCTTGACTGTATTGCTGCTCCAAAGCTTGAAGGAAGACTGAAAATATTCAATTGCTCTTGAATGCTTGAATGTTTGATCTCTTGGATGCTTTGATGGTTGATTCAATTTCATGATCTTATCAAATGAGAGGGGAAATCCCTCTTATATACTTGCCCATAGGATTAATTGACCGATTTTTCGACATGAGCTGACATAGGGGGGATTTTCCCACTTCAAATTTGAGATAGGTCAAGGGGAGGGGCCCAAGATAGGTCCCCATTAAGGGGGACCAGGGCACCACGCCCTGATCCTATCCTAATTTAGGGCATGATCAAGGTGCAGGAAGGGTGCATCAATAAATCGCATGAGTTTTTTGACATGTATGAGCATAATCAGGTCTTTGATCAAGCCAAGGGGTGCAAACACTAAGGCGAAGACCCAAATGCAATTGAAAATTACAAGGGGTACAATTTTAGGACGTTACACTTGATACATAAAAAAACTAAAACTAGAAAAAAACATCCTCGAACAAAGACAAATAACTAGAAATATAATATCTTCAAGTTATGGATTAAGAAGAAATGCTAAATCACAAAGTAGAGATAGACCAAACCTTGGACATTTTAACCACTTGAAAGTATAGGGAAACTATTTCAGAGGAAAACTAGTAACATAAACAATAAAACCATAACACCAATTACAAACCCTAGACAAATCTAACATGGCATTAGGAGAAAGTATAAGCACCACCTGACCTAAGCATGTATGCATGTTACATAGCTATATTATAGTGTATTATAAAATGAGAAGGTAAGTAGGTAGAAATAGAAGCCATAAAAAGTTATTCCTAGAAAAAGAATGGGAAGAAAATGACAAGAAAAGACTAAAATGACTAAAGTAATAAATACCCTGCACATATAAAAATCTATAAAAATCTCCACATCCTTATCCTCACACTCACTTGCTCACTTTCAAATCACTTGTACTCTCAAAACTATCACATTCCAATGAATTCAGCTACCTATGCAAAACCCTAGCTACCATGCCCTAATGTAAATGCAAACTCATAATCATGGTTGCTCTTATTCTTGTTCGTGCTACACAAAGGCCACAATTGAAGTACAAATAATTTCCCTATAAGGTGATGACTACATATCAGAAGGGTGCATTCTCAAGGGTTCCCACCAATGTAATATACCTAGATAAACCCCTACCTCATTACAAAAGAGACCATCTAGGTCATAATTGGATTACTGGCATAAGGAGAATATTATCGAAGAAAGGCATGAAAAACACCAAAGCCCAAAAGTTGATTGAAGATACTTTCGATGGAAGGGGCTTGGATGTTAGCAATATTACAAACCCAATAGTGTTATATGCAACAAAGGTGATATCTTACAAAATATATTCACCAACTAGGAGGGTTCTACCACTACAGTTTCAATTCACATAGTGTATAAATAGGCAGTTGAAGAAAAATATTTTGACCTATGTGAAGTTCTAAGAATGGAGAGTTGTTAGAGAATGCATACTAGACAAAGACAACAAGGTATAATTTTTGGTATGGTACTCTACTAATTTGCCATGCTTTTTTATTTTATACATGATTTATCTTCGTATTTTGATAAGGTGTGGGACATAAATAGACCATGTTTCAAATGTGAAGTTGCTTCATGTGTTAGTATGGTTGTCATTGATGTCAACGTACTGATTTTGTGTTTCAATGTTTGGTTTTGCTCCACATTGTTGATATGTTGTAAATGTGTTCATGACATGTTGATATGTTGTTGGATATTGCCTTGAGATATTTCTCTCATGTTTTGGAGGCCCGAAAGTTGTGCTCTGGAAGTCTATGCAGTGATGATGTTTTTTGGCAAAAGTTGCAGTGCTATGCATTCCTCTGTATTTACAGTTCTGTTGATGAGATTTTAGATTTAAATATCTTATACATGTGTTTATCTTTTTTATTCTAATTCAACATGTGTTTTTGTGCTCCAGAGTTGTGGTTTTGGAAATGATCAGTTCGAGTCTGGTTAACCCCAGATGCTCTATCTTTTTCTCTGGTGTTTTCGATGTTTGGATAACATGTTGTTGCATCATGGTGTCGTCCACTTCTCATTCCTTTCCACCACGAGAATTCTTAGTGAAGACCTATTTTGAATTATGTTTCTTTATATCCTTGGTTGACTTGAGAATTATATTTTGGAGATCAATATAAATGAAGAATGATTGTAATGAGGAATATATAGAATAAACATAGAAAGAAATAGAGGAATTGGATTGAAAAGAAGATCCATCTCCTGTTGGTTTGTGGGAAGTTATGATTAGTTGTGGATGATCAATATGGTTGTGTGCTAGTTTTTTTTGGTATCGATGGTAGTGAGCCTAAGGTTTCTTCCGGCAATTCAGCTATGTGTTTCACTGGTGGATTCATTCATTATTTCTTCTTCTTATAGGTAGTGATCCCTCTTTCTTTTTTTGGTGGTTTTGGCTAGGTAGTGATCCCACTTGCAATGTGTATTTTTGGCAGTGAGCCATCTTGTAAAAATCACCTTAACCATTGTCACCCTAATAGGTGTTTTCATATTGAGAACTCATTCTCTGTAGTTTTTCCCTTCTTAGGTTTTCCATGTCATATTTGGTGTTTCATGTATATGATCTTTCATGTTTATATTTTCTTATGGTTAAGTAATTTGAGATTAGTTTACTGGATCTATTTCTATGGGAAAATAAATAATTTTAATATACAACTGATTCACCGCCCTCTTAGTTGTTTAGGATATTCAACAATTGGTATCAGAGCTTTAGTTCCTAGAAAGTGAGACTAACTACTCGAGGAGATTTGATGGCACATAAATTGACTATTCCTACTTTTGAAGGATTTGAATATAGTTTTTGGAGAGTGAAGATATGAGGATATTTGATTTCTCTGAGTTACAAGACTTGGAAATTTGTGGAGACCAAGTATGTGCAACTGACAAATAGACCTACTACACTGGATGAGATTGAAGCCTATGAAGAGAATGAGCGATCAAGGTATGCTATATTTAGTGCCTTATCTAAAACTGAATTGGTGAAGGTTGTTGCATTAGATACTACTTATGAAGTCTGGGAAATATTGAAGAATGTCTATGAAGGAAATGGTAGAGTTAAGCTAGCTAAGATGTAGACTGCAAAAGGCAGGTATGCCAATTTGAGAATGGAAGAAGGTGAAAGTATAAGAAGCTATTTTCAAAAGGTTGATAGTGTAGTGAATGAGATCAGAGATCATGGTGATACCTTGGATGATAAGGATTGGATAGAGAAGATCATGAGGACTTTACCAGAATGTTATAGTAACAAGATTTCAACTATTGAAGAAACCTATGATCCGTCAAAGTTTATGAGAGAATAGTTGTATGGAACCTTAATAGAATTCGAGATGAGGAAATTTAGTAAATATAAAGTAAAAATAGAGACATCATTTAAAGAATCAAAGGTTACTAATAAAGATTCAGATAATGAGAGCCTGGATGAAATGGAAGCAAACTTTGTGAGAAAGCTGAAGAGAGGAACCAATAAGTATAAAGGTATGTTACCCCTTAAATGTTTTAAGTGTTGAAACATTGGTCATTATCCATCTAGATGTCCGAAAAGAGGATCAAAACAAAAATTTAAGGAAAACAAAGGAAAGTTTAATAATAAAGTCTACTGCTCAGATTGTTGGAATTAGCTCTATTACTTTTAATGGAAAGCATAACATTGACAATATTTACTATGTAAAAGGATTACATCATAATCTCTTGAGTGTTGGGCAGATGTGCAAAAATGGTTACTATGTTGTGTTTTAGGATGGTGGTTGTGAGATCCAGAACTATTATTGTTGCGGGGGAAAAGACAGGTGGAAACATGTATCAATTGGAAGCTGCTACTAGACATTGCCTATTATCTCATATCAATGAAAGTTAGCTATGACATCGGAGGATGTGTCACATAAATTTTGATAATTTGGTAAAGATTAGCATGACAAGAGTTGTGAGAGATTTACTAAGACAAACTAAACCAAACAACAATATTTACAAAGAATGTCAAGTGAGAAAGTAGGCAAAAGGAACATTTATAGGAAAAGAACAATATTCTACCAAATTATTGGATCTAGTACACGCAGATCTTTACAAATTGAAAAAAACAAGGATTTTACAAGGTGAGAGGTATTTCATGCTCTTAATTGATGATCATTCTAGAATAACTTAGGTTGCATTTCTAAGAGAAAAATCCGAGTCATTGTTGGGAAAAATGGTGTCTCAACCTTGCATTTATGTGAGGTTACTATTTATAGTAAGTTTTCATTTGAGCACAAAATGGTGCGAAACTCTCCCTGAAGCTTCTGGTTGGTTAGATAAGCATTCCGGTAAAGTTGCGTCGCAAGGTCACAGCTAGTTTTGAAGATATTAAAGTTTTCGTCTTGGAGGGGTGCAATAAAATGTTTAAACTTAATTTTGGGGACTTTAGAGGCTCCGAAATGCCCTGAAAAGTGGCCGTAACCGGCGAAGCCGGCTACGAGGTGATAGAGCACTTCGTGAGCTTTTCGGCGCTTCAAACGGTTCGTCAATCGGACACCCGGTTCTCAAGTTATGGCCTCCGGAAGTTTGTACTCCTGAAATAGGAAAAATAATTTGTATCGGATACATAAATGAGCTATAAAAGGGAGCGACACGTGTTGATGTGTGCTTTAACATGTCATAGGGCATCTAGAAGGGAGATAAGGTCGGCTACACCTTATTGGGTGGTTTTAGCCCATGGTTTTGTAATACCGTTTGGCGGTTTCCTGTATTGTATCTCCTATTTATGAGGTGTGAGAGATAGAGGTTGTGTGTAAGAGTCTTATGGCTATTGAGTTGCCTCTGAATCTCTGATTAGTGGTACTCCTGTGAAGAGCTTGCTCTGCAAGTATGTTGTAATTTGTTTTTGATTGCTGAATAAAATATTGAGCTGCTTTTGGAGTGTGGGGTTTTTCTCCCGAAAGGGTTTTCCCCACGTAAATCACTGTGTTGTGGTATGAATGCTATTATATCTATTTCTATTTTTCTGTAACTGTTGTAATGATCTGAAATTTTTTTGCATTACCCTCCTCTCAAGGTTAGTGTAGGAAGTTGTTTCCGCTACTTAACTTCCTTATAGTCATTAGAAAAGTTTAAGATATTCAAAGCTAGAGTTGAGAATGAGGTTGATAGAATGATTAAATGTTTGATAGAGGAAGAGAATTTATTACTGATGAATTTGATACTTTATGTGAGAAATATGGAATTGGAAGACATTTATCTACTCTGAGGACACCTTAACAGAATGGAGTAGTTGAAAGGATTAACACAACTATTCAAGAGGCGACAAGAACTATGATCAAAGAAGCAAATCTATTGGAAGTGTACTAGAGAGAAGCAATGCATATTGTTGTATATACCTTAACTAAGTTTTATTCAGAAAGAAGTAAGGGAAGACATCATATGAGCTATGACATGGAAGAATTCCCCTAGTAAGGTATTTCAAATTTTTTGAAAGTAAGTGCTATATTTGGAGAGATGAAGGAAATCTTGGAAAGTTTGATAGTAGTGCTGATGAAGGTATATTTTTGGGTTATTCTACAAAGAGAAAATATTACAAATATTATAATAAGAGGTTGAACAAAATTGTTGAAAGTGCAAGTATGAAGGTTGATAAAAACATTTCAAAAGAAACTAGTATACAAGCAAGTTATGAGTCTGATGAATCTACAAGCAAAGAAGAAGAGAAGAATAGGGATGAAGACAAATAGAAAGAAACTTGGGTTGCTCTATAAATTGCATAGAAAACCTCGAGGTATGTGCAAAAAAGTCATCATGAGAATCAAATTATAGGAGACAAAAACAAAGGAGTTATTACAAGAAGCAAATTTGCTAAAGAACAAGTTATTTTATGTTTACTTTCTAAAGTTGAATTGAAGACAGTTGAAGAAGCATGTAAAGATCAAAATTGGATGAAGGCTATGAAGGAAGAGCTAGTTGAAATTGAGAAGAATTGGACTTGGGAACTAGTCCCTAGATTGGCAGGATAAGAATGTTATTGGAATGAAATGGGTGTTCTAGAATAGTCTGGATGAAGATGGTTATTTAGTAAGAAACAAAGCAAGGTTGGTATGCAAAGGATACACACATGCTGAACGAATTGATTTTGAAGAAACATAAGGTCTTATTGCTAGAATAAAGTCTATTAGGATGTTTTTGGCTTTTGCAGATTTAAGGATTTCAATGTTTATCAAATGGATATGAAATCTTTATTTCTAAATGGAGAATTAAAAGAATGTTACATTGAACAACTAGAAAAATTCAAGTTATAAAATTACCTGGATGTTGTTTGCAGATTGAAGAAGTCATTGTATGGGTTGAAGCAAGCACCTAGAGCTTGGTATGGAAGGTTAGATAAGTATCTACTGAATCAAGGTTCTCAAAAAGAGTTTGTTGACAACAATCTTTGCTTTAAAGTTGAATCAATTAAGATCCTAATTTTTGTTGTCTGTGTGGATGATATAGTCTTTGGAGGTAATGATGACATGTGCAAGAAATTTGTGAGTGAAATACAAAAGGAATTTGAAATGTCTATGATTGGTGAGTTAAATTTCTTTCTTGGATTGCAAGTGAATCAAAACAATTAAGGTATTTTAATTTCTCAGTCAAAGTATGTTAGAGAGCTATTGAAGAAGTTTGGAATGGAGAATTCCAAACTAGTATGTACTCCTATGACTACTAGATACAAGTTGACTAATGATGATAGATCTCCTAAAGCTGATGCAAGCAAGTACAAATCTATGATTGGAGGATTTCTATACCCGGCTGCTACTAGACCAGATATCATGTACGTTGTTTGTCTTGCGGCCAGATTTTAGTAAGAACCTATTATGCCCTGCATACTTGCCCCCTCCATTTCATTCCTGAAAATGCGGGTCCCCCTTTCTTGTCTTGTTTTCTTGGTATTTTCCTTTTCTTTTGGTATTCTCAATTTTGCCTCTCTGGAGTTTTGGGTTTCTGAAACCCCTGAGTCCCTTTATGTTTTCTCCTTTGTTTGCACTCTCGAACCCTAGGTTCCTGGGATCCCGAAGTGCATCTCATCCCTTTGTTTCCTTTTTACTTTTGTTTGGCTTCAGGATTTCAAATTTTCGAAAACCCAAAGTCTCTGTTATTTCTTGTTGGATGCTTCAAGATTCCAGGATCTTGAAATCCCAAAGTATCCCTTTGGTTTTCTTGGATTTTGGAACTCTGGGATTCCAGAGTCTCGAAGTCCTGTTGTTTGCCCTTGTCTTTGCCTCAGGGTTTCAGAAACCCAAAATCTCGAGGCTCCCCCCTTTTTGTTTTCATTAGAAGCCCTCAAAATCCTAGACCTTCCCTCTCGTCTTTCTTTGGATCCTTGAACCCCTAGAATCCCGGGACTCCAAGTCCTCAGAGTCCTTCATTGGTTTTCCTCTCCTCTACACTGGAACCCCAAGTTCTCAAGATCCCTTTTAAGGATTTCCCTCTTTCAACTCCAGAACCCCAGGATCCTAGGATTCCAGAGGGTATACCTATCCCACGTTCACCCAGCTTCGGAACCCTAGGTTGTCGAGGTCTTGAAGGTTGTTTTTAGTAGTCTTTTGTCCACTTTGGGACCTTGGAACTCTAAGATCCCGAAATCATGCTTAAGGATTTATTTTGAACCTGGAACCCTGGGATTCCAAAGTTCACTGTTATGAAAAGGATTTCTAAGAGTACTAACTAAGCGCTAATTATGCATATTCCTTAGTGTAGATTGAAGCAGTCTTATAAAAACGTCAACCACTCCTAAGAAGAAGACCATAAGTGAAGTCAGGCTTGAGAAGAACCCAATAACAATGAAGTACCAATACCAAGGCTAGTCATTGGTCTCCAAATTTGAAAATGAGATATAGTGGGTTAACGATACAGAAATAAGGCATATTGAAATAGATGCAATTAAGCAGGAAATGGCTCAACCTAACCTCAAGGTAGCTTAAAAGAGGATCAAGAGCTCTGGGCTCATGGAAGCAACAGTCTTTCCTCAAGCAATGCAATCCCCATATTAGAAATAGCTTGACACTATATGACAAGGATACCCAGAGATGCATGGAAACAAAAGACAATGTAGTGGTTGACCTCTCACCTAACATGCTTTCCATGACCTTCAGTATTCCATAGTACAAAAAATTTCTTCAAATGACCAAAGAGGAAGTAGTCCAAAGTTTCAATAAGAATGTTACAGACAACAGGCACCATATAAATGAGGTGTGGCTCGAAGAACCGAGGAAATGAAGATTAAAGGCCACAAACAACATCCTCAGGGCTGAATTCAAAGATTCACTAGGACCTAATCATTGTGTTGAGTCAAGCCTTTGACAAAGAGGACTGTATGCATTACTATTTATGGATGTTCCACTACATTTACACTATTCTCATAGAGAAAGAATATTTTGATTGGGCATAAATTATATCCGATAATGTCCATGAGTAGATGTGTAATGTATTGATGAAAAAGAAGTTATTTATGAACTCCAATGTAATCTGTGTAGTGGCCATGAGTGGTATCTATCTTGGGTTGAATAATAGTGGCAGGCTTGGAGAAGCACCTGAGGAACGAATAGCATGGGAATATTAGACTTAGCTACCCATCCAATAGGACAAGTTTCATTTCAAAAGGATCAATGATGCTCATATATGCAATCATATGCCAATTAACAAGAGATGATGGGTATCAAATCTCTCCTGAGGCCATTAAAATGATACAAGAATGGGGAACATGGTTCCTCCATAAACATCGATCCACCTATATCTGACTAAGCGGATTCAGAAGAAAACCCCTCCTCCTTCCTTGATATAGCAGAAATCGCATCATTATTCTTGAATATGTGAGGCAGGGCATGGGACTTCAGTCCCTCATGACCCTCAAGCATAAGACCAGGGTCACTTTTCCAATTTCTCTAGAGTACTATAAGTGCCATAACTTGTAGACAGCCAAAACAACTATTCATGAGTTGCAGGATCTTAGCCTCAAATAATTTGGCTATGCTTGACAAAGGTATGATTCATTTAGAAAATTTAAGGCTATGATGTCGGTATCTTACAATGGCCATCTACCTATGTTGGAATACTTTTGGGTAGGCATGCGAGACAACTTTAAAGCTAGGAAAGGGGGGTTCTATGGGTTAATGGTTCCCCAAATCAAGGAATTCAAGGTGGAAGCTATGAGATTTTGCCAAGATCAAGAGGCAATGAAAAGCACAAATAAGAGAGACAAAATATATCATAGAAATAAATTGTATTCTATCAAGATGAAAATACTGATCAACTGGATCATCAATCGTTGTTTTCATACAATGAATATGAGCCTGCTTATAGAGGCAAGGCTATATGGATATGTGAGCACACAAACATGACATGTGGCTCAGTAAGAAACAAGGGTAGGTAGGAAATAGGTGTGGGTAGGTAGGAGAAACAATATAATATTCCACATGAGGTGGATCACCCACTGAATGTGGCGTGTAACAACAAGATCACACCATAAAAGGTGGAAATTCTCCTACACACACTATCCCAATGTGGTACAAACACCCAAGTGTCTCATACCCAAACTACTATGAAATGCATTTCCTAAGTAAACTTAAGTAAGGTGTAATAATATCCAAGATGAATAATTATTTACACCAACACCCCCCCTTAAGTGCAACTTAGGGGAATGCACTTAAGTCTACAATGCAACTAAGCAATGCAAGATGGGTCCTGACAATGAGGCCATGTTAGGTACCCATGTACAAATGCAAATGCATGCAAACCAATGCAATGAAATCTCTCACAAAGCAGGGAAAGAGAGAAAAACCCAATGGGAAAAAACCCTCCCCCAAAAGAGAGATGAAAACTAGATACAAAGAAATCTCATAGAAGTATGTGAAGGACAAAACCCCATGTGAGGAAAAAGTCCCCCCCATATGAGAGAAGAAGAAGAGAGACTAGGAAGCCCCCCCTCAATCTGGAATCTGCACCAATGATAGAAGCTCTAAGATGAATGAAGAAACTGCTCCATGAACGTCGAACAACATTCCTCCCCTTAGGAAGAAACAAAACCAAAGGTGTATCCATGAAGTCTCCCCAACCATGAAGGGAAGATGAAACAAAAATACTCATGATGAAGGGAATCTCTGAAAACTGCTCAAGTGTCCCCATGTCGATGGTGAAAGGTACCCCCTCCAAAGGTGGTAAACTATGCCACATTGCTGAAAAAGGCACTCCAAGATCTAGTGGAGATGAATGTAGAACAATATCCAAATACTCATATTTCTCCTTAAAAGATAAAGAGACCTCCTCCAAGTGTTGTAAAAAAGTATCCAAAATCATGTCAACCTCTAAGGATTGATCATGTAGAGAATGCACAAGAGGGTCAGAGTTATCCCTCGCAACAATCAAAGAAGGATCATCTTCATCAAAGAGAAGATGAATGTCATGAATGGTGTCTCCCAAATCTGCAATGTAGGACTCCACAAACAAACCTGTAATGTTTGTCAAGTAGGCATCCCAATCAACTGAAGCTGGAAGACATGAAATATCCTATTGCACTGAATCATAAGAAGGCAAAATTGTCGCACTAGCTGCATCATCAGGTGCAATAGGTGGTGTGATATCAATAGAAGGAGATGAAACGCAAGGGTCAAGAGCGGGGTCACATGTGAGAATCCCCAAGTTCAAATGCCCAAAGTTCTCCTCAAAATTAGAATCATCAACATAGGAAGAACCAACCTCATCAATAGGACCAAAATCTGAAAAAGAGTACAATTGAGATGCATGATCAACCACCCTAGTCGCAATGATAGCTCCACTCTCCAAGTCTCTAATGATAACTGAATCAGGTGTGAACTCCATAGTTTTCTTAGTTGCCCCATGTGTGATTTGATAGATGGAAAGAAGATTATTTGTCAAGTGGGGTACACACAACACATCATTGAAGGAGTTATCCCCAATGGCAATAGATCCTTTCCCAATCACATCCATGTATGTATGATTTCCCATCAAAATCTGCGGCATGTGGCAAGGCTCAAATGTAGAAAATATAGACTGTGAAGATGCCGTATGATGAGAAGCCCCTAAATCTAAAAGCCATCTCCTTGAATCATGACTTGTAGTAGCACAAAGAGATTGTCCCTTTCCTTTATCTATCTCAAAAGAGTGATCCTTTCCTTTATCCTTGGAAGAAGAAGATGATGTAGACATTCTCGAAGGTAGGTTGATTCTATTCTTCTGAAGAAGATTCTTCAACTCATCAATATCCTTCTTATAACAATGATGTTCATCATGTCCTGACTCCTTGCAATATCCACAAAAAAGATTGTCCTTATATGATTTCCTCTTAGGTGAGAATGGTGAATCACCTTGTTGTGGAGAGGAAGATTGTGCTCCATCTTGTTGTGGTTTAGACTTAGGTTGCTTTTGATTCTTGCCTTTTCCTTGATTGCTTTGATTCCCTTTGTTAACCACCAAAGCTTGTGACTTTGAAGATTTGAGAATCCCCATCATGGTCAGCTTATATTGCTCAAGTATCAACATCTCCGTGAATGAATCAAATGAGGGAGAAGTGTATGACGAACCTTGAGCTAACCTATGGGTGTGAAAGCTAGATACAAAGGCTGCATACTCTAAAGGAAGCTTGTCCAACAAGTTATAGACCAATTGAGCATCCTTTTTGTCAATTCCACAATCCTTTAGCTTTTCTCTTAACTCAGTTGCTTTTGTGACATAATCTTGGATTTTATCAAAATCCTTGGGATCCAAAGTTGTGAGTTCACTATCAAGCTTGTAGCCCTTAATCTCATCAACTTGACCATACAATTTCTTAAAAATATCCCAAGCCTCTTTAATTGTTGTACACTTATCAATATGAAAAATGAGGTCATCTGATACATACTTTCTAAGAGTTCCAAGTGCCATAGCATTCTTAGTAAGCCATTCAATTTGAGCATTATGATCAACCTTAGGATTAGGTAGTGTTGTAATAGTTTCATTTACATAATGAATGAGTCCTTTTTCTATTAGTTTACTCCATGCCTTAATTTTTGATGATGCATAATTATGAGGAGTTAAAAGTGGAAATTTAGGAGAATCCATAGCACCAAAATGAAAAAACACAAGATAGAGAGAGGCACAATCACACAAGACACCCCCCCCAAAATACTCAATCAAGAAATCCCCCCAAAATGGTGATTTTGGCACTTTATACTTAGTGCATATACAATGGGCCACTTGAAAAACAAGGCAAAGCGGACTTCTAATTTCAATTTAAAACTTCTCAAAATGAGATCTAAGAGACTTCAACAAATACTACTAGTGATCTAAACTGAGATCCAAGCGAAATACAGGTACCAAATATGCCAAAAATGGTCAAATACTGAAAGTATAATTTCTACTCAAAATCACTACAAACAGATGGTAGATTATGAAAGTAGATG
The DNA here is from genome assembly GCF_030272615.1 of Cryptomeria japonica. Taxonomy (NCBI): domain Eukaryota; kingdom Viridiplantae; phylum Streptophyta; class Pinopsida; order Cupressales; family Cupressaceae; genus Cryptomeria; species Cryptomeria japonica. The sequence goes on from NC_081414.1 coordinate 8,433,814, forward strand.
AAAAAATATGCACTTTCAAAAAAAAGGGCACCTGAAAAGGAGTCCATATGAGCACAAACAAAGCCTCCAAAGTTGTAAAAGTTGGGATTTCACGATTTCTGAAAAACCTGTATTCGAAAATCAGAAAAATTCTGGACCACTATACAAATCACGAAATTCTACCCTAGAAAAAAAAAATTGCTCGAAAAAACGAGTCTGAATGAGTGAGATATTGCTATTTGAAAATTGTCTGCAAAATTATAATTTCTAGAAAAATTTTGTCGCAGTGTCAAACTTCAAATGCCTCTAGATTTGGCCTCTGAAGTCCGATTTGGATGAAACAAAAGGCAAAACTGACTTTCTTGGACCTCCTCAATCCAATGATGACCTCATATTTGACCCATCAAGCTTCAATAAAAACCTGCAATAGAAAGATCCAAAATGCAAACCCCAAATAGCATCAAATTTCTCTCAATTAGCAAACCAATGACACTCTAATGGCTTTGATACCATGTGAGATTTTACCAAGATCAAGAGGCAATGGCAAGCACAAATAAGAAAGACAAAATATATGATGTAAATAAACTGTATTCTATCAAGATGAAAATACTGATCAACTGGATCATCAATCGTTGTTTTCATACAATGAATATGAGTCTACTTATATAGGCAAGGCTATATGGATATGTGAGCACACAAACATGACATGTGGCTCAATAAGAAACAAGGATAGGTAGGAAATAGGTGTGGGTAGGTAGGAGAAACAATATAATATTCTACATGAGGTGGATCACCCACTAAATGTGGAGTGTAACAACAAGATCACACCATAAAAGGTAGAAATTCTCCTACACACACTATCCCAATGTGGTACAAACACCCAAGTGTCTCATACCCAAACTACTATGAAATGCATTTCCTAAGTAAACTTAACTAAGGTGTAATAATATCCAAGATGAATAATTATTTACACCAACAGAAACAAATATTCCTAATGAGCTCAAGAATGATGGGGTGATACTCAACTCGACCTTTAATGAAACCATGATTGACAAAAGACCTCTCTCACTAATTAGATGGCTAGAATAGGAGAAGGTGGATATCGACACTGTTGCTGAAAAGGTAGTCAAAAGGGTGAGGCAGTCGTTGAGTCTGATGATCCATCCCAATGTTTCTAACAACAAGAAGAAAGAGAAAGCTACATGTAATCCCTAGTTAAAGACCTCCAAGGAGTATGTGAGAACAACGAGATCTAAATCTAGAAAGAATGCTCCAGTAGATCCAGAGGTTGTTGTGCCTGCCATGGGCAAGGAAGAATTGATGAAACAGTTAGATGCAAAGATGAAGGAGTCTCAAATCCTTAAAATAGCAGTTGAGCATGAAATAACAACTAGACTACTAGCAGTGCCACAGACTTCAATCACTCCTATTGTGCTAGCAATCAATATTGTTCTAGGAGAAGGCATGCCATAAGCACAAGATACCAAACAAAAAGCTCCTCTCACTCAAACACTGGCATCAACCTTGGCTCCATCTCAAAAGCAAGTGAAGGTTCATAATATTGAGTCAGATTTAGATCAAGATGATGACCCAATCTCTATGTTGGCCAGTAAAAGGAGGGATAGCCTTATGCAAAGGCAGGCCCCATCCACCCCTCAACATGAACAGATTACCCAAACATGGGTTGAGGAACTTAAGGACCTAACAATAGGGTTGCCCCAAACACAAACATATGAGACTAAAATAGAGACCATGGAAATAGATGAGCAGGTTGAGCAAGATGAATGAATGATGTTCACTTCACAGGACCAGGAATTACTCCTCAATTAGTTAGAAGGAGATGAACAAAAATTGCAAGATGATGTAAAAAAAAAAGCCCTAGAATAAAGAGTGGGTGAAAAGCTACAAGAATTTGTGAAGCAACAACAAAATCAAAGCTATGGACAAGTGTTGTAAGCAAATTTGGCTCAACAAATTTCACAACCACCACTACAGCGCGAGGAGCTCATACAAAAATAACATGAGCACCTACAAGAAGAAGAAAATAAACAACAAGAGGATGAGGAAGAACAAGAGCAATAGTTAAAGAACCATACAATAACTTCTCAAGTCACCACACAGGGCAAAAAATTAGACTCTAGTATACCGCAATGGCTGAATTTCAGTTTCCAAAAGAAGGAAAATATTGTTCTCTCTAGTATCTGTTCACATTAAAATTCCCGTAACTAAGGTTTTCAGTTGGGTTGCTTAATTTTGCCTTTTCATCTTTCCAACAGTGCAGAGCATACAAGACAATTATTAGCTCGATGTTACTCCCTCGGTCCATTTTTGGCGTTCAAGTTTTGGAGTAGTGTGACAGTGACAAATGGAGAGACATTGCTGACTGGGCTTCTTTTTGGGGCCCACCTTGTAGCGCAGTAAGCAAGTTGTTATCACTGTTTTGACTATTGGGTGATTTTGTTCTCTAATCGTTATAATCTACAAAATTGTGCTTTGTACTTCATTTTTGCCTCTGAGGGTTTTTGGTCTAAGGGTTTAAGGTTCTGCAATTTCCCCTTTTCTATCTTGAAGTCCCTGCATTCTATTTTCGTGTTACTTTTTCCACTTAGGTGGAAGGGTCACTCCATCATGAAAAGAGGTTCCCCCTTTTACATTTGCCTTAGGTGGGTCCTTAAATATGTTTTATTTTATGCCTTCCCCTAATTTTTTATTTCTTTGTTGGGCCTCGTAAAGACCGTGTAGGTTCTGATTGATCTAACGGTGCGTGCGATCTCGTGAAGGGAAGATGTGCAAAACTTACCCTTTGCGAGTGGCGAAAAGGTGGCGGGCCTAAGTAAAGTGGTCACAAGGAAGGCTAATGGATGAGTATCTCCTAGAAGATCTAACGGGTCATGTTATTTCGCAGCCCAAACATGGGCAAGGTTTATCCTTCGCGAAGCAACAAAAGAATGGTGGACCCAGTAGGTGGGTTAAAGAAAGAAGTTAAAGACTAAACATCTTTCTTAGGATCCAACGATCCACGTTGATTCGCAAAGAAAAGATGCTAGAGATTTACCTTTTGCGAAGTGGCGAAAAGGTAGTGGGCCCAACGAAAGAGTTGCTTGTAAGGTAAAAAGGGTGCATCTTGAGATAGATCCAACGGTCCGTGCTATTTCGCTTGGCGAAATAGCATGCCTTTTATCCTTCGCAAAGTAGTGAAAGGATGGTAGGCCTGGCATATAGACAGATCCTGATTTTTTAAAGACTGATCAACTTGGAGTTGATCGGACGGCCTGCCTTGTTTCACAGCCAGAAGCAACACAAAGTTTACTCTTCATGAAGTGGTAAAAAGGAACTGGCGGTTACATGGCGGATGATGTGGCAATACAGCTGGATGTCTAGCTAGGGAAAAAGGTGATCTGTCGGTGGGACACATGGTTTCAAAGTATCGTGAAGGGCCCACTTCAATTGAGCAGCGATGGTGATGAAATTCATGGCTAAGTAAAACACATGGCAGTTCAGATGTGGCATTCGTTGGAGTTCTTGAACAAATGAATGGCTGACACGTAGGAGCTATTTGTCGAAAATCAATAGGGTAAGTGGATTATGCGCAGAGGGCCCACTTTGAAGGATAAAGGATGTTAAAGGCCGCACACCTCGAAAGTGATCCAATGATGAGCATTGTTTCATAGCCCAAAGATGCAAGGTGATTAACCTTTGCAAAACAACGAAAACCATTAGCAGTGACGGTTTCATGCGGTTAGTTAAAAAGACTAGCGGTCACCGTGGAGAGTAAAGATCAAGCAGATGGTAGAAGATCAAATGGCCAACGTTGTTTCGCATGGAAGAGATGAGTGAAACTTACCCTTCGCGAACTAGCAAAAGGAAGGTGGGGACCATTTCTAAGCAGGATGACTCAGGTAAGGTAAAGAACGTGCATGTTCTTCAGGATCCGATGGATGGCGTTGTTTCGCATGGTAAAGATGTGAGGTTTTTAATCTTCGCAAAACAACGAAAATCTAGGACACTTAGATTTTTCTTTGTGGTCCATTGGAGCCAATTTTCGAATTCAATTGTGAATTGATTGCCAAAGCATGTGGCTTCATGTTTCAATTCAATGCTCAGTTGCCATATTAAGCTTCACATCAACTAAATTTTAGCGTCATTTCAAAGAGTTTTGCAGAGGAACCATTGTGCAGAGCAAATTTCTTCAAGCAACAAGTAAGTTTTGCATATTGCTTAACAATTACAATTTGAATTGATATCACTGGGGGCTTGATTTTCTCAGAGGTTTGCTTAAGTCTTAATTGAAGAGCAATAATTTCAAAAATGGCACCGCGAAGAGATTTCACAGGGAAAGTTAATTACTAAGAGAGAGCCATATGTGATGATTTTCTAGAAAAATTAACCATGTCTACTAATGTCACTACTAAAATGAAAGAATTAGTGCCCAAGGCCCTCCATCTAAGAATTGGAGATAGTTTTTATGATAATAAGGAAACTGGTTAAGGGATTCACGAATAGGGATATCAGGTTTGGGACTCTTCAAAGTGGGATTTTGCGAGAGACACTCCCTTGCTCCAATGAACAGTATATGGGAGTTAGATGTAGGAAAGCTCATAGTCCCTGGGGTTTTCATGGATGTAGACTTGTTAACCCAAATTGCCAATAATTATGACCCTGTTGCCAGATGTGTTAGAAATGTAAACATGGGAGCTTTAATTGAGATAAATGATGATGAGTTTAGGAAAGTGTTCAGACTCAGTGAGGTGTCGAATTACTTGGAGCCCATAAATTTTGACACAATTGCAGAGGTCTATAATGTGTAGAGAGATCACCTCAGAAGTGGCCCTTTGAAAGAATTTTTTGTCAGAATAGGAGGATTGAATGTTGTAGGCCCTAGTATCATGGAACCTTTCTCTTTGAATTTATTTACTCTAAGGGATAAAGGGATGTATTGATCACTATGTCAGATTTTTGGGGAAGATGTTGAAACAACCATGCCAACCCACTATATGTTAATGATAGCACAAATTTTGAACCCTCTCTGGTAGTAACTTTTGATTTTGCACCTTATCTTACTGATGAAATTCATGTAGGGTTGGTAGGTATAAAAAATGCTTAGGTAGATAGACCTTTTGGGTGGTATTCTCTTCTTATGCACATGATTTTATTTTAAGGTGTTGATTATTTTGCTAAGGAAATGGACCTAGTTAAGGAGAAGGATGGTGAAGAGATGCCTGTGCAATCGTGGAGCACAATTTTGTCTTGGGATAGAGAGTATGCGAGTTATTTGAAGTTTGATAGATGCTTTGCATCTAGGCTTAACATCCTCTTGTGCCCACAAAACCCTAGGATCCCTAAGGCTCTTTTAGAATTCTTGAGGCCTAAAGAATTTGCTGAAGGTATCAAGATTGTGCATAACTGTGGTGATATATATTTGTACCCTGTCTCTACTATGTTTAGATTTTTTGGATTCAGAGGAACTCCATAATTGCTTCCCTATCAAGTCCCATTGAAGATAGAAATTGCAGAGGTCCTTAGGTAAATTGAGAGTGTGCAAGAGGAAGAATTAACAAATAGGGGGAAAGGGACCATTTTCCCGACTGTCACCATTGTACATCAGTTTGTAATCACCGAGGGTGGTTGGAAGCATTTTGATGATTTCTTTCAACCCTACAGGTTTTCTACTGTAGTGTCAAGGTTCGTTGACCCTGAAGATTTCTTTAATGGCATGTTCAGCAAAAGAGCCATATGTAAAAGTAGGTCACCTCAGTTCCATTTTCCTGAGGATCTGATTAGGAATGAATTCAATCTAGATGAGCATGAATTGAGGAAAGAGAAATGGATAGCATATTGTTGGCGGTACATATAAAATTTCCATTCTATATGTCTCCTTGTTTGAGTTATGTCCCTATCAGGTCTGTTGGCCGAGTCATTTGCTTAGAATTCTCCATGTTGTTCAGTCTTTGTTGCTTTCCTTAAAGTGTCATTGTGTTGAACTTGAACCTTGTAGGTTCAAGGTTCAAAGTTCAATGGATGTTGTATTAAAAGTTTTCTTTCCTACGCGGTTTTAAGTCTTCCCTAGTCCTTGTTGGCATTTCATACTCTTTGAACCTTGAACTTGAACCTATAAGGTTCAAGGTTCAAATTTCAAGATTTGGCATGTTTCATGTCGCGATTGTCACTCAAGATTCAGAATTCAATGTTTATGCTTCTTGGAGATCAT